>NC_136069.1:535347133-536002758 GCF_964261635.1 Lissotriton helveticus | reverse complement strand
CGGCCCAGGTTTCTTGAAATGCACAGATATCAATGTTACCCATAGCAATAAACCATTCAGGATTTTGGAGTTTAGACTGTTTTCCTGCTAGGTTCCAGGATAATATACTTAAGCTATGGTTTATCCTGAGTCTGCTGTCGGTGGCACTCCCAGGTACACGGCTACTCCATCGGTTGTATTTATGATTATCTCTTCAGTAGCTATAACTGGGAAAACTCCAACTATTGGTTTGATGTAAAAATTGGCGTCCTGGGGCTCAAGAGTTGGGGCACAGACAGCATTCAAAGTAGACATAGGCAACACATTTGTGTGTAAGTTAGGAGTATGCCCATTCTCTTTATGAGGAGTACCAATAATAGATTTCACAACTGAGACCCTGTCCACCTCTCCCAAATCAATAGTCCACACATCTTCCGCACAGGTATAAGGATGAACTTTGGGTGAGCTACCCCTAGCCAGGGCTAATTATTCAGAATTTCCTCTGCCCAATTCAATGAGGGCAGTCAATCATTCTCATCTCAGGGGTTAAAAACATCAAACTGGTTATTAACTGGGATCGCATATCTGGCCTGCCTCTGGCCCTCCGTTAAAAGCTCCCCAAATGGTACATGTATCATACGGTGATGTTTATAAAAGTGACCAAGAGGTAAAATACTAATCCCTGTACGTGCCATCGATCAATTACCCACCCTTTCTAGGATTGCGTGAACTAGATCGGGTGATCCGAAAGAGATTACTACACAGTCACCTTCTCTAGACTTCTTCAAATTCCCTACCCAGCCAACCCATATCACCATTTTGAAATTTGAATGGAGCGGGTTACCTATCCTTGTCCTCCTATTTAGCTCAAATAAGGATTTCTTTTTCAAACTGGACCAATGTTCCAGCTCTCCTGGAGGCAATTTAGGAACATTGGCCAGCACTATTGTGTAGGGTGTTGCCTCTGGAGGCAAATGGAACATGTCGTTACCTTTTGAGTCACTCCCTGGTTTATTATAAGGACTGTTAATCCTTTGGGACTGTGTTTCGTCAGTGCGTGCGTGTTTAAACTTATTATACGGGGTTGTTATTTGAGTATTAGGGCACAGTTCTTGTGTATTTGGGATATAGGCTGGGTCCGTGGCTCTCGATAGGGTTGTCCCTGTGCAATTAGTGTCTAGGCTATTATAAGGAATGGGATGAAGAACTGGTAAAGAACCCATACCAAAGTTAGTAGATTCACCATCATGACTACAGTTGGTCCCAGAATGCTAAACCGATTTAGCGCTGGAAGCTCTGACCGGAGGAGGCTGAGAGGAGTGAGCATTTTTAGGGCATAACTGCTTCTGTGGGTCTAAAGAAGCAGCGCTTACAAGTTTATCGATGGTCTTTTCCAGTTTAGACAACTTTTGCATCAGTGAGTTCAATAAGACAGATACAGCGTTACCCAATTAAGACCAAAACTCTTCGCTATCAATAGTTGACAAAGAAGATAAAAGTGGTGGAGCCGAGGCAGTATTATCCATTATGTTACCAGATATGTCCTCAGCATCCTCGACAGCCTCTCTCACTACGCCTCTATGCCCTCTTTTAGATAATGGGTAAGTTTGTTTGCCTGGGCCCGGCCCTTTCCGTTTCTTGAGCTGAGGTAGGGAGCTGCCCCTTGTGGATCTTTATTTATTTGGCTTCTAGTATGCACTTAAGATCTAACAGCTGTTTCGTTTAACACTGGGGCAGTACATAGCACAGGGCCCTGGTCGGGCGGAATGACAGTTGCCAAGGGTATAGGTGATCTAGCAGAGGAACCGGAATTAGGGTGTGCGTCCGGGTTAATACAACTAGAAGCATCAGCTTGTAAACGGGGGGTTGGGGCTCAAGAGAAAGTCTACGTTCGGTAAGAGCGATTTCATGGATAAGGACTGACTTCGCCCTCTGTTGGAAGGCATCTAATGTCCCTACCACCTCCTAACCCACCAACGATTTCCTCTTAGCTAGTTCCTTCTGCGCCATAATCCCAAGGAAGATGCTTTGGCACATGATATAATAGTAAATAGTACAAATACCCTGTACCTTATTTCCCAGTCCCTGTCTTTCAGTCTCAGGTCCAAGTCAAGGTCCAGAATCCCGGAACAAGGGTCTGTGCAGCATAGGGAATGGCTTCTGCCAAAGTCAAATACCGTGGCCCAGCCCAACCTCCTTAGCCTCTGATGGCCTCATTGGTCACATGAGTGTAAGCAAACCTTCCAGAAAAGCAAACAAGCTATTGGGAATGTTATTGAAATGACCTCCTTTGATCCAAAGCTTCATGCTGAGGTTGTTGTTGACTCTAGCCCTGTCAAGTTGGGTGTCATCCTTGCACAGCACAGCTGATACCCAAATGACCGAAGACATACTGTGTTACAGCAAACAAATGATGGACGGAATGCTGACAATGCAAACATTCTTCCCCAGTCAAAAGATATGGGTTAAATCCATCGTTCTTTTGCCCACTACGTCACTCCAGTTTGGACCCAGTCATATGCAAATCAGTCTTGACCCTGTGCCTCATGGGAACAGTCCAGACCAAACTGCCAGGCCAGGTCCTCCCTGGACTGGAAACAAGCATCCTGAGACCTGTTTCAGTGTATGTCACCCTTCTTCAGCCAGGCTAGCTTGAATTCAGAGGCACAGTGAGCAAGGGACCCACGTCTGGGCATACCCATCCCACTTAGGGCAAAAATGTACAGCAAACAAATGATGGACGGAATGCTGACTATGCAAACATTCTCCCCCAGTCAAAATATCTGGGTAAAATCCATTGTTCTTTTGCCCACTACACCACCCCAGTTTAGACCCAGCTATATGCAAATTAGTCTTGACCCTGTGCCTCAAGTAAACAGTACAGGCCGAACTGCCATGCCAGGTCCTCTCTGGATCGGAAACAAGCATCCTGGGACCAGTTTCAGTGTATGTCACCCTTCTTCAGCCAGGCTAGCTTGAATTCAGCGGCACAGTGAGCAAGGGACCCATGTCTGGGCATACCCATCCTAAGGGCAAAAAGTGTTAAAGCAAACAAATGATGAACGGAATGCTGACAATGCAAACATTCTCCCCAGTCTAAAGATCTGGGTTAAATCTATTGTTCTTTTGCCCACATCGTCACCCCAGTTTGGACCCAGCCATATGCAAATCAGTCTTGACCCTGTGCCTCATGGGAACAGTCCAGATCGAACTGCCAGGCCAGGTCCTCCCTGGACCGGAAACAAGCATCCTGGGACCGGTTTCATGGTATGTCACCCTTCTTCAGCCAGGTTAGCTTGAATGCAGCGGCACAGTGAGCAAGGGCCCCACGTCTGGGCATACCCATCCCACTTAGGGGAAAAAGTGTTACAGCAATCAAATGATGGACGGAATGCTGACAATGCAAACATTCTACCCCAGTCAAAAGATCTAAGTTAAATCCATTGTTCTTTTGCCCACTACGCCACCCCAGTTTGGAGCCAGCCATATGCAAATGCAAAGACGTATTGTGGCATATGTAACCCGAAGTTTGTACCAAACTTAACATGCTTATTCACAACCTGAGAAAGAAAGCTAAGCAGTGGTGTGGGCTTGCAAACATTTCCACATATTCTTGTATGAGAAACCCTTCAAGCTGGGGACAGATCATCAAGCCTCGTTGACCATCTTTGGCAATCCAAAAGCAAAAATGCCTCCTCGCATTGAATGTTGGGGTCTGTAATTGTAAGAATACAACTACCTATATAGATAATAAATATAAATAGCCCTCACAGGGCATAATGGGGCACACTTTGACGGACAGTAAATGATAAATGGATGGCTAGAGACGCTAATTTGTTATTCACTTTTCAACTTTTGTTAAAGATTTTTTGGTTTCCCAGTCCCTCCAGGACACCCCCGGGTTTGTTTTAGCTAGAGGGCCACAAAGGGAGTCTCAGCACCCACACAGGCCACCGGCACCCCGCAAGCGGCCCCATTTCTCATTTCCATGCAGGAGCCAGCATTTTGTTTTCATTTAAGCGGTGCCCATCTGCAGCACCACAGACCATTGTTATGGTTGAAGACTGCAGGTTCCCTGTGGCCCTGCCAGCTTCCTGCTGCTATAGGATCTGACCTCATCTGTTTTTTTTTTTAAGTGGGGTGCCCGCATTCCCACCTGGGGCATCCCACAGCTGTTCCTTCATTGGGAGCTGCTGGGGGAGGAGCCGGGTCCTCACAGCCCTGCCGACTCCCCTGCCTTCACCCATTGCAGTACAGAGGGAGCTGGCATTGCTCCCACCCTGCTGGAGCTGATATTACCTTGCTCCTGAAGGATGGGAGCAATTCACTCTATTTTCTTGTCCCATAGTGGGGGCAGGAAAAACGTTTGCTCTCCTACCAGGTGGGAGCAGCTTTGTGCTCCTGCCCAGTGGGAGAGCATTTCACTTCCCCTGCCCGCACTGTCGGGCAGGGAAATTGACGGTGTACCAGGGGTTGAGCAACCCGAGACACTGTACCTGAGTAAATACCTGGGGAATGGGGTTCATTCCCCATCTAGAAACCTACTGCCCCAGGGAATGAGGTCCCGGGGGCCTTTTAAGGCTCTGGAAGGAGCCTCATGACCCTTCTCCCTTTTATTAAAAAGACGGCCCTGAAAATTGGGGCCCTTCTGAGGCTTGTTCCCCCTTCTCTTAATATGTTATATGGCCCTGGCTGATGGGATTACCAGGGCTTTTTTAGGCTCAGCGAGGAGGACTGCATGCCCCGCCCTCCAATAAGATATTAGCCCCAGGGGACAGGGTCCCTGGGGTCTCTTGGAGGCCTGAGGAGGGGGGCAATGCGCCCCCTCTCCCTAAACAACATTTGCGCCGCCAACCCAGGCCCTGGCCCATCCCAGGGGATATTTTTTTGACTGAGTCCCAAGTCCTAAGATGTCTGCTGCCACGTTGGTGTTGACATGGTGGCAGTCAATGAGATCTTTCTGCCTAGGGAAAACCTTTCTGCCTTTCTGCCTGCCTGATAGCTCTGCCTGTGGTGTTACCTGCCCGCATCTCCACTCGCAAGAGCCCCTGGTGGGACGAGGGTCCCAGGGGTGATCACTTCCACTTTGCCGCCATTTGACTGCTACCTGCACACTCTGGGGTGGACTCCATCCCCCACAGTGCACCGCAGGTCTCCGCGGCTGCAGCGAGTGAGGGAGAGGCGGGGCCAACGCGCTCATAGCGCAGCCTCTCCCCCGTTGTGGGGACGTGCGCGAGTCGTAAGCCGGATGAAGCCCAGACCAAGGGCGGGCCCGTTCGAGCCCAGATGAGACTGGGCAGGGCCCCCCCCTCTTAGCTGTCCAGCATTATAAGGTCAGTCACTTCCTACTTACTGAGGTTTCGCTGGGTTTTATCCCTCACGAGTGCTTATATTCTGTGACTTGCTGATAAAATGAATTCCCGGGAGAGAAGGCGGAGGAACGCTCTCACGGGCAGAAGTGTGGCTGGGACTCTGGACCAATTTATAGTAAGAGACAGTCTGTCTTAGCCCATGAAATTGCCCTGACTGAGCAGCGTTTATCTCTTGATCCCCTGCATAACAAACGCTCGTCTCTGGGTGGATTAATGCTTACATGTTTCCCAGAATGTTGCCCGGCCACATGTTTAGACTCTCCTAACTCTACAGGAGGTCTTAGCCAGACTCTATCCTTACCGCTGGACACTTCTACACTAAATGAGCTACCAACTAGCCCTGCCCCACATGAACTGGTGCAAGAGGGATCATCAAGCTCCACATTGCAACGGGTTAATACAAGGTCTGTGTCCAAACCCAAATTTCAAGTATCGGAAAATTTACCTGAGCCCTCCTCAAAGAGGAATCAGGGAGGGGTCGCCCAGAGGAAAAAAAATGCAAAAATCCCCAAAACGGACAAGACTGGTAGATTGGCATCTTCAACACTGCCAACGACATCTGAACCTCAGTCTACTATTCTTATATCTGGCGCTCATAACGCTGTTGCAGCTGGTATCCCAACGCTCGAATCAGAAGAGACAATAGGGGCTAAAATGGGTGCCCTTATATCGCCATCCTTTTCTCCAATTCTTGTAAGACTGACAGTAATTGAGGAGAAAATAACCAATCTCAAACTTTTTGCTGTGTCTAACCATGGTTCTGTTATGACTTTACTGGGGGAAAATAATCGCCACTTTAAAATGATATCTAATGTAATGTGTATACCCACAATGTTTAATCCGCCATCTGCCACCCCTCTAACAACTAATCCACTACCTACCTCATCTAACAGGAATAGAGGGGTGGTCACTGCTTTTGATGTCGGTACTGTGGCTCAGGAAGGAGGCATGGGAGAGGTAGGGAATATATCCAGTGAATTTGCCCTGCTCATCCCGAGCACTCCCAGGGTGGAGGGGGATAGACCTTGTGCTAGGTCAGCTAGCAATACAGTACAGAACAATCCTATGCCTGGCATAGATAATCCATGAACTACAGCCCCTGGGGTTACCGGTCGTGCTTTCCCAGCGATACACTCTGGGTTGGGTAACAGCTTGACCAGACATGATCCAAGGGTAGTAAATCTTCCTCCTGCTGCCTCACCATTGTTTGTGGTCCTGAGGAATGTCTTCAAACAATTAGTGCCTCGCCCATGTAAACATCCTTATTCTGCGTAGACCGGGTAGGGATATAAATTATCACTCCTACCTTGGATATGTCCAATAACATAAACAAGAAGGTCTGGATGTATTCTTTTCGCTTAAAAATAAATCACACAGGACCAGATCATTCACCAACAGAAAAGTTGTGAGAAATAGAGAGAGTACCTCACGGTAGAACAACCCGAGGGGGTTCCCGGTCAATAATTCCCGGTATACCCACTTCTCATCATCGGCGACTCTCTCTATTTGTGAAAAGACAAACGTGCACTCAACAGGAAAGTAGTGCGGACGTGAGAATAGTGAGAAAATAAAGAAAGAGCACAAATAGTGATCAACATAAAAAGGTGTACAAATACACGTAACTAAACCCCAAACAAACCACACCAAAAACGAATAAAATGGGTAGTGGTGCTTTGCTTACTGATACCGTTTTATTCTGATGCAGCCAAGCACTACCAGTTAAAATTGGTTACTTATATACCAACACAGATTATCTCCTCAAGCCGACATGTTTCATCGCTCCTTCTTGTGGCGATTTCATCAGGGCAACTGAGGGGTTTGTTATTCTCAAGCTTTTCACATTAAAAATGGACCTGTGTGAAACAAAAACACGCTCAGGGCGTGATTCAAGTACCTCATCCAAGGGGCACTACTGATGCAGCATATATAGACACACAGTTTGAGACTACTTTACCTGGAGTGCGCTATGTCAGCACATACCAGCGTCACTCCTCCGGACTCCGTGCCAAATGTTCACGTGTCCTTGACCGTGACCTGGACAATTCACAGTCACCTATTTGAGTTAAAAAGACATAACAGCAGTGTTTTCAGAATCCCCACGGGTGTGCGCGAACAGACCATGTCTGTCACAGACCAGGAATTTACGCCCTTTCATGCAAACACCCGCGTATTCCATCTAGATTGCTCTGTAAATACTGTCTGGCGATAAGATATAAAAACCACCAAGCATATCGCCCCTTGTTGTAGTTCCCATTAGCCAGCGCCCCCGCACTTTCATACTCCATGGACAGCCTCTATTAACTCGAGCTTCCCCGTGTTTAAGTCTGCGTGAAGTGGTAAACGCATAACCCCCATTCCCTTTCGTACTTTCAACGGACTCCGCATTTGTACCAGCACTGGGAACATATTAAAAAGGGATATGTGGCGCGGCAAAAGTCCCCGCACTCATTCACTCGGTCACAAACACACTCTTACTCAAGCCGCGTCCCTCCGGCGCTTCCGACGGTCCACAAGCATGGACTGATTGTCGGTCAGGAAGTAACCCGCGTGTGCGGAGCCCCGCCCCTCACGTTTACGTGCGGCGGCCATCTTGGAATGGGTTCGTTTCAGCAGCTATGATGGCATATTCCTTGCCTGCACACGGTGAAAAAAGTGTGAAAAATTGTGAAAAAGGTGGCACCCGGTCCCAATATAAGCAGAACTGTTCACATGATGATCCCATGCCAGGTGGTGCTGAAAATAAGCTAGCTGAATGCAAAGCATACGTGCAAGAGAAATACGCTGGCTGAATACAAAGCATACGCACAAGGGAAGGACACCCGGAATGCAAATATATGTGTGTGCCTATAGGTCTGTCGCTAAACATGCGAAGAGGCATTACGACGGGGATGATTCATGGAGGAGGAACGGCAAAGGCATAGAAGTGTCTGGGGCGATTGCACATACCAGGGGGTGGAGTCGATAGACTGAAGCTCGTATTCATGAAGTCTGGTATCTCCATCCTACTAAGGCACAAGGCAATGGTACCTAGGGGCTCAAAGGTAAAGTGGAAAGCGTATGACAGAGCCCTGTCAGCGCCTGCTAATCTTGTTCCACTCAATATTTTCGTTGAGTCCCTCCCGGTCTGCCCTTTCCAAATATATCCATTTTGCCTCCTTTTTCGCCAAGATGTTCTCCAGATTGTGCGAATCGCCCACCACCTTTTCAAGGACAGTCCACTTCAGGTCACTGGGGTCATGTCCTGATGTATTGAAATGTTGTACCAGCCGCGTGGTCAACTTCTTAGCGCGGATGGTGCTCAGATGTTCCTGCACACGTATTTTTATTTTCCGGGTAGTCAGGCCAATATAATAGAGGCCGCAGCTGCACATCAGTCTATAAATGACGTGTAACGCAGAAATTGTCCCACCGGGAGGTTGTCACGTAACGACCTCGGATGGAATGAATGGTAATGGAGGAGGGAGTTCCTATCCGTGGCCTTGTGATGAACACTAGTTACCAACTTGGAATCTGTCACAATGATGTCTACGTCCAGATACACCGCAGAGGCATTGCTAATGGACCAAGTGAACCACAAGCTGGGGTCCACCTGGTTCATTTTTTTTTTTTTTATCTACTCGAGCTCGGCGGATATGGGTAGGTCTCCCCACGCGGACATCGGCGTTTTGAGCTACAATTCTTGGGCTCATCCCTGATGTTCTGCCCCGCCGATCCCTCATGTGGCAAGTAGTCCTTGACCAATAGGCATAGGAGAACCCACTGAGGTAACATACACCACATACATGACACTAGCATGTTGTTGTTGTTTGTTGTTTTTCCTTTCCCTCACTTTTGTAAGGTCCTGATGAATCGCGGGTGACTTTACCCTCTGCGAGAAACATGTCGACCACCTCCACTTCTAGTCTCCTCTAGGATCACTTGAGTTAACCTGTTGACACCTAGCGAGCTAGCCCCACATTTTAGTTGCAGTCAGGGGACCCCCAGAATAAAGCTAAATTCCGGTACCCCTTGCTACATTTTAATCTTCCCACCACAATAACACACCATCTTGCCCACACACCCCCACCTCACCATAAGGCTGTTGGATAAAAAGATCTCCGCCAAAGAGCCCCTCTTTGAGGTGAGCCCGTCGGGGGTTGCACCGCCTCCCCGACGAGGAGCAAACGCCGATGATGAAGCATGACATCCTTCTGGGTGTGTGAGGCAAATACATCCAACATAATGGATGCCCTTGGGTGTCACACGAACGCCTTTGGTCACGCCAGCTAAACACTCCCCTTTCTTTCCATAGGAACAGTTCAGCAACCCCTCTTTGGCTTGTCCACCTGGTTCAGCCATTGTAGGAATGTATTGAGCCGGTCCTCTGTACCCGTCCAGATACAGAGGACGTCGTCAATATAGCGTCTCCACAGGGAGATGTTGTCTCTGTAGGGATTGGACTCATGGAGGACCACATTCTTCTCCACCTGACCCACATAGATGCAGGCCAGGCTAGGAGCAAATGTGGCCCCCATAGAAGTTCCAGAGGTCTGCAAGTATAATTGTCCCCGGTACTCAAAGAAATTCCTCGTGAGTGCCAACTCGATACATTGCATGACGAAGGTTTGGGGTGTGTCATAAAACCACTCCATCGACCCCAGGGCCCGTGCTGCTGCCACCAGCGTGGCGTCCTGGGGGATGCTGGTGTACAATGACTCTATGTCAATTGTAACCAGTAATTGGTTGTCCGAGTCAAAGGATATATCTTTCAAGATATTCAGGATGTCAGTCGTATCTTGTACATATGACTCTTGGGTGACCACCGCCTCTCTCAGAGAGAAATCAGCAAATTGGGACAGGGGTTCCAGGATGGATTGAATCCCTGAAACGATTGGGCGTCCAGGGGGCGGGCGTTGAGGCTTATGGATCTTTGGCAAGATATAAAATGCCGGCACCCTCGGGTTACTATTGATGATAAAGTCCGCCTCTTTGGGTGAGATCCATTTTTTTGCAACAGCGTCTGCAACGAACTGCTTGATGGTTTTAGCAAGTTCAGGTGTGGGGTCCCGCGTGAGGGGGTGGTAATTTGTTCGGACACCCAACAATTTCAGTATTTCCGTCTCGTAGTCAGTGGTGTTGAGTACTACTACGGCCCCGCCTTTATCGGCCGGCTTGATGGTGATAGCTAAGTTTTTTTGTAAAGTCCCAACCGCCTGCCATTCTGTCTTCGTCATATTGTGACTCAATTTATGTCCAGTAGTTTGTTCCAGGGATTCAATTTCCTGGATGACTCGTTGTTCGAATACAGCCACCTCAGGTCCCAAAAGTGATGTAGGGGGGCAAAAGTTAGAAGGCCTATGTAGATTGGTGTTGAAGAGGGAAAGAGGCGTGCTCTCCTTATGCTCAAAGAACTTATGGAGTTTTATTTTCCTTATCATTTCAGACACCTCTGTTCTACATAGGTCGTTACGTGACAACCTCCCGGTGGGACAATTTCTGCGTTACCGCCGGAATTGCTCTTCTACAGAAACTTTTCTTGAGCAGTCCTCTGAACTTGTGAACAGGTTACAACAGCGAGACTACCCAGCCAAAGTCACCAGACATGCACGGAAGAGGGCTTTGAACACCCCGAGAGAAGCCCTACTGGAGCGTAACACAAAAGAGAAGCAAGTGTGTTTACCAGTAGTGACCACCTTTGATCCCCTATCGAGCAAAATTAGACAGATCATACGGAAGAACTGGTCCATCCTTGACACAATGGAGAACAAGATGCCCATGCCGCGATTTGCCTTCAGGAGAGCCCCTAATTTACGAGATAAATTGGTCCACACATGCAATAGGGACACTGTCAATACCAGCACTGTACCTGCTGGACACTATCCTTGCGGAAACTGTTCTGTCTGTGGGCTCACTGAGGCCACTAAGATGGTAAATTTACCTGGTGGTAGGACATGGTTCCTTAATAGATTCAGCAACTGCAATACGACACACGTCATTTATAGACTGATGTGCAGCTGCGGCCTCTCTTATATTGGCCTGACTACCCGGAAAATAAAAATACGTGTGCAGGAACATCTGAGCACCATCCGCGCTAAGAAGTTGACCACGCGGCTGGTACAACATTTCAATACATCAGGACATGACCCCAGTGACCTGAAGTGGACTGTCCTTGAAAAGGTGGTGGGCGATTCGCACAATCTGGAGAACATCTTGGCGAAAAAGGAGGCAAAATGGATATATTTGGAAAGGGCAGACCGGGAGGGACTCAACGAAAATATTGAGTGGAACAAGATTAGC
The DNA here is from genome assembly GCF_964261635.1 of Lissotriton helveticus. NCBI lineage: Eukaryota > Metazoa > Chordata > Amphibia > Caudata > Salamandridae > Lissotriton > Lissotriton helveticus. Next base: position 535,991,131 of record NC_136069.1, on the reverse strand, counting down.
AGGCGCTGACAGGGCTCTGTCATACGCTTTCCACTTTACCTTTGAGCCCCTAGGTACCATTGCCTTGTGCCTTAGTAGGATGGAGATACCAGACTTCATGAATACGAGCTTCAGTCTATCGACTCCACCCCCTGGTATGTGCAATCGCCCCAGACACTTCTATGCCTTTGCCGTTCCTCCTCCATGAATCATCCCCGTCGTAATGCCTCTTCGCATGTTTAGCGACAGACCTATAGGCACACACATATATTTGCATTCCGGGTGTCCTTCCCTTGTGCGTATGCTTTGTATTCAGCCAGCGTATTTCTCTTGCACGTATGCTTTGCATTCAGCTAGCTTATTTTCAGCACCACCTGGCATGGGATCATCATGTGAACAGTTCTGCTTATATTGGGACCGGGTGCCACCTTTTTCACAATTTTTCACACTTTTTTCACCGTGTCCAGGCAAGGAATATGCCATCATAGCTGCTGAAACGAACCCATTCCAAGATGGCCGCCGCACGTAAACGTGAGGGGCGGGGCTCCGCACACGCGGGTTACTTCCTGACCGACAATCAGTCCATGCTTGTGGACCGTCGGAAGCACCGGAGGGACGCGGCTTGAGTAAGAGTGTGTTTGTGACCGAGTGAATGAGTGCGGGGACTTTTGCCGCGCCACATATCCCTTTTTAATATGTTCCCAGTGCTGGTACAAATGCGGAGTCCGTTGAAAGTACGAAAGGGAATGGGGGTTATGCGTTTACCACTTCACGCAGACTTAAACACGGGGAAGCTCGAGTTAATAGAAGCTGTCCATGGAGTATGAAAGTGCGGGGGCGCTGGCTAATGGGAACTACAACAAGGGGCGATATGCTTGGTGGTTTTTATATCTTATCGCCAGACAGTATTTACAGAGCAATCTAGATGGAATACGCGGGTGTTTGCATGAAAGGGCGTAAATTCCTGGTCTGTGACAGACATGGTCTGTTCGCGCACACCCGTGGGGATTCTGAAAACACTGCTGTTATGTCTTTTTAACTCAAATAGGTGACTGTGAATTGTCCAGGTCACGGTCAAGGACACGTGAACATTTGGCACGGAGTCCGGAGGAGTGACGCTGGTATGTGCTGACATAGCGCACTCCAGGTAAAGTAGTCTCAAACTGTGTGTCTATATATGCTGCATCAGTAGTGCCCCTTGGATGAGGTACTTGAATCACGCCCTGAGCGTGTTTTTGTTTCACACAGGTCCATTTTTAATGTGAAAAGCTTAAGAATAACAAACCCCTCAGTTGCCCTGATGAAATCGCCACAAGAAGGAGCGATGAAACATGTCGGCTTGAGGAGATAATCTGTGTTGGTATATAAGTAACCAATTTTAACTGGTAGTGCTTGGCTGCATCAGAATAAAACGGTATCAGTAAGCAAAGCACCACTACCCATTTTATTTGTTTTTGGTGTGGTTTGTTTGGGGTTTCGTTACGTGTATTTGTACACCTTTTTATATTGATCACTATTTGTGCTCTTTCTTTATTTTCTCACTATTCTCACGTCCGCACTACTTTCCTGTTGAGTGCACGTTTGTCTTTTCACAAATAGAGAGAGTCGCCGATGATGAGAAGTGGGTATACCGGGAATTAGTGACCGGGAACCCCCTCGGGTTGTTCTACCGTGAGGTACTCTCTCTATTTCTCACAACTTTTCTGTTGGTGAATGATCTGGTCCTGTGTGATTTATTTTTAAGCGAAAAGAATACATCCAGACCTTCTTGTTTATGTTATTGGACATATCCAAGGTAGGAGTGATAATTTATATCCCTACCCGGTCTACGCAGAATAAGGATGTTTACATGGGCGAGGCACTAATTGTTTGAAGACTTTGTGAGTGGGGGGCTGCCTCGCACATCCCCATCCCCCTGCACCCCTCTAATTTATGCGTCCTGAGGAATGTACCTACTCTTCAGGATGGTCAGCTAGAATCTACCAAACAGTTAACGGCAAAAACAATGCACTGGCTTATAGTACAATTGAAGGAAGCGGGGGTATGGGGCTGGGACATCTGCAACCAATTGATAATGGCTAGACGTTCATCTTGTGTTGGATACTCCACTAAGTACCGGGGGGGGGACTGTGGCTCAAATTGGAGTGTTTAGGGAGTTGGAATGAAGGGTATTGTCCAGGAAAAATATCTCTCCATCCCCTAGGGTTATTCTACAGACCACATTACTGTTCGCAACTAAGAAGGAGTGGTCTTCGCAGTGCCAATCATAGGGTTATAGGGCATCCCCTTGATTTAAACATAGTTAACCAATTTGCCCCATTGTACGGCTTAGACGGCTGTGACTGACTGATACCTGCAGATCCATCTGGGACAGAGAACACCGTTATTGATCCCGTTACTTTCCACTTGATGGATTCAAACCCCCAGTTAGTTACTGACAGTGGGACAGAGGGTAACGAGAACATGGCTCCGTTAGAACAAAGTGTAAGGGTTTGCTCTAAGCAACGAGCTTGTCCTTCATCACAGCATTAAGGGTGTTGGTTTTAGAGAAAGCTGAACTCATGGGATTCTGTATTGTAATAAACATTTTAGTAATTACCTTAAGTTCGATATTTGAGGGTTCTAGTAAGTGTTTATTCAGACTTGGTTTTAGCAAAGCTTGTTTGCAAAAGCAAGGTGTCTTCAGATGTTTCCAGATTTCTTGGCAGGTAATGGAAGAGTGTTTCTGTTGAAATATTAATGAGCGCTGCACGTTTTCAAACTGTCCTTTCTGCAACGTGCAGCGCGTAAGAGCCCCACCCGTCTTTGCCTATAAAAGCTTGCTCGGAGCTTTGCTGGTTGCTTGTGCTCGTCGGAATCTCAACTTACCTGTGGATCCTGCCTCGACTCCTGTCATCCAGCCTCGTCTTTCCAGCTCCCCGGTCTTCCTCTCCTGGTGTTGTCCCGTCCTTCTACCGCTCTCCTGAAGGTCCTGGATCTTCCTGATTTGGTGCTGTTCCTCCCTCGCATCTTGACCTCGGTGTTTCCGGCGCTTCCAGCTTTCGGGTCCCCGTCACGAAGGTTCCGCCTGCAACAAAAAAAAAAGGAGAAAGAAACAAACTGTCAGGTATCAAATTAATCTTTGCCACGCTGCAAGTAAGTGATATTTCATGTACATGAATGGACATAATTGTCAATAATCAAGATCGTAATCGGATTAAGTAAATAACATTGAAAGAAGCATTGACTTTTAAAGGGAAAGAACAAAGAAGCCAAGTTCAAGGTGTTATTTGTGAGTAAGGGTGCAGAACTGAATCCTTGGATATTGCGCTCAGTTAAAAGTGTTGTTTGAGGTTAAAGGGCAGATAACTGAATCTTTGCAAATCGTGTCCTGTTAGAATTCACAATGAAAAGACACTAATCATTTTATTTTCTTTGTAGCGTTGTGGGACAAGAATTGGCCGCTAATGTACAAAGTGAGCAAGAATCATTTACGAATAACAATGGGCTAAAGATCAGTGAGTAGCGCCAATTAGTGGTTTTAGTAAGATATTTATGTACAGATTATAAGAGGTTTAGGTGTGAAACTATACTAATTAGGTGTTCATTCATTTAAAGGAAGAAGTCATTCCAGATCAAGTCCAGAGCTCTGGTGAGCCATATAACCAGAGGAGAGAGGTATTCAGATGTTTCTTTAAAGGCAATGAATGTGTTATTGAAGCATTTAATTTATTTTTGGAGAAAGAACTAAATATCTGCTCTGTTTATTTGTTCATTTCTAGACACAACAATCCAAGAATTCGCGCCATAAGATAACTACTGCAAGCGAAGCTGTGTTTGTCTCTCAGTTTATTATTTTATCCACTTCCCCCTTCCCTTGGATTTCTTGGTCCCTGTGCACTGTTAACTCTCAGTGCAGTAGGGCAGGAGATACAGGGGTGGGTTCGAACTGTCTTCAACTTCCCAACAGAAGCTACCAGGATACACAGGTAAAAGAGTCTTGACACAAAGTGAAGGTACACCTCTCAGGAAATTAAATATCTTATCCTGGAATATTGCGGGGTTGTTAACGAAGACTAGATCTTCTGACTGGTCTAATTTCATCGAGTCTTGTGACAATATTGCGTCCAGGAAACTTGGTCTGTGGGCACAATCTATCGGCCGGGTTATCTGGCATTCGGCAAGCCAGCAATTCCTAGCACCAAAGAGCGTCCATAATTATCTGGGTTAGACAAGAGGCGGGCCTCCAAGTAGAAGACTTAGTGATCGACAACCCAGATATTCAGGCAATTAAAATAACTTCTGTGTATGAACCTGAGTTTATACTTATTAATGTCTATGCCAGAGGGCTGGTAGGCGGCAAGGCTTCACCGACCGTCTCGTCTGGATACATTTATTAAATCACTAAACGGGTCTTGCAACAGGATTATTGTGAGGGATTTTAACTCCACGTTCGAGCCACTTGGCTTAGAAGACGGGAATCTCACCAGTGACGAGAATGCTGTCTCGGGCGTCCCGTCATTAATGCTTGCCCCAATTAAGAACTGGACAGAAGCCGCTCTCCAACTTAAAAGTCTAACATTAGAGATGGGGCTTCGTGCAGCTAATGGAAGATCTAAATCAGACACCAATGGCAATCCCACTTTTATTAGCGGGCCCAGGAAAAGTAGGATCGATTACTTTCTTATTAACCTAGAATTTTGGCAAGGGGTGAGGGATATGGAGGTCGTGAAAAAATCAGAGAGCGACCTCGATCCCCTTTTATTGTCACTAGATGTGACATTTTGTTTGTCTAGGAGTGGTAGCCTGGATACTGCAACTCCAGATGTGATTATTTCCAATGACTGCCGCTGGTTAAGATGGGCACAGGTATCTGAGGATGAGGGCATTTTGACTCAAATTAGGTTAATATTTGTAGACTCCCTTACTGCCCTCTTGCAATTTGATTTAAATGACGATACTCTTCCAGCCCTTACTGTACACCATGAGGCCCTGTTTGCCAAGTTGAGATCTTATATGGTAAAACCTAAAATAAGAAGTAATAGGAGCATAGTGTATAAGTCAGCAAAATGGTACAAGGGGCATGTAGGATCGCCTACAGAGCTTTGCCCAATGCAATAAGGGCAGGTTCCACAGAGGAAATAAGGAAATTGAGATCTGATTACAAGGCCACCCAACTACGGGCAAAGAAGGCCCACGATGAAAATAGATGGAGGGACCTCTTGGTTGCATGTGATAGGAAAAACTGGTGCCGATTCTGACATTTAATTAAGTGGGGTGGTGACAACGTCAGTCCGGAACCTGTTAACAATGTCCCCCTGAAGCCTGGGTTGCTCATTATCAGACCCAACTTTCCTCGCAGACAAATGATCCTGGGCAATTCCAATGCGTTGTTTCGGAGTCAACTCTAACATTTACTTTAGCAGAGATAGAACGTGCCTTTGATGGGGTAGCCGCAGGTAGAGCCCCGGGTCTGGATTTTATCCCGGCGGATATATGTAAATCTGACTGGGAGAACTGACTGAAATATATTTTTATTTTTGTCAATGGTCTGGCTAGAGGAGCCCCTATTCCGGATTCCTGGCATGGGGCTGAGATTGTCCCCATATATAAAAAAGGGGACAGAGTCTGCCCTTCCAATTATCTGCCTATTAGTCTTAAAGACACAATGCAAACATTGGTGGCTAGATTATTGCTAAGTAGGGTAAATAGGTGGACTGATGATAATGAAATATTATCCACCTATCAAGCAGAATTTCGCTCCCATGTTAGCACCATCAACCAAGTTTTTAGATTCATGAAGTTATATCGGAACACCATGATCCTAGCTGGGGGCACCCTCTATGCAGCATTTGTAGATCTTAAATCTGCATTTGATCTAGTGCTCCGTAACAAACTTTGGGCCACTCTTAAAGAAGCTGCGATGCCTGCAGAGATCCTTTCATTCATCATAAAACTACATGTTTCCACCTATGCCCAAGCTAGGTGGGGTCAGCAGGGGGAGAAAACAGAGCGTTTTCCGGTGGACAGGTGAGTGAGGCAGGGGTGTGTGCTGGCCCCTACCCTTTTCTCTTTGTTCATTAATAAAGTTGTCTCATACTACTCTGAATATCCCACGGTTGCCCCTACTCTAGCTGGTTTGAGGGTTCCTTTATTAAAGTTTGCAGACGACACCTTAATCTTGTCTAAAACACAAGTTGGTCTGCAAAGAGCCCCTGACAGATTTAGTCTTTTCTGTAATGACCATGATCTTGTAGTCAATGTTGACAAGACAAAGTTTATGGTCTTGCATAAAAACAAACAGTGAAAGCCAGAGTGAAAATGAATACTGCATCCCTTGAACAAACTGACTTGTTTACCTTTCTTGGGTGTTACGATGGGCAAAATAATTAATTGGAAGCCACAGATGGATTTGCTGTTCTTAAAGCATAATCAACTAGCAGGGGCTCTTCTAAAAGAACACAGTTTTTCAAAAACCAAACCAGTAGCTCCGGTTTTGGCAATTTACCAAGGAAAGGTTAAAGCCTAAATAATTTATGGAGCTGAACTCTGGGGCTTCGAAAACTTAGTTCCTTTAGTCCAAGCGCAGAACAAGTTTTTAAGGGCATTGACCAATCTTCCCCAGTCGACACCACTTAGACCCTTATTTTTAGATCTGGGGTGTATTTCCTTTGAGGAGGCAGCGGGTTACAGACCGCTCGCCTATTGGCGCCGACTTTGGACCACCCCGGAGTTAGCTCCCTTTGCGCAAGCTCCTAAGCTTACTAGAGAAGCTGATAAATCAAACAAAATCTCATGGCTACAAGGGTATAGAATATTTTCACAGTGTATCATTGTTTACTCCATTATCTCTATTACTGTGTTTAATGTATTATTGACAGAAATTTGAATTTTTCGGCATTGCCCCTACAATATGCCACAATTGATTAAGCTGCAAAATGATTTATAAAAAACATGATGTATCTATGGCGCCAAGCACATATTCCTTTGTAGTTAATACACACAATTCAGTCCAACATTCTATGGTTTTTTGAAGATTCATTTTTCCAAGACCATACATTTACATTATCTGCCTATAGATGTTGACATTTACTTTACTCCAAATATATTTCTTTACTCCTATGTGTCATCAGTCATATTTACACATTTAAGTACAAGTGTTCCAAAGGAGTGAGGCCGTGCTAATGCATCTCAAACATGTTCGTATTTGCAATTTTAAAGAACAAGACTGTTATTCCTCATAAATATTAAAAATCCCAAAGTGCCCTGTGCTTTTAAGTATAATTATTTCTAAAGTGCTAATAATTCCGCTTGTTTCATTTAAAGCGCAAAATGCTAAAAAAAAAAAAAAAATAGAGTGTTCATTCTTCTTGAGAGGCAATATGAGCGTTTGACAGTGGAGGAGAACCAATTAAAAATCTATATGATATCGACACAGGCTTATGAAAGTATTGAGGTCTCGAGCTCATCCTAGGATACAGTTTTGAATCCGTTCTACTTTTTAAAAATGCTATAAAATTTGGCAATCCAAAACCAGTAGTCATTATTTGATTTGTATGTGATTTGTCAGGATATAATGGATGGCTATTTTTGGACATGGAGTTCAGCATCTAAATGATGTCCCCACAATCTTTTCGGTCCCTAATATCAGAATCATCTTTGATTTGCATTTTCGCAGCTCCAGTTCAACCTGGTGGCTGTGAATTAATTAGTTTTATCATTCATTCATGAATTCTTTATTTCGGCATTTGTTTGCAATAAAAGAGTAGAGGTAAAACATGTATTTAAACAGCACATGCAAGATAGTCCAATTCATACAGTCTTAAAAAATAATAAATCAACCCTGGCATTCATTTGCAATTAAAAATTGTCGCTTGGACCACATAGCTGATAGATACTTCGAGAGCAAGTACAATGTGTCCAGACGTGTCTGTCTTTAGGATTCTGAAATCGTGTAAACAATGTACGAAACTCATGTTTTTACATAGCGAAACTAGCCAGTACTTCCTGGGTTTACTGTAGGCCGGGCAAAAAAAGAGTATATGAAGTTCATCCTCTGAGCTACAGCAACACCCAGGACAAATTTTGTTCGTAGAGGCGGACCATTTGCTTGTAAAAGTCCTTAGGGCTAATGTACCATATCTCCATTGTATATAGAGTTTCCTTGATCCAATCCGATAGATGACATCCATAAAATCCTCAAAGCAGTAAGATATTTTAAATGTAAAAAAACTAATTAGTCAGGGTGCCAGCATGAGAGTCATACAGTATCGTGTTCAGTTTGTTATCCATAAAAATCCTCGTACGGGACTTGCCTGAAACCTCACGGCACGACCTTTCAGGATCATGCCACAGGGCGTGTAGACCTATTTTGCCAAATTCCTGTTTAATGAAAGCAAGCCAGGGAATTTTTGCTACACTATTGTAGCTTAAAACTTCCTTAAGCTCTAGCCTATAATTCAACAGTTCTGGCGTTATCCAGAGCCTGCGCCAGAACGTAAGGGGGTTTTAATGCTAGCTCGTCCTCAATGAAACTCAATCCCAGGTCTAGCCTTAGCGGAAGAAGCGGTGTACTTTGGGGAAGCGCCAGTAGCTGCCGAATAAATTTATTTTCCGTTTTTACAATTTCAGGCCTACACGATTGCCCCCAAAGCTCCCCACCGTAGAGTACCGCTGCCCTCGCCTGGGTTTTGTAAATCTCCAGCGCGGGGCTCACCGGTTTAAATGACGATGTATTGGCCAGCTTAAGAATTACTATCACATAGTATTAGAACCATCAAGGTTAACATTGTGCACTCCTCGAAGGTGCTTGGCCATGGGGTAACTCTTGTCCTGATTCTTAATGACTCTAAGATGTTGTATGATCCTTGTTTTTACCTTATTGATCTTACTCCCAACATATTTCATCCAACATGTACATTCTAGTACATAAATACCAAAATCTGAATTACAGGTAATTCTTTCAGTGATATCTATGGTCTTTTCTTCAAACTGTTTATATTCCTTTTTATAAATGCCATATGAGCATGCTTTACACTTCCCGCATTTCCAGAATCCATTATTGTTAGTTTTCTTTTTCCAACAGTTAAAGAAATCCACTCATAAGTATATTACACAATGATCTGGTTTTGTGGTATGTGATCTTAGGATGGGAGCATTTTCTCATTTTCAGATGTTCATCATGATGGAGGACATGCCAATTTTTTTCAAGAGTTGATCTCATATTATGAAGTTCACTTGTACTCCATGAACATTCTGATCTGAGAATTACTTTCAGTAATCTGTTTTTCTAAATGTATTTGCTGATTCTCTCTCTGATTTCCTCCATATAATAATTCATCTCTTTGTTGTGCTTACTCATCGATATGCCTCCCGAGAATGCTTATGTGTTAAGCAGAATTGTAATATGATCATTATCATTTGAGTGTGTTGCAACAAATCAATGGGTCTTACTTTCAGGAAATACAGACATGCATCTATCCCAAGGCTATGTCCAATTGATGTATATAGAGAGACAACATCCATTGTCACCATAATATATGTAGTTTTATATGGGATGTTATTGTCTTTACATAAGAAGCCATTAGTATCTCTTATATAAGATGATAATGTGGTGACATCTTCACATAAGAAGAGATCCATATAGCTTGACGCAATGATACAATGCAACTTAAAATAGGTCTTCCAGGTGGGTTTTGTTTTTCCTTATGAATTTTGGGTAAACACTTAATCATCAGAATTATAAAGTGATTCACTTTGAGATATATGTATTCCTCATAGTTAAGGAGTGCAAAATCATACCATCTCTGTAGCATTCCATGATATTCTTGTTGTATTTCATTTATGGGATTCGTTTTTAAGATCTCATAATGATCCTACCTAGGTAACTATCTCTGTGCTTCCAACATATATTGTCCTCTATCCATGATGATGTTATTGCCCCCATTATAAGAGGGCTTGGTGATTGTGGACTTGTTGTTTCTAAGATGCATGAGTTCATGCCCTCCTTTGGTGATACGAAAACAGAAAACAAGGGAAACCCTACTCACAAGGAACCAGGGTGAAGTGTTTATCCAAAAAAACAACGGTTCCTGTGGAATATCACTCAATAATTCTACGATAAAGAGGGTACTTAATACCTATCCAACTATTAGAGAGAGGGTGGCAAAGAGAAAAGACACAACTGAATCAGTCTCGAACCATTCTTTTATATGTTTCAATTGAAAAAATCAATAATGCTTTAGACTACAACATATACTACAATATATATAAACAGTGCAATGTGTCCCCAGTGGTTTGTGAAGTAACCAAAACAACGTGTGTACATTTAAGTGAGCTATACAGGTTACAATAGTGACTATTTACAGAAAGGAGACATGACTCCAAAAAATATTTAAATCAGTCATAAAACAGTTGCTACACAATCATAAGCACTGTATGAGTCTCATTCGCCTCCAGTACGTCGACGGCGTTTCGACCCTTAGAGTGAGGGTCTCATCAGGACAGGGAGTGAGGGACGTCTAAAAGACATAATATATATTGTGGAATTTTAATTGTATGTAGTCACCTTGAATATTGGTAAATATTCTAAGAGAGGTGAAATGATTTACCTTAGAATGGGCTAATGAATACGTAACCCATGCGTGTAGAAGTAAAATAAATTTACTTACAGTGAACCCAGCCGGGCACTGTCGTGGGACAGACAAGAAGAAGCATATAATTAGCCACGTGCGTGAAAACGTCAAGATTGTGTATCTAAAAGGCACAGAATGAACAGCTTACCACTGTCTTAGACACTTGGTAGTTGTGATATCTCTGTCTCAACAGGGGGAGGTAACGCCCATTAGCAAAATCAGTCAAGGTTCTGCAAATATAATAAACGGTGTCTGAATAATTTAGGAACTGGCAGTAGCTATGTAATTTAAAGTGCTGATTAATCATCACGCTGTGATGCCTACCTGAGCGTGTTGTCCACTAGCACAATTGCTAGCTTCCGTAGTTTGTTTTTTGACAACGGACGATGCCGTCTCAGCGCGAAATGGCCAGGGGATCCCTGCAAGTGCAGCCAACAATAACGGAATTTTAACATGGGCTGGCAGTGTCCCAAAGTTAACACACGTAAAATCATTTCAATTCACAGAGCCTACCTGGGCGCTTTAACCACTTGCTGGATCGCTATTTTCCGAGAATCGTGTGGTGCCTGGCGGGTGACGTCACTACGTTTTAAGACGTCCGGCATCACACACAAGGTAGATATAAAGGAAAGACTTTGGTGCCGTGTTTATGTTTATGAAAGGAAAGTGAATTCCTATCATTTGCGCTATGGTCTAAGCGGAAATGTGTTAGTGTGCAAAATATAAGCCAAACACAAGGATAAAAGAAAACAATTGAGGGAATTAAAAGGCAGGATTTGAGGAAGAAAATAGCATACATTATTTACAATTTCGTACATTTCTATATAATACTCTTGCAATATACGCTGCATTTGATAATCATAGTTTTACAGAGCCAATTCATTGTGTCATCACATACTTCATCATAGTTTCTACATTTCTCAGAGTAATATATTGATAAAAGTGTCTTCAAATGAGGATGATGTACATTTGGCTGTTTCATCAAAACTTATTCACTGAGCGATCTGCTCTGCACTCATTATGATATCATTAACATACATATCTCATTTCTCTGTAGACTAGATGATCTGTAGTTTCTGACATTACAGTTCTAAGTGACAAAAATCAAGAGTTTTGACAAGCATAGACTACGTCAATGTAGAGACAAAACCCCTCCACTCATCTGCAGAATTCAAACCTTCATTGATTGAGTTGATTTTGTCTATCCAATGGCATTCACGGCGCTGTAAGATCTGGGTGATATCGCCACCTCTTTCGGGTAATGTTGCAATATCTACAACTTGCCATCGCATTTCATCCGCAGTGTGTTTGAATTCTTGGAAATGTGCAACGAGAGGAGCCGTCAGAACCAATTTTCTTATGCGGCTATGATGTTGCCCTATCCTGGCTTTTATCAATTGCTGAGTTTGGCCAATATAGGGTAGCCCGCATGGACACCATATGCAATACACGACATTTCGTGTATTGCAATTGGAAAAGAAGTCTAGTTTGTGGTCACAGTTGCCATGTCTGAAACTAGTGGTTTTGCAAGTCAGTGGGCAGATCACACAGTTGCCACAAGGATAGTGACCAAGAAGGGGGCTTGGAACCTTCCCCCCCTTCGTGAATGCCATTGGATAGACAAAATCAACTCAATCAATGAAGGTTTGAATTCTGCAGATGAGTGGAGGGGTTTTGTCTCTACATTGACGTAGTCTATGCTTGTCAAAACTCTTGATTTTTGTCACTTAGAACTGTAATGTCAGAAACTACAGATCATCTAGTCTACAGAGAAATGAGATATGTATGTTAATGATATCATAATGAGTGCAGAGCAGATCGCTCAGTGAATAAGTTTTGATGAAACAGCCAAATGTACATCATCCTCATTTGAAGACACTTTTATCAATATATTACTCTGAGAAATGTAGAAACTATGATGAAGTATGTGATGACACAATGAATTGGCTCTGTAAAACTATGATTATCAAATGCAGCGTATATTGCAAGAGTATTATATAGAAATGTACGAAATTGTAAATAATGTATGCTATTTTCTTCCTCAAATCCTGCCTTTTAATTCCCTCAATTGTTTTCTTTTATCCTTGTGTTTGGCTTATATTTTGCACACTAACACATTTCCGCTTAGACCATAGCGCAAATGATAGGAATTCACTTTCCTTTCATAAACATAAACACGGCACCAAAGTCTTTCCTTTATATCTACCTTGTGTGTGATGCCGGACGTCTTAAAACGTAGTGACGTCACCCGCCAGGCACCACACGATTCTCGGAAAATAGCGATCCAGCAAGTGGTTAAAGCGCCCAGGTAGGCTCTGTGAATTGAAATGATTTTACGTGTGTTAACTTTGGGACACTGCCAGCCCATGTTAAAATTCCGTTATTGTTGGCTGCACTTGCAGGGATCCCCTGGCCATTTCGCGCTGAGACAGCATCGTCCGTTGTCAAAAAACAAACTACGGAAGCTAGCAATTGTGCTAGTGGACAACACGCTCAGGTAGGCATCACAGCGTGATGATTAATCAGCACTTTAAATTACATAGCTACTGCCAGTTCCTAAATTATTCAGACACCGTTTATTATATTTGCAGAACCTTGACTGATTTTGCTAATGGGCGTTACCTCCCCCTGTTGAGACAGAGATATCACAACTACCAAGTGTCTAAGACAGTGGTAAGCTGTTCATTCTGTGCCTTTTAGATACACAATCTTGACGTTTTCACGCACGTGGCTAATTATATGCTTCTTCTTGTCTGTCCCACGACAGTGCCCGGCTGGGTTCACTGTAAGTAAATTTATTTTACTTCTACACGCATGGGTTACGTATTCATTAGCCCATTCTAAGGTAAATCATTTCACCTCTCTTAGAATATTTACCAATATTCAAGGTGACTACATACAATTAAAATTCCACAATATATATTATGTCTTTTAGACGTCCCTCACTCCCTGTCCTGATGAGACCCTCACTCTAAGGGTCGAAACGCCGTCGACGTACTGGAGGCGAATGAGACTCATACAGTGCTTATGATTGTGTAGCAACTGTTTTATGACTGATTTAAATATTTTTTGGAGTCATGTCTCCTTTCTGTAAATAGTCACTATTGTAACCTGTATAGCTCACTTAAATGTACACACGTTGTTTTGGTTACTTCACAAACCACTGGGGACACATTGCACTGTTTATATATATTGTAGTATATGTTGTAGTCTAAAGCATTATTGATTTTTTCAATTGAAACATATAAAAGAATGGTTCGAGACTGATTCAGTTGTGTCTTTTCTCTTTGCCACCCTCTCTCTAATAGTTGGATAGGTATTAAGTACCCTCCTTTGGTGATAAGTTTCCTTTATGGTGAATTGTGGGTTTCCCCTAAGCTTTTCAATGTCTTCTATGACCAATTCATAGAATGTTTTTATTTTATTCACAGCTGGTAATTGGGGACTAAATTCCTTTATGGTTTGAAAGCACTTGGGATATGTGAATCAGTGGGAAACCCCATCTCTTCAAGATATTCAACCTCTGTCTAAGTTCCCTCATATATGGCTGTTTCTTGATCCACATTCTCCATTGCCAACTCTCCTATTGCCCAGAATCCTGATATTTCTCCAATAGGGAAGTTCCTTTGGAGTAATTTGATTTAATTTCCCTCTGAATTTGCATGTTTCTATCCTTAGAATAACATAATCAGGGCTTGCAGTCGGGCAGAATTACTCAATCTGTTTTTGAAAATCCTTTCTTGTGCTGGTGTCATTTTTACCTACAATCTGTTGACCACAAGCTGCTTCCCATCAACAATGTGGTTATTCATGGATTCTACTTTCTTGCTTTTCTTGCTCTTGCCCCTTCTTGTACAGCACTTCCACGCCCTTTTTCTCCTCGCTTGACTTTTTCCCTTTAGCACATGGTAATTGTTGTACGCTCATCTCCCTAAAAAAATCCAGATGACCCAGGGTCGGAGCTCACTTCCATTTCACTTACTTGTGGAAGTAATCTGGTTTAGGTTTTCTTTTGCTTTCACTGGTTCAAACCTTTTGGTGAAAATGTAGATCCTGCAACACTGGTAATATATATTATCTCTCTTAAAATTGTGCACCTTCATTGTTCAAGGGTCTTTCTCATTCTTCACAATCTTCTCTTCTCTCTTAGATAGCAGTGCTTTCACATCTTCCTGATCTTTAATTCATTCTATTTATTAAAAATGTTCTTCATTCTTGGTAGTTTGTATATCCATTCTACATTTCCCATGTTTTATCAGTGTTCTCATCAAATTTCAGTGAGTAAATCTCTGTAAGTGCTCTCCATTCATTTAGTAGATTCAGATCCATGTCATCATTTGTGGTCAACAATAATATTTTTAATACCTGTGGCCACATTCTACATATTTTATCAAAAAAGGTAATCTCCCACCATTTATTTGATTCAGAAATCCATGCCTTTTCTAGTTCTTTAATGATATATATGTATGCAGATTGACAGCAGAATGTTATTTATACAAGCAGACTAGATGCCTAGAGCCTTATTTAGAAATAATTAAGGTCCAGAGGGACAGGATGTTGTACATCCATTTTAGGTTCGGAACACTTCCTGTCTGCATGAGAACTGCAAAATGGAACACCTCCAAACAGACATCTAAGGATTGCCCATGCTGCAGGGCCCGATGGAGTGTGTTGCACACGTTATGTTTGCATGTTCGGCATATAATGCTCTGAAGTTTAAGTGGCTAAAACCAATATGCCTACAATTGAGCAGACAGGACCATCAAGCCGCCCTGCTCATTCTCAGGTCTGACCCCTCTTTGCGTGTGGTGTGGCAAAATTCCTCAGCCACGCTTGGCTAATTAGACAAAAGACCTTGTCAAGAGTGGCCTAACACTGCACCAACTGAAGCTGAGATGAAATTGCCGTCGTGTTTGAAGGCTGCTTAGCTATTCACTGAGATCACAGCTTATGCACATGCACATTCGATTTTTCTTGTTGTCACTTTAATGAGGGCCTAATCAACTTTTACAAGGTGCGTCTGAGAGTTCCACACTGGGCCTATCACACTCTAGGAGGGATTGTTATGCTGCTACTCTCCCATTATTTTTATTACAACCTATTTATGTTTTTACTGGGGAGCTGTATAATAGTTTTTATCATGTAGCTTTCAGCAACTGCATCCCCCATTGGGGGAGCAATAGTGTATTTTTATGGATGCCTGTCTATACCACTTTTATCTTGTTGCTGTACCATATGTTTAATCTGTATTCCATTTTATCATAATAATGTTCTCCTACAACTTTTATGATTCTAGTTGTCGAAATAAAGCATACAAACCAAACATATATATATATATATATATATATATATATATATATATATATATATATATATATATATATATATGTGTGTGTGTGTGTGTGTGTGTGTGTGTGTGAATGTTTATATATATTCACTGGAAAAAAAATAGGTTTTACAGACGTTATAGTTAGGAATTAGCATTTAAAAAACCTTTGAAATTCACTAAAACACCGAAGGTTTCATGGACGTTGTAGTTAGTTGGACATTTGACTCATATAAAACCAGAGAAATTTGCCCGTTATATAACTCACACCCTGCCATGCACTGCTGATGACGTCACATGTTACATCATTCATGACATAGTCAGTGACATCACTGATGACATTACAGATGACATCTCAAATAACATCACTGATGACATCATCCAGGGAATGTGTGTTTCTATAAAGTTTAAATATGCATTATATATATATGCCAAGGTGTATTGAGGAATGAGTGGGTGTATAAGTGTCTGGTTGGAGGATTTAGTAGGTGTGTGACTGACTGTTTAAGTGAGTAATTACATGTGTCTTACTGAATGCATGGGTTAGTGACTGATAAAGACATTCACACAGTTTAGTTTGATAGTTGGTGTGTAAGCGGTTGCATGGGTTGGTGAGCAGCCAAATGAGAATATATATGGGTTATTGCTTGGTTGTCTGAGTATCTGTATGGGTGCCTGGGTGTGTGTGTGGGAGTGGCTGAGAGTTGTGTGAGTCTGTGCATAGATGTTTCTGTGGTTGATTTACTGTGTGTACAGGCTCCATCAGTACGCGAATCCTATCCGCCATATTGCTAAACTTGTAAATGATGCTCATTTCGTATCCGACGGGTTCGTGGCACCGTGTCCTGTGTAACATCATATACATATGAGGTCGCGACAGCTGCTACTTTGGTATGCGACGGGTATGCAGTACCATGCCACACATTACGTCATGTATGTATGGGGTCGCGCCCGCTGCACGTTGCGTATGCGACGAGTGCACGCTGCCAGGCCCAGTGTTACGTCATAGACGTATGGTGTCGCGCCGGGTACGCTAATCCCTAATTTTTTTTTATGTCTCAAAACTATATCTAAATAACTTTAAAGTGTATATGAGAGCAAGCGATAATCTAAAATATTTTAAACATTTATATATTTCTAACTGTAATAAACTTATATTAAAGTAAATACATTTTCTCAAAATTGCGTCGGGTGCTGTCTCTTTGCAAGCTGGGTGCACGATTGCCATGTGACCTTAAAAAAAGCATTTGATTAGTTCATAACATTTCCCATTGTAGCAGTGGAGAACGCCACCCATTTTAGTCATTCTCTCTACAGCACTTGATGAGACACACCTCTTCTGCTTAGAGAGGTTTTTGGAAACCTTTTGCTATGTACACATATCAAACACTACACACAACATGCAACCATCATCTTCATTAATATTCATGGTCTGTAAAGTAACCGTCCACCTGTGATCAGGGCCGGACTGGCCGTAGCAGGCACTGGGCGATTCCCCAGTGGGCCGTCAGGGTGGGGGCCTATTTTGGGCCCCTGTGGGCTGTTTTTGTTACAGGGCAGTTTTTGCAGGATAGCTGCAAAATCAGCCCTGTAACAAAATCGTCTGAAACCGGCCCTGGCAAACAGCTCGGCCGCTCCCAGGGGGGCTGGCCGAGCTCTTTGCCAGGGCCAGTTTTAGTTCCCAGCCCGGCCTGCCTGTGATAGCCATGCTCCTAATAGTTAAATAACTGAAGTTTTCCACACTGGCAGAGGTAACATGGTTGCATACGCTGTCCACTGCACAATGTAATGTGGTGGGAAACATCCTTTACAACAAAACTTTTACCACGCAGTACCTTTACAACACAGGTATTACAACGCAAGTTGTTACAACGACTTGTGCTGGAGGGCGCTGTAGGATAGGGAATAGTTTAATTTACTATCCAACACCTTCCCTACTATCCACGGGGACTGGAGTTGGAATAGTAAATTAAACTATCCACTATCCAGCCCCCCGAACGCAAGTCGTTGTAACGACTTGCGTTGTAATACCTGCGTTGTAAAGGCATGCGTGGTAAAAGCATGCGTTGTAACGACATACATCCTAATGTGGTATGGCCCAGGGCAGTATCATGCATAGATAATTAACACACGGACACAGATAGATAGTGGAAGTGGGTACGGGCACGTGTGCTCAACTCCTTATTATTACCAGGGTCACATATCCAGTGACGTCTGTGCTGGATGCGTGTGGGGTTAGTGTAAACCAGCCCTCAAGGGGATGGTTGCTGCTAGCATCAACTACAACAGAAATCATTGGATCACACACAGAGATTCAATAATAAAAGGGTCAATAGTTTGTGCTGCAGTGAGGTAGGGAAGGTAGATGCGAAATAATACAGAAAAAATGCTATTGTAAAAGAACCATAACTTGTGGTATACTGACACACGTGAAATAGATCTGAAATAATACACAAAAAGATTGTATCATAAAGGGTCCATCAGTTCTAGTGCACTCAGATAGCCACATCAAAAGCATTCAGCATGTGCACAGCCAATGATGATGCGTGCTGTGGGCGGGCCGTACTAGGAGCAATGTCTGTTGCCTCAGGACTGCATCATTTGCAATAGCGACTCGATCTGAATTGTGAACACTGCTGTCTGTAGTGTAGGCCAGAGAGAGCGGTCAGCAAGGGCCCACAACCACGTGGCGTGGACTTGAACTGCCCAGTTTGTAATACACAAAGCAACAAAAAGCGTGTGCGGAGCCTGCAATGATGCGTTTGCGTGGTGCGGAGGGAGCGCACTAGAGCAATGACTTTTGCCTACAGGACTGCGTCATCGACAATAGCGACTCGATCTGAATTGTGAACACTGCTGTCTGCAGTGTAAATTGAAGGCAGTAGTCACACAGACATCCATGAATGCTTTTTCTCACTTCCTCTTCACAAAATACAACAACATAGATTACAGAAAACTCTGCAATAAATAAATCAAAACAATTCGAATTCCGATCTCTGCTGTCCACAGTGTAGACTGTTATTCAGTGTTCTTTTCCACTACCAAGAAGAATTTGGTCATTGTGCTAAACCTATAACACATCTAAAAAAAGTACTTCAAGCAAGTATACTGAAAGGACATTGTGTATATTTCAATAGACGTTGTAGTTATTTGACTACTGGATTCTGTAATTAAACAATCACCACTCGATCTGAATTGTGAGCCCTGCTGACCGCAGTGAATGCCAGAGGCAGTGGTCATTAACGCCTCACAGCCACATGCCGTTGGATTCGGAAGCACGGAGTTGGTTGCACCTGATCGGAGGGAGTACACAGAAATCATCACAGACTTTAACTTCTGACATCCTCAATAATAGATTCACGACCCCATTTCACTGTTCGGACTTGCTGTCCCTGGTGTAGTTTAGCCACTGCAGTCGGCCAAGCCCAATAATCATTTGCAGCAGTTAGCTACGGAAGCACAAAGTGTGATGCACCTCAATGGAGGGAGTTCTATGAAAACTAAGCACAGGTAATATCGGACATTGTCCATTGTGGGATTAAGACACCGTTCCACTGTTGGGACCGAGAGTTGGTTGCACCTAGTTGAAGGGAATACCTTCATTTCCACTCTCAGATGCAGTTCTAACATCGTCCATTGTGGGATCAAGACACCGTTCCACTGTTGGTACCTGTTCGACTACTGTGTTAGTAGTATACAGAGCACTCCACGGTGCTGGCCTCAGGCTGGGTGCTGTCTGCTTGTGTCGCAGTAGCTAGCATTGATCTCAGGAGACTTCCGAGCTTGCAGACCTCGGCCCAGGAGCTTCCGCCGGCACGTGGTGGACCCTCTTTCACATACGGCGGTGTCAAAAGGTGAACTGTGCGGCAGATATGCGTCGCTGCAGCCATGATGGTTTCTGAGTACCAGTAGGCTGAGAGCATCATTCACGCAGCCACCTTCGCTCACAGCATCAACCTTGTGGCGGTGTAAGCTGCCCAGACCTGGCAGACACGTTCGCCATTCCGGAACAGAACCACACCCAGAGAAACGTGCATTTTATTCATACCCCTACGCTAGCCTTGCGTACGCCGAGCCAGCTCACTATGCTAAAGATCTGGGGGGGAAGGGGGCACATACGAGCTATGTATTCGTAATCTTCCCTACTGACTGTACTATCATGGTTGCGTCCACTGTCCACTTCACTCAATAGACCATCAGTGTATGTTGACATGTACATGTCTATGCTCTGCATACTTAAGTTTGTCCAGCACATCCCCTCAACACTTTGCATTGTATACCTTTATAATCGAGAATCACTTGCCACCTTTGCACATACTTTGCTCCCATCTCTCCCGGCATTCTGCATTGTTTGGCACAGGTGCTATGCCATGTTTGGTTTGTGTACATGACTAGCCACGGTTCCCACAGTACATAGTGCCATTGTGTCTGCTAGGTGCACATGTTGTTTGTCATGTTGTATGTGATTATATAAGGTAGCGCGTTTATTCACGAGCAGTGGTTTCTCCCATTTACATATCGCTATCTTAAAGAGGAGACAGAAGTTTTTCTCACAGGTGAAAAGTGCGACCACAATGGCAGTCATTCATTACTATGCAAGAATGTCCAACTGCACAACGCTTCTAAGCTTACAGAACTCAATCTTGCGTGGTGTCTAAAAAGCACGCCAACTCCCACAATCAGCCCAACATTCACCACACAGCTTTCTAACGGCAGTTATCTGCTTCTTAATAACATGCACTGCTACAGAATGTGAGCTGGCATACAGTATGTCCTTACTGTTTCAAACTGAGTAACTTCCTGTGGCAATGTCTATTCCCACCCACACAAAGTAACTCCCAAACTTCAACTTGGCCTTCAATACCTACTTTGAAAACAGATTTCATTAAACTGAGCAAACTGTTCCAAACAGAAGTGTCCCTCACTTCTGCAAAAGAAATGTATCGACTGCAGATAGCACAAACTTCAAGTAAAATACGGTTCCTTTTAAATATGAACCTCCCATGTCTCTCTGCCTGCCTGTTATCCACGAAGCCCTTTCAGACAAATGAACTCATCCTCAGCCTCTGCTCATGAGCTGGCGATCAAGATCAAAAAACACAACATTGTTTAGGAACTGGTACTCACAGTGTGGTAATCGTATCCTACCTTTCTTATCATTATAGAATTTAGTCATTCATGTCTAATAGCCATTGTTCATGTCACATGGAACTGTAACATGTAATGTGGAATTCACTGATGCAGGAGCTTAGGTTTGAATACAGCAGAAGCGGTTGGAGTTTGCCTCAGCTCGATGCCTTGGCTCTTTGCACAAGAATGTTTTTTTGAAAGGGCTGAAGACAATAATGTATGGTTTGACAAGAAGGGTACTGAATGTGCTTCTGAGAAGCGCAATGTTTGTGTTCCTCCTCAAAGTTCCGATGTGGGTAGAACTATTACCAATTCTGACACGCACCAGATTGAATCTACTGTAGAAGAGATTGCTGACTATTTTCCTGTTGATAATTTTGTGTTACAAAAAAGGAGAACCAGGGTACCTAAGAAGTTTGATGATTACATTTTGCAAATTTTTTTTTTGTTTGTTTTCTTAAAGGATACATTTGGTAATCGTATCCTACCTTTATTTTCATTATAGAATTTATTCATGTCTAATAGGTATTATTTATGTCACATGGAACTGTAACATGTAATGTGGAATTCACTGATGCAGGAGCTAGCGTTTGAATACAGGCACAGGCACCCACGTCGCCTTCGACCACACCACCGAACTCCACTGGACCGACCACCGCTGCATCCATTTCACCTTCAATAAACCAACCACGCAACACCACACCCAACAGCTACCTCGCCGCTGCTGGAGCAAAGTCACCGAAGACCAGCTTATCACCACTCTCGCCCAAAACTCACCCACCGACCCCACCAACCCAGACACCGCAACCCGTAACCTCAGACAGTGGATCGACGACTGCGCCAACACCCTCGCCCCACTCAAGAAACCCTCCAACAACCACGCCAGCAAGAGAGCCATATGGTTCACTGACGAGCTGCAGACCTCCAAACGCACATGCCGGAAACTGGAGAAGATATGGCTCCACGAACGCACTCCGGACAACCACGCAGCCCACAAGGACGCCACCCGCAGACATCACCACCTCATCAGATTAGCCAAGAGATCCTCCTTCAAAGACCACCTGGATAACAACGCACATGACAGCAAAGAGCTCTTCAGCATCGTAAAGGAACTCTCCAACCCCAGTGCCAATGCCAACGACATACCGCCCTCACAAGAACTGTACGACTCTCTAGCCATCTTCTTCCACTGCAAGATTGCTGACATCCATGACAGCTTCAACACCATGACCGCCCGACTACGCCAGACCCCACCTCCCTTGTGAACGCCACCAGCACCAACTGCCTGACCTCCTGGTCCAACGTCAACGATGACGAGACACTCAAGGTGATGAACTCCATCCGTCAGACCCGTGCCCAACCAGGTATTCAACAAAGCAGACACTGCCATCGCACCCCAACTACGGAAGGTCATCAACATCTCCTTCGAAACAGCGACATTCCCGGATAGCTGAAAACATGCCGAAATCAACGCCCTCCTCAAGAAGCCCCAGGCGGACCCCAAGGACCTCAAGAACTTCCGGCCCATCTCCCTGCTTCCGTTCCCGGCGAAGGTCATCGAGAAAATCGTCAACATGCAACTGGCCCGCCACCTGGAAGACAACAACATCTTGGACCCGTCCCAGTCCGGGTTCAGATGAAACCACAGCACCGAGACAGCCCTCTTCGCTGCCACATACGACATCAGGCGCCAACTAGACTACGGGGAAACATCAGCCCTCATCCTCCTGGACCTGTCAGCCGCCTTCGACACGGTCTGCCATCGCACTCTAAAGACATGCCTCCTGGAAGCCGGAATCCAAAAGAAGGCACTTGACTGGACCACATCCTTCCTTTCTGGCAGAACCCAGAGCATCCGCCTCCCGCCCTTCCGATCCTAGGCCACCGACATCATCTGCGGCGTCCCCCAGGCTCATCCCTCAGCCTGACGCTGTTCAATGTCTACATGGCCCCCCTCGCACAAGTGGCCTGCCAACACAACCTCAACATCCTCTCCTATGCCGACGACACCCAGCTCATCCTCTCATTCACCAAGGACCCGCACACGCCAAAACCAACCTCCACGAGGGAATGAAGGCCGTCGCCGACTGGATGAGGAACAGCCGTCTGAAGCTGAACTCGGACAAGACGGAGGTACTCATCCTCGGACCCACCCACTCAGCCTGGGACGACTCCTGGTGGCCGACCACACAGGGAACAGCACCGACACCCACCTACCATGCACGCAACCTAGGATTCATCCTCGACTCCTCCCTCTCCACGTCTAAACAGGTCAACGTCGTCTCCTCCTCCTGCTACAACACCCACCGCATGCTCCGCAGGATCTACAATTGGGTCCCGACCGAAACAAGAAGAACAGTGACACAGGCCCTCGTCAGCAGCAGACTGGACTATGGCAACGCACTCTACACAGGAATCCCAGCCAAACACCAACGACGACTACAACGCATCCAAAACGCCTCCGCCCGACTGATCGTCAATGTCCCCCGCTACAGCCACATCACCCCCCACCTGAGAGACCTACACTAGCTCCCTGTCGACAAGAGGATCACCTTCAAGCTCCTCACCCACGCACACAAAGCACTCCACAACTCCGGCCCAGCCTACCTGAACAGCAGACTTAGCTTCTACACCCCCATCCGCCAGCTCCGCTCCGCCAGCCTCGCCCTCGCCGCTGTCCCCCGCATCCAACGAACAACCTCAGGTGGCAGATCCTTCTCCTACCTCGCCGCCAAGACCTGGAACACCCTCCCTACCCACCTACGGCAGACCCAAGACCTACTCGCCTTCAGAAGACTCCTAAAGACCTGGCTCTTCGAGCAGTAGCGGCACCCCCTCCCCTCAGCGCCTTGAGACCCTCATGGGTAAGTAGCACGCTTTACAAGTACGCTGATTGATTGATTGATTGAAAGCGTGCTTTTTAGACCAAGACTATTCTCCGTGCCAAATTTGGGGTAATTCTCTTCACCTATTCGACCTGTAGCCTTGTCTAAAGTTTCTTATGGAAATTGCATTGAGAAAACACGTTTTGAGACCCCCCTTTTTTCTTGGCCCTCCCTTGACGAATAACCTCCAAACTTTCAACATAGGAGCTGATATGAACAAAGAATTAGTTTGGAAACTTTCATGAAGATTCATCAAACAACGCCAAAGTTATAAGCAAAACAAAAAAATGCTCTTCCTATGGAAACTTGGTCCTAACTATAACTACCTACTAGGTAATATAAATTTACATATATCATTAAAGAAAAGGCGATATATATATATATATATATATATATATATATATTACCACTGTCTCCTTCTGAATCAAAAAGAGTCCTTGCACTCTAGTGAGAGTTTGCCTCCTTTTAAATAAAATAATATTTGCCACTTTCACACACAGACGCGTTTCGGCAATTAATTGCCTTTTTCAATCTGGATTGATGTCATGATTGGTTAATAAATGCAAATTCTCTCTCGATAAACACGGAAGAAATAAACTCTGTTTATTTGTAGCAAGCTTGCTCGTCATAATAAACGTAATAAGTGCAAGTGTCCCAGTTTGCACGGTGAGTATTTAAAATGTTATTTTAAAATTGCAACGTACAGCAGTCAAAACATAAAAGTTTTTAAATTGCAGCATGATACTTGATACATGTTAGCAGCTCCCTCTCTGTAAAAGCATTGCTGGCCTCCGCAGGAGCCGGGGTTCCATCAGGGACCATGGGAGCCTTGAGGTTCCCCCCGCAGTCCCCAAAATAAGTAACTAAGTTCCCTGGGTGGACCCAGGGTACCCAGAAGAGAGGCCAGACCCCAGGGAATGAGGTCCCCTGTCCGAAATTTGCTTGGGAGGGGGTCCATGTGGCCCCCTCCCCTTCATCTTAAAAAAAATACAAAGGCCCGGCTTTGGGGGATGGGATCCAAGCCCAAACCAAATCGGGTATCAGAGCGCTTTACATAGCACCAGTTACGTCACATAAGGACACACATTCATTTTAGCACTGAGAGATTAAGTGATTTGCCCAGAATCACAGGAGGTTTTGGCGTCGTTACTGAGACTCGAACCCAGATCCCCAGGTCCGAGGTCGAGCGCCCTAGCCGTTAGGGCTCCACTGTGCAAATGTGCCTCCTGGTGAACTGCAGGTTGAGGGATGAAGTCCCCTTGGCTCTAAAATGTCCTTGGGGGCAAACACGCCTTCCTGTTAACTGCAGTACGTCCCACACAGCAGATTTGCTGAGAGATCTTCAGAGGCCACACTCACTTTCTCCACCACTCTGCAAACATGTCTCCTGGAACACTGCTGGTTGGGGTATGAATTCCTCTTGGATGCTGAAGGTTCTTGGGGGCCAGAAGCCCTCCTGTTATCTCCAGCTAGTCAAAATCAGCAGGATTCCTCAGAGCTGGTTGAAGACCTGCCCCCTTTCTACACCACTCTACAAACACAACTACTAGTTAAAAAAACATAGAAATTCACCTAAAAAACTAAATTTACAGTACCCTTGGGCGGGTAACTTAGCTCCGTCAACGGAGTTTGCAAAGTTTTGCCTACTCCGCGCTCCATTTAAAACGCAAAGTTTAGGCAAAACCTTCCCTCCATGGCAGAGCGGAGTTAGCCAGCCCCTCCACCCTCCCACATTAATAAAAAAAATTAAAAAGGCACTTACCTGGGTGGCTGCCTCCTCCTTTGCCTGGCCTTCCTACTCCTCGCCGTCATTGCCGTCCTCCTTCTCCTTTGAAAAAATCCTCGTGAGTCTTGTATTCCCAAAGAAATCACCATAACTGGCCTCTCTGAGATTCGGTGACAGCTACACCACCCTGCACACACAGAGGAAGGTGCAGCTCTTACCGGCACATTTTTGCAGGCCCAGCTAAGATTTCCTAAATGCATGCACTCCACTGTAAACCCCGAAGTAGCATTGGTCTCACCAATGAATGTAAACGGCAAACCCATAATCTTAAATGGACAAACACTGACACACATACTTTAGGGCATGCACTTCTCTCACCAGCACATCTAATTAATGGCCACTGGCTACACCACTGTCATGCAGACTCTGGAGGCACGACTTTTGAACATAAAACTACCATGAGTTAGAAACCTATGCAATCGCTTTTTAAGTGCACACCATTGAATGCCGGTCACATCTCAGCACCCTAGTCTCGCTGCTCTATGCACAAAGCTTCTGTGTTAAAGAACAGAAGATGTTGTAGCACCTACTATATTGTGATGCATCGCTAAATACTTAAGGTCCCAAATGTGAGACCTATTGGCTATGCCAATGCTTGTTTTAAGGATGTGTTTAATCTGAAATAAATATAATTTGACTGACTGTATTTTAGTTAACAATATATTTTACAACAATACTAAAAACAAACCTTCAATACTTATGGTCACAATATTTATCATGCTATTTCTCTAACAATATTTCTGTATGATGATTTTTTTTATATTCTGTCCAAACACCCTGTGCCTCTACCTCTTAAACAGCCTTTGTTATCAGCCCCACAAGGGAGTCTGTATTTCTCATTTGCACTCAGATGGAACCTCCCCTTGGCCAGCGATGATTTAGGCTGAAGTGCATCAAAGCATCAATCTTCTTCTTGTGGTCTTGCATCTCTCTCTGGGAGGTCTGTGACAAGGAGTCCAGTGTTCCAGCTCATGGTGCACAGGAATGCTCAGTTCTCAGCTTCTTGTGTGGTTTGTGAGTAGTCTCATTTTCTCATATTTTCCACAATTTTGTCACGTTTCTGCCACTGATCAAGTCCATCTCTTTACCATCTGAGATGTTTTGTTGAACCAGGTGTTAAACTCCTGATCCCCCTTAACAAGCCAAAACTCCTTGGTACCTAGTTCCCCTATCCTGAGATCTACTGTGTTGCAGATTACCTGACTGATGACTGTGATGACAGAGCTGTATACTGAAGTATCAGCTCATCATATAATGCCGTTGCGGCCTGCACAGGCAAGAGTGGTGGGGAGGTAGGACGGGGGGGGGGGGGTCGGGGAAGCCGACATACGACAGGATCTTTCCCCGCCCACGCCACCAACCCATCGCTCTTACCTGCGCTGGCTGCCACTGATATAATGGTGGTTATGGAGCCCATGTCTGGCTCACACAGACTCAAAGTTAATCACCATGTTTGGTTTGGAGGTTTTATGGACACAATAAAGTGAATCAAAATAAGTCATTATATCTACAGAGAGCTACATGCAGGCCTGAAAGTTAGAACGCAGGACAGTTGGGTAGAAATTCAGACGAATGATCCACAAAAGAGCTGCGATCACAAGACCCGCCAACATAGCACAGCACATAACATCAGGGATAGTAATGGACGAAAATCCTGTGCCCAGTAATAACTGTAAATAGAAAAATAGGTAAAAAGCAAACACTCATTTATGATAACTGCTTTAGGGTGGAAATACATATTAGGTAAACTATGTACAAGATAAGTTGCTTATGTGATAACATACAGTAACTGTATATTTGTTAAATTACATACATTTGTGAAACTGGAGCCAATTGGTGATAAGCATAGTTCCTAGTAAATTGTCTCATGCTACCACAATCCAGAGTGCACTGTGAAATTGTACCCTGAATGAGAGGGCTAATCTGTGCACTTGTTGTCTCCTAGTGAATGGTGGTGAAGGTACTTACAATCTGCTGTAGAAACACTACAGACAAATCTGAAAAGTGCCGTCATTCAGGATGGAAAAACGCTGGTCTGTTCCCTGCTACAGGGCCAGACAGGGGAGGCCATGTTGCAGCTGGAACTCCTGGTAATGTGGTGCCTGAAACACTTAACAGCATTGTCCAACTGTCCTTTGTGTGTAAGAAATGAGGCTCCCATCTGCACAGGATCAGCTGGCTGACCAGAACTCAGACCTGAGAAGCACAAACTTCAGCAGCTGGTCCTCTTCTGAATAATGTCCCCTCTGAAGCCCTCTCAAATGGTCCTTGATATGCCCTGCCATCCTTGAGGTCACTGAAAGTTACTACCAGCTAATCTCTAAGGGAGAAAGAAACCTCTGTCCAATCAACAACGTGTTTTTGTCAGAGGGAGTCCATCAACTTCCTTGACATTTTCTTTAATGTCAGTTATCATTCCTTACTTTGGGACCCAATGGAGGACAAGAGCCCACACACTTACTAAAAGAATGACAAGGCTGCTGTTACCAAACATGACATACACTTTCCTCAAGCCCGACTGAAGCCCTGGGCTTAGTTAGTGATGTCAGTTGACCCAGAAGATACCTATGATTGGCTGCAGCAGGTGAGGTGCTCTAACGGTACAAGAATGCCCTAGATCTAAATCTCTCTTCTGTCGCAGCCTAGATTGCACTGGGGAGCCACTGATATCAGAGACATGCCCAGTGCTATCATAGCCTGACCAGGACCTTGACAGTAAATCACTTTGCTCCTTGACCTGGTCCTGTAACTGGGGAGCAAACAAAACACTTTCACCAGATCTCTCACTCTTCAAACATTTCACATATAAACATGCACACCATTGACAACCTCGCTTGGGAACATTGCACTGCAGGGGCACTGATGGTTTTAAAGGGCCTAGACTTGTTTGGTGAGTTTTAATGGCAAGTGTCCCACCAATCCTCCTGATTTGCCCTCATGAGTGCACTGGTGCTCAACTGAATCAGGGAGCACGGAGGTGTGTGGTCTGTCCGGGGTACATCCCCAGTGGGGTCAGGTGACATGTGTACCACCCAGTGGCTGTCAGAACTGGGCTCCCATCATGCCCTGAGGTCAGGGACATATAAGTGGGAAGAGCCAGGCATAAGCAGCAACTGGTCACCCTGATCCTTTCAGCATCAATACAATACGCATTTGAAGTGGTACCCAGTGATGAATCTGCAAGCAGGCAAGCCCTTCACATGGGGATAGCCTTACACCAGGATCTCCAGGATCACTATTTACACATATATATACTTTCAGAACACAAAAAGTGTTTGACCTTTTTTGATCAGTAGACTACACTGTTACAACTCAGTCCGTTTCTAAAGTCAGTGTCTACAACACCCATAACATTTACTAAGGAACTATGCACTTTGTAGTGTAGTGCTGGTACAATGTATGACCATCAAGATAAAATTAAAATTTCAGATCCTCCATCGTGATGTTGATGGCATTTTGATCCTTCTTATGTCAATAAGGCCAAATATGCTGGAGTCCTAGGCATTAATTAATAGTGCCTTGCCGTAGCACTGCAGCTATTGGTCTGCTTATTGCAGTAGAATGGGTTAGGTAGTTAGCAACATATATGAGTGGCTATTTTGTGCTATTTCTTTGTTCAGGGCACAAAAGAGTCCGAACATAAGGTGTTGTAGTGGCACCAATTCATCATCAATGAAGCAATTATACATCCACTGCCATAGCAGGGCCTGGACTTAATGGGACATATTTCCACTGGAGTTGAAAAAGGTGATCAATGTTTAGACAATTCTGTATTTCCAGTGGGGCCATCTCCTCACCAAGTTGCTTATCCAAAACTTGTTATGCCATTGATACCCCTGCCTTCCATGACGATGTGGCTCCGGTGTCAGTGTAACCCACCATTTGGCATTCCCTCCCCTCTCTTTCTTTTTTCTCTAGTATATCACGGTGTGCTTGTCCTTACTATCTCCTTTTATCTTCATCACAGATGCCAGCATGTGTATATAAGATGTGGCTTTGGGGAGAAAATTAATTTAAGAGCTTGGTCCTAGAAGGAATTGTGCCACTTCTCCAAATGGGAATGGATTGAGGCACCAGCTACGCACTGCAAATATCTGTCCTGTGCTCCCCAAATCCACAGGTTTGTGATTATAG
Source organism: Lissotriton helveticus (assembly GCF_964261635.1). Taxonomy (NCBI): domain Eukaryota; kingdom Metazoa; phylum Chordata; class Amphibia; order Caudata; family Salamandridae; genus Lissotriton; species Lissotriton helveticus. Next base: position 535,961,278 of record NC_136069.1, on the reverse strand, counting down.
TCTGAAACAAAAGCTGTGCATAAAACAGCCAAATGAACTGCAGCTGTCTGGCAATTTCAAAAATTGTGTTGGACATGTTTATGGGGAAAGCAACATCATCTCTCCTTGAACACAACCTGCCTTCTGGGTATGAAAAAGGGCCTGCAGGCCTACTCAGCTAGGTACTTCCCTTACTTTTCAGCAATTATATACATCCTCTCATTTTAATTGATTATCCAGAGATTAAAGCTGTGATGAGTGGACCTGTTCATGTAAGGGGCTAATCTTTGTTCTTTGGTATTCAAGTCAGAGTTTGTGCCTGCCCTTGTGTGGGGCGGGGGGGAGGGTTGTTGTTCTTTCTGAGACTGGAGTCTGTACAATGCATTTTTCCAATTCAAGTTCCTCCCCGAAAATTCAAAGAGTGAGATGGTGAATGTTATTTTGAAAGTGCTTTTTTAGGACAAAGTGTCCATGGCTTCTAATCATATACCTTCAACACCTGGTGAGTGGAGTTTAGATGGTCTTTGGAGATCCTGGATTCACCATCATGGCTTCATCAACTAGGCTGGTCTCTGTCAGATTTCCAGCATCTTCACCTAAAGATGCTGAGGTTTAAAGGGTAATCCTCCAATATCATAATTTTTATGAGATGGGTGTTTGTATTCAGGAGCCATGTCATTTATTAATTTTGGTGGCACATGGCAAGTAATGCGTGTACTTTTCATCCTTAACTATGCCTAACATTGTCTGCCCATGATTCTGTTAGCTATAGATGCTTTTGTCAATCCTTTGAGTGGAGTTTAATTTAGTCTTATCTGTCTCTACTTTAAGGGGTCAATTAAAGATAATCAAAGGCCTTTGGAGTTCTTGGGGGCAGTGCAAGTTCATTGGTTCAGATGCTTTTCTGGCTCCTGTCTGGTGCAAAACTTTGCGCTATGTCATCCAGGAATTCATTCACCATTTATTTCCTGGGATAGCCAAATTGGTGTTAAATGTTCTTCATGAGTCAAACTATAGGTCCCTAATAACATTTGTTTTTACTTTCCTGACATCAAACGTATTTTGAATGGATGTAAATTTTGCTTGAAGTTTCAGACAAGTTGCCAAAATGGTGGACCTTGAGCAGTATGCATACTCGGCTGATTCTTCTTGAGGCCCTTCACTCTATTGGAAAAAACCTGCTCCTAATCATCTAGAGAATGCTTTTGTATTCCCCTTTTAATGCTGAGCTTTAGTAAAAAGCAAACTATGACCTTGAATTTGCAGTCTGCTCTGTTGGCCTATTAACAGCACATAGATGCAGTCCAAAGCTCTCTGCAAACAAAGATGTAATTTGTTTACAGGAAGACTGTGAATTAGGGGAACCTTGGTCATGATACCTATTTTAGGTGGAGTTCCTTTGCTGGGGCCATTTCAAGGTTGGTCAAACTACAGTATGCAGTCTCATGGGAAGAAACTAAACATTCTGTTTTTGTACAGAAGTGCAAGCTTCTAGCACATGGGTCGCTTTCCAGTACCTGTAGGGCCAGCACACTGACAATTGTTCCTCTGAAAGTTGTTTCCTATTTCTATATCATAAAACATGGGGTGTCAAAGGAGTCTAGTTTCTTTCACATGCTAAAAGGCCTACTACTGCTTCTTATGTCCTTTAATGGCAAGTAACGTGATGTGGAAGAAGTACAAGTGGAAAGACAGCTTAACAAAGTATTGTATCCATTGCAGAGATGTGTGTGTAACTTGAAGTTCATAGGCTTGAATCTAGGCAGGACCTGTGGTTTGGTTGGTCATGTCATGATGCCTGGTATTTCATTCAGAATTGTTTGAGGCCCCCTGATTCTAAGTACCCAATATGAAGGCAGTGATGCACAAAAAATGAAGAAAAACATATTTTATATGAAATTCCAAGAGTCCCTGTCTCCAGAGGGATGACTCACCTTTGCAAAGTAAGTACTGTTGTTGTATTTAGTAGTAAGAAGCACAAGGAAGCAGGGTGGTTCTTTAGATTAACTTCTTTACTCAAGCTTGAGGTACAGCAACTTCCTACCCACGGGGCACCCCACAACAACTGACTCTAAGTACCTAGCAACAGAGACCAATCACGCTCTACATTCTAGATCTAGATGAAGGGTATTTTTCACATGAAATCAATGACTAGAACACAGCAGCAGTATATGAGGCAATACCACAACTGTGTTGCTGAAGAAGATATTTCCTAGTGAAAAATAATACAGCCAAGTAGTAAGAGCAATAATAAAAACTTAAACTATATATTTTCCCAAATTCTTCATATGTTTCATCATTCACTGGTGACTCAGAAGAGCTCTAGTATAGCATCATGTATCAATGTGTGTTTGTGTTACATTCTATTTAAAAAAATTTTTTTAAATGTATTCACACTTTTTAACTTTTTCCGGTTACAAATCAATTGCCATCTGTTTATGGATATCATCTTAAGACTTGTACATTCCGTTGCTATTGTTGTGTCCTAGCAACATATCCTGCATTTTCTCTCTGTGGTTACCAGCATCCTAGGGTTCTGGAGCTGCACCAGAGAAGAAGAGACTCTTATTACTGACAGTACGTATCTAGGGGTTGTTCCTCTTTTAAATACACTGTCTGCTCCTCTTAAAAGGGGCAACGAGGATGGGATTGCATTCCCTGAGGGCAGACTGGTCAAGCAACGCTGCTGTGAATTTAACCCCTAGACAATTTACTGTTTAAATGTCGGTTGGTGCCGCTGACATTGCATTACCAAGATGTGCTACTGTACAAGGTTATCAAAAGACTGCAAGCATTGACATACGGGAGCAACCAGAAACTCTGTGTTGCACTACCAAACCGGAATTGTTGTAGGAAGACCTGTTGACACTCTATGTGCATGCCGGGGAAATACTGGTCCTTCTGAAGCTCTGGTAATAACTGTATTCTTGTAACTAAGACCTATTTACTGATCCCTACTACGTGGACTACGGTGACTACATAAAATTTTTTTTTTCCTTCTCTCTTTTAGATAGCCTCAAAACCAAGACTAGTGACTATTAATGATTATTTCCACCAGGATGTTGACAGTGTTTATACATAGCAAGTCGAAACAATTAGTTTGGAATACTATTTAGCAGTTTACATTCTGTGGTTAGGAAACACTCATCAGCATGGACATGTCATCCATTATAGCTCCGTACACATGTTTACAAAGTACTGGGGAACCCACTTTACCATGGGAAGATTGGTTAGAGTCCTTTGAGACATACTTAGAGGCTATAGGTGGTGAAGATTTTATAGCTTCCCTGAAGGTGGCATTACTCAAGCATAATTCAGGTATAGAGGGAAGAAAAGTACTAAAAGCACTACTTATTAATACTAGAAAAAGAGACCCATTATTCTAGAAGAGAAAGCAAGCAATGAGGGTGATGCACACTACAATGAGGTAGCTCCCCTCGATGAATATGTTGAAGTAATCAAGGCGCAAGAAGAAAACTATGGCAAGAAGGTTAGTATTGTAGTAGAAAGGCACAGGTTTTTCTCTCAATCGCAACTAGCTGGGGAATCCTAGAGCAATACATTTTCGTATTGAGAACTCTTGCTGCTACCTGTAAATTCAATGACCTGCATGAGGAGATTATAAGGGATCAATTCATAAATAGGACGAGCAATGTTAAAATTCAAGAGAGATTGTTAGATATGAAAGATCCATCTCTACAAAAAATGATAGAAGTAGCCAGGCGGGTTGAGAACACATCCATATATTTTAAACAGCAGGGCGAAAGCTGACACAACTAAAGTGGGGGCTTTAGAGAAGAAGCCATTAAAAAAAGGAAGATAATACTAAAATCATTATTCCCAAAAACAACAGGGTGTGTTACAGATGTGGTAGTACGAGACACACTGCAGATTCCGACAAATGTTTTGCAATTAAGGAAAAGTGCTTTAAATGTAAACAAATTGGTCACTTGGCACATATGTGTAAGGCTGGATCTTTACCCACTCAAAAATGGAAGTGCCCCGTGAATGTTATAGGAGAAAACTCTGAGGATGACAATTCTGCTAACGAAGGGGAAGTTAAGGTCATGGTTATTTGCGATCTGTGGGCTAAAATCCTCCTAAATGTGTTCTAGGCATCAATGGTACCAAAATAACAGTCTGGGCAGACTCTTGCTCCCCTACACCATCATAGATAAGAACACATGGGAGAAAGTAGGAGGTCACCAATTGAATTCTCCAGATGTTGAACCGGTGGGTTACTGTGGCGTTAAACTTCCATTGTTAGGTTTCTTCAAATGCACATTGTGTCACAAGGGTAAGGAAGCTACAAGCAAAGTATACGTTGTAGAAAAGTGAAGAGCATTACTGGGGTTGTGCGAATAAAAAATGTTGGACATCACATTTGACCCAAAACATCAGCAGCAGGTTCCAGTCACTGAAGACGCAGAGAAAACTAGGTGGGGCACCCAATTTCCAAGATTATTTGGGGAATAGTTAGGATGTTTAGAAAAACACCGTATTGTACTAAAGCCCAACAATTTTCCATGTGTACATAAGGCAAGGAATGTACCTTTTGCCCTTAGAGAAAAGTTAAAATTAGAACTGCAAAGATAATGTGATACACAAGTCATCAAACCTATTTAGTCATCTGAATGGCTCAGTCCAGTCATTTTAGCATGCAAACCTAATGGCAATCTACGCATGTGTATTGATTTGAGAGATCTTACTTGAAACATCCTAGTTGACGGTTACCCCTTACCTCACATTAATGAAATGGTGTCCTCTGTAACTGACACTTCCTACTTTTCATTGATTGACCTGTCCAATGCGTACCACCAGATTAAACTGCATCCTACATCAAGGCATCTCACTTCCTTCATCACACCGGAGGAAGCATTCCAATTTATTAGAATGTCATTCGGTCTAGCATCCGCCTCTGACGTTTTCCAAAGAGTAATGTGCAAAATATTGGTCAGCTTACACAAAGTGTTGGTATTTCAAGGAAATGTGCTAGTGTGGGGGGTGAATCGCTGTGAGCATGACAAGATACTGGCACAACCTTTAAACAGGTTACAAAATGCAGGTTTAACTGTGGAAGTCAAGAAATGCAAACAAATTGATTATCTAGGGCACACCTTTCGAAAGAACGGAGTAAAACCAAAAAATAAATTATTGGATGCCATTACAAATGCTTCATCACCATGTGACAAGGAGCAATTGCACTCATTCCTAGGGCTTGCAGAATTTTATTCCAAGTTTGTTCAGCATATTGCTGACAAAGTCCATATCCTCAGCATACTAATGAAAACAGGTATCAAGTTCGAATGGGCAGACGCATGGCAAAAAGTCTTCCTGTCCATTAAAGAACAGATTGTTAAAGCTGTTGCGTTGAAACCATTCAACCCATCACATCATAGCATAATCGTGGTGGATGCTAGTGCGTATGGTCTGGGTGCAGTACTCATGCAAAAACATTTGGGACATGAACAAGTAGTGGCCTTCGCTTCTCGCACCCTCAAGGGTAAGGAGGCTATATATTCCGTCATCGTAAAAGGAGCACTTGCATGCTGGTGGGGAGTAAACTACTTCAAAACTTACATCTGGGAGACACATTTTGAAATCAAATCTGACCACAAACCACTCATAGTTGTTCACTACCAAGGGAGCCGGAAAAGCAACCCCCAGGATTGCTAAATGGCTTTACAGGCTCCGAGGGTATGACTTTTCCTTACAGTATGTTCCGGGCATTTGCAACGTTAATGCTGATTGCTTATCCCGTTTACCATTTGAGTGTGATGATGAGGATGACAGTGACTCCAATGAAGATTGTGTGGTAGCAAGTGAATCTGATCTTGTGAGGGTGCAATTTCTAATGACGAGTGGAAATCTGCTATAATGACAGATCCCACTCTTAAGGATCTAATGATTGAATTGTCTAATCCATCCGGTCCCAGTTTTGTCCTTAAGAAAAAATTTGGAGAGTTTTGGACAGTCTGGACAGAATTTTCGGTTGTGGATGGTGTGATGCGCAGAAGTGGTAGACTAGTGGTTCCGGCAAGTTTGCAGTCCAGACTATTAAAATTGCTGCATGAAGGACACAGTGGTATGTCCGGTATGAAGAGGAAGGCTAGAGATACATTTTGGTGGCCAGGCATGGACAGGAACAGAGAATAGCATGTACGAGGATGTGTAGAGTGCATGTGTAGTGACAAAAAACATCAGGTAGAGGAATCCCCATCACCTCCACTAATTTCCTGAGCAAACCATGGGAAAGAGTGACTAGGGATATTTGTGTGCCATGTTCTGCCAATGGAATAACCAACAAATATGCCTTAGTGCTAATTGACTTTTATTCAAAATGGCCAGAAGTGGCATTCACTGTAGACATCAAAACTTCTAGAGTCATCGAATTTTGTGACCAAATCTTTCGAAGAGAGGGCTGTCCAGACATGTTGGTCACCGACAATGGACACCAATTTTTAGCGGAAGAATTCAAGGTATATCTTACCAAAATGGGTATTTCACACCATACAACCGCTGTTTACAATCCCAGGGAAAATGGCCTTGTTGAGAGATTCAACCGGGTTTTGAAGGAGAGTGTCCAATTGTCTGAAGGTAGCGTTGGGGACTGCAAGGAAGCGATTAGAGATATGTTGTGGAGTTACCGCACCACACCCCATTCCATCACCAAGGAATACCCATTTAGACTCCTCAAGGGCAGGCAACCAGGGACAAGAATTTCTCCCACATGGATGTTCAAAGTTTTTCCACATGTGTGTGGCAGAAGTTTAGAGTGTAGAGTTAATAGGCACCAAGAGAAGTATGTGTCCAGGCACAACGACAGATTAAAAAGTGTTAAACGTGTATTTTCGGTTGTAGATTGGGTGAGGACACACAGTATGGGCGTTCAAAAAAGAGGTTTGTCACAATGGTCATTACCCATGCGTTTAACCAAGGTCATGGGTAACAGCGTTTGGCTGAGTGATGGCAAGAAGTGGAATATTCGAAGTGTCACCTTGTGTAATGTAGCGCAACTAAATGCTTGGTTGGAAAGTGTGGGTGGTAATGATGTGGGAAACTACACACGTGTTAAAAAGACTCCAAAAAGGCATAATGATTATGGGCCATATGTATAAAGCTAATTCTCATTCGCAAACGCTGCGAATGGCAAAAAACAGTGTTTGCGAATGTAAATTCGCTATTTCGAATGTATGAAGCAAAAGTGCCTCGCAAAATGAGAAATCGCAAAAACTGCGATTCCTTATTTTGCGAGCATCAAAATTCTGCGAATTTCCTAGCGATTTCTCATTTTGTGATTTCTTCATGTGCGAAATTCGCAAACGTGAAATCGCAAATCAAGAAATCGCAACGGAATGTATGAAAAAATCGCAAATTGCGAATTCCGGAAATTCACAATTTACAGAATCGCAATTACCAGCAAGTAGGAGCAGGTGGTAATCAGGTGCAAACTATTTAAGGAGTACCAGAATGCAACAGACTTTTTTCCACAATGGCTGAGCTGTACGTGATTGCCAGGAGGATGCGACTCAGAGCTGCTGCACAAAGGAGGAGACGCTAGGAGAGGATATTCCATGCTCGCATTACATCTTCCAGCGCACTGAGGAGGACATCTACACACACTACAGAGTGGATGAAGACAGTATCCATGAGTTAATTGAGGAACTCAAACCCTTCCTTGAACACCCCACATGCAGGACACATTCCATCCCCACTCACATCCAGGACCTGTGCTCACTACACCTCTTGGCATCAGGTAGTTTCCAGGGGGTGATAGCCTCAGCTGGAGGGATGTCACAAAGTGCTCTATCGCGCTTTTTCCAAGCTTTCCTTAATGCCATGGTACAGAGGATGCAACACCACATTTACTTCCCAAGCACCCCACAGGCACTAGACCAGACCAAGCAGGACTTCTACCAAACAGCCCAATTCCCCCACATCATAGGATGCATAGATGAGACACATGTTGCAATATCCCCTCCCTCCCAGAATGAGTACTTGTTCAGGAACCGCAAATGCTATCATTCACTGAACATACAGGTGGTGTGTGATGCCAAACACATCATCACAGACATTGTCGCAAAATACCCAGGCAGCACTCATGACGCTTTCATCTTCCGTCACAGTGGGATATACCGTAGACTCACAAGCGGGGAGTTTGGCGAGGGATATCTACCAGGTAAATGCATTTCAACAGGGGCCACATTTGTTCAGACTAGCATGTGCAGTACAGTGACTAACCATATCTATCCCACCCCACAGGTGACAGTGCATATGCTGTCCGGGATTTCATACTGACGACCTACCTGAATCCTGGCAACGCTGGGGAGCGGCAATACAACAGAGCACACATAGCAACCAGAGTCACCATTGAACGCACATTTGGGATACTCAAGAGCAGATTCAGATGCCTCCACAAGAGTGGAGGTGCACTACAATACAGCCCCCAGACCTGTTGCAAGATAGTGGTAGCATGTGCCATGCTGCACAACATCGCCACCAGGAAAGGCACACCAGTGGAGATCAGTGAATCGGATTCCTCAGACGTGGAGGGGCCTGGTCCAGGACGTATGCCAGCTGGTGTAGCTGGTGCAGCAGCTGGGTGCCAGAGGTGAGAAGAGATTACACACAACTATTTCTAGGTAAGAAAGCATGACACAATGCCAGATCTCATGTGTGCGACTGTGTTTAATTCCTTAACTGCAGGATCAATTTTGTCACACAGCCTGAATGCCACCCAATCACACTTCATATTTCCTGCACATGTTAAAGTCACAGTGCAAGTCTGTAAACAGGAGGTAGTGTACAAGTCAAGTGGCTAGCTGCCCCCTTCCAGTGGTCACAAAGTTTGCACCTCACATGCGGCGCTGGTAAGATGAAGCCCCTGTTGGTGGTTGCACAGTGTCCTCATTAGCCATGGTAGGCCGACTGTTTCGGCTACTACAGTGCCTCTCCATGATGGGTGGGGGGGTGGTGCTGCTCCACACTGACAATGCGTCCTCTTCAATTGGAGTTAGGACTCCTGGCCCAGTAGTACACACTGCCCGCAGCTTGTCTACAGCAGCTGTAACCTGCACCAGTGCCCTAGCTACGTCCTGGCTACAGTGTGCCACCTCGCGCTGCATGTGTATGCTGAGCCTGGAGAGGACATTGGTGGCAGAGGCCAGGCGGTTCACGGCCCGTGTGTAGAGCCCGTGTGTGCTGCAAGGCACTGCATTTCTCAGCGCCTTGCAGCACGGTTTGCTCTTACTTCTTCACAGAGTGCCTGCAGGGCACCCGTCAGTTCACCCGTCATGCCCCTGAAGCCAGACCTCACTTCTCTCTGTAAAGATTTTATGTTTTTTGCTTGCAGGTGCTGCACCTACAACATATGCATCTCCAGGCCGGGAAAGACTGTTCCCTCCCCCAGATCTGCAGCACTGCTGGGTGTGCGAGGCCTGCGCCTGGTTGTGCCTTGTGGGAGTTGGTCAGCACGTGCACGGACTTGTTGCTGTGGCTGTGTTGGCTCTGGGTGCCCATTGACATCGCTGTCCTCGGCCTCGTCCTCCAATGGGGGTAGTGGTCTGACTACATGTCTCCTGCGTTGCTTCGGAGGGACGGCGGGGCTGTCCTCCCCATCTGTGTTCTCCTCATGCCCTGCGTCTCCTAAGTTTGGACTTTCGGCCAGTGTCCCACTGCCTGTAGGCTGTGTTCCAGATGGTGCTGTGGACGTAAATGCACACATTTATTAACTGTTCTCAGTTGCACTTGGCAATTAATAAATTTCACTGTTTGGAGTTACATGTGTCATGTACTTTCCTTTCCTGACGTGCACATGCAATTGGGAACTGGCTGGGTGACAAGGCACCACTTCACTGTTCATGTTACTACATCTCTCATAATGCATTGCTGTGTGTGCCTGTGTACCTGCTCTGAACTACAAATTTACTCCTGCCCCTAGGTCGCTGCTAGGGGGTGTTTGGGGGGTGTCAGGGGTGGGATGGCATGCCTCTTACCTGGTCCTGGTACTTGTTGCTCTGAGCTGCCGAGATCAGCCACGCCCATTACACTTTCTGGTTGCAGGGTCCCCTCCACCAGTTCCTCCGGAGGTGTAGAGTCAGAGACTGTTGAGGTCCCTCCACCGGTGTTCCTGGACTGCTCCAGCCTGGCAGCCAACTTCTCCTTCGAGCGCTGGCGCAGATCGTACCATCGCTTTCACAGTTCATAGACACTCCGGTGTGTCACCCCCACTGCATTGACTTTGTGCTGAATTTCAGCCCAAATGCACCTCTTGCTAGTCTCCGGCACCCTCTATGATTTTTTTCCAAATAGTAGCTCATGGCTGAGCACCATTTCCTGAATTATTACCTCCAACTCTGCCTCTGAGAATTTCTGCTTTCTCTTCCTTGCACCTTCACTCTGCTGCTGCTGCTGAGTTTCCTGGCTGGCCATGTCTCCAGTTTCAGCCATACTGTAGAAAACTGCAGAGTTCCATCTCCATCACTCCTTCTCTCTGACTGTGACTCAGCAACTCAGGTGCAGCATGGGTAGTAACACTTCCTGGTTGTGATGTCATCAAGCTGCACCTGAGTTTCCGATTGGCCGATTCGCGAAATTCGCATAATTGCAATTTTTTTCCGTTAAGAAATCGCAAAATTGAGATTTTTTATGGTTAAGGAATAGCTATTGGGAATCTCGCAATTAAATTGCGATTTTTACCGAATCGCTATTTAATTGCGATTTATTACATACATACCAATTTGCGATTCTGAGTTTGCGATTCGCTAAAAATCACTAATTCAGAATCGCAAATGGGTACCTTCATACATATGGCCCTATGTGATTTATTTATGTCACTGGTGTTGTTCATTAACCATATTTTCTATTTATGTTATTCTATCTCATGTATGCTTGTATATTCCTGTGCACATTCATTCTATCAGTTTTGTTTTATTATTAAGAAGGAAGATGTGTTGTGTCCTAGCAACATGTTTTGCATTTTCCCCATGGTTACCAGCATCCCAGGGTTCTGGAGCTGGACCAGAGAAGGTGAGACTGTTATTGCTGACAGGACGTGTCTAGGGGTTGTTCCTCTCTACTTAAATAAAGTTCCTGCTTTAAATACACTGTCTGCGCCTCTTAAAAGTTATTCTGGTGCATTATTATGGCATTTATAATATGTTCAGCATACAGTTAAGTATGGATGGTTACTGTATAATTTCGGGTGTTTCGGTAACAATGTTATGAAAACTTGTAACAATGGACAGTTCCATCCAAATGTTGTTTATTTTCTGTATTGTGTACACACTCCCCTCCCTCATCTTTGATCAGGTTCTCATTGTTTGTGGTGTGCCTCAGAGCCCTCATGGTTCTTCATTACGCATCATCCATGGCAGGGAATAATATTCTATTTACATTTTTAATGCACATTCACTCACTTGAACTGATTTTGTCAGACTGAATTCCTTCACTTTGAAAATTGGTCAAAATGGCAAAAAGCATGATATTGGGTATGTTAGAAATGATGGTGGGTGTGTATTTACAATGTTGGTTGTTTGGTCATAAGATAGTAGATGGGTTAAAGTATGATGGAAGATATGGACTTATAATAGTGCGGACATGTGATAGTTTGTGTGTTGGTATTCGATGTTCGTGTGTGACTGTATAATGGTGAATGTACTGGCTTAGGAAAGTGGTCATATGGCTATTTGAGGTTGGTGATGTATGAAGTTCATTATGTGGATATATGATGGTGGGTGTGTTGCAGTTCTATGTTGGTAATTTGGATGCTCAATAGCTGATATGTTGGTATGTGGTGCTGGTTAGGTGGGCATGTGATAGTAAGTGTGTCCTGGAAATTATGGTGTCTCTCTATGTGTTAACAAAGAAAAACCAAAGGTGATGATGGACGGAGCGTTGACAATACAAACACTCACCCCCCAGTCAACTGATCTGGGTTTAATCCATCACCGTTCTTTAGCGCACTCCGCCACCCCAGTTCAGACATGGCCATATGCACCTTTGGTTTTTCTTCGTCTCTCTATGTGTTGCCTTGCTTCGCTGTGTGCCCTCTAATACTGAGTGTCCTGCCCTGTTCCCCACCCTACTTTTGGGACCATTGTGTGTGCCCCCTGCACTTATGCAACACCTCTCTGTGCCACGCTGCCTCACCCTAGCAGCCACCATGTTTGCCCTTACATCTGCACTCTCTTTTTCGTCTGTTCTGAAGTTCTCAAAAATGTGCTTATTCTGCAAAATATTGTGTTTTAAATACTCCTAACAGTCCAAACTCCTCTCCCTCTCCCCTGCCTCTTAAACCCCTCTCAAGGCCTGATTCTCATATAATATATTTTTTAATGATATGCCAGCTTGATTGTTGGGAAATCTCATTCTCACACCTCCCAATCCTACTGACTAAGCTATGCCTGTGACTTCAGCAACCGTGGGACACGGAGGTACATGGGTGACCAGTGTTGTCAGCACAAGCACAGTAAGTCATTGTTGAAAATAGCCCTTTCTGCAGGGTCACCCCCAAACTTTTTGCCTTCTGACCTCTTGTTTTTGACTGTTGTGTGGACTTTGCTTTGGCTGGCTTTAGGAATCTGGGCACTTTCCCACTGCTAATCAGTGCTAAAGTGCATTTGCTCTTTATTTAAAACATGATATCATGCGTTTATCCGCAATTGCCATATTTGATTTATTTGTAAGTACCTAGTAAAATGCATTATATGGGCCCAGGACCTGTAAATCAAATGACACCAGTGGGCCTGCACCACTGATTGTGCCACCCACTTAAGTAGCCCTTTAAACATGTCTCATATCCACTGCAGAGTTTGTGTGTCCAGTGTTAAACAGCCAATTCGACCTAAGAAGTTAACCTACTTGAAGTGGGTTTGAGGGCATCACAGGTAACTTTCTACCACTTTCTACCAAGGTTCTTAGCCTTGATACAAGTGGCCGGTAAAGAAGGAATAGTCAGATTAAAGGGGATTAAATAATGGTTCGACCAGGTGAAGAGGAGCGGGGGCAGAGTGGTAAGGTCGGACAGATTCGTGAATAAAAGGTCCAGGGAGCGGCCCGCACAATGAGTGGGACCATGTACTCTCTGATCAAGGGTCATACCAGCCAGGGTTTCCACAAGAGAACTAGTCTTCGAGCAAGTGATGTCGTCAGCATGCAGGTTGAAGTCACCCAGAATGGTAAAGTGTGGGTGTCTCAAGGATAGGTCTGCCAAGGTCACTAACAACTCCGTAAGGTGGGAAGGCTGTGTACCTAGGGGGTTGTATATCAGTGCCCCCGCAAGAATCAGATGAGTTGTGTCGGAAAAGCTAAAGTACATTGCTTCAATGGGGCCAATGTTTACTAGTTTCCTAGAAGTACTCTTTCAGTGAGGCCGCAATATTATAGCGATCCCGCCTCCCACTTTTGTGCCTGGATGACTAAACTCGACATAGTGGCAGTCCTGGGGAATCGCCAGGGTGATATCTGGATTGGATGCATCTTTAACCCAGGTCTCGGTCAAAAACATCATGTCCCAAGAGTGAGAAGTTAAGGAAAGCCAAATATCGTCCGCGTGTCGTGGGAGAGACCGGCAATTGAGGAGACATGCTTTAATCTCTCTAGAAGGATTTCTATGTGGCTCATCTTTGCCACCTTCTCGAGGGATTTCCGATACAGGGGCGAGAGAAAAAGAACAATCATTACAGTCAAAGTGATTGACGAGCTGCCGGGAAGGGTTGCACTTAGTGCTACTACAACCGATCTCAGGCCTCAAAGCTAATAATTGAGACCTCGACCAGCGGGTTCGCCATGTCGGGGGGCCACCGGCAGCATGCCTGGCGCTGGTCGTGGCACAGGCGTGGACGGGCGCAGACGGGCTTGCCTTTGGCGTGCCCGATGCGCGCGTCCGCTGCGCGTACGAAAAAGCATCCCCTTAAATGATTGGCTGCCCTGCCTACCCTCCACAGCAATCGGGCAAGCCCGTGGTGGAGCGGGCTAAGGGCGGAAGTGGCTGGAGTTACAAGGGAGCACAGAGAAAATCAAGCACAAGTAAGGTAAACAAAAAATAAAATTTAAAGCGAAGCAATTTTAAAAGGTGCGATCAGGGCAACGTTAAAAAACACAACCTGTGGCAGCTAGCGCGACAGAGGTACTACAACGCGCGTCCATAGCAAACAGGTAGAAGCCTCTCCTTAAATGTCTGACGCGCTGACCCCTGGCTCCACCCTCCCAGCATCGGAAGTGGAGATTGGCCGCCCTGCCTACCCTCCACAGCAATTGGGCAAGCCCGTGGTGGACCAGGGTAGGGGCGGAAGTGGCTGGAGTTACGAGGGAGCACAGAGGAACTGAAAGAGAACTTCACGGGGTGGGGGGGTCATCAAAAACAGCATTTCTAGGTGGCGTACAAATTTCTCCTCTATAACGATTCCAGGGTCCCCATACAAGTGACCACTTTCGAGGGCATCCCCTCGCAAGATACGTAGTTTTCTCCCTAAACATACACCAATCTAAGTTGTTTTTCTACACTTCTAGGGTGGGAGGTTGTTCCGCTCCCCACAGCTGGGCTATATTTCTTTTAGCTAACATGAAGCCCAGAGTAGACTATTGCGTCTGTGAGGTATTTAAGTCAGTAGGCTCCCATATGTTTAGGAGGCATCTCCTTGCCTCTGGCATCAGAGAGACCCCCAGCACCTTATGCGGAGTTTCGTGTATCTTGCGCCAATATGTAATGATGTGTTCACATTCCCAGAAGATGTGTAGAAAGGTACCTGTAAGACCACATTGCCGGCAACATAATCCGATATCAGACAGTCCCATGCGCACCAGTCGGAGTTCGGTGACGTAGACCCTATGCAGTATCTTAAGCTGAACCAGAGACAAGCGAGCTGGGATGGCGACCTCCCTCGGGGATGACACTGCTGTCTGACAGTCTTCGTCATCTAGCTCCATCCCATCCTGCACCCATTTGTCCCTCAGTGCCTCAAGGGGATCAGCTCTATGATTGATTAGTTTTTTGTATATCAAGGAGATCGTTTTTAGGTCTCGCCTGTCGATGCGCATGCGCATCGAGCAAGCGAGACTATGGGGGCTTATCCACTCTTTATCCACTGCAAGGAATCGTGGCGATTCCTTGCAGTGCCCGTGACTTTTAAGCTCAATGCGCATGCGCATTGAGCTTAAAAGCGCGTGCACGTCCGTCTTGTTTTACCCGCTCCGCCCCCTCCCCTTCCCGCTGTGTACCATTTCTCCTCCCCCCTCCCCTCTCCTCCGTCCGTCTTGTTTGTTTAATTTAACCCACTCCGCCCCCTCCCCTTCCCGCCGTGTCGCATTTCTCCTCCCCCCTCCCCTCTCTTCCCTCCGTCTCGTTTGTTTAATTTAACCCGCTCCACCCCCTCCCCTTCCCGCCGTGTCGCATTTCTCCTCCCCCCTCCCCTCTCTTCCCTCCGTCTCGTTTGTTTATTTTACCCGCTCCGCCCCCTCCCCTGCCCGCCGTGTCGCATTTTTTTTTATTCGAAGCCTAGTTCAGACTATCGAGGTTCCTGCCATTGTGCCGAGGACCGGAGCCGCACACCGTTGCAACCTCCACGAGACTCCTAAGAGGTAAGCCCTTATCATCATGCTGAGCGCACCCTTGTGCTCCCCATGCCTTCTACCTTTCAATGGTAAAGGATGGCACCGCTGACACAACCTACACCCTTTCCCACTCCCCAGCTCCAACAGCAAGAAACCGCTAATCAGCGAGGTTAAGCTGCCCTACCAGCCACTCCGAGCAAATACGAACCATGGAACCACTTCCAAGGACCGCACTGAGCGAAGAAAAGGTAATGCTCAACCCTTGGCTATTCACATTCTTTTCTGACGCCATATGCCCGGCAACCAGCCCTGACATTCATCACTTTCTTTCAAAAGGAATGACGCAGCGCTCTATACACCTTAATCATTCGGATTCAAGCAATATTTCGCTTGAACTAGGGTAAGGCAGTCCATTTACGAAGTTCCGCCCATTCGTTCACTTTACCCTGCCGCCTTGCAAACTTCTCTTCCCACGTCTCGCCACTAAATTAATTGACCCTCCGCATACACTCGATCACCCCCATAAATCCATTAGAACATAAGTATCACCTTCTTGAACACTTGTGAAAACACTTGCACAGTATACCTCGCCACGAATAACACAAAGCTAGCAGTTTTCCTGACATGCACAAGTGCTATCTAGGAGCACACATCTCACAGGTGGCACGAGTACCCGACTCCAACATTGTTTTAACTTATGTTGTCTACAAATATGGTGGCACTTGATCCCTACACCAGTTGTTGACATATTGAAATGCAACTATTACAGTAATTCTGACAGGTCGCTGTTGTCTGTTTTTCCTCCCCCCTTTTTCCTGTTCCTTATCCCAACAGGCTCCAACGATAGACACCAGGCAATTGTATTTAAATTAGTCCTGATGATGATCCCCCTTATCTAGGAGCTAGGGATCGAAACGTCGACTGTTCTAAAACAATGCCACAAACTGACCATTGAGTGACATTATTGTGGACATTGTTTGGCAAAGCTTGCTTTACTAGATTTCAAGTGCAAGCCACCGTGGCTCCAAAGTTATTGCCTGATATTTTGTATGTTTTGCACTACTTAGTTCGTTCAGCTGTTTTGTAACTGAACAATTCTTGCCCCCTTTTGTTTGGAAAAAAAAAGTTTAGAATACAGTTATCTCGCACCGTCTTTAACTGAGTTCTTGCATTGCCTTACTTCTGGGGCACTTTAAAATAGAATTAATGGATGACTCCCAGGGTAGAAACTATATTCATTTTGCCTTCTGGTTTGATGAGCATTCTTTGCAGAGATGGCGTACTTACTCCTGCCTAGCGCCAATGTGACATGTCTGGGAGCACTATTTCGAATTACTGATTCGATTCCCTCTGTTCCAACCCAGCCTCACCTCCTTCGGAGGGCCCAACAAGTAGGGTTGAGTTTGACATAGTAAGGGGCCTTGTAAAGCTCCAGTACGCTTTATAGAAATATAATCTTCGCAGGGCCTGATACACTTTCTCTGACTGTCGCAACTATTCACCCATTTATCTACGCCCGCTGCATACTTCCTGTAAGACAACTGGAGTTCAGTTTTCGAGTGAATGCTGGGCTCCCATTGGCAGGTGATCTTCCTCACTCTCACTCATCCTCACTCACCCTCAACCCCTCACACTCACTCACCCTCACTCACCCTCACCCTCACTCACCCTCAACCCCTCACCCTCACTCACTCACCATCAACCCCTCACCCCCTCACTCACCCTCACTCTCACTCATCCTCATCCTCACTCAACCACCCTCAACCTCACTCACCCTCAACCCCTCACACTCACTCACCCTCAACCCCTCACCCTCACTCACTCACCCTCAACCCCTCACCCTCAAACCCTCACCCTCACTCACCCACCCTCAACCCCTCACCCTCACTCACCCTCAACCCCTCACCCTCACTCACTCACCCTCACTCACCCTCAACCCCTCCCCCTCGACCCCTCCCCCTCAACCCCTCACCCTCACCCTCACTCACCCTCCCTCACCCTCAACCCCTCACCCTCAAACCATCACTCACCCTCAACCCCTCACCCTCAACCCCTCACTCACCCTCAACCCCTCACCCTCACTCACCCTCAACCCCTCACCCTCACTCACTCACCCTCAACCCCTCACCCTCAACCCCTCACCCTCAACCCCTCACCCTCACCCTCAACCCCTCACTCACCCTCACTCTCACTCACCCTCACTCAGCCTCAACTACTCCCCCTCACCCTCACTCACCCAAAACCCCTCACCCTCACTCACCCTCACCCTCACTCACCCTCAACACCTCACTCACCCTCACCCTCACTCACCTTCACTCACCCTCAACACCTCACCCTCAACCTCAACCCCTCACCCTCACCCACCCTCACTCACCCTCACTCACCCTCAACCCCTCACCCTCACTCACCCTCACTCACCCTCACCCTCACTCACCCTCACTCACCCTCACCCTCACTCACCCTCACCCTCACACAGTGCAATAGTTCTCAGACCATTTCAGTTAGAGCTTTTAGAAATGTTTATGGCTTTTTTTATTTGTAATACTTTAGCATTGGCTACAGGAAACAAAAATGCTAAACATTTACAAAAAAAACCCATAAACAATTCTAAAAACACTAACTCTAATGGTGCGAGACCTATTGCATTTCCAATGCTTGTTTCAGGAAGGTGGCCGTCCAGTATTCTATCCTCCAGAGGTGAAGCCTCCGGGGGTTCGGCATCCCCGGGCAGTGCCGAGAGAAGCGAATGCCGGACCTGTGCATAGCGGAAATATTCGGCATTTGTTAGTTCATATTCCACCTGCATTTCCTTGAGCGATTTAATCCTCCCCTTCCCCAGATATCCTTAACCGTGGAGATCCCTATAAGGTCCCACTTATCGAAACCTTTTGTTCTCCAGAGCTTACCTAGCTTCTCGGAGTCCCAGAGCGGGGTGGCCATGGTCAGTTTATCTCTCCAACCCAGGGAACTCGTGGCGTCATGCCAAATCCGAACTGTGTGTTTGTTTGGCCCCGTCAAAGCCAGTTTCTTCGGTCTGGAGTACAAGGCCCTGCTATATCTACCCCCGGGAAGAAGCCATTTATCCATGGCATATCCAGGGTCATCAACTGGACCATATGTGGCATGGTTAACCGCAGCCAGATGGGAGGCCCAATAGTCTCTTTTGATATCCGGGAGGGCAATACCTCTGTCGTACCAGGGAAGTGTTAGCTTATTCAGGGCAATGCGGGGCCTGCCCTCCCATAGTAGACTACGCTGCAGGCTCTCGATCTCACGAAATACCCAGATGGCACAATATCAAAAGTATTCTGCAGAGCGTAGAGAAAACAAGACAGAGCCATAATTTTAAAGAGAGCTGCCCTACCCAACAACGAATGAGGAGGCTTCCTCCAATTGGCAATATCAATCTTGAGCCTCTGCAAAGGGAGAAGGAGATTTCGGGCATATCTAACCGAGGGATCACGAGAGATAAAGACTCCCAAATACTTGAAGCCTTCTGTATTAACCTGTATGGGACAGTTTCACGGAGGGACAGGGTGGTCCCCCCTCAATACAAACAGCAAGGATTTCCCCCAATTGATTGAAAGTCCCGAATTTCTCCCAAAAGAGGCTAGAACATCGAAGATCACAATAAAGGACTTACAGGGAGAGGTCAGGAAGAGCAGAATATCATCTGCATATAAAGATATGCGATTCTCCCATTTGGGTGTCCACCGCATGCCCCTAATCGATGGTTCCCAAAGAATCCAGGCATCAAGAGGCTCCAAGGCCAGTGAAACAAGAAGGGGGGACAGCGGGCAGCCCTGACGGGTGCCCCGACCGAGCAAAAATGGTGCAGAGACTCTGTTATTTACCACTATTTGGGTGAGCGGTTTCATGTAAAGCAGACATACCCATCTGATGAATTCGGGGCCAAATCCGAATTTGGCCAAGACTGCCCACAAATAGGGCCATTCAATCATGTCAAAGGCCATGGTTGCGTCGAGCGATGCAATTACAGCTGGCTCCCGTAGAGTGTGGACTCTGGCTATCACTCTGTGCAATCTGCGCAGATTTAGGGCCGTATTCCCAAGGGGCATGAAGCCCGATTGGTCAGGGTGAACCAGACCATCGATGACTTTTACCAGTCTATTAGCCAGGAGCTTGGCCAGGATCTTCGGGTCAGCATTTAATAGAGAAATAGGCCTATATGAGGCACAGTTCGTTTTAATCTTGCCCTTCTTATGAATTTTAACCACCGTAGCCATTCTCTGATCCCTAGGCAGAACACCTTTATCTCTAGATTCAACAAACATGTCTTTCAAATAAGTGTGTGTGACTTCTGTTATGTACGATGCTTGTGCGGTGGTGACTAGACAATAATCCAATCGCAAGAGACTTTTGTGCGCCCCTGAGTGGAATGTGTATTGCTTTTGATCCGGGTGGAGTAATCTTCAGCCATCAACCAGGCCCATTGCGTCCATGAAGTCAGGCAGCCACCGCATCGCCCGCCCCATTTCCCATGCGGGATGCCTGTCCACCATACCCGAGACAACTGCGTTAAAGTCGCCTACAAAAATTAAAAGTCCTTCAGGGAGAGCACGTAGGAGCATCCCCAAGTCTGCTAATGTCGTGCCCTGTAGCCCCGGAGGAACATAAACAGATAGGAAGGTTATGTGATGACCCTCCCACACGCCCGTGACTCCAATGTATCTGCCACTCCCATCCTCCCACGTGGAAGCAATTACCAACGGGAACGCCTTGCGGATCAAAATGCCCACTCCCCAGGAGCCCGACGTGAACCCCGCGTGTGTGACCAACTTGTACCCCATTCTGTGCAGAGCTTTGCATGAGTTCCCAACTAGATGCGTCTCCTGAAGCAGGACCATGTCTGGCACCTGCCTTTTAAGATACTGAAGGACCAAACTTCGTTTAATTTTGTCCCCCAGCCCTTTAACGTTCCAACTCAAAATCTTCACTTCCCTACCCCCATCATCTACGTGGTACAGTTGACGAACCTCCGCATTTTGTCTATCGGTCAAATGTATTGTGCTGATGCAACCAACAAACCACCCAACGGGTGAACCAAACTTCCCTCCCCAAAACCCCCCCACCCCGCTGCCCTGCCCACTGGGCTCCAAACTGCCCACTGAAAAACGCAGAGTGCCTGTCGCCCTAAAAATTCAAAGAAAGAATAAAGAACTTAGGGGGTAACAGTTTATGAGCTCCGATCCGTGTCCCCAGCCTATGTGACAGTTGGTCCTGAAGAATGTCAATTTAGCAAATTATCAAACACCTTTCACCCCTATTGCCCTATCATAAGTGTCCAATCCCTCCCATCCCCCAACAACCAAAGTCCCCCTTTTAAACAGGTCGAATGTTCAACTGGCCTCAGCTTCAGGGTGGCTGACTGTCCGCTTTGCCATCATCTCCTCGGTCCGCAGGGGCCTGAGCTCCCCAATATTCAAGCCACTCCATTACCGCCACTGGCTGATCAAAGAACCACGCTCGGCCCTCCAATTAGACTCTGAGACGGGCCGGGAACAACATCGAGTATTTCATGTCCCTTTCCCTTAAATCTCGCTTCACTGACAGAAAGGAGATGGTAGCATTTTCATACCTGAGTGGGGCGTTGGCTCTCGAGCTCTGAAGGATAACGTCTCTGTCTCGGTATCTCGGTAGTTGAGGACTCGAGCCAGCATATGCCGCGGGGGAGCGCCCATTCTGGGACGGCCGCCCGGGACTCTGTGCGTCTGTTCTGTACCGAAAAACTTACTGAGGCCCTTCAGCTTCAGGTGCTTGAGGATGAGGTCTTCCACAAACAAGTCAGGGGCCTGCCCCTCTGATCTTTCAGGCACACCTAAGATGCGGAGGTTGTTACGGCGGAGGCGGCCCTCATAATCATCCAGTTTGAGGTTGACTGAGCTGCGGGAGTTCTGTAACTCTCGGACCTCCTTTTGTAGTTGCGAGACGTCCTCCACCAGGCTGGAAGCTGTTAGTTCAACTTGCTTCACCTTCTCATTGAGTTTCCCTATATCAGCCCTAATCAAATTAATGTCAATGGCCATGGAATACATTTTGTGTTCCAGCGAGGTTTTTACCCCTGTGATAGCGTCCATGACGTCTTTCATGGAGAGCTCTGGTTCCTCCTCACTCGGGTTCCCTTTCGCCGTCTCCTCAGAGAGCCTTCCCCGTTGCGTCTCCTTAGTGATCGCGTAATGATTCAGTTTATTAGCCTGGACCGTTTTCGAGCCTTTGGCCACAGGGCCTTTCCCACGATCCATTTCACAGGTCGAGGCAGGACTCAGCTGAGGGCAAGCAGCCAGGATCCGTACAATAGTCACACCTTGTGCAGCACACCGAGCCCAGGGCCAGCAGTCCGGTCTCGAACCCCGGAGGATCACAGAGGTCCAGGGTCAGCAAGTCCGCCCTCAATTTGCCACCTTGGTGCGAGATATCACGGTCTCAGCATTTCCCGTTGTGTCACAATACTGGGGGGACCACTCTAGGCGTAGTGCCAGTGGCCTCAGTCTCTTTTGCAATTAAGCTGGTCATGTTGGGGTCTGCCGCCGATTCACCGCCCTTACGTCTCAGCACACCGCAACTCCCAGCCGGGCAATCGTTGGGACACCCAAAGTCACAACATCCACCTCCAGTAGCATAGACAACCAGGCTCAGGGGCAAAGAAGGTGGGAGGGCGGGGACCTCCTCGCCACACCAGTCAATCAGGCCAACCAAAGGATTCCACCCTTTTCGGGTCCACCGCTATGTTATCTTCAAGAACGCGCTGTTGGGCCAATCACACCCTCTCACTACCAAGCCCCGTGCACCATTTCGCATGCCACCGGCATAGATGTAAGCGGTGGCCAAGTCCTCCACCAACTCCTGGGTCTTCACTAAGGTCAAGGGGGGAGAGGAATTTCAAGGTCTCAGATAAGGCACTTGCCTGTCCCCTCCAGATCCGCGACCGGCGTGTAGAAGGTCACGGCCGTAATGGCGGCGGCCGCCTCCTCGGCTCCCTCTCACAGTCTGCTCCTCCACCGCCACTGCGCAAAGCCCCGATCCGGGCTACTCTGGCGATGGCGGGCAGACAGCCGCAGCGGCCGCCGCCCCACTGTCAAGGCGGGCCGGAAGTCGTCTCTGTGGGCCCTGGCGTCAAGGCCCAGGCAGGGCCCGCCTCCAACGACGGCCGCAGCTCCACGATCAAAGCCGCCACAAACACCGGAACAGGCAGGTCAGGTTCCGCAACCTTTCCGGTGCAAGGCGGTACCTACAGGACTGCCGGATGGTATGTTAGGATAGACGTAAGGCTCACAGACAACTGAGCTCACATTTTACACGGTAATCTCGGATCGCGCTTGGCCATGCCCCAACATCTACTGTTCTTTAACATGGAGGGAAAGTAAGCACCCAACTGTTTGACACTCTGTTTTTAATATAAAATCAGGGCATTGGTGGTCATAGCACTGAAAATACAAGATTTGTAAAAAATGTTATTGTCTACGGGTGCTCGTCGAAGACAATTTCTATGGACTGGAAGCTAGAGAATACTAAAGTGATTCTAATATTTTACTGACCTCTGCTGGTCGTTTCTATCAAGTAAGTTAAATAGAGGCAGTTGCCAGAATTTTTTTTAAAAGAAAGTCCCTCAGCAGAAAGCAATTCTGGTATTCTACTGATCTCTGATGGTCGTTTTCTATCAAGACAGTTAAATACAGGCAATTGAACAGAAAAAAAGCCCCTCACCGGAAGCAGACAAGTCCTAGGGCTGATCTCCAGAACCCACAAAGCACATACAGATATAAGTATATAAAAAATATATGTGTACAAGAGGTCTCGAATGCTCGACCAAAAAAGTTCTGCCTTTTTAGTAAAGTGCCGTTTTCACATTTTTTTTGCCTATTACGAAATCGCAAAATCCTGGAGGGTCTGCCAGAAATAGGGGATTGCAGTAGTCAAGCCTACACAGGATGGTTGACTGCACCACCAGCGAGCAAAAACAAGGAGAAGTGGCAAAAATTTTTACAGAGCACGCAACAGTGAAAAGCAAGTTGCAGAAATCTAGCATAGTTAGACAAGGATAATTTGTCATCCATGTAAAATCCTAGGTTCCCAAGGAAACGGCCAGAAATCAGTAGGTATGACCCATAAAGGGCTGTTGTTCGTACAGCACAGTAACTCCGTTTTGTCCACACTGAATTTTAATGACTTTTACTTATAATGAATTATAGTTAAGTAGAAGTTCAAAGTAAGGTAAACAAGTGTCACCCAAAAGATCAAGGGTGAAGCAAAGGTGCTCATTAAAGAAGTTTTGGGTATATTCCGGCAGAAAAACATTCCGAAAGAAAATGCTTAAATTTGATATATGTAAAACAAATACAGAATCGAGGCTGCATTTACAGGGGGAAAATGAAGCATTGGTATTACAGAATGACTGGTTCTTTTTACTCTCATAATTTATGCCAACCTTAAAATCTGTTCCTGAAAGGTAAATGGAATTATATTTAAATGATGCATTTTTCTTATTTTTATAGAGCAATTTTCAAAGCAAAACAGCAATACTAGTTTATCACCAGCAGAACTATTAGAGTCTATGTAGATCTTGTTTCATTTCAGACATTTCCTGCATAGTCAGTATTCAAGGTGTTTGGTGCTGCAGCGCAGACCTAATTTTCAGAGCCTCAAATTACTCATCGCTGGGGACAGAAGCAGACATAGCCTTTCAATATTTGCATTTTTTAGTATCACTCTGAATGTAACGAAATATGCTCATTCCACACAGATTTAATATTAAAAACGTGAGTTGAATATCTCAGTTGTGTAGTTTAATGAAGTCTTCGTTTCAAGCAGGCCCTGTGTCAGTAAATTCAAACGTATCACCTCGGTGCCGGATGGACCGGAAATGACCCTCCCTTGGTATTTCTGCTCCCTGACATCACTGCAGCCAAATCAAATGAAGATGGCAATGCAATTAACAGCACCATTGAATGCCAAGGCCCTCGTTACCAGTTTACCTGTTCTGACGCTGCTGCGCTGTCCGACCCGTCCACCCTGACGCCTCGTGCATAAGAACCATGGAAACGGGGTTTTGTGCACCGGTTTCCCTCATTCCGGTAGCTTTTCCACTTCCACGTTTTACCCAGTTTTTAGTCTGGGAAGAATGGCCTAGTTTCTACCTGTCTCTTCGATCATATGCTCCGGTAAACTATGACAGTATGGAAAGCATTTTCACGCTTTTGGGGTACTATTTTTAGGTCTGGCCTTTGAGAGTGTTGTTTTTCAAAAAGTGCATACACAATATACATACATAGAGGGGTTTTTGGTCAGGAGTTTCATTGGTTGTCATTCACATTTTGCTTCCGCCCACCACAGCATACAGCATGAGTCACTGTGTCAGTCCACTTTTCCCATTGGCTCCCTTCACTTTGAGGGACTGCACAAAGCCTGCACATTGTCGCCTTGTTCACATCTGCCTTTACGTAGTTCCTTTCTTTTCAAAGGCAAAGGTGACCCAATGTGTGCTTTTTTTAATGATATTTTTTAGATTTATTTTACATACCAGCTATTTATTTTGCCTGCACTTCAGGTGCCCAATAGGATGGTGATTTATTTTCTGTCTTTTTGTTTTTTAAGTTGCTCTTCTAAGTATTTAACTGATATTGCAACATTGTAGCTGCCTTCATTTTGATTGATTGGTTAGGAAGTAATTTCTTTGCTTCCTCTTTTTTTAAAGTTGGTGTTTAAGTGACAGAGTAACAATGTACCTGCCCGTGATTTCAGGGTTTGTTTAGGTGGTAAATTATTCTTGTCTCTTTCACAAGTAATAACAGCATACATGGCAGAAATGATAGACTTGTTATTTTAAAAACATTTCTAAAACTGTCACATCAGACACCGTGCTTATTCATTTCACATTTTTATTGAAAGAATATGGCAGCAACTTTTGTGTGACAGCATGCTTACTTTTTTTCTTCTTTTAATTTTTGCGCTACATGCTTGAAAAAATAAAAAATATAACTATTACATCAGTCTTCCAAGGCCAGACCTGTTGGCCTTGTCAATGGTTGTTTACTCAAAGCCTTCTCAAGGCATTTCAAACAAGAGGATGACTTAGTGAGTTTAATGCTCACGCTGATATATGCAGTCCACTGCAGATCATACTTTCGAATACCAGCAAGGCAAACTCAACTTTCCATCCTTCCAAGTTCAGTTAACTGGGTACCAATCGTAGGAAGCTGCTGCGTTGAGGTGGCTCGCGTCATTTCTTCAAGACCGAAATCAAGCGGTACGCCTCTCCACTTTTACGTCGAAGGAAAAAAGCCTCATGTGTAGAGTCCCTCAGGGCTCCTCCCTCTCCCCTTTATTATTTAACCTGTACATGTTTCCTTTGATTTCAGAGCTCCAGAAAAGACCAGTAGTCATCTTTAATTATGCAGATGACCTTCAGCTCATCTTTAATATTGATTCTTTCCCCTCCTCCATAGAGAACATTCAATCTACCATGACTTTCATTAGCAGTTGGATGAATGCAAACCAGCTCAAGCTTAATCCTGATAAGACTGAGCTGGTTCTCACAGGGCCTCCAGGAAATCCTTGGAACACCAATTTCTGGCCACGCTCCCTGGGCTGTCCATCATCCCCTGTCAACTCGGTTAAGAGCCTAGGAGTCACCACCAGCAAGGACCTCTCTATGGGGCCCCAAATTAAATCAGTGGTTTCGGCTTGCTTCTTCCACCTACGTCGCATTATGAAAATTAGCAGATTCCTTTCTCATTACGCCCTCATCCAAGTCACTCTGGGATTGGTTATATCCCGGATTGACTATGCGAACACATTGTACGCCGGAATACCTGCTTACCAATCCCATCAACTTCAACTAATTCAGAATCAAGCAGCTAGACTCATCTATGCACAGCCAAAGTGTAGTCATACTAAGCCCCTCCTTAAGAACCTTCATTGGCTTCCCGTGGCTCAGCGCAGCCTTTTTAAATTGGGCTGCCTGACTCACAAGACCCTCTATCTTCAAGGCCCGGCCTTTATTGCCTCTCGCATCCACCGCTATATTCCTTCTCGGGTCCTCCGATCTTCATGCTCAAACCTTTTGTCCACATGCACCTTTAGACATAAGAAGCATGGTGTTCTGAGATTTTCCTCGCAGGCCCCACTCCTCTGGAACTCACTTCCCCCAGATCTCCGTCTAATCTCCTCCTATCCCCTATTCAGGAGGGCGCATAAGACCTGGCTTTTCTCCCAAGCATACAAATAACTTACTTTACCTCGCTGCTGTGTTCTCAGTTTGTCCTTGCAAGCGCCAATAAACCGTTGGTGTACGTGCGCTGTATAAATATTTTTTATCATATCATATCATATCAAGCTGGCTCTGTATATACTATACCAAAGTGAGGTATATTGTGCTCAGAGTCCAGTGGATCCCCAAAGGTAGGCAGAGGTAAAAATAGTTAATACCTTACTCTCTATTTGTGATAGTGTGGGCGAGCAGTAAGGCTTTATCAGCGATTAGTGTTAAGCATGTGTCACACACTCAAAGACTGAATTCAGACCAATTTGTTTGCATAACAATATTATTTAGTTGTATTTTATTTCTAGAACCAAGCCTGGCCTGGTACAGGTAAGTGAAATAATATTTTGCAGGAATAATACAGTTGCATTCAGTTGTATGTAATTGATTTGGATACAAGTAGGTCAATTATTATTATTGATTGATTGAGAACCTCCTGAGGCGGAAAGCCGGGAGCTGTAGTACCGAATTTTACTTCTTTTAAAAACTGTGTAATATTGTGTTTTAAAACCTGCACTGATCCCCTGGCACTTACCTGAATCTTCCCCGAGCAGCCGATTTTAACGCTGTTAAGGGTAGAATCTCCCCTTCTGCCGCCATTACCTGCTTGCGAGGGAGCCACGAGACACGCCCACCTCTGCTGGCCACGCCCCCCTCACCAGGTATAAATAGAGCGCGCTGAACGCTAGCGCTGCATTGATTGATTGAGAACCTCCTGAGGCGGAAAGCCGGGAGCTGTAGTACCGAATTTTACTTCTTTTAAAAACTGTGTAATATTGTGTTTTAAAACCTGCACTGATCCCCTGGCACTTACCTGAATCTTCCCCGAGCAGCCGATTTTAACGCTGTTAAGGGTAGAATCTCCCCTTCTGCCGCCATTACCTGCTTGCGAGGGAGCCACGAGACACGCCCACCTCTGCTGGCCACACCCCCTTTCAACGCCCAGAGCACCTACCATAAATTATGTGTCTCTGCCGGAGGCGCAGCGGACGAGCGCAGCGGGCGCGACGATGGCGCGCCGAAGGCACGCTTAAGGCAAGCTCGTCTGCGCTCGTCCGCGCCCAGCCGGGACCAGGGGCCACGTCCCCTGGTCGGTTCGTGGGAAACAGGCGGGTTTACAGTTCGAGTTTTTTACATCAGTTGCGCCCATCAATATTATCTAGATGCGGCCACCCTAGCCATCCATTGGAGATCCCAAGTCGTTGCTCGCACTGTGATTCAAAGCTCGTCCCCACTACCACTGCCAGACCTGAGGTAAAGGCTTACTCCATGTTTCTGCTCAATTGCAGGTCTCTAGTGAAGCATTGTTTAGAAATTTCCTTGCTCCTAGATGAACACACACCGGATGTAATCTTTCTTACTGAGACCTGGCTAAACCAGGACTCTCAGCCGGATCTGGCACAGGCCGTCATCCCGGGATATCAGATAGCGCGGGCTGACCGACCGCAGGGCAGAGGCGGTGGCCTTGCTATCATCTATAAAGAGAGCTATGTCTGCCGCTACTTGACGGAGAGAATTGAGGATTGCGAAAGTCTCCCCTTTGTGATCGAGTTCTCTGCTAATTCCAGCTTCTCTCGCACTCTCATCTATCGCCCCCCCCGGACCCATTGGACAATTTGACACCTCTCTTCTGTCGATGGTCTCTCAATCGGTTATCTCCCCTTCAAATTTTACTCTACTGGGAGATTTTAATGTCCATTTTGATTGCCTGTCAGAAACCACGGCACGAGAGATGTTGTCAAGTTTAGCCGCCATCCAATTAGAACAACTAGTCCCCTCTCCCACGCATGAAAAAGGTCACTGTGGGCTGGTGGGGGAAGCAAACCGGAATGACAAGCGTGGAGGCCGAATGTAGTGGGCTATTTCGTAGCCGGCTTTTATTAATGTACAAGGGTGCAATGGTATGGCACAGGACAATAGAGAGTTCCAAAGGATTGAGGGTTCCGGCACCGAGGTAAGGAGCCCTCCGGGGTTGGTCTTCCAGGGACAGCTGTCGGTCTTGGCTGTAGGCAGGCTGGTCCTTGGGGTTCAACAGCCTCGTCTCCCGGACGGTGGATCCTCGGAGGGGGGGAAAAGGAGAGAGAAAACAGGGCCGTTAGCTCTGTCGGCGGAACACAAGATAAGGTCCTTGTCCTTCACCCGGGTGTTGGGGTTGAGAACGACTGTGAGGAAAGGGAGGGGAAGGGAAGAGAGGTAAAGATATAGAGTGGACTGGGAATAGGGTGACGTTGGTGTCAGGACGTGAGGGGTTATTTATCTACATTCGTGATAGTGCCGCTCTCACACGTATCTACAGTCTATTCACAGTGCACGGTGATTCGTGAGGAGGGGACTAGATTTACACGGAGGTATTTACAAGTTACTTATGTACAGACACACGGAACGCCTAATTTCTACACGCACTCGGAACTGGTACTCACTTGGCCCGCCGCAACTCCGTCCATGAGTTGCGGCCGCTCTCCAGCGTCCTCCTCTGGACTCCACCAGTCCTCCGTCCAGACCTCGTCTCCTGGTTCCGGATCGTCTCTCTTCTCCGGGGGTTCTTCGCACGCCGTCTCCTGCCACGAGTCTTCCTGCTTGAACGCTGTGTTGTGGGTTCTTCCGGCTTTTCTTTGGTCCGCCTCCGGAAAGGGGGAGGGACATCCGGGGTCGCGGGGTTGTACTTCCGCTGCGTCCCGCGTTGGTACTGGTTCCTGTAGGGAAAGAGAAAGGGGTGGAGTCCGGGTTGTTTTGGTAGTCCGGGCGACCGGGGATTGTGGTGGTGATCGGGAGGGGAGACGGGATATCCGTGTTGACGGGGCCGTGTCCCTATCACAGTCACCTCCTAGATCCCATCTTTAGTAATTGCAACCAACTTAAAGTGGGCACCATCAGTAGCCTATACCAATACAATATATACCTATAGTCTAAAGAAATGACAAAGGCACAATAGGTGTGTCACTCCAAATACCCACAAGTAAAGAATTAATAATAACAGAAAGGAAGACAAGACATCCCTTAAGGATAAGATCCCTCACTCACCCGAAGGTGACATGCTTCATCATTGGGGTCATCCTTACCAATGTTCAGACCTGGTCTGCATTGGGAGCTGCTACTTCTGATGGATTTAGGGAAGTAGCTCAGAGATGTTTTCACTATTAAGGACTAGGATGTTAATCCCAATGGAGCTGGAGTGTGTAGTGAGGTGTGCAGCGCTGTGAAGAGATATATACGCTAAGTGGTGAAGTTAAAACTGCCTAGGTGCAATCACAGAGCAATGCTTTAATAGTGTGTTGTACTTGACAGGATTAAAAGAAAGGTAACAGCCCAGTGGTATGGTTTTAAAACCACTGTCACTCGGTGGTCGACATGTTTCAGCCTCTAGATCACTACCCATGTATCAATGGCTTTCTTCAGGACCAGATTGCATTAGTGATGATGCTGCTGCACTGTTTAGTGTAAAAATAAACATAGAAATAATAAAGAAAATTTATACAGAACCGGTATTCCTGCTTGTCTTTTCAGTCAGGTCATACCCAGGTATCTGTAAACAAAAACACATTGTGGGAGGGAGAAGAGACACACTTGAAAACTACTGTGATACTTGATCATTTTGGGAACACTTGTCAGTAAATCACAAGAGTCATACTTATAAGGGTGATTTGAAGTATCAAGGACTTACCCTCAACAGTAGGATATTCCTGCCTCACCTCTACCTGGCGAACTGCTCTGGAGGGAGGCCCCGCTCTGCGGGGGAAAGATGTGTATAAGTGTCAAAGGAACAGTACACTTCTCTATGTCAATATATACATTCATTCAGTTTGACATGAGTGTCTTAAAAAACTCCTGATGAGACACACTCACAAAATGAAGAGACCTGAGACACCCACCCAACTAGGTGACCAGGGGCGCCGCCTCAATGGTTCCTTAATGTTATGAAATATTATGCAGAAAAGCTTATAAAGGCTTATAAAGGGAATAGTACTGACTAGACAGTTTCTGCCGTCAAAAAACACATACACCCAGTGTAAGCATATGAAATGAACTAGTTCTTATAGTATAACGCTATGCTAGATGAAGCTTACCCCCTCTATAGTTAAGATCAGAAAACAAGAGCAAAAAACAAGAGTTTGCAGTGGCCTTACCTGTCCGCCGGTACCTCGTCACCTTCGAGAGCAAGTCCCGGGAGGTACCGACTAGTAGGCCGACTCTCTTTTAAATAATGTGTTGCTCATTTGTTCGAAGACCGGAGCGTCACGGGTCTTCACTATCCTAAGTAGGCCGGGGATTTGCCTGTATTTGCCTGTATTCCGCTGTTGGAGCAGTGCACTACACGCTATTTACTCGCGCATGCGTGGAACGGCTCACAGTGAGGAATACTGCTCCTATGCGCATGCGCTGAAGATTATCACGTCAGCGCTCCATTTAGAAAACACAGCGCATGAGCAATGAAACGCTGTACGTCAAGGCAAATGTTGATACTAGTAATATCGAGTTATTTGCCATCTCCCTTATGTGTCTGGAAAAACCATCAGTAGCCTACCATGGTCAGACCACTTCCTGATAGCCTTCACTTGGACCACAAACAAATCCCCTCCATCTCTCTTCACATCCCGAAAAACTCGTAACTGGTCCAAAATCTCCGTAGATGACTGGACGAAGGCTCTTAGTACCACCAGACCTCCACTTTCCCAGGACCCAATGGTGAATAATAAGAAATATAACGACTGGATCACGGCTTCTCTTGATCTAGTCCTTCCCTCTCACCTATCTGGATCAAAGAGGCAAAGTAAATCTTCACCATGGTACACAGAAGACCTTAGGGGAAAAAAACGCTCCTGCAAGAGACTAGAAAGGAAATGGCGTTTGACCTACAATCCTAATGACAAAACCACTTACAGGGACGCTATTAGGAATTACAAATTGGCAATAAAAACCTCACAAGCAGCCTATTACAATGACAAAATCACAGTGGCTAAATCCAAGCCGAAAGAAATATACCGGATAGTGAGCTCCCTGATAAAACCACCCCAGCCCGCCGCAGAGAACAGCAGCTCCCCCTCTAAATGTAATGAGTTGGTTGACTTTTTTAACAAAGTTAATAAAATCTACCTCTCCTTCCCTGATCCAGCCACTGAATCATCCACCCGACACTCTGACTCAGCCTCTGACATGGTAACTCCGTCTCATAGCAAGCTAGAGTCTCTTCCACTGCTGAATCTGGAAACATTGGAATCTTTAGCACAGCAAATTAAATCTGGCTCACCGTGTGACCCTGCCCCCCCGGGCTCGCTGAGGCTGGCCAGCAAAACCATCTTCCCTACTCTGATGGAATTGTTGAACTCCTCCATTCTTAGCGGGACGGTACCAATGACATGGAAGCATGCGATGGTACGGGCCCTGCTAAAAAAACCTGCCCTCGACCCAGCCAACCCCAGCAATTACTGCCCAATTTCTCTGCTCCCATGGGCATCTAAAATCTTGGAGAAACACATCAACACCACTCTGACAAAGTTTTTTGAGGAAAACCACCTCCTCGATGTTTCCCAGACGGGCTTTCGCCCAAAACATGGGACAGAGACTGCTCTATTGGCTGTGACCGAGGAAGCGAGACGGATCTTGGATCGAGGAGGGTCAGTGGCAGTGATCCTCCTCGATCTGAGTGCCGCTTTTGATACGGTACATCATACAATTCTGATGAACCGTCTCGCCGACCTAGGAGTGTCCGGAGAAGCCCTGGCTTGGTTCAAGTCTTTTCTATCAGATAGAACCTTCCAGGTCTTTGACGGCACTTCCGTCTCATCGAGCAGGCCTCTGGGATGTGGAGTCCCTCAGGGTTCTTCACTGAGCCCTACGCTCTTCAATGCGTATATGAGGCCGCTGGCTGGGACTGTTCGTCCGCATGGCATTGACATCATTTCCTACGCGGAAGACACCCAGCTGGTGGTCTCCCTTGTGCAGAAGAGCGGCCTCCAATCGCCGCCCAATCTATCGGCGTGCCTGGAGGAGGTGAGGAGCTGGATGATGAGCTCATGCCTGAAGCTCAACGACGACAAGACCGAGCTCATGCTCCTAGGCCCGGCAGCCCCCTCCACTCTGGAGCTGATATGGCCAGCGAGCATGGGGGCGGCCCCTGCCCCCAGCGATAACAGCAAAAGTCTGGGGGTATGGTTAGATAAGTCATTGAGCTTCAATACCCAGGCCACGAAGGTGGCGGCCACCTGTTTTGGCCTCCTCAGGGTAATTAAAAAAATCCTTCCCCTTCTTCCGTTTGAGGCCAG
This sequence comes from Lissotriton helveticus, assembly GCF_964261635.1. Lineage (NCBI taxonomy): Eukaryota > Metazoa > Chordata > Amphibia > Caudata > Salamandridae > Lissotriton > Lissotriton helveticus. The sequence goes on along the minus strand of NC_136069.1, from coordinate 535,928,209 downwards.
GCAGATAATTATACAGGGCCTCGTCCAATCACGTTTGGATTTTAATAACGCCATGTATCTTGGAGCACCGGACTACACCCTACAAAAACTTCAGCGCGCCCAAAACTGTGCTGCCCGTGCGCTACTTGGAGTCCCACGTCGGACTTCAATACCTGCTGGCTTAAGATCGCTGCACTGGTTGCCTGTTAGGAATAGAGTTAAGTTTAAAGCCTTGTGCATTGCTCACCAGGCGTTCTGGAAAATGGGCCCAGAAATGAACTCTTCCCTCATCTCCCCCTACCTGCCCAACAAGGTGCTTCGATCCTCCTCTGCTTTTCTGGCCAAGATCCCTAGAATCTCTAGAGCCAGAGCAGGGGGACGTTCCTTCTCTTTCACTGTGTCAAAACTGTGGAACTCCCTCCCCCTACACATGAGAGGCAATCCAAACCTAACTTGGTTCCGCAAACAGCTCAAAACATTTTTCTTTCAGTAACCTAAAGCTTCCTGTTCTTCTGAGGGCATCTCTGTTAGTCACAGCGCCTGGACGCCTGAGGGCAACTGTAGCGCTCTACAAATATTATTTTCATTTCATTCAGCTACAGTTGAAATTACTTTTCAGTTACTTTGCAGTTACTGTATGATTACTTTTTTGATTACTTTTAAGTTACTTTTTCTATTCAGTGTGATATACCTAGATATCACACTGGCACCTTTCCTAGATCAAAGGTGAGTAAATCAGTTTTTGTAAATATGCAGTTTCTTATGTTTTCATACAATTTCTCAACTCCACACTATAGAATATTTTTTCACAGAAAATTATTCAAAGCAATCGTATGGGAGGAAATTAATTTATCGGTTTGCAGGTAAGTACCTGGTTTTGGGAGTTGGGCTCCTGGGATTAGAACAAAGGTTCCCCCAGGGTCAAGGATGCACTCTCAAAGCACACTCAGCTGCACTAGGGCGGCCGTGTGTAGAGTGCTGAGGCCCAATGTTATCCAATGGAGGATAGGGTACCTCAGGTTGGTGGCTGCTCAAGAGCAGGCCACAAGGTTGTGGGAGCAAAGCTCCTTGACTTAAGGTCAGGGGGAAGGGGGATCCGATTTAGCACACAAGGTGCACCCAAAGCAGCACGGGGTGGCCGGGTGCAGGGTGCTGATTTGGGGTGGGGTTTCCTGTTGGTTTCAATGGGAGTTGCCAGTTTGGGGATTTGGCTGCAGGCTCTGTCCAGAAAGTCTTCCAGGAGGAACCAACAACTGGGCAGGTAAGTTGGAGGGCTCGGGACATAGGGGCACCTCAAGTCCTCTTCTCCAGGGCACAGGGTGGCTGGATGCAGGGGTGCCTTTTGAGGTTGGATTTCACCTTACCGGCCCACTCGCGGTTGGGGGGGGCTCCGTGCAGAGGCGGAAGGCAACGTTGGGGAGTCCTAGAGAGGTCAACCCACATTGGAGTCAGACTTTGGAGCGCTGGGGGATCTCGCTGGGACCGGTGGGCCACTCGAACTCGGCCCGTAGGCGACGGGTGCAGTGGTGGTTCCAGGCATCGTCTTTCTTTGTCTTCAGCAGGCTCCGAGTCTTGCTTTGGGGATTCTTTTGAAAAGAGCTGCTGTTCACAGGAGATCCAGTCTTTGTTGAAGGCCTTCAGTCCTCCCAAGGCACCTGGAGGTTGCTAGCTGCAGGATAAAGCTGCTTTTGGTGCAGATTCTCTGGAAACTGCAGGCGTCCCAGTAGGGCTGAGGCCAAGTCAGTTCTACTCTGCAGTCTCCTCTGCTGGGTGTCTTCTTTCGTCTTTTTTCTTTGAAGGTTGTGGGAATCTGCCTTCTGGTTTTAGGGCTACCTCCTAAATACTGTATTTAGGTGATGTTTTAGGGGTCTCGAGGTCAGTTGCCAATGGGTTACTAAGCTTAGGGTGACTACACCCTTGTTGTGCTTATCCCACATGGGGGAGTGGGCACAATCCCTAACACTGATTGGAGAGTGCCTGCCATCTGGAGGATGACGGGCACTGGAGAATGGGTATCACCTCGCCTCCCTCACCTGAGAGGTGGGGTTGGCAGAGGTGAGCACACCTTCTGGGCTGTTCTACCTTTTCCCACCTGTCCTCCCACCGACAAGGGTGTGAGATGGAAAGGGGGCCTGCTCCTGATAGCAGGAGAGGCTGGGTGCCACGTTACAAAGGCAGCAAGGCCTTTGAAGCTACCCTTCCACAGATGTCTCTCCCTGACCTGGGGGAGATGTGCACACCTCCGCCCGGGAAAGGCTTTGTCTCTGGGCCAAGGTAGCAAAGGCTACCATCCCAGGGGTCCAGAAACATGTCTGGATGTGGCAGGCTGGTATGTACCCTTCAGGGAACCCACCAGAGGCTGGTCGTTTTTAGGGGGCATCTCTAAGATGCCCTCTGAGTGCATTGCATATTAAATCCAACACTGGCATCAGTGTGGTTTTATTACGCTGAGAAGTTTGATACCAAATTTCCCAGAATTCAATGATGTTGCGTAGTTCTTAATGACAAACTACCAGACCATATACTCATTTATGGCTTTACAGCACTTATATTTTCTAAGAATGGACTTATACACTGTAGGTACACTGCTCATGCAACTGTACCCTCACCAGTGGTATAGTGCACCCAGCTAGAGGGGTGGCTTACCTATACCATAGGCAGTGGGTTGCAGGCATGGCACACAGGTATGTGTGCCATGCCGACTCTTCACTTTTCTCTGCATCAAAACACACAGCCTGCAATTGCAGTGTGTGTGTGTATGTGTGTTAAGGTACAGGACCTCTAAGTGTGGCACAATATGTGATGCAGCCCTTATAGGCCTTCCTTGGTCACAGGGCCCTTGGTACCCATGGTACCTTTTTACAAGGGACTTGCATGTGGCCAGAGAGGTGCCAATTGGGTGTACAACTGTGCAGTTTTGGGAAAGAACAGATGCCCATGGAACCTGATTGGCAGGGACCCAGGGCACAGAGTGCATCAGAAATCTGGCAAAAAGTGGAGGGGATGGGGTTACTGCAACAGAAACCCACATTCCTACGCCAATTATTTGCATAATAGAACAGCTTTTATTTATGGATCTTAAGGCCCTGTTCACTATTCTCAGATCACAAAACAGTCCCTGTTTTTAACAGCAATTGGTTTGTGGCCCAATAATATTTTTGCATGCTGACAGATGTACTAATCTGTCACAGTGGCAAAAGAGCCATTCAGAAGGATTTGCACAACCCCTTCCTCATATTAATGAACCAATATTCATTTTGTCAATACCACTGAACAGCTGTGAATGTAAGGTTAAAGGCATACAAGGGACAGAAGACTTCTATTCCTGCGTTGACATTTGCATAATGCAAGAATTGAAATACCTCTCCCATAGTAGGCCAAGGAAATGAAAACAAACCCCTGGCAGGATGGAAAGGATATTGTAGGAAATTACCCCTTTTTGCATGGTTGCCCCCCACTTTTTGCCTGTTGCTGATGCTCTTTGACTAAGTGTGCCCTAGGTTCCTGCAAACCAGGTACCCAGGGCCTATGTTCTTTCCCTAAAACTGTACTGTTGCAACCCCAATTGGCAACTCTCTGGTCACATGTAAGTTCTTGGACTGTTCCCATGAGGCGCAGGGTCAAGACTGATTTGCACATAGTTGGGTCTGAACTGAGGTGGCGAAGTGAGCTAAAGAATGATGATGGATGGATTTAGTCCAGATCTGTGACTGGCGGTGAGTGTCTGAAAAGTTTCAGTGCTCCGTCCATCATCTATTTCTGTTTGCTGGGTTTTTAGGAACATCATTCCCTATCCAAGTGGATGCCAACCCCTTGCCAGTATTCAATTCAGCTATAGCATTTGCAGTCATTCCCATCCATGCATCTCTGTGAATCACTAGGACAGGTGGTCCTAATCCATACCACCTTTTCCTACCAGTTTGAAAGGAATCACAGGTGTCCAATGCAAGCCAGGTTTTCGTGGTTGTAAAGTCTACAATTTTGTGAATGATAGGCTTCATGATCGTAAACATCGCAGATGCATGAAGTAGTTACATTCTACAGAAATATGGTATAAAAAATATTTTTTCTGTGCTTTATTTTGACCTATTTTCGGGTTTGGTACTGTGTAGTGCTTTACGCACTTTTCCGTAAGTTAGGTTCTGTGCCATATCTACCAGAGGCAAGCCCGGGTTTATTTATTGAATTTATGTGTTGGACCTGCCAAAGATTTTGGGCTTATTGCTTGGGAAGGGCTCACATGTGCGCTTGCATTAGCATCCACTGAATGCCTGCCTCTAAATTGGCTATGCCCTACTCAAGGTTACCTTTTAGTGTTAGTTTACTCAACCACAGAAATCCCACTTACATGACTGATCCCCAGTAAAAAGTTGGGACAACCTCCAGCAAAATTGTCGAATAAGTATCATCTGGAGTTCTCTTTTTGCATGTTTTCTGAACCCCCCCCCCCAAAAACTCTTGCTGATATACCTCGATGATGAGTATCCAGTGGTAGCCAGAACACAGACTATGCTACATCTTGAGGTAACAGTGGCACAGGAAAGTGTAACAAGAGAGAAACAGTAATGTGCAATGCAGGCAGGGCCGGACTGCGAACCCAAATCAACCTTGGCAGTTTTCCCAGACCAGCCACTGGGGAAGCACTGCTTAGCCCCGGGAGACTGGAAACGCTTACTTGCCGCTTTTGTCACTGGGGCCGATATTGCAGCACTGCTGCAAAACTGGTCCCCAAAAACAAAAGTGGCCCACACTGCTGCATCACCCGCGCCCACCCTTCCAGCCTCCTGGGGAAACGCCTGATGACGGTAAGGCCAGTCTGGCTCTGAATGCTGGCCAATGCTTATCATATTGGATAGTTTGAGGGATTTGGGAATGTGAGCAATGTGTGCTTTGGAGAAGCAACTTTTAATTTGAGGAGGTTAGTGGTAATGGAATGACCACAAGCAGGGCTCACCAAAAAAGCATGCTTTTACTTTGCACCCTCACTGGAGGATTCACATTTCTCTCCAAATGAACACAGGAAAGACATAGATAATGCAGGATTGGTGGTCCTTGTGGTGCTAGCACCAAAAGGAATGCGTACTGAGAGGAAAAAGTAAAACACTATGGTATTATCTTTCATGCCGATCTGAGTTCGGAACCTCAAATCACAGTATCTACAACTGCGTGTTTCAATGCTGGGTCTTTAAAATTGTTAACCCTCTACTATTCACTGCGCATTGGGCTCTAATACTAGCAAGGCCCAATGTTTTAATTAGAGCGTAATATAATTGTGATGCTTTCTGCCTAACACCACCACACAGTGCAAAAGGTCTCCGAGCAATCATTTATATATAAAAGCATTAATACATGGGAATGATGCACTCACAGGCCATGGTTTTCAGAGGTCCAGTGCTGATAAGACCCTCCCTAACCAACACCGTCAGATGTCCACACACACTGACTAAAATGGGAGGGTATCAAAGCAACATACTTGCAGGTTTAGTTGTATCCGAGTAAATATTTCTAAATTTAGACAGCTTTGAAGACCGTGAACAAGGAAGATGATAACAAGGGATGCATTGATTGCAAATTGTGCTATTATGTACTGTGTGCCCCTGGAGCTTTAAGGAAATGGATCAGCATTCTGTCTCTTTAGTTGGTTTTTGTCAAAAGAAAATAAATAAATAAGGAGAACGTTTTTAGTGATAGTCACAATTGTACAGATGTCATTCTATATACTTCTTCTTTGTTCATATCACATTTAAGCTGCAAAAATAAATTTGATACCTGAGCAAAAGACTGATTTATATAAGCACTGGTGTTACAAGAAGCTGATTCAGAATTGTATTGTGAACAAGAAGATTCAGCTTATGGTGATTAGTGAAAGCTCAGCTACCTGACTAAAGGCCGCTTTCTAGTTTGACGGACAGGGTACTGTATCACAAGTGTGATGGATTGCCATGCCCGCCAAACTGTCTGCGCTCTGTCTGATCACCTTTTTTAGAGACGGGTGGGCCATAAGTATTCAGTTGGCATCAATGATAAAGTGCTTCCCCTGAAGGCCCGACTGAGTAGGAAGTGTCAGTGGAAGGACATTACACCATTCACCCAATTTTGGGTAGATGGTGTAATGCCTATTTACCTTTCCGTCGACCCCTTGAAAACCCTGGAGGGAAGGGAAGACATAAAATCAATAAGGACCCCAACATCCTGGGAGAAACCTCCAGGGTGTGAGGGTCAATAGTTTTTTGCTTTAAAAAAAATCCAGGTTTGCGAGTGTGCTTTTGAAAAACTAAATATTTTGGAAATGTATAACGACATGAGATTTGTTCGAAGAAATAATAACTGAAGGACAACCTATCGTGTTCTCTTTTCCCTTCCTTACCTCCTTTCATGCGATGAACTGTGAGTATAATACCTGTGGACCCTTTTCCCTTTTGTCCGGTGTGATTGGATGATAAATAATCGTGATCGGTGCCAGAGTGTCGAAATGTAGGGATCGCCCTACAAAAGGGACTCCTGTCAATACTATATACGAACAATATGGTACATGTACATACAAATACTTGAAATAGTCGGTGAGACTCATTTACAAGGATAGTAAAAAGTTGTTTCCAGAGCATGGTATCTTTGACATAGAGAGATTAGCAAAGGAAGCTGAAAGACCCTAAAAATGAAAGAGATGCTGAACAGTAGCGGCTCTTCTTCAGTGACATCAGGAGGCTCACAGACATGAATCCCACATCTAGAGTATGAAAGATATTCAGGAGAAGCTGAAATATAAAATTAGTCACCTTAAGGACAGGATCAGGACTTGAGCTCCAACTGCTCTGCCTCCTCCTTGCCTACTCCCCTAGATCACTGGACCAGGACCACAAGTTTAGAAAGAGGGTGACAATACGAGGGAATCACTCTCAAAAGCTTGGGGAAATGTCTGGGCAGTTGTCTAGCAAGACTCTCTCCTTGCTCCATCCAAGTGAAGGCCATGTTAAGAGTCTGTCCTCTTCTGCTCTTCTCACTTTGAGGGACTATCCAGCAGCCGGAGTTGGAGGTATGGTCCATGTTCCTTGGACTCTCTTTGATTTAATGAGCATAGATAAACAGTTAACCAACATCAGGGAAAATCCAACTCAGTTTTGAGAAGAATTACAGAGTATGTTTGAAGTATATGGACTCAATTGCGCAGATGTGAATCAATTGTTGCAATTGATAGTACCAAGTGAAGTGAGACAGAGTTTGGTCGAGGAAGCACCACGGCCAAGAGTGGACCTTGGGAATGATGAGAGGCCTACCTGTGGGATGTGCTGTTGAATGCGATTTAGGAGATATGCCCAATAAAAAGTGAGTGAACAAAGACATCCAATTGGAAGCAAAATAAAGCTAAAGGTCTGACTGATTGTTTGGACAGACTAACTGGTGTTGCAGCACCAATAAAACATTACAAAAACAAATGAGTTGACACCTCAGCCATATGCCATTGTGCAGGAATTCAGCCAAATGCAGAGGATTTTGGCCACCTGCAATGGTTTTGGCAGAGAATTAACCCACATCTGTGCACAGCAAAAGGCTGGTCACAGCGTGTGGTTTGGGAGGCTGTGAGGGTTGGATACACGGTGTGGCTGGAGGCTAGGCCCTGTGGCCAATGCCTCTTTGGCCATTTGCAGAGAGGGGTTTGGTACCTGCTAGGAGTTGGGTGCAGGGCCAGGACAAGCTTTGCACCCAACCTTCGATGTGCACAGCCAAAGGCAATTTGTAGCAGGAGGTTTTGGCACCGTGGAGATGGGTGCACGAAGGCCACATGTGGTGAGGGTTGGACGCTGGGCTTTATCAGCAACCAGATCCTGCATCCAACTCCCCAATGCACACAGCTGTAGGCCATGTGGATCAGGGGTTTTGGACACCTATGGGGGGATAGGCACAAGGCCTGACAAGAAGCTGGGTACCAGTGGGGGGGTTGGTCGCTTGGAGGCTGTTGAGTGCAGGGCCAGTGGCCATCCGCTCACTGTGCACAGACACCGCAATGCATAGCCAGGGGATTAGCAGCAGGTTGCCTGAGGAGGCAGGGTGTTTGGTCAACTTTGAATATGACAGGAAAAACACAGACATTCCCCGAAAAAAAAAAAGTTAAAGAGGCGTTATAGTAGGACATGGTAATACGATCTTAGCTTGCATACAAAAATCTAAGATATTCACTGAAATAAGAGTTAAAGTAACATTAATGTTTGTGATGCCATGCACGATAGAGATCAAGTTACAGTTAGTTCACTAATGTATAATTGGTGAATTTCAGTGGTTTTCAGTTTCTAAACCTTGGTTCTTATCTCATTTCAACGCCTTACTATGTTATGACTTTAACACTTCATTCAGTGAATTTCTTGGGGGGTTAATGGCAACTAAGATCTTATTACCATTCCTAAGTATACGGTCATTTTATCCTTTTTTCAGTGAGTAGATAGTATATATGCAGAGTGTAATGTGCTATTTATTACCATTTTTTGTGTGAGAAGAGGCCATAACTCACAAGAGGCAAAGCCTCCAATGGGTCATAATGCCTCCCCCTACACTCAACAATAGCAATACATTTATGATAGGAAAGAGTGCCTGAGTAAATTTGATAGGGTATAGGGAAGGTGGAGAACCCACTATAGGCTCAACTGGTAGACATAGTTAACTCCAGATACTGGGCACATGACGTAGAGTCTGCTCAAGAGACAATTTGGAAAGGGGGGTTGCTATGTCCGACAGAGACAAAGTTATAATCAGCAATTGGTGGAGGAATCGAGAGATGGAAGTGGAGCATAAGTCATGTCTTAAGTGCCGAAAGACAATCCATTTACCAACTGTGCTGCCTGTGATGGCCTATTGTGCAATGAATTTGGTATATTTTTTGATGTTTTAGAAAAAAGAATAAACACAGTTTATGAAAACAACAATGGCTATAAATAGCATACTACATCCTGCATGTATGGTTTATGTCATGGAAAGTCGAAAGTACAAATATTGTATTGTAAGGTTGATTACAATCTCTACAATGCAATGAGACATCACATTTATTATAAAAATACATTAAAATCTTCTACAAAATAACTCAAAATAACTTTTTTTAAGATAGTGTATGTATACATTTAGAGCTGATGCATTAAGAGATCTTAGTAAGGCTCTATGATAAAAAATGGGGTGCATCTCAGCTCTTAAAGTCAGACCGACAACAGGAAAGGTGCGGGGATGAATTGAAGGATGGTAAGACTATAGAATGTTTGTTTTCTACCAGTGAGTAATGTTTGGTGAGCTCAAGGCCTGGCTTAATTTACTAGCCTTCCAGGCTGACAGTCCGGAGAAGTGAGTTTGTAGGCCTATTTCATCTTTACTGGGGTAAACTACCTGGCAAACTGACAGCTTAACTGTATATTAGAGCCTTCCAGGCTAGCAATCATTACTTGCTGACATATTCTGATGGTTAGCTGTTTAAGAAGTAGTTTTAAGAGCCATATTCTATCCTCAGTGAATTCTGGGCAGGTGCATGACAGATGGAATGATAGAGTGACGATTCGTGAAGAACGAGACAGAATATGCCACTTTTATCTGGATCTTTTGACACCACGGATGACAACTATCCTTTAAAGGAAGCAGACCTAATCCATATCGTAGAAATTTCATTTTTATTCTGAGTGAAAAATGTTTCTGTAGGTATTCTTGGAGTTTGTGATGTTTGTAAGAGTTGATGACTGCCCACGAATGGAAGCGTTTGCAGAAAGCATTTTTGTCCTCGATAAATACATTTGTGGGATGTTGTGCTGGACCACAGATCCTGCAGGCCAAACAGTTTTAATGAGATTGTTAATAGCTGAAGCCCATGATTTTTCCAAGCCCTGGTAGTGTTCAAGTTTTCCAGCCAAATTTGAAATCTTTGGGAGTTGTTATAAGATTTTTAAATTGCATGCATGAGCTTGATAAATGTGAGTTGTCTGACAATAAGCTGATTTTGAAGTCCACATTCCAACCTGATTTGACTTTGAGACAATTTTGGTGGGAGGCAAAACATTTTCCTGTATAATTGTGCTATTTATTTCAAGGAGCAGGTAATGTCGTTTGTAGGTGCAACAAAGCTATAATTTAGTGCTAGTTCTGGTATGCTTTTCATAATTTTCAGCAATGGATCTTATGAAGGGCAATACATTTTGGAGTGTAACTGTTTAAATGCCTACATAAGAAGGATTGTTTTTGTTTTTTATGAATGCCTTGGCCTCCTGGAAAGTGCCTCGATGACCGAACATGATATCTGGGTATTTGTATGAGCTTGCAATTTTTGTTCTGCTTATTGATGAAACAGGTTCCTTATTATCCATTCCTGAAATTCCTGGAACAGCTGGTCTTTTTTTCCAGGTTTTATAGTTAGCCATGGCTGGCTGTTCTTTTAGCCTTAAGAGTTAAAAAATAACATGCAATGAAGAGATATTATCAGGTTGGATGTTGTGCTTACATTGAAGAAAGATAAGTTAAGCCTTTTGGAAAGAGCTTTATTTTGCTGATAGGGTAATAAGGGAATGCTATTTGGATAGCAACGGCTCAGGATTGTTTTGAGTTTTCCTTTCTGCAAGGAATTAGAAAGTCCTTCCAGGGTTTGTCATGAGTCCATCTTTTTGCTGTTTAGACTGCTTGTTTGTAATCTTTATGTTTTTGGCTTGAGTCCCATGGATTTTTGCCCATGCATCATATTTTCCAGCGGATTATTTTTTTCTTGAGGAGCTCTTTATTAAACTGTCCATTTATTTGAGAACAGGCTTTTTTGAGATGTTATGTTTTGGTGGCTGTTTCTTTCCTACATACTTTGTCAATTTCTCTCACATATAAATCCAATATCTTTATGTGTTCAATGTAATTTATTTCAGGTACCTGTTGGTAATCCACCAGATTCAATCATATGTGTTCGGTTTTGGAAAATAAATAAAGCGCATTCCCTCTCTAGTTTAACCTCTTCAGGTTTTCCAGGGTTGTAAATTCTGTGATTTGACAACATTTTCCCAGGGGGAGGTGGTTGTTTGATATTAGGATTACCTGTGGTTGGTGAACCCTTTTAAAGGGTTTTTCTATTTAAGAATTCTGAACTGCTGAAACAAGTTCTAGAATGACAAGAGTGTAGCAAGGAATAGAATTCTTAGAAACTAAAGAAGGAGTTGGCTTTGCCAGGGAGTCACATGAGTGTCTCCCATTGAACACCTTTGGCCCCAGAGAGTGAAACTCTGCTATCAGACACACCCCTTGCTTGTCTCGTCTATGTGAGGTGTTGACTATAAGGGAATTTGCTGTATCAAATCTTGAATATTTGTTTCAACATCCTTATTAGGGCGATACATCAGGTTATGATTAAAATGACCCCGCAGCAGAAAACAATCTTCTAGTATTCTGTGTGTTCGTAGGGTCGTTTGAAGTTCCCTAAGATTTTCCTTTTAATGTTACCGGGCAGGATTTGTGTATACATATGAAATTATTACAGGGACATATCTGTTTCCTGGGTACCAGTTGTCAATGTGAATGACTTGTAATTATTCATGTTACATAGCAATATGAGTTGTTATTATCATATCAAAATAGTTTATTTCGGGTTTCAATGAGCCCATAAAATATGCAAGCCATAGATAATAACATCATACAAATTTCAGAACATACATAGTACAATTGGAAAAAGTAGTACAACTGCAGAATAGTCTATCCTAGCATATTATGCTGGCTAGATAATGTGCATGTACATCCATAAGTTTTACCTATGCATTACTAATAGCCACTTCCTAAACATTAGTATTAAATAGCCAATATTAAAATTGATAAGATCAGATTCAATATAAAATAGATACTGGACACTGATGGCAATATTAATGGTCGAGAACCCGTCTCTCAAAAGTCAAATGTCCTTAGTACAAACAGATGGGCCAAACAGAGCAAAGAGGTAGATGTTTACAACGGACTATCAAGGCATTTTCTTCTAAGCTAAACCGGGTAAAGGTATCTACTAACATAAAATACAATAAACCCATCAGTATTTGATCGTATTATCCTTCAGGGTGTTAGGTAGCTTCTAACCTCTACAGAGTGGCTTAATCCATTTTGCACAGGGTTAATTTTTGGAGGGACAGAAAAACAAAAGATAAGCAACGTCCTTGCAGTTTGCACCGTACAGGCCACACTCAGATGAATCAACTTGATGGGTATTCACGTTTTTGGTATAATGACCAACCTGGAGATTACCAAATCTAAATTTAACATATAAAGTCCTCGCATGGCCAGGTCTCATTTCATCCAGATATGGTTCAAAGCTGGACTGGGTTTGAACTGGCGAAACAATGATGTCAACGAACCATGTCTACCGATGGAATCATACTGCTCTATCACATATGACCAATATGCTTTTTTAACAGCTAATTTCCCATTACTGGTAATTGCAGCTGGAGTTAACTGGAGTTGCCTCATGGCTATTGCTAAGAGGGTCTTTTTATATGCATAAGCCACTTTATGGATTCAGAATTAGGAATAGTCATGATCGCCGTTAGTTCATTGTAGTGCACGGGCGCCTCCTCCATGTGGGTGGTGGAGCGTCACCCCACTGCTTTCCCGCAGTGAGAGAAGCAGAAACATAAAATGGTAAAAATACCATTTTATGTTTCTGCTTCTTGCACTGTAAGAAAGCTGAAGAAGAGTTTGGTTGGGGGTGGGCGGGTGGGCAGGTTGGGGAGGAGTGGCTAACCCAATGTTGTGGGCACTGACTGTTTGGTCGGCACCTGGGCTGACCAAACCAGTCATGCACACTCTCCCGTTTTCTCCATGTAGGTTGCATGCAGCCTGCAAGGAGAAAACGGACTCCCCACAGACGCCTGTGAGGTCAGTGTCCCAGCCAATCACAATGCTGCCTTTGCAGCGTTGTGATTGGCTTAGGGGAGGAGAGGGAGGCTGCCTGCTTCTGCTTCCTGTGAGCAGAGAGAGGAGACGTGATGCAGGACCGGAGGCAAAGGTAAGTTTTAATTTTTCTTTTCTTTATTAAATTAACCCCACTCCACCCTGTCCCTGCGCTGTCCCCTCCACACGCGACCTCCCTCACACCCCCACCCGTGACTCATGCCGGCCACGACTGTTGTAGTGTGCTTTCAACTGCAGGGTGCCACACAACCACGCCCAAAATAACAGAAGACAAAGATCTGCAATGTCTCCGAACTGCTTAAGGAAAGTTTCCAAAGCTAAAGGGATAATAGGGGTACTCCGAGGTAAATTAAACAATGAACTAAGAAAGGACTTTTCCTTGCTAATCAGTCATTTTTTCCCTACATGCCCCAAGATCTCTTCCATTTACAGAGCCACACCCTGGTTTTTGGCACGATAAATTTTGATTGAGGGTGAAACATTGCTTGGATTCTGCTTTTGTACCTTTTTAATATGGCATGTGCTCCATGTAAAAGAGAAGCTGTGTTTTAACCTTTGAGACACTCAAGAACTAGATTTATCAATTGAGATACCCAAATAGTCAAATTTACCTCCCTTTGAACGGGGATACCTTCCATGATGAAAACACCACTGTAGGATCTGTGAGGATTGAAGCACATATATTTTGTTTTAGTAGTGTTAACTTTAGGGCTTCTTTCACTACAAAAAAGTGTAAATTGATTCAGAAGATTGTGTACACCCATAGGAGTGCACAAGATCAGTAGAGTCTCAAAAGCAAATAAGAGCCTTTGTATAAACTTGCCACATAGTCTAGGAGAATCATGTGTGCAGTCAAGTAACTACTTGAGAACATTGTTGATGTAAAGCGAAAAGGGGGTCAGGGCAAGCACACCGCCCTGATGGACTTCACGTTTGATTTCAATACATTTAGTTAATTCCCCTTTAGGGGCCTATGTCACCTGTGCACATTTGATTCATGTACTCCAATTATTATATGTAGTAGAGATGACTACATCCCCATCTGTTCCAGCACATGCCATAAATTGACCTTAGGTTCCAGGTCAAACGTTGTTTTAAAGTCCACAAATGCTACATATAAACGGTCTTTGGTTAGCTAGAGGTACTTTCACTGCATTAGAGTGAACCTGAAAATGTGGCCAACAGTGCTAATCATCTGTCTCAAACTGGCTTGCAGAGGGGACAGGACACTCTCAACATTAATCCAGTCCTTAATCTTTTTTAAAACCTGAAAGCAAAATCTATTTTGTAAATTATCAATCAAAGTTATAGGATGATCATTTGCGGAATTATTCCTATCCCCTTTTTTTGTGTATAGGGATATTTCCGCACCCATCATGTTTTAGGAATAATTTTACCTTCCAGTATAAGGTTTATGAATATACGCATATTGGCCTTAATATTTTTTATAACTATTGTGATAAAATATTGTATGCAATATATGTTTACTTTGAAAATGAAACTATTTACCAATCTTGAATAAATTAGACTTTTTTTATATAAAACAGTGGTCAGTGCCTAAACAGTACAGTGTGTGATAGTTGAAGGGTAATTTTCTATAGACTTACGTAAAAAAAACATATTCTGGTGTATGATACTGACAGAGTGAGTGAGTGACACAAAAGGGATCCTTTCTTGTTTCAATTGTTAATTTACCCTGTCCCTTTTGGTTAGAAGGGTACCTCTCCCACAGTTGTGATTGGCCAGTTTGGACATTTTCATCATAAATATTTCAGATCTCTGTTCACAGTGTGGGCTATGTGAGTATGTTGTACTAACTCTATCCATCCTAATTATTCTTTGGCCCTTATCTAGAAAGCTTTGAGAATTCTCTAAAAAGTCACTAGCTCTCTGTGCATTTAATCCAGAAGGAAAAAGAGTACTTGGGACTCTAGAAGCCTGCATACAGATATTATACTGTTGCTCTCAGTATAACTGGGGACGAGTCGACTGATGATTGAATCTTCGCAATGGTGCTCTGTATTGACCCGAATGAAAAAAATGCCGAATGGGGGAGCTTGATTGTCCCCTGCAAAACTGGCACTATGATTGAGCTTAGGATGGTTGTTACAGTCACCACTTTGAGGTATCATCGGTGGGGGCCTCCTTGGATCAGACTGCTGCATACAAAGGGCAAAGGGTACTTGATGGTTCATGTTAGAGTTTGAAATGGTGATAGACTCTTGCATAGACCTTAGAGTAGTATTTTATCAGATGATTGACTCCTTAATATGAGAAAACTCATTTTTAAGATAGATAATTAGAGCTTATAGATCCCCTGTTACCAAAGATTCGATGCCCCCTTTTAACGCCGGACCAGTATAAATATCGCCACTATCCTCTGGGCGATTATTGGTGTTTAGATGGTTAACTAAGCTAAGTGGGGCTTGTAAATGAATAGGCTCGGCCAACTGGACACGAGAGGCCCTGCTCTGATTTTGACCGGTTTTGAACACTCAACAGTTTGGCCGGGGACTTGGGTAGATTCAAGAAGTGCTTCATTAGAAATTGCAGTGATCGATTTAGGGCTTTTCCTTTGATCACACATTTTGCCACCTGAAGTAAGATCTTTCCCTACTGCTTTTGTTGCTAAAAGTGGCTGATTTTTTTTTCTTTAACAGATTTGGGAGGTTTAGCAGGCTGTTTATTATCATGCCTGAGCATCCCCTTCACTGTTACAATTACATTGTCCATCTCATTTAGGGTGCAGTTCTCCGCAGAATGTCTTGATGTTTTGGCCCTTTCCCATTGGACACCGGTGCTTCCGCTGCTTTTCACTTCCCTATGATACACTTGTTAACTCAGGACTCTCGTTTTCCGCTTTCGGCCAATAGTCACTCATTGTATGCAATAAAATAATCTCTCTCCCACACTTTGCACAGTTTAAACAGTTAATTGGCAGATATATAAAAATCAGCAAACCGGGAGGTATACTTGAAACAAAAAGCGTGACCCGAGAATGTTGAATGCAGGGCAAAGGAGAGTGGCCCTGCCCTGTCTCCTCCTGGCGTTGACAGGCTCAGGATGGTCTTGCCCTTGGCCCAGGCTTTGCCCGGGCACATCCCACACAGCAGGCTCCATGGAAGTACTATGTAGCACAGCAGGAATGTGGTACATGTGCTGGTGTTTGCAGTGGCCGCCTCCATAGCCCTGAGAGAATTCTGGGACAGGTAGTCCCAATACTTTCGACAGATGGTTTTATCCCAAGCAGCGGGCTTCATGGAAGCTCTATCTAGCGCAGCAGGAATGCGGAACAGGTCCGGGTGGTTGCGGGCTGCCTCCTTAGCCCAAGAGAATTTTGAGACATGTAGTCTAGATAATTTTGCCCAATGATTTTGTCCCATGCAGTGGGCGTTGTGGAAGTGCTATATAGCGCAGCAGTAATGTGGTACAGGTGCTGGTGATTGTGGGGGCCACATTCTTAGCCCCAAGAGAATTCTGGCACAGGTAGTCCTGATGCTGTTGCCCGATTATTTCATCCCATGAAATAGGCTCCATGGAAGTTACATAGTGTGGCAGGAAAGCGGTACAGATGCTGGTGATTGCAGGGGCCACTTCCTTTTTTTTTGTTTAAGAAATTTTTATTTGGTTTTAAAAGGAACATAATACAAAGCCTTACAGTAGTATAAATGGAAATCATAACAATATAAAACATAAGGCATATGAGAAAGGAGAATTGAAAGAGAGAAAAGGGCCAAGGAAAAGAAAAGAAAAGACAGAAAGAGGAAGGAAGGAAAGAGGGAAAGAGAGGGAGAAGGGGCAAACAGGCGAAAGAGATAAGAGGGGATCTAAGATATAAATAAAATGGAAGAGAAAATAGTATATGAAAAGTTAACGAGGGAGGCAATTAGGTGATGTAGAGGAAAGATAGGAAGTAAAGGGAAGCCAAAGAAGATCAGATTTAATTTTTAGGGATACAGAGGAGGAGGAAGCAATAGCAATCCTGTGTTCGTCACATATGAAATTCCACCATGAAACTACAGACAATTTGGAATTATCTTTCCAACAAGACAAAATTACTTTAAAAGCAACAGCAATGAAAAGATCAAGCAAGCGAGTATTAGAAGGTACAATATCGATATCATTTGAAACAGAACCTAGAAACATGGTCAAAAGGATACAAGAGACGAGTAATGAAAAATTTGCATACAAAGATTCCAAACGGAATTCCAAAAGGATAAAACAGGAGAACAGTCATATAAAAGATGTTTAAGTGTACCTATTTCTAAAGAGCATGACCAGCATAATGAAGAGGTTGATGAAGAAAACCTAGAAATACTAACAGGTGTAATAACAGCTCTATGATAAATAAAAAATAATGACTGAGTAATGCGTGCAGAAATTGAAACCTTAAACAATTTGGACCATAAACGATCCCATACATCAACAGATAAGGAAATAGATAAATCAGTTTCCCAGACATTCTCAACAGGTGATTTAGATCTAACAGTAGTATTCGATAACAACATTTTATAAACAAGTGCAGCTTTAGGTTGTTGTACTGAAAATAAAGGATAGAGGGGAGTAGATGGAATAAAAGACGGGAAAGTATCAGGAGCAGAGAGAGTGGACAAGTGAGATAGTAAAGCGGTAGTAATAGTTGTGTATTCTTGAAGACAAGTTAAGGGTAAATGGTACAAAGTGTGCATGTCAGAGAAGGGGAGAAGGGATGAATTAGAAAAAAATTGATGGACAAAAAGAATGTTCTTCTCTTTCCAATGTTTGTAGTTAAAGGATTTACCTAAGCATGGGCGTAAAATCCGTTCCGCTCGCGGATTTTGCGGATTTTCGGCAAATTCGCAATCCGCGAACTTGCCGAAAATTCGTAAAATCCGTGCGAAGCGGATTTTTTGCTTGGTCGCACTTGCCAACTAGAATACTATACAATTTCGCGGGAGTAAACACTTGCGAACACGTAGATGCGGCGGGCAGCGACAATCTCGCAATTGCGAGATTGCAAAATTTGCAATTTCGCACAAGAAATCCACCAGCAGGCAGCATAAACCTTGAAAATTACGATTTTTATCAGAATAACTCCTCAGGTTGACATTTGCCTGCACTTTTTCTTTGCAAGGAGTCCATTTTGGGGGGGGGGGTGGGAGGAAGGAAGTGCCCCACAGTCTCCAACTTCCCGTTCCTGTCCAGCAGGCTCCTCCCAGTGCTTTCTTCATGTGCTGGTCACTTTGATTTGGATCTTGACCTGGAAGGGTTACTTTTTGTGGATGCTGCTGGATATTTGGATTTTTGCAAAACTGAAAGCACTCAGCAAAAGTTCAATCTTATCATCAGTAACCTTTCCCTGTAGTGCTTCCTGAGGGGTCCCTTCAGAGTTCATTTGCCTACTTGCAACTATTCTATGACCCTGCTCTGACCCTCACAGCAGGCTCAGAGAATAGCTACAAGTATACAACAAAGGTTCTGTTAAAAAAAATTACACTGCAACAGAAAGCAATTACAAACAAAACTGAAAGCACTCAGCAGGTGCAAAAGTTCAATCTTATCATTAGTAACCATTCCCTGTAGTGCTTCCTGAGGGGCCCCTTCAGAGTTCAGTTGCCTACTTGCAACTATTTTATGACCCTGCTCTGACCCTCACAGCAGGCTCAGAGAATAGCTACAAGTAGGCCACAAAGGTCCTGTGAAAAAAAATTGCACTGCAACAGAAAGCAAATTACAGATAAGGAAGCAGGTGCCAGCCAGACTGGAAGTTTAAATTCAGTGACACATTAATCAATCCAAATTAATTCATGTCAGTTGAAGCAGGGCAGGTGTGCTTGCTTTTTTTCACCCCCATAATCTACAGTGATAAACCAACCAGAGGGTGGCAGTGATGTACCAGAGGGTGGCATGGGTGTACCAGAGGGTGGCAGTGGTGAAACAGAGGGTGCTGTGAACCTGTGATGATGAACCAGACGTAGAAACAACATAGTCGCGGCTGTTGCGAGCCGACAAGTAAGTTTGCAATTGCGAACTGGTACACAACCCTCGCGAACTGGCAGAAACCCTTGCGAACACAAAAAAAAATCCGCAAATTCGCGAGAGTTCGCGGATTTTGCGTATTGCGAATCCGTAAATACGCAAGTTCGCGGATTGCCAATTCGCAAAATCCGCACATGCTTAGATTTACCCTTATATTTGAGAAATTTGTTATACCACACAATAGAGGACAGGAAACATTGAATGGGTGAAAGGTCTTTAGAGAAAGTGTTATGAAGCAAAGTTTGTGAATACTTAAGAACCGGGTGTTTGGATATGAAGGAACAATTTGACATAAAAACAATGTGTTGGAATGAAAAATCCTTTAATAGTGAACGTTCAAAAGTAACCCAACGGGGTATCGGAGCATTCACAAAGTCATATGCTAAAGAAAAGGATTGTTTAATCAGGAAAGCAGAATGGTAGGTTTTAAAATTAGGGAAACGGACACCCCCTTCGTCCTTAGGTCGAACGCAATACGGGGGTGTTTGTTGTTCCACAAGAATTTAGTGCAAATCGAATTAATACGATTGAAGTATGAATTGGATATTTTTACAGGAAGCATAGAGACAGTATAAAGGACATGAGGAGTTATCATAATTTTAATAGCATCAAGTCTACCCCACCATGACAGGAATAGAGGGGACCATAGATTAAGAAGAGATTGAAGTTTCTGAGTAAGGGAGGCAAATGTGAGTTTGAGTGTGGTAGGGAGCGAGGAGGAAAACCAAATACCCAGGTATTTGATTTTGGAAGGACACCACGTGAAATCAGTAGAACTAAACATGTATTGATAGCAGGCAGAGTTTAACGGGAGAACTTCTGTTTTAGATAAATTGAGTTTGTATCCAGAAATGGAAGAATACAAACGAACTTCATCTAAAAAGGGAGGTAGAGAAGTGACAGGGTGAGCCATATAAACCAAAAATTCGACAGCATAAGCAGAGATTTTTGTGTCAGTAGAGGTAAATTTAAAACCATGAATGTCAGGATTAACTCGGATACGTTCCAAAAAAGGTTCAAGACAAAGAATAAACGACAATGGGGAAATGGGGCAGCCTTGTCTAGTGCCACGAGATAAGGAAAAAAATCTAGAGAATTGGTTATTAACAAAAATACTAGCTCTAGGAGAGGAGTACAAAAGTTTAACCAAAGAAATAAAAGTGGGGCCAAAACCAAACCAGTTAAGCGTGTGAAACATAAATTGCCAGTTAATACGATGAAAGGCTTTTTCAGCATCCAGGGAGAAGGCTGCTAAGGGGTCCTTGAAATTTTTACTGTGAGAAATTATATGACAAAACATACGAGCATTATCAGCTGCAAGTCTACCTTTCACAAAACCAACCTGGTCAGTTTTAATCAAAAGTGGAATAAGAGAATCTAGACGGGAGGCAAGGATTTTAGCAAAGATCTTACAATCATAGTTAATCAGGGAGATAGGGCGATAATTTTTACATTGAGAGTGGTCTTTGTCTGGTTTGGGAATAATAACGATGAGAGCGTCCATGAAGGAGTCAGAGGCCTTAGCATCAGCAATGAATGAATTAAAAAGCTGTAATAATTTTGGGACAAATATGGCATGAAATGAGGAGTAGAACTCAACGGGCAATCCATCTGGTCCTGGGGCTTTTGATTTTTTGAGAGAGTTAATAGCTCGAAGAACTTCTTGAGGTGTAATATCTTTTTCTAATTGAGCAAATTCATCAGGAAGGGATGGAGGTGTGGCAGGAATGCACTACAGGTGCTGGTGATTGCGGGGGCTGCCTCCTAAGCTGGGGAGACTCCTCCACAATGGTGGAAGAGCATTGCCCAACTGTCTCAGAGCCAGCACCTGAAAAATAAAACAATATACTTTCAGTGGGGAGGGGTTGGCCCAGCCTTGGGAGGGGGAGGAGGAGTGCTAGGTGCACTTCTAAGTGCACATGTGTGCATGGCTGGCCATCGCATTCCCGCCAAATACACATGCGCACTTAGGTTTCTCTAACCTGGCTGTATTGAACAGTCTGGCTGGAGAAACAGCCAGACTCCCTGTCCTGAGTAGAGCATCTTTTCAGCACACCCAGGTCAATCCCTGCGCTGCTCTCATAGTATGAGAGCAGCACCAGGATTGCACAAGAAGTCTGTGACTTAGTCCCAGGGTCTGCTGGGACAAGGAAGAACACCGAGGCACAACACTGGAGGCGGATGGCAGCTGCAGGTAAGTTTTCCCATTTTCTAAACTATTAATATTAAACTCCCTCCCCCCTCCGCGTTCCCTCCTCTAGTGCCACCCCGCACACCCTACCTCACCAACCACTTTTTTTGTGGTGGCCGCCAGTGTTCCTTAGCCCCGAGAAAATTCTGGGACAGGTAGTCCCAATGCTTATGCCCAAAGATTTCGTCACTCGCAGTGGGCTTCATGTATGTGCTATATAGCGCAGCCGGAATGCAGTACAGGTGCTGGAGATTGTGTGGTCCACCTCCTTAGCCCCGGGAGAATTCTGGGACAGTTAGTCCTGATACTTTTGCCTGATGATTTTATCGTTAGATTTTGATCTAGTTCAATGAGTATTGCCAATCCACTTTTAGCCCTGCCTTTACCAAGACCACTTTTTGTGTGCTTGTGAAATGTTTCAAAAACAGTAATTTAAATATCCGTCTCACTCCATTTTCGACTAAGATGTTGAACGTTCCGCAGTATTTCAATATGTCATGCCATTTTTCTTGTGGTTTTTTCCCCCCCAAATTATTTAACCAAGACAAGGATGCAAGGGCTATAATATTTGAAGTAAGGTAAAATCATATGGAAAAGGTTCAGAGTATATTAGGAGGATTGTTTACACGTGTAAAGTAAGTGGAACATGCAACCTGTGACCAATGATTTTCTCATGTGAATTTGACAGTACTGTTGTAATAAACTGGAATTTAAACTTAATTATTAATACAGTAGCTCTAAATAACATGAATTAATGTGTCAACTACATGGTCAGAGCCATGGAGCATGTAGATAAATGAGCATACACATGGGTGGGTACTGTGCAACCCTGTGATAACCAGTGTGCAACTGTACATAAATCATGAAACCATATTGATGGCAACATTTAACCCTCTCAACTGTAATTTAGCCATACCTATATCACACTCAGTTACTGTAGGAAATGTCAACATCATCATGTAAAAACAAATGATTTACCAGTTACTAAAATGAGTCAGAATTGAATAACATTGAGTAACAATGTGCAACATTGCATTATATAATTGCTTGGAATTAACTGTTACACCACCTCCAATAATATTGTGTGAACCTGTATCCTCTTGAATATATACTGCATAATGTTTCACTGTGCACAGAGGTGGATTTTGGATGGCTTATGTAGAGCCCTTGTTGACACTATGGACAGGGGACTATTACCTGGGGAAATAGAATGTATCACACTGTGTTGGAAGTGACACAAGACTGGTTCTACAACAAAGGAAATTCAAGGCAACCACCAATGGCTTCCACCAGCAGATAAGCAACAAACTGCCTTCGAAAACACCAGATATGACCCTATTACTATGGGTAGGGTGGGAGTAAGATCACACTTTGCCTAATGGTCCGGCCTCTTTACAACTCAACAAGATCATCCGCGTGCATGTTAGACTTTGCTTAGTGTGGCAGCAATCCTTGCTCAGCTCTGGTGTTGCATGTATATGAATATAATTTTTACATCAAAGCTACCAATTGATCTTTGCCGTGAATATATGTGTACAAGTGTACTCATAAGCTGTCGATCTGTTCATAGTGGGTTTTATCTGCCTCGATGATCCATGTGGGTGAAGGAAACACTGTGATTGCACTGGGTAGCTTAGGCACAGGAATTTGACAAGCTATAAACTCTTCCCGACACTTCATCTGTGAAGAGGAACTGCCATGTTAGGCCGTGTACAATTCATAAGTTCTCCTGTAGGCCGCACGGATGTGTGCACAGTGTACTAGCATGACTCTTGCATTCATTTGAGCATTTAAATATTGTGTGTAACACTCCTCTGGAGTTCTGGGACATACATATTTAGGAGGCACTGTTTCAAAATTACCAGTAATTGCCTGTCTAGAAGTTTGTATATAGAACATAGGTGTCTGGAAACTTTGCCCCTCATTACAAGTCAGGCGGAGTAGAATTACCTCTTGGAATTCCACTCCGCTTGACTCCAGGTGGGTTGATTTTTCCACAACGGGGTCCATGTTTATATTGTTGTTGGGTTGCCTTTACCTCACCTAAGTTAACACAAGGGCAACGAAACGATAAAGTCAGATTTACTAAGCAACGCAAGGCAACCTAGCATAGCCCTGCAGTGCTTGGTAATCTGAAGTTTTGCAAGGCAGTGCAAGTCGCTGCCTTGCATTACTCTTCACCAAGGAGGCGTTTCATAAGTGGAACATAGGTGTTCCCACACACCCACCCATGGATTTTGGTGCATTCCCAGTATTACCATGAGTGGTAGACCAGGGAATGCATCAAATCAAAATGCTACGCCTTCCCCAAGGAGGCATAACGATGAGAAATGTGTTTATTTCTTCTAGTTTTTTCTTCTTTCTATGTAAGTCTCAAAGGTGTCCCTTCCTGCACAAAATCAATCCTGCCTGCAAGGCAGGCACCATTGCACCCTGGCACAGGGGTGCCTGAATTGGCGCTAGGCAGCACATTGTGCACCAGCGCATGGAGAGGACAGGAATGCTCCATATAATGATAAATATGGCACATTCCTGCCCTCTCCGTTTCGCACTGTGCAATGCAGCAAGCTGTGTTGCTGTGTTGTGTTGTGCGACAGTGTGATAAATCTGAGCCCTGATTTTTTTTAATGTGGGAATAACAGACCCAAGTTTATAGGGCGGTAATTCAACACAGTTAACTCCTATCAGGATTTGGCTGCAGCAGCAGCCAGGCCTCATTCCCCATTATTTTTCTATCATGGGTAGCATCCCTTGCTCCTCTGCCAGACAACACCTTCAACTTCCCTCCCTCACACCAGACCCCACCCGTAGGACCTGCACACATTTACCACCTGCAGGTATAAAATGTATGGTTTAAACCCCAAATAATTGATGCATTTCTTTGACTATCTCACTCCTCTACCTCTACCTCTCTAGCTTCTACTAATCATTCTTACTAACCTTTCTCTCTCTAACTCAGCTCTCTGTGTACCCCCATCCCTCACTCCCACCTCCCAATCACTCTCAGCCCACTTTTCCGACACATGCTTAATCAATCAATCATGGTTGGTAAAGCACAACTTCTCACCTGTCAGAATCTTAAGGGGCTTGGGCATAGGGGTGCGGCTCTGTTTAGTGCTGGGGTCATCCGAAGAGCCAGGTCTTGGCAAGCCATACTGAGTTGCCCTCTTCCTGTGAAAGGTGTACTGATCGCTTCAAATAGCGGGTCCATCCTTCACTAATGCATTGTTCACAGTGCAGGCACAAGTTTGCATTTTTTTTTTTTACGTAGGTTTATATAGCGCAAACTCGACTCGAAGTTATCGGGTATCAGAGCGCTTTACATGAGCACCAGTTGCATTACATGAGGACACATTCATTTTTTTTTTGTTAGGCACAGGGAGATTAAGTGATTTGCTCAGAATCACAGGATGTTGGTGTCCTTGTCGAGGCTCGGACCCGAATCTCCAGATTTGAGGTCGAACGTCCTAGCTTTCAGGCTAAATAGTGCATTCAGGTTCAGGTTCAGGTTCAGGTTTTAAAGTCTTTATTTCGATTTTTTTACAAATCATAAAAGACGCAAATGTAACACTAACACCATAATATAAAAATAAGTATGCAAATAAGAATAAAGAACAATTCATAACAAGTTGATAAAACAGGATTAAACTACAATTAATGAATAAAAAAGACCTGAACAAAGAAACCTGAATAATTTTGTATGAGAATAAATAACAGTACATTAAAAAATCAACATTACATTTCAAAAGTTACTGTTCAAAATCATTGTAGACAAATCCTTATTATTGCAAAAAAAGGGAGAGAGAATCAAGGGATGCGAATGATGGAACAAAGTCATAAATAATTATCAGATACATATTCAAACAATTTGTGGCCTTTTGCAAATCACCCTTGTACTTGGAACTAAGTCATGCTGGTTTTTAATCTTAGGAGCCAAGCCCATCCCAGATACTTTGCCAAAGTTACCACAAAAAGTTCTGAGGTGTTGGTCCTGAGCACCCGTATGGCCTCCATTGCTGTTTTGAATGGAAGTTTTTGGAACAAAGGTTTTAACCATTTCTTTCGGGGTGCACAATACCTTGGACAGGCAAAAAGAAAGTGACCTTCAGATTCAATATGACCTGGACAACATGTACAGTAGGGCGATATCCCTGTAGACCGTTTATTTAGAAAGATGTTTAAGGGCAATGCGCCCACTCTAAATTGATGATACAACTTCTTATCTAACGGTCGAGATATAACATCCCAATATGGTTCTCTTAATGGGTCAAGTTTGGATGTAAGAAACCTGCCTGTAAGGTCGTTTCTGTTAGAAAGCAAGACTCTTTTTAGGCGAGATGTTGCCCAGTATAATGACTTGAACTCATCTTTAGATGGGAAAACATTAGATTGCGGGGATGTCCAAAGTTGTTCTAAGCCCATATCTTTAAGGATTGATTTAACAGCAAAGAACCAGGGTATTTTCC
The DNA here is from genome assembly GCF_964261635.1 of Lissotriton helveticus. NCBI lineage: Eukaryota > Metazoa > Chordata > Amphibia > Caudata > Salamandridae > Lissotriton > Lissotriton helveticus. The sequence continues at coordinate 535,902,664 of NC_136069.1, read as the reverse complement.
CTGAGCCCCTAATAGACCTGACTTCCATCAATTCTTTTGCAAAGAGGGATAAATCTGGGGATGTCCATATCCGCCTCCACAATGCCACTAACCTAAATCTTGCCATCTCATTAATAGGTGGGGAACCAAGGTCCAAACAGAGAGGGACCAAGGGTGTGGACTGTGGGAGGCCCACAAGATTTCGAAGGAATCTACATTGGGTTTTATACAGGTTAAGCAAGTCCATGTGGCCCCACAAATCCGCGCCATACAAGATGGCTGTAGAGATTTTAACATCATAAATCTTAAGGGCCGGTAGGACCCGCTCTGTAATAGATTCCTTCTGCTCTTTAAGGAGACAACCAGTCAACCTAGCAAGTTTAAGATGTTGCATATTAATCTGATCTTTCCATCTTAAACGGCTATCAAGGGTAACCCCTAAATAGGTCATGGTGTCGACCTGTTCAAGGTTTACTCCATTCAACTTTACTGAACTTCGGACTGAATGGTTTTTTGTAAAAACCATAAATTTTGTTTTCCCCACATTTACTACCAAATTATTGATGGCACAGTACTCCTCAAAGCGGTCGAGAGCCCGCTGGAGTCCGCTACGTGTTTTTGAGAGGATTAAGGTGTCATCTGCGAAGATGAGTAAAGGGAACCTCATCCCCGCCAGCATTGGTGCATCGGTGGGGGTGTCCATGAAAAATTTAACAACTTGGTCCATAAAAAGGAGGAAGAGGGTAGGGGCCAGGACGCACCCCTGGCGGACACCTCGAGTTACGGGGAATGTTTCCGTCACTTGTCCCTGACCCCCCCACCTCACCCTCGCAAAGTTGTCCTCATGGAATCTTACAATGAGGTCCAATAGTTCTAGTGGGCACCCCAGATTTTTCAATACACCCCATAGCCTGTCCCTAGGCACTAGGTCGAAGGCGGACTTCAGATGGATGAATGCAGCATAGATGGTGCCACCCCCCAACCACACCTCCTTCCAATAGATCAGGCAGAATCTGAAAACCTGATCTATGGTGCTCATTCCCGATCTGAAGCCCGCCTGCATAGGTGACAGAATATTCTCAGTTTCCATCCAGCCCTGGACCCGTCCCAGGACCATGCGTGCCACTATCTTTTGAATTGAATCGATCAAACTGATAGGGCGGTAATTGCCCGGAATGGTTTTATCACCCTTTTTATAAATTGGGACAATTTCGGCCCCTTTCCAAGATTTCGGGACTGTAGCTCCAAGGGCCAAAGTGTTAGCTATCCTGGTAATATACGGGAGCCACAAAGTGGGATTAGATTTAAATAGATCAGCCGGAATCAGATCCATACCAGGGGCTTTGCCTCGGAGAGTAAATGCCAGTGCCAACTCCACCTCAGCAACTGTAAAGGTGAGATTTTCACCTTGTGGGGTCGGCAGAAGTGCTTTGCCCAAGGGATTTACAGCCTCATCATCACCAGCTTTAAATTGGACCGAATAGAATGAGATCCAATCCTCAATGGGCACATTATTTCCCGGGGTAGAAGAGTCTGCGTTTTTACCCCATTTGACCAAGTCCCAAAACCTTTTCTGGTTGTTAGTGGACGATGCCTCCAAGAGGTCAGTCCAAAACTCATCCTCCCACTCCCGTTTGGCTTTACTAAGGGTTTTTTTGTAATGGAGCCTTGCAGCTCTCACTCCAGCCATATCCCGAGATTTAATGGCTGATATGAGAGCCGCATGAGCCCCCCTACATTCCTTGTTGTACCATTTTTGGGACAAAGGATTAGGTTTAATTGTAGCACTCCCACATGGCTTGGATAGGAGAGTTTTTAAATGATCAAAACAATTAATATGGACACCCATCACATTATTAGCTAATCCAACATCCATCCCCAACAAATCTATTTGCAACATTTCATTAAACGCCTCCTCCACCACAACATTAATATTGTCTAATAAGCACTCATCTTCCATAACCCGTGACCACTTCAATCTTCTCCTGTCATTGGTTAGTTGGGCGTCCCCTGTATAGGTGGCAGATGGCTCCTCGTGTCTATTTAGACCCGGTATCTTCAGCGATAGAGAAAGTGGATTGTGGTCGCTTTCCGGGCGCTCCAATACTACCATGTCTATTAGCAGAGACCAATGTTCCATGTTCAGTAAGATATAGTCAATACGGCTCTGCCTCTGCCCGTTGTCAAAAGTACAATTTCCCTTCATATCCGAGGCAGAGCGGCCATTACATGCACGGAACCCATTTTGTAAACAAAAAGCCATCCAGGAAACTGCAGCCTCTGTTGCTTTGGCCCTCTTCTCCACTTGTAAATCCGGGATGCCCCATACCGGATCATCTGCCATAGTCCAGGTATCTCCCATATCTAGCACAGGTTCTATGGTGCAATTTAGGTCGCCAGCAAGAATGGTAGTAATGCCTCTGTCCATTTTCATAACCATATGATCAACAAGGTTCAACAGGGGTGGGCTTCGACCGCCAGGCAGACCTCTAGCATAGATATTAACAATGTTCATGATTTGCTTGTTTCCTTTGTTGATTATGATGGAGAGGAGATCCTGACTCTCCACCGGGAATTCCGTTGGATAAAAACCCAAGGATTGTTTCACCCAAATCAACAGGCCACCAGCGGCCCGCCCTTTGCCTCCTTTGATTGCGGGTTTGAAGAAATTAATATACCCCAACTTATGAACAGGCTCCGTTGACCATGTTTCCTACAACAGGATAATATCATAATTGTCCATAAAGTTCAACCAATCAGTGGACACAAGACGCGCCTTAATTCCCGCTATGTTCCAGGACAAAATTTTCAAATGATCTTTCAGGTTGCCTGGCAACATAGGGTATGAGGGCTGTACAGGTCCATGAGACACCCCTGTATCATCGTTAACCACAAGATGCTTAACAAGATCTACTGGGACTATGATTTTGTCCTCGGTCAAAAGCCCCTGAGTAGCTACATATGATAAGGAGCTAATTAACAAAGGCATTTGGCCTCCTTCCCCATCTACTCGGTTGGTGATTTGAATTGGGCAAACCATATTTTGGTCAATGGGCTCTTGGGCTACAACACTACCAATCAGAGACTCACTAGACGAAGCATTGAGTCAATCTATAGCTTCAAGCCCAGAAAGGGGACCAAAATGATTGAAAAGGAAGGGGCGCTGGCAGTCAAGTGGGGTTAATGCCAGGGGATGTCTTGCAGCAGGACCTTTACGAAATAGGGGATAAGACTGAAAGGGTATTTGCCTGCGCGGGTAAAAATAGGATAAAGCTAATGTTTGTACATCCCCCTGCCTAGCATACCTGGGTTCTCGTTTGATAGCATCTACCACCCATGAATCTTTGAACGAGATAAGTATACAATCACCTTCTAAATCTTTCCCCTCCGGCCCCACCCAGTCCACTCTCCTCACATATAGTATTTCCGTGGGGGTAGAGGGGGGTAACGGGCGATTTTTGTTCAACCAAAAAGTGACTTTATTGCGAAGGTCACTATAAGATTCCCTTGCACCCTGTTTTAATGGTGCTACACCTGTCAAAACAATGGTGTGTAGGGCTGCTTCAGGTGGTAAATCAACACTGGGAGTATTTGGTCTTTTACGCCCCCCCTCCCTGTGGGTAGTAGAGACGGTACGTGGGGCTCTTGAGGTACAGGGGGGTGGAAGATTTAAGTTAGGTTGTGTGGGTGGTCCCATTGTTTGACGCCCACCAGTATTTTGTTTAGGCACTGGTTTCAATTGGGGCTTTGGTACCTGAGTGTGAGTGCTAGCTCCAATTTTAGAAGAGGTAATAAGGGTAGTATTAATTTCTTGGCCCCTATTATGTATGGCGCTATTTGTTCCTGTGGTTTTATTAGGGAAATTATTACCCTTTTCCATATAGTTGTTACTGTTAACCTTACTGGATGCCTTACTGGGTGCTGATGTATTAGTAATAGCGCCCGTATTATTTGGACCAAGTAATGTTTGAAGCATCGTATGGTTTGAATGGATCAAATCCTCCATGCTATCAATTTTAGAGGTCATTAACCTAGTCCGCTCCAGGACTGGTAAGAGTAATGTTTTAATCATGGCCTCCATTTTTACCAGCAAAACCTCATCACTATTAAGGCACGTGGGGCAAGCACTTGAGGAGCCTAAAGGAAGAAGGGAAGGGCATAACATATTGTTAGACACAGAGGGTAATAGTGAGTTTAAGTGAGACTCAGACCCCTGGCCCCCTGCATCTTGGGCTTTATTTACTTTTCTGGTTTTTAAGTCTCTTTCCCCAGAAAATCTAGGATCCCGTTTTCTCTTTTTCGTTTTGGGAGAGGGATTGGATATAGGGGGATTAACATTTTCAGCAGGGTTGGACATGTTAGACTGATTGAGGAGAGGAGATCCAGAAAACTGGCTAAAGTCCTGCTCCTCGCTACTCATAGAATCATTATCCTCCTCCCCATCCCCCTGACTGTCTTGGGAAGCATTTATACTATTCCTTTCGTCCTTAGTTATATCCCTTGTTGGGCTGCCCCCAATATTTTCTAAGTGGACTATAGCGTCTGTAAAAGTGGTATGAACACAATTGAAGGCAGCATGGGGCGCAGAGGGTGCAGGAGAGATAGATGTAGCTAAAGCCCCCAGTGAGGATCGCCTTCCACTAATTAGGTCTAATGACAATCTTTTCTCAACCATGGCGATTTCCTTTTCCAGAATACCAGTGGCCCGTGTAATGAAAGCGTCGAGGGGACCAGAAACAACGCCACTGGTGGTTTTAATTTGAACAGTACGTTCCTTCCCTGATCTTAATGGCATTTTCTATGGTCTTCCTAGCGTCCAAGGGGGGTGGGCCTAGGCCGTCCTCTGCCGTACTCGAACGGCCTCAAACGGCCCGCTCTTAGCCCAGTCTTGTCCCGGGCTGCGTCCCGCACTGCGGGAGAAATGCCCCCAATTATAGGGAGCTTGCAGGGCGGTGGGCGGGCCAGCAGGGAGAGCGGACCGGATGTTACCAACGGTCTGTCAGGGACTCCTGGGAATTGGAGTCCCTGTCACGCTCGCAGCCCTGCAGCCCTCCGCCGACGGTCTCACAAGCTGCTCCTCCTCGGTGGCAAACGAAGCGGCACCCGCGGAGCGGGTGCGGCGAGGCGTGGGTGAAGCCCGTGAAGTCTGTGTCCAGGTGAGCGCGACCCAGCTAAGCGCTTCAGTGGAGTTTAGGCAATGAAAATAGTGCATTCACTATAATAAGGCACACTATCCTGGTCTGCACCAAGCACACCCAGCTAAGGGTGCGGGCAATGCATTCCGAGGCTCTTAATGAGCGGTCCGATTGCTGACAATATATGGAAGCCAGGGAGGTCGTACCTAGCAACTCGACTAGCTACAGAATTACATGCTCTGTTAAGTAATTTACTTCCAAATTTTAAGTATTGAAGCACTTAGACGACCACAAAATTAAATGGCTTGAACATGTTTAGACTTGTGATTTTAATACTTAAGTGGAACACTGTTGAAGCTACAAACTAGTGTCCGCTGCTCCCAGCTTGAGAGATGCTGCCCTACCCTTTTCCCAGCTACCTCAGGTATCCCGTCCATCTCTCCAAGTTTAAGGCCTTCGACATAAAGTTGTCTTTCAAAAAAGACCATAAACGTTTCGACTGCAAGAAATGGAAACACTGTTTCATTTTAGAAAGCCTTCTAGATCTCCCATAACAGCAAGTGAGCATCATTCCCAAAACGTATCTTTGTCTGTCCCAGCATGCATCCCAGAATATGATTGATACTACTAGAATCAGGTGCAACAGCAGGCGTTTTGTGGCTACTCTTTGATAGTCTGTGTAGCATGCCACAAACAAAATTTAAAATGAAAAATACAATTCACTGCACTCAATTTAAATTGGTGTAATGAAACACAAAGCAGAAATATACGTCATTTGGCTGTGCCAGGAACTCATATACGGCAATACACTTGCATACTTTGTTTTTTACGGAGCAGTTTAAAGGACGGTGCACCAGGAAACGAGTTTCTGAAGCAATAAAAAAACTGAAAATGACTTCTTTGTACAGACTCAGATAAAGAATTAAAATCCGCTGTATTGCTCTTGTACTTTGTTAAAAACCCAAATCAGCTAAAGGGTCACAAGGGATAGGGAACAACGTTGCAATGAAAAAAAACGAGGAGACTCAGTCTAATCTAAAGCAGTTAGTTAGCAGAGACAAATCGGGCCTCTCATTGGCAAGAGTAGTGCAGTCCTGTGGTGGGAGGGGAGTGATGGACGACTGTCTGTGCTCCTGTCACATTAGTAACCACAGCCTGTGCTGCTCCCAGTGGACCCCGCGGGATACAATGGCAGGGCCTTTTACATTAATTGATGTTAACCCCAGCCAATGATAAACAAGCTTTGATGTCTACAAAAAGGCGTGTTGACGCACTCTACGAATACTGTGTAACAAAATATTTCGCAGGCAGTTGCTTTTTTGGTGGAGTAAAAACATTACTCAACCGGGCACCAGGCTGCTGAAGTTTTGGGGGCAAAGTGATGTCAAGCTGCCCAATTAGGTTTATGAATTGCGGAAGGACCATCCATTAGGAAGTGAAGAGGGGATTCCGGGCCCCTCCGCGCGGCCGTCGGCGTTCGGCGCTGTGCGCGTGCTCCATCATACGGGTCATTAGAGCTTGTTGGATGGGGGTGAGACGCAGGTCCTCTGCTGAGGGAAGTCATATGTTAGCTGTCACCTCGCTGCCAGTGGCTTGCGCCTCGCAGGTCTCCGGGAGATTGCAAACCCCAGAGCTGGGAGCTATTAAGCAAAGGCTATTTGAGCGGATTTAGGTTACGAAGAATCGCAGGAGGCGCCACGCAGACATGAACGAACCACAGCGGTGTGGGCGAAGAGCACAGTTTTTATTCAAGCTGTGTCTTTCACATTTCACAGATTTATGATAATGTGAGCCGAGCGGCCTGTTCCACATTTGCTCCAAAAAATCGTTTTGAAAACAGAGGCCTTAAGCAAGTGTTCAGGGTGAATGGGTTGCCAAAAGGCTGCAAAACTTGCCCCAAGGGTGCACGCTTAAGAGCAAATAAACTGTCAGAATCAATTTCTATCTTTTTTTGGGCATTAACACGGTGATCTTCAGTGAAAAGAGTAAGAACATTGAATTTCAAGATTTATTTAGGTTTCTGAAGGAACGTCTAAAATGTCCTCGAAGTGCCCTGTGGATGAAAAGTATCATTCTAATGAAGAAGAACATTTCATGCGAGGTAGTAGTGTGTTCTGTGAGAGACAAGGTTGCACATTTAGAGTACTGAGGCCAGGCCTCATTGCATAAAATGCCCAGTTGGTGCAAAGATTTACAGCAGTGCTACTTAGCATCATATTACAGACTGAAAGTGTGTGCTTTTTTCTGCATTTTTGGCATGGCCAATTCGGTTTTCAGGCTTCAAGGATCCATTAGACCTCATCACGTAGTGAAATCTATGTGTGGAGGTCTTCACATGCCTAGATTTCAACCTATGCCTGGGCAGAAATCTTTGCCTGCGCCTGGCTGGTGTTCACATTTTCAATTCAAAATATCCACCCAGTAGTAAGATTACAAGTCTCCCCTCCAGGGACAGTTGTCAAGTCTATGCTCCAGAGATGCGGTCAACTAAGTGATGGGTGCATGCAAGCAGGCAGTGCAAGTGTCCAGTAATAAAAAATAAAGTCAATTACCTTGTCTACTGCACATCCAACATCGTTCTCAGTCCCTTTTCTCTCAACTTCGCGGGCTCCAGTCTCCAGGAAATTCCACTAACCAATCCTGGCCTTAGTCTCACCATCATGAGAGCAGCGCCAGGATTGGATGAAGCATCCAGGATGGATGCTGCTTCAGGCCCTTTAGGCCTGTGCTTGGTATCCACCCAACTGTCTCAGACAGCTGAGTGGAGAGCTGCAAAGTACGCATGTCACTTTGGCAGGCTCGAAAGAACCGGCCAAACTGACATGAGTACTTTGGAGGGTCCATCGTGCTCCTCCAGTCCTCTATGCTGCCAATCGGCAGCAGAGGAGAATACACCCCATTTATCCTGGCTGGAGGCTGCTACATGCTAAACGGGAAAAATAAAATGGCAATGAAATCATTTCATTGCCATTTTATTCTTCACTTTTAGCGCCGCTGCAGCGGGCAGGAGGCAACGCCCACTCGCTGTCACGAAGAAACCGCCACTGGTCACCCCAACCGAGGAGGTGTAGACTCTTTTGACTGACTTGACAAATGTAGCGTTACAGCTAGTAACATTATGACTGGATTTCAGACATACACCTACAGTCAGAGATCTCCACAACTGAGGTAGCGATCTCTTCCTCTGCTATGAAAATCTCTGAATGGAAAAGTATAGAGAAACAGCATTCATCTTACCTAAAACCCACACTCCTGACAAATATTAGCTCTGCAAGTGTATAAATGCAGACCATCCTAGGCTCTCTCCCCTTCACCTTGGTCTGCTTTACTTTGCGGACACCATAAAGCACCTTCAACATGCAGGATCAGCCCACCCTACTCAGGAAGAAGAGGGACTGCACGGAGGAGACAGACGTTGTAGTGAACTTTGATGTTGATAACCATGTGGAACTACATGGTCTGCCTCCATGCAACCTGAGTAGAGCTGGTAATTCCCTCCATGTGGCAGGAGGTGAAAGACTTTGTCAATAAATTGGGGACGAAAGAGACCACAGGGGAACCTTAAAAAGTGTCAGGCTGAGAATATGCCGGTTAAAGAGAAGATTTCCAGAATACAAGGAGCAAAGCTCTTTCTGATTGCAGACCTGGTCTCCATATTATCCTCTTTGATGAATATGTACTCTCTGGCAAGCACTTTCACCTACTACCTGGTATGTCTGTTACTGGGAATCTCATCATCAAGGGGGTAAACCCAGAGCACCTCTATCTTTTCAATACATTACACTTCCACCTCATGTCACATTGTTCTTTCCACTCATCAAGGCACACAGCTCACATATGACACTTAAATACAACTTTACCACCCCCTTTAGTGTGTAATTGGTTATACTAATTTTCAATAACCTGAACTTTCTTTCATTCAGTCCCCATATCAAGTGCAGTGGTAATAACAGCTATAGTAGAAGTAGTTTGTTCCTGCTGTGTCAAGGTGACAACCAGGCCCAAGTCTAAATGCCACTCAGCTAACAATATCACAACCACACTTTTGCAACATGTATGTTTTTTGTTGTACCTCAACATTGTTGTTCAAGTGTGGATGTTAAGATGTGTGAATGAACTCCTGTATATATTTCTCATTGTCTGTACAGTGTATTAAGGTGAGTGGAAAATACAATTGTGAGTGAATGACGGATGTATTTGTAAGATGTTAATAAAAGAAGGAGAGATACATATCTATATGGATGCTGTTAGAAATTGGGTTATTTGGACAAAACAAGGGAACCCAGGGCGCAATATGCTAAGGACCTTGGGTAGGTACCTATTATTACAAACAGTGGTCCTTAGACAGGAGGGAGAATGATAAGGAAATAAATATAGACTAAATAGAACTATATTTTTTTAGAAATGTCCAGCCAGACAGTTTAATATCTTGATAAGAAGTAATCGCAAAAAGATAAAACACAGTGTGTGATGGAAGTAGGACACCAGCCGATGTCCGACTTACCCACTGGGGGGACACAAACAGAACACAAAGGTAGTTAGGCAAAATATGGTCATCTGAATATCAAAAATCATAAGCATTGGTTATTACTAGTCCACCCAAAGACTGAGTTTGAAGTCCTTCATAGCGATGGGTTTTCCCTAGCAATGAAACCGAAGCAGCTTCTTGTCACTTTTTTAATTTTAAATTAATTTGCTGTTTACACTCTTAACGACCTACCTCATCACAATATTACGACTCTCTATTTTGACCTTTGCGCTTGTTACTCTTCTAGACGGAGTGTCCTCCACTAGTAGGCCGACCCGAGCAGCTGGAGGTGCTATTGAATCTTTGGTGCTGGGCGCGGTTACTACTGACCTTTTATATTGAATTTACTGACCTTTATCATTGTGTTTTTTATAATGTATGTTTCTATACCCGAGGTTTGACAATCTATAATTAGCCGGTATAGCAGCAAGAGGTCAGTCTCCTTATGTGCTACGTGCACCCTACCGGAACTACCTCATTTGATCTCTTGCATTGGAATATTATATTCCCTGCTGCTTGAAAATCGGAACATTGGCACTTTGCACTTTCTGCTTTTTGTATTCATGTGATCTGTTAATCCTCGTTCTTTACCTCTTTTACATTATCTCCCCTCCCTTCTACATCTTGTTCTATCACTCTAACCCTATAACGGATGTTTTACTACCTCTTTCCCACCCTTCCCTTGATTCTTTCTTAGTTTATTCTCCCTTTTGCAGGTTCCCCCTGCTCTTCCCCACCCCCTACACCATGACACCCCGCTCTGTGTCTCTTCTTAGCACTGCTCAGGCTCTTAATTGTACTAACTGTTTCCACTGACGGACTGTCCCCCTTCCCCTCTCCTGTACTCTCTCACCTCATTGCCCCATTACTCTCTCTAAAACACCCCCTATTTTCGCTCTCCCCATTACCTTTTTAGTGGACCTACCATGCCTTCCCACAATCATGCCCTCACCGTACTTGATTCTCCCATCACCAGACACAGCCCCAACTCCTGGACCATCAGTTACCCCCCAACTATTCTAAAAATGCTAAGAAAAACTTTAAACATATGTTACTTATACAACACCAAGAAACCTTATTTGCTGATAATTACTCTAGCCGCAACACCATTCTAAAAACCAACTACATCTTCTACTCCAAACACCCCTTTAAATGGAAAAGTATTTTTCTACGCCACCTCCCTATTTCCAAATCTTGCAAAATCCCATACGGCTTGAAACTGTCTACCTTCCCTTCCCCCACTTTTCCAGCCAAAATTGACATCTCGATCTTTAAATCAGGAAGCATTCTCATACAAGCCCATGAAAACCACCTCAACATATTTGAGCTCCACTTTAGCACCCTTCCCTATCAACTATCTGCACATCCTCATAGCCCTTCTACAACCCAATCACAGGATGCTCATCTTCTCCCTCCCAGACTCCAACCCCCCCTCCCAGTCACAGTATCTACCAACGAAGTCCCCCAATTCCCGTCCCTATCACAGGATTCCAGTTTGCCCTCCCTTTCTCTGACGCTCCCCTCCCCTCTCCCTGACGTTGGTACTTCCAACGCAGTTCCCCTAGCTCCGATCCTTACACCCCTTACTACGTTAACATCTCCCCCTCCTCCTGTCATTCCTTCTACACACACAGTCATGCCCATCCTCTCACCTACTCCTGATGCCTCCTGCTTAACTCTATCCACCCCTTCTACCTGCTCCTTCCTCCCAGCTCACTTAATCCGATCCCCCGACTGCTGTACCAGTCCCCCTCTCTCTTAACGACCTTCTCCCCCTTAATACAGATGGTGCTACTTCTAACCCAGTTCTTCAATGCCTGCTCCTTACACCCTTACTATGCTAACATCTCCCTCTCCTCCAGTCCTTCCTACTACACACACTGTCGCGCCCACCCTACCACTCCCGCTTGATGCCCCCCACTTATCACTATCCACCCCATCTTACCCTCTCCTTCCTCCCAGCTCCCTCATTCTGATCCCCCCTCCGCTCGACTAATCCCTCCTCTCTTAACTACCTCCTCAAGAATAGTCCAGATGGTAGCCTCAAGCCCTTCCCCCATGCCCCCTTACACACTCCCGACATCTATCCGGCCTTTGGTATAGTTCCTTCGTACCCGCCAACATCCCCCATGCCCACTCCTATGAACACCCCTTATGTCCCTCTCCCTGAGATTCCATTCTGTCCACATTTTAGACCTTCCTCCCTGACCAACAAGGCCCATACTCCTCCCCCCTGCAAACCCCCATCCTCCTTCTCTACATCCCCTATAACACAGTCATTGTTCAACATAGAACACAGCCTCTCAACCCTGTTATTCAAACACTCATATCTCAGACAAGGCCTTAATTCCATCACCTCATCTAACCTCGACAATAGTACCAATCACCATTGTCCAATTCTATCAAATACCACAGACCCTCAACAAGGGACCTCCACCTTGCCTTGTAATTGTTCGATACATCATTCTACGCTTCATGCAATCTCCCCTCCTCTGACTCCCCAGTCCGTAATAGCTCATACCACCCATCCTCTCAACTAAAGACCAACCTTTCCCGCTCACAACTATCCCTGTGATTCTTGGGACTAGTACAATTCTTTCCCCCACAGTCACACCCAGTCTATCCCCTGACCTCAATAACTCCTACCCCACTACCTCCTTGACCACATACCAATTTGTCCCACCTGCTACTATTCCTGTGATCCTTGGTACAAGTAGAATCCCCTCTGCCCCAGTCTTGCCCAGGCCCCCATCCCAACTTACCACTACCCGCACCTGCCCACCCCCTAAAAATTGGCCTGAACACCTATCTTCCATGCTGGTTTACTGCCGATCTGCTGTTCTTCATTCGACTGAAATAGCAGAAACCATCCTAAGTGAAGACATAGACATCGCCTTCCTTAAGGAAACCTGGCTCAAGGCTCACTCCACATCTATGCTTGACCTGCTCTCTCCTCCGGGGTGCTCCATCCTCAGAAAAGATCGACTTGGCAAAGTTGGTGGTGGTCTACCCATAATACACAAAAATAAACTTCAACTGTCGCTTGTTCAGAGCTCTGATTTTTCCACTTTTGAACACCTTGGAGCAGAACTTAGAGTTCAGGGTTCCCCCCTATACGTCTACACAATATTTATCATCCTCCTGGTGACCCTCTTACCTTTGCTGAGGAGTTTTCTGACCTACTTTCCCAATCTATGCTTTCCAACTCCAAAAACCTCTTCCTCAGAGACCTTAACCTCCACGGGAACAAAACTGAAGATCCTTCAATCCGCCTCCTCAATTATTTACTCACCATTAATGACTTGAAACAACTTTGCCATTCTCCCACACATAATAAAGGTGCCACACTTGACGCCATCATCATTAGCAATGATCTGACCTTCCTTTCCCGCATTGTCCACATTGACTGGTCTGACCATCAGCTTATCCTCTTCATGATCTCCGGCTTACGACCTCTCCCTCCTCCTAAAGCCATCAAACACAGGAAATTGACTAGAAATCTCCATCGTATTCCCCGAGGGGAACTGGAGACCAAGCTTAAAGCGCAACTCCTGCTTGCTATTCCCTCACAAAATGCTAATAACCTCACTGAGCATTTCAACCAATCTATCATTAAGGTCCTTGACCAAATCGCCTCTGCTAAATTAAAACTACAAAAAAACAATCCCGCCAAATCTTGGCTTAACACTGATCTCAATAATGAAAGACGCTCTCGTAGGTTATCTGAATGCACGTGGGGGCAACATCTGTCCACCCCTAATCTTACACTACTCAGAGCTGCCAGGGCCAATTATAAAAAACACATTCTCGATGAAAAGACCTTCTTTTTTCACCCACAACTCGACCGGGCCAAAAACAGACCCAGGGAACTATTTAACATTGTTAAAAACCAAACTGCCTCTGACCCTCCTAAGTTGTCGGCCACTATAGAGATATGCGAAGAAATTGCAAACTTCTATTCTGAAAAAATCTCTCAAATTGATCAATCCTTTATCTCTATCCCCCCTTTATCCATTCCTCCCCCCAAAACCCACCAGCCAATGCATCAGCCCTACCCTCCCCTGCCCTCAGCGCTTTGCATCTCCCTCCTGACCACTACTCCACCATCCTCCAGCTAAAAAATAATGCCTCCTGGCATTTCTTTCACCCAGTCACTGAATCTGAAGTCCTCAACATCATTCCCAAGCTTAAACCTTCCTCTCATTCCAGAGATCCTCTCCCTGCTAACTTAGTCCAAGATTTAAAATTCACCATTGCCACATATTGGACCTCGATCATCAACTCATGCTTCGCCTCTGGTTGTGTCCCCGTCTCCCTTCAGCTTGGACAAATCACCCATACCCTCAAAAACCCCACCGCTGACCCCAACGACCTTAACAATCTTCGTCCTATCTCCAACCTTCCTCTGCTATCTAAAGCTCAAGAAAAATGTGCTCTACTCCAATTGCACAAACATATTGATACATTTAACCTCTTGGACTCATGTCACTCTGGCTTTAGAAAGGGTTGCAGTACAGAAACTGCTATGCTTATTATAATTGACGACCTTCACCACTCCCTTCTTCAGGGGGAATCCACCCTTCTCATTCTCCTTGACCTCTCTGCAGCTTTTGATACTGTCAACCACTCTGGCTTGCTTAACACTTTGAAAGATCGGTTTGGCTTTAACAGTTTAGACATTAAATGGTTCTCCTCCTTTTTACAACACAGATCCCAACAAATTAAAATACTTGACTGCTTTTCTTAACCCTTGCCGGTCTCCTTAGGAATCCCCCAGGGCTCTATTCTCTCTCCTTCTCTATTCAGCCTCTTCATGGAACCCCTTGCCCTCATCCTTAAGCAAGCGGGAATCAATTACTACCTCTATGCTGATGACACCCGACTTTATCACAAGATTAAAACCCGTGCGGACGTTCTCCACCTCAATGAGACCCTTTCCAAGATTCAATCTTGGTTTCTTCACAACCACCTTAAGCTCAACCCCAAAAAAACTGAAGTCATTCTTTTCTCCCCTAAAAATAACCCACTCCCAATCCAACACTGGATCACTGACCTTAAAGCGCTCAACTGTTCTCTCACCACATTCAATCCCTTGGAATCAGTATTGACCAGAACCTCAGTCTTACTTCCCACATCAAAAATTTGGCCAAAGGCGCACTCTACACTCTTCATCACCTTAAGAAAATCAAACCCTTCATTCCTACAGATGACTTTGAATTAGTGGTCCAATCTCTGGTCCTGTCCCGACAGACTATGGTAACGCCACTCTCTCAGGAACACCGAAAGTCTACTTAGCCCCTATCAAACCTGTCCTTAACTTCGCTGCCAGGCTAATTATGGATTGCAAGCGTACTGAACACATTTCCCTGCTCTCAAAACCCTCAAATGGCTTCCCATTGAAGGCAGATCCATCTACAAGACTGCTTGCATCACTCACAAAGCCTTCCATCAAAACACCCCTCAGTACCTCTCCGATAAACTCCACAAAGCCGGCTGCTCTAGAGCATTAAGAAGCATGAACAGTCTTGTCCTAGTCCCGCCTCTGGTACAAAAGAAATCTACTCAATCACGTTCCTTCTATGGAAATGCACCTACCACCTGGAATTCCCTCCCTGTTAAAATACGCTGTAACCCCTCTTACCCTAGATTCAAAAAGGACCTAAAGTTACACCTTCTCAACAAATATTGGGGAAGTTAAAATCTTTTATCTGGACCCTAATTCCCCACCATCCTCCCGATTGTATAGGTTTCCCCCTTTCGATGCTCTGACTCCCTCTCCCTCCCCACTGGACCTATTTTCCATTACTTCTGTCTCTCTCCTTTTGATTTCTATCGTAGTTCTTGCCCTTGCACTTATACTATTTTCCGACTCATCATCCTCCACTGTTTTCACCCAACTCTTACTTCCCTCCTCCTCCCCATTCCCATTTACCTTGCCCTCTTAATCCATTTAGGATTGGATGTTTTCCCATTGAATGCCTTTTTTAACTCCCCCTTTCTTTTCAGTATTGTTTTTCATGTCCCCATTACTTGTATTTTTTCCTTATTGTCCAAATGTTCAGTGCAATCTTGCCTGTCTACACCCTTGTAAAGTGCTCTGATACCCTCGGGTCCAGCCAGCGCTATATAAAACCTTTTAAATAAATAAATAAAATATATAATGCAAATGTTTGGATTAAAAATCCATTGTAAATTGCAATTTGCAATGAATCGTAACCCAAAGTAGTGCAAAACAGTGCAATGTGTGGCCTTTTGTAATGTGTTATGTTACAGTTCCTTTTAGCACTAGATGAGCCTCTTCCAACGGGATTAGGTCAATCCACATACACTCACTCAGCGACAAAGGATGCTTTTTCCCAATTTGTTATGGTATTGAAACATGATTTATTCTTCAAAAAGTTCAAGAATTCCAATCAAATGTTGTACTTATTCCATATCATTGTATATCAACTTTTTCATTCCAAGTTTTTCTTATATCCACATTATTTACATTTCTTCATCATAGGGTATTGGATGCCCCTATGCATTCGGGACCTGCCCTTCGTCAGGGGGTCTACCCTACAACAAAAGTAAATGATATATATTCAACTGAAGTCAGCAAACTGCTATAATGCGTGTTAATAGGTTTAAAGAAAAAGTAACATTGTGCAATCGAGCTGTAGATGTTAAAAGATTGTATATGATGATCGACAGTGGTTGGATGATACACCGTGAGTGTTAGTATGCTGTAAGCAGCCTTAAAAACAAAATCACACTCAAATTGGTAGCGAGTGCTACTCAAAAATCGTTGCCATTTTAGAATGCATCCTCAAAATTTATTGCATGTTCTCGGCAAACGCTAGTAATGGTGGTGTTTCGGATTGTGCGGTTGCAATTTGAAATAAATGAAAGTACACTCAAAGTGTGCTTCTTAAAAAATGTGCCCCCTTGGGTGCTGTGCATTGATGGTATAAGTGCTCCCCTTCACCGTTAGGTGCAGAGCTTCATGCTAACATACCTGTGAAGCTTTTGAAATGTACTCGTGATCCGTGGGTTTGCATTCGGCGTTCTCCGTCTGTTACGGGTTTGCGGGTGGCGCATATGGCTGCCAAGTTAGCATTTAAAAGTGGTGTATTTGGTACAAATTACTTCCGGTTTACGTGCGACGTTGTTTGCAAAGCACCAAGTGCTTCAGGTATGCAATTGCCGCGATTGATTCAAACTTGTGAATTTGATGGAAATATATGATCAAAAACGAAACTTGTAGCGATCATGAGTGTATTGCATTGTGATAGCGTTTCCCATAATATGGGTAGTTATTTCACAAGAGGTTAGTTTTCGCAAGTTCGGATCTTCCATGGATATGGAAGAAATATTCAACTATGAAAGTATGGAAGAAATATTCAACTATGGAAGTACACCATCTCCTGGCTATGTGTATCATTAAAAACGATTTTACAGCTTGTGCAACCTAAAATCAAAACCAATTAATTACAACTTATACAGCGAAGACAATTCTAAAAAGAAAGTGTCAATAAAAATAGGTACAAATAAAATAAACCAATCTGTTGATCGTTCTGCTTAACTTAGTACAGGGTCAGGTTTCATAGGTAACAACTAAAGTCCAATCTTTCATTAAGTCCCTTTGGGTGTGTCACATTCTGTTTATGGATCCAAAACAGTTCACGTTGAAGTAGAATTTTTTTGTTGTCTCGTCCTTCTTTGATTTCTACTTGTTCAAGGATCATATACCTTAGATGGCTGGGATTATGTGATTTTTCAGTGAAATGTGTGCTACAGTTGATTTGAGATTTTTGTTTCTAATGTTACTCTTGTGTTCAACAAGACGTGTTTTAATCTTTTGTTCGGTTTTTCCAACATATGGTAAGCCGCATGGGCATTTGAGTAGGTATACTACGAAGTTTGTGTCGCACGTCGCATTCACCCTCAGATTTATTGAAGAGCCTTGTGTTGGGAGCATGAGTGTGTTACCACAAATTATGCTGTTACAATTTCCACAATTATGGCATGGAGTGGTGCCTCTATAGATTTCGTCGGTGCTTGACGGGTTACTGGTTAACATTTGTTTTAAGTTTTTGGTGCGTTGGTATGCAAAGATAGGTTTTGGATGAAAAATACCTTTGAAGTCCTCCTCCATTTGTAATAGTGGCCAATTCTTCATGATTATTTGTTTAATTGCTAAACTCTAGGTGGAAAATTTGGAAACAAAAACGGTTCGTTCCATTGATGCTTCTGGTGCTTGTTTGGATTTAAGAAGGTTGCTTCGTTCTTTAGTCATGACTCTATCCTGTGCTTCCTTAATGATGTGTTGCGGGTATGCCTGTTGTAAAAACTGGTCTCTCATTTTTTCGCTATTAGCTTGAAAATTTTCATTTGATGAAGAGATCCGTTTCATTCTCAGTAGCTGTGAGTATGGCAGGTGTTTCTTGAGACTCATTTGGTGGAAACTTTGGAAATATAAATAATTGTTGCGGTCAGTTTTCTTTGTGTATACTGAAGTGATTATCTTGTTCTGTGACAGTTGTATTTCCATGTCTAAAAATGCTATTTTGTCTTTGCTGGTTGTGTGAGTGAACTGAATTCTTTCGTTAACTGAATTTAATTGTTGAATATTTTTCAATAGTTCCTGTTCTTCTCCTTTCCAAATGAGGAAAATATAATCGATATATCGATAATATATCAGTAGATGATTTTGCCACGTCACCTTAGACAGGATGTAGTCAATTTCAAAGCGGTGCATAAACAGATTTGCGTATGCAGGAGCCGCACAGTTGCCCATGACTACGCCAGAAAGTTGAGCAAAAAATCTGTTTTTCCACGAAAAGTAACTATGGTGCAATGTAAATTGCATTAGTTCCATAAGGAATACCTGTAGCTTCACTTGTTTATTGGTGTTGACTAAAAATGATTCCATTGCTTGCAACCCCAGATCATGGGGTATATAGTGAATTTACATCCACTGTGCATAGGATCAGATTGTGTTGATCATTTTTATTGATGTCTTCAAGTTTACGTGGGAAATCGGACATATCCTGCAGGAAAGTTGTCATACTTTTAACACTTACTTATAAGTGACGATCAATATATCTTCCAATAGGTTCATGGATCGAGTTCCTAGTATTGACAATCGGCCTGAAAGGTGGTTTTTCCAAATTCTTGTGTATTTTCGGCGCCATTTGTATGTTCAGTGTGCTTGGATTCTCTTTAATCAGACATTTTTTGTCACGTTCACTGATGATACCGAACTCTAATGCACGTTCAATTATGTTTCTCAACACTTTACTGTATTCTTTCGTGGGATTCGTGGTCAGTTCCATATATAGGTTTTAATCATTGACGTGTGTCTCCACACTTTCATCATAATATTGGGTGTTCAAAATGACTAGTGCCCCACCTTTATCCGCTTTACATACAGTGATATCTTTGTTATTCGCCATTTGAGAAATGATGTTCTTTTCCTGTATGGTGAGTTTACTTTTATGCTTTCTGGTTGTTGAATACAGGTTGTGGACTTCTTTATGAATCATTGTTTCAAAAGTATCCAAAATTTTGTGGCTCACGGGGGAGCTCATGAATTTGAATGTACTAATTTGGGTCTCCAATTTGTTAGATCCATACGTTGGAACAAATGATGTTCCTTTCTGTAATGTCTTTATTTGTAAAGGAGATAAATTAGTTCTAGATATGTTAATTACTAAGTTTTGTGGCTTCTCGTTGCCTTGGCTATAGGTGTCATGTCTTCTTGTCCTTTGTGACCTCCGGGTTCTATGGTAATGTCCTTGCTTTTCTCTAAAAAAGGACCCTTTGTGACTTTGTTTGTACTTGATGTGGATGGTCTAATATCTGCCATTTCTTGTGGGGGCTGTTTCTTTTGGTAACCTTTGGACTGTGAGTCATTCGAGGAAGATGTGTCTCCTACTGTAAATCTATTAATGTATGCGCATTGGTGTCGTCTTGCCGCAAATATTTCTGCCCAGTTGTAGACCTCTCCCATTTTATAATCAACTGTATCGCGTTTAAATTTCCGTAATTTCCTTTTGTTGATCTCTTTTGAGTATTTATCTAATTGTGCATTAATATCATCCAGCATTATTTGCCGTTCGTCATCTGGTAGTTTGGTGCTTAGTTCTTGTTTGATTTGTGCAACTTCCTTCTCCAATTCTTCAAGAAGTTTAGATAATTCTTCTACTATCAATAAAATAAGGTCTAATTAACATTTGTTTGAAATCCTATACCAGCGTTCGGTAAAATGCTTGTTGTTCTTACACAAGGTTGATTTTAGTGGAATTCTTAGACCCCTGGGGATCCGTTGCACTTTGTGGTATTTTATTAATGTACTTGCGTGCAAACGCTGGTTTATCTCTCTTTTTGCTGCAAAAAGTAGTTTTCTGAGACTAGATTGTACTGATCCTGTACTGGTGGACACGCATTCAGGTTCCTGAATCAATGAATATATACAGTTGGTGTCCTCCAGAGAAAAAACAAAAGTATCTGCTATGTTACCTGTAAGGTTGGCTATTTCTTCATACGACATTGTAGTGTTTTGGTGCAATCCGGTTTGGGCAGAAGTACAGACAATCCAGTAATATAAAAATTCACCGGTGCACTCGTGGTATTTTCTTTCAAACTATATGTTTAACAAAACAACTTGTATTGGTAATTTAAAGTTTTGGGTCTGTGGATGCTCGCCTTCTGTCCTCAAGCCAGTTAATGAATCCAACACTAGATGAGCCTCTTCCAACGGGATTAGGTCAACCCACAGACAGTCGCTCAGCGACAAAGGACAGTTTCTTTTAGAGCACATGGCTACCCAGAGACAGGCTTCCTGAGGTAAAAAATGCGCTAATTATTCAAAGAGGTGAGTCTTCAGTTGCTTTCTAAAGCCAAGCAAGTTGCAGTTGCTCCTGAGATGAATAAGGAGGGAGTTCCAAAGCTTTGAAATTAAATAGACAAATAACCGCCCTCTGCCTCTCATCCTTTTGACTCTAGGAATAGCCAGGAGGAAGAGATTGTTTAATCTTAGCTCTTTTGCAATGTTAAAATGGGGTAATGAGATGACTGAGAACATGTGGGCAGTTGGTATATTTTACCTTATGTGCGATACAGAGAGCTTAGAATTCTATTATTTTCCTCACTGGCAGCCAGTTAAGGCTGGCCAGAGCCAATCGTGCAGATTGTGTTTTTGGGCGGCGCAACAATACTCGAGCTGCAGCATTTTTATTAACTTGCAGCTTCTTTATGACTTAGGCAAGACTACCGAGGTAAAGAGAGTTGCAATGATCTAAATGTGAAAGTATAAGGCCTTGTACCACTGTTCTCTGGGCTTCCGCAATGAGCCATTTTAGCGTCTTTCTGAGGGCTCTTAGGAGACCGAAACATGTGCCTGCCACTTTCTTAGCCTGGGAGACCATGGTAACATCTTTCTTGGGAGGCCCGGCAATACTCAGGCTGCAGCATTTTTAATAACTTGCAGCTTCTTGATGACTTAGGCAAGACTGCAGAGGTAAAGAGAGTTGCCATGATCTAAACGTGAACGAATGAGGCCTGGTACCACTGTTCTACGGTCGTCCGCAATGAGCCATTTGGGCATCTTTCTGAGGGCTCTTAGGAGACTGAAACATGTGCCTGCCACTTTCTTAGCCAGGGAGACAACGGTAACATCTTTCTTCACGAAAATCCCAGGTTCTTCACTTCTGATTTAGGGGAAGGGCAGCCACCAAGGCATGAAGGCCAGAGGAGATGGTCCCAGAGTGATGGGTTGTTTCCAACTACCTTGACCTCCATTTTGTTGCTATTTAGTTTGAGACCGATGGTTGCCATCCATTTGTTCACTTGAGACACCTTAGTATGGCCTGTTAAGTGAAAATATTATGTAAAAGACGCATGTACGCATTAAAAAGATTAGGGCTCAGGGATGAGCCCTGAGGCACTACACATTTAAGCTGATGGACCTCTGGCAAACAGGGCTCTTCCCTGACCTGGAAACTTCAAATGTCAAAGAATAAGGTCAGCCATTGAATGCCCTTCCAGTAATGCCTAGTGCATTCAGTCTATGTTGTAGGACAGAGTGGGAGACTGTATCAAAAGCTGCACTCAAATTGAGAAGTATGAGTGCAGCTGACCATCCTTGATCTAAAGTCTTCTTGAGGTCCTCAGAGGCCATTAAGAGAGCCGTCTCTGTACTGCATCGGGTTTGAAAACCGTGTGCGTCTAGTGCAGGAGGTTGTACGTTTCCAAAACATTGGGTCAGATAACCATTTGCCAGTTTTTCTAAGACCTTGCTGGCACCTGGGAGCACTGATACTGGTCTATAATGCTCCACCTTGTCAGGATCTAGGGAGGGCTTTTTCAACAGAGTACTAATATTTGTGTGCTTCCAGGGGTTCAGGGACTTGTCCACTTTCGAGAGATGGACTATAGATGGTCATCATGGCCATTATAATGGCGTCTCCTCCTTTCAACAGGTTATCTATAAGAGCAGGGTCCGAAGGGGAGCCAGACTTAACTGTATTCACTGCTCCCATGATAATGGTACTGCTTAGTTAAGGGAAGACCGAAAAGTCTGAAGTGGCCTTTTTGTCTGGTGAACCATCGTTAACAGCAAAATGCAACTTTGGGTTTTAAGAAGTGATTTACAGTCTGATAAATCTCTTTGGATGCTTGTGAGGACTGGGAGATCCTATCGGCAAAGTCCTCTAACCTAACTCTTCTGATTGCGTGCTGCTATTTTTCCAAAGCTTTTATACATGGCCTTCTTCTCTTTAACATATTGGGATTTCCTTTTTTTTCCCTCTCTTACATTCCTACTTTAGCACCCTAATCTCTGGTGTGAACAATGTAGCACTAGCACTGGTTCAGGATGACGCCTGTTGTTTTCTTAGGATGAGCGCCTCCAGTGTCGACTCAATCCATTCCTCAGAAGCCACGTAAACGGTGGGCGGCTTTCCCATCCTGACTCAGAACTGAGTTTTACTTTGCATCAAGGGGGCATTCCATGGGTGATGCATTGGCATTCCTATGCAGCCACCCAGGGGTTTTGACGCAAATCCCTATCTAGAAGGAATCGTAGAAAGAGATTTGTGCCAAAATCCTGCGCCTTCTCGAGGCAGGGTAGCAAGGAGAAATGTTTTCATTTCTCCTATTTTCTCACTTTGTGTGTGCAATCGTAAAGCACACATACTAAGTGAGAAAAGCCTGAAAGTATAGTTCCCGATCTGTTCCAGAAAAAATACGATGCTGTTCACAACGCAGGCACCCTTTCACTATTGTTCAAGGAAGTGGGTGTCTGAGTTGGCTTGTGGCAGCCAGCGCAGAGAGAGAGGAGAAAAGAGCCACAGCTCTGTAGATATGACCCTCTTCTGTTCTCTTTCTTTCACGCAACTCGCACTGCGTGACTAGTATGTAAACGTGGGCCAAAGCACATAACATACCATTCCAATCAATCACCCTGGCACGCAGCGCTGTATACGAAATTATAACGTCACTGCGAAAGAATTGAATGTATTAAATTACCTGGCATACAATGACCATTTTGTTTGGCTATCCAAACGACAATGACAGATTTTGTGTGTCATTCTCTTTAAAGCATCCTTCACCAAAGGCATTGATTTTCTGCTTCCAGCGTCTTACCTGTTCCCGCAGCCTCAGTTATAGAGTCCCCTGGCAGCCAGGAGTGTCAATCAGAGGCCGCCTTTATCGAGAGCGGCGCTCCCTCGAGGGCTGCAGACTCAAGTAACAACCACCCCTGCGGCTCGCAGCAGCTCTGCGGAGTGAACTCAATACAGCGAGGAACATCCAATCACCCCACCCTGGCGATAAATGGCAGAGAGAACGCTATCGTGTTCTCAGCTCTGTCTGACCTCAGATGGGTGAAGTCTTCTGAAATCGGCCCGACACACGCAGCGCGCGCCACAGCCCCCGTGATGAAGCACAATTTAGTGAAGACAGAAGAAAGCAGGCTGCGAAACTAAAAGAGAAAACGCAGGAAAAGACCGATTTCTGTGGAGGATCACACGTGCATGGTGAGATAATATCCGTAGGGTCAAAAAAGGTTGAAGTCATTATGAAAGGAAGAAAACGGAAGAAGAAAACACCTGCTCGTGTTTTTGGAGGTGCAAATATTTGCACAAACTGCGCACGAGTCGTTTCCACGCACGATAGAAATCCTGCGTTCATATATGAAATTAATGTACTCCACGTGCGTTCTAGCTTTTAATGAATTTGATGAATTTCAGATCTTGTATTGGCATTATTGGGTTTTAATTGTTCTCCTGGTTGATCTTTTTCATAATAATCGCATTCTGCTTCGTTTTCTGGGTTGCCAGTAATACATTTTATGAACAGTAATTAATAAAATGAACACAGTAGGGTTGACACCGAAATGTGTACAAGCAGAGATAATGTCCGTTACGAGGGAGCGTTTGTCCATATTTGCCTTTTCCATTTTAGTGTTGTAGGTTCAAGAGCACAAGAATAAGACGCACATATTCATCCACCAGTCTTTGTGAATTGGGCCCTACGGCATTGATTACCAACGTGTTTGGGATATTGTATGGCATTCTGCTCTTCATCTCTGCTGCCCGGTGTTCACACACCGCATGAACACTGGATCTGAACTTACTGGCTGGTAATTTTGGCTGGTAAAATCACAAGAGGCTTTGAATTCTCTCCCCAACTGCCCCACCCCCTGCCTTCACCCACGCTCCAAAGGGAAGCCGCTGCTCCCACCTACTCTTGCTCAAAGCAGGTGGTAAGCAGGCACTTTAAATCCCTCGAAATGGGGAGCACTGTGCAGATTTTTGCAAAGGTCGGCACAGTTATTCCCCATTCAATGGGGATTTATATCAAAACAGTTGGCCTTCCATGCGGAGATACTAGCCTTTAACCCTAATTGCCAGGTCTAGTGGCTCAGAGTACTGGAGGGCCATGCGTTCATCCTCAGTCACATGTTCAAATCCTGGCGGGCCCATTCAGCCTTTCCTCCTTCTGAGGTCAATAATTTGAGCACCATTGAGTTAGGTAACAATAAACATCTGTTATTCAGCACCAAGATACTCATCTGGGTGAGTGTGCGCTTTACAAATACGCATTTTAAGTTACTAATTCTGGTCACTGAGAATCTCCTCCTGCAATTCCTCCAACTCATAATCAAGGCCCTATTTAAATGCAAACAAAGTGGATTGATTTCTGGGGAGTGAGGTAAATCAAGAGGAAGATCAACAAGTGGAATATCCTCTCCATCCTATTCTATACATCCATTGTGGTAGAAATTCCGCCAGTGGATTTGTCTGGGGGTTTACTACTTTCTTCAGATGTCAGAGGATGCTCCACTGTAATCAAGCTAAAAAATAGATCCAAAGTAACTAAAATTGAACAAAGATAAGAGTCATGATGCATAACAATATTTTACATTAGCAAAACAAGTGCAGTTGACTTTGCAAATACAAAGTATTAAATTGCAATGCAGAAAAGTGCAAAGTAATTCACAATTGGCATTACATAATGCAGTGCACAGATTGTAAATGTTTGCAAGTCGCATGGGAAAAGGTGGTAGCCACAAAGAGTTCCTCCCTCTTTGGCTCACAGTGCAATGTAGAAATGCTGGGCACATGATTATGTGGTCGCAAAGCATGCACGGTAGGTAGTAACCATGCGCAAATTGCAATCTGGCGATTTCTGGTGGCATGTGAAGGTTACAGATATCGGGAGGAGGAGATAGTGAGAGGAGGAGCCAACATGCTCTCCCTTAGATCCGATTCACACTGTCCAACTACCCAGAACATTGTAACCTAATGGGATAGGGGTCTCAGTGTCAGAATGTGAATGATGGGTTGGAGGTCTGATGTCTCTTTCAGGCCTCCATTCCAACATATCTACTATTTCCAATGAGGCATAGAGCTACAGGTAAAGAAACAGATAAGTCAGTTTCCCAGACATTCTCAATAGGTGACTTAGATCTATCAATAACATTTGATAACAAAAGTTTATAAACAAGGGCAGCTTTAGGTTGTTGTAGGGAAAATAAAGGATAAAGGGGAGTAGAGGGAGAGAAAGACGGTAAAGTGTCAGGAGCAGATATAGTGGACAAGTAAGATTGTATGGCAGTAGTAATATTGGTATATTCTGAAAGATAAGTTATGGGTAAGTGATATAAAGTTTGCAAGTCATGGAAAGGGATAAGAGAATTATTCGAAAAAAATTGATGGACAAACAAAATGTTCTTTTCTTTCCAATGTTTATAATAGAAGGACTTGCCCTTATATTTGAGGAATTTGTTATACCACACAATGGATGACAAAAAACATTGAATAGGTGAAAGGTCTTTAGAAAAAGTGTCATGAAGTAGTGTTTGGGAGTACTTAAGGACCGGGTGCTTAGACAAGAAAGAACAGTTTGACATAAAGACAATGTGTTGAAATGAGAAATCCTTTCATAGTGAACGTTCAAAAGCAACCCACCTGGGTAGTGGAGCATCCGCAAAGTCATAGGCTAAAGAAATGGACTGTTTAATCAGGAAAGCAGAGTGGTAAGTTTTGAAATTGGGAAAATGGACACCCCCCTCAGTCTTAGGGCGAATGAGTTTGTGTAAGGCAATGCGAGGATGTTTGTTATTCCACAGGAATTTAGAGCAAATAGAATTTATACGAGTGAAGTAGGAATTGGGTATTATTATAGGAAGCATAGAGACAGTGTAAAGTACATGAGGTGTGATCATCATTTTAAGAGTATCAAGTCTACCCCACCAGGACAAAAATAAGGGAGACCAGAGAGTGAGGAGGGATTGGAGTATCTGCGTGAGGGAAGCAAAGGTGAGTTTGAGTGAGTCAGTGAAGGAAGAGGAAAACCAAATTCCAAGGTATTTGATTTTGGAAGGACACCATGTGAAGTCAGTAGAATTGAACATGTATTGATAGCAAACAGAATTTAACGGTAAAACTTCTGTTTTAGATAGGTTGAGTTTGTATCCAGAAATGGAAGAGTATAACCAGACTTCATCTAAAAAGGGAGGGAGAGAGGTGACCGGGTTAGCCATATAAACCAAAATGTCATCAGCGTAAGCGGAGATTTTCGTTTCAATAGAGGTAAGTTTGAAACCATTAATGTTAGGATTGGTTCGGATTCGTTCCAAAAATGGTTCAAGACAGAGGATAAACAATAACGGGGAGAGAGGGCATCCTTGTCTTGTACCACGAGTTAAGCGAAAAAATCTAGAAAATTGGTTATTAACAAAAACACTGGCTCTAGGGGAGGAGTATAATAGTTTAAACAAAGAAATAAAAGTGGGGCCAAAACCGAACCAATGAAGGGTACGGAACATAAATTGCCAATTAATACGGTCAAAGGCTTTCTCAGCATCCAAAGATAGGGCTGCTAATGGGTCTTTGAAATTTTTACTGTGGGAGATAATATTACAAAACATACGGGCATTATCAGCGGCAAGTCTACCCTTCACGAATCCAACCTGGTCGGTTTTAATCAAAAGCAGAATAAGGGAATCTAGACGGGAAGCCAGGATTTTAGCAAACATTTTACAATTCATAATTAATCAGGGATATAGGACGATAATTTTTACATTGAGAGTGATCTTTGTCGGGTTTGGGAATAATAATAATTAGGGCATCTATGAAGGAGCCAGAGGCCTTAACATCGGCGATGAAGGAATTAAAAAGTTGCAACAGTTTCGGTACAAATATGGCATGAAAAGTAGAATATAACTCAACAGGTAATCCATCCGGCCCTGGAGCTTTTGATTTTTTGAGAGAGTTAATTGCATGGAGAATTTCCTGAGGGGTAATAGTTTTTTCTAATTGGGCAAATTCGCCAGGAAGTGACGAAGGAGGGGATAAGCCGTCAAAGAACGAAGATAAATTGTGTGCAGAAGGACATGTATCATCGGTATAAAGGGTTTCGTAATAATTATGGAAAACTTCTGCAATATCTTCATCCGACGTAACCATTTTGTTGGTAGAGTCATTAAAAATAGGACCAACAATTTTACGTTCAGATTTGATTTTTAGATAATTTGCTAATATTTTACCAGCCTTGTTTTGGCCCCCATGGAATTTCGATTTAATTTTGAGTAAAGTGTTGCAAGCTTCCACTGTAGCAATTTTATTCAATTCGGTTTTTGCTTTTATTAGGTTCTGAGGGGCATCAGGAGATTTGGAGGAAAAATATATGTGCTCAAGATGTTTGATATTCTTAAGTTGGCCTTCATATTTAGTTCTATTAAGTTTCTTCTTTTTAGAGACATATGATATAATGAAAGCACGTAGCGCGGCTTTAAAAGCATCCCAAGTGGTAGGGATAGAGGTGTCCGATGGGTTATTGAGCGTGAAGAATTCGTTAATAAAGACAGTAACTTCTTTTACAAAGACAGTGTCAGATAAAAGAAAAGTGTTGAATTTCCAACGACTGAATTTGGAAGAAGTAAGGGTAAGATCAAGGACTGCATGAACAGGAGCATGATCAGAAATAAAAATGGAACCAATTTCAGATGTTTGGATGGAAGGGAGTAGGGATTTGCTAACCAAAAGGTAATCAATCCTGGAGCGGGTCTGATGAACATTTGAAAAAAGGTATATTCCAGGGAGTCAGGGTTACATGTTTTCTACACATCATAAAGGGGACGAGAGGTAATGGCAGATTGAAAACATTTATGGGTTCTATCAGGGTGAAATTTACTAGAGGAGAGTCTATCGGAAAAGGGGTCAAGCCATTGGTTAAAATCACCAGCCAGTACAATATTTGGGCAATCTATTGAGGAAATAAGAATTTTGATATTATTCCAAAAGTTGGGGTCAGGGCGAACAGGACTATAAATGTTGACCAAGACCAGTGTCTTGTTCTGAATCACAACCTTAGCCATTACCCAACGACCATCATCATCATGTTGAGAAGAGAGAATTTGAACAGATAAACCGTTATGAAATAAGATAGCAACACCCCCCTTTTTTGGAAACAGCAGGAGAAAATACAACCTGACCCACCCATTGTCGTTTTAGCTTGGCTGATTCCACATCAGAAAAGTGATTCTCTTGGAGAAAAACAAATTGTGAATGAAGTTTGGACAAATGAGACAATACCTTTTGACGCTTGACAGGATGACCAAGACCTCGAGCGTTCCACGTGACGAACTTACACATGGCGGAAGGCGAGGGAGGGGAGAAACACGTGGAGTTGATACACTGCAGGAGAATAGCTACAAATGAAAAGACAACAATCAAAAACAGGACATATGAAGAAAATATCCAACACAATCAGAACGACTATGAAAAATGCACCCAGATACGAAGTACACAACAACATGAGGTATATAAATAAAGAAAGAAAAAGGAGAGAATGAGTAGGGAGAGGATAGTATAATAGTAAACAGGCCAAGGAAGGAAGATAGAAAGGAAGAAAGCAAGTTAGGAAGAGGAGAAAAAAGAAATAGATGAGAAGGAAAAGGTAAATAAACAGATCAAGGCAGAAGTGCCTGGTCTGAAAAGGAAGAGGAAAACAAGACATCGGGAGCGAAGAGACGCCAAAGAGAATACAGACTCCAGTAAGCAGCAGACGAGCAAAAAGGGAAGAAAAAAAAAAAGAATTAGGATGACAGGTGAGAAGATGGAACCTCAAAGAAAGAATGACGCAGAAAAGAAACAAAGAGTGGAGCCATAACAAAACAGGATCGCAACACTAGTACATTCAGGAGGATGAAAAGTATCAAACATTAGTGTCCATGTTAGATGAAGAGACACTTTGAAGGTATGCATGGAGCTTCTGAGGATCATCGAACGAGCGTGTACGGCCATTATGTGTGATCTTGCAGAGACAGGTATGCAGGATACCATATTGGATGTTCAATTGACGCATTTGAGGATGAAGATTCAAAAACTCCTTACGTCGAGCATTCGTTGCATTTGAAAGGTCTTGAGAGATAAAAATGATATGTCCAGACCATATGAGACGACGTTTGAGTCTTGCAGCTTTGAGAACAGTCATTAGTTCAGTAAACTCAAGAAAGAGAATGATAATACCACGAGGTTTAGACGTATTGGAGTTAAGACGACCTAATCGATGGGCCCTCTGGATGTTAAGAGGATGAGACGCAGGTTGAAGATCCAAAAGTTCATGAAGGAGTTTCCGGATGAAGGACACCATATCAGACCCTTCCAAATTCTCTGGAACACCATAAACGCGTAGGTTATTCCTAAGATTTCGATTTTCAAGGTCCTCGGTGTGAAGCTTCAGCATTTGAATCTCTTTTTCCAATAAAGGTATTTTGGAGGAGACATCTTGAATGTCACTAACACGTTGTTCTAAACTTAGGACCTTGCCTTCCATAATGACCCACCGTTCTTCAATTTGCTTAAGTTTTTCATTAGTAGCAGACATAAAAGGTTGAAGTCCCCTCACTTCCTCTATGATGGAGTCCAAAATTGGGTTTGGAGAGGTATGAATAGGGGAGGGTGGATCATTTTTAAGACGCTTAGGCTTTGTCCTGGTGAGAGAAGATTTAACAGCGGTTGAATCGTGAGCCATGTTAACAACGTGAGGGTATACAGAAGGGAGGATAGAACGTGAGCACAGAAGAGGTGCAAATAACTCACAACAACCCCAGGATGAGCAATAACAGGCAAGGCTGCGAAAGGGTGAAAAAGATGACCAAAAAAGTACCCACAGAGAGGCTCTCTGAAGAAGTGACAGTGGAAGTCACAGGAACAGTCAAAGGTATAAGGAGGACGTCGACCAATCCCTCAGTTGGTAATGTAGGTACAGTAAAAAAGACAAATCTCAGCAGCCGCAAATGGTAAAAATTATACACAGAAGGGCAAAACAGTCATTCCAGGAAAAACACTGGTTGCGTCCACAAGAAGAAAGCAGAGCATGACGGAGAAAGCATTCGCTAAAGGAGAGAAGTTAGCGCCAGGACCTAAAAAGGCAGGAGTTTGAGAGGAATAAAGAGGCATGAGCAACTGAAGAGAAACTTGCCGGGTCAAATATGCTGACACCTCGCAAATTATGCCATACCTTGTAAGTTGTTGAAAGGAGGATGGCAGTGCGAAGGAAAAAAACGCATACCGGCAATGCAAAGGGCTGTGGAGAGGGACGCGGGCTCAGCGGCACAAAATGGCGACAGCCCACGTCCCGTATCAGCAGGGAGACACCGAGGCTGAATTAAGCCTCAAAAACGGCATACATCAAAGAAACGCCGTCATCGGCGGTCGCGGAGCATGTCCTGCCGTCCCGGAATCCAAAAATCAGGCTCCTCTAGGCACAGGATAATGTCCGCAGATCGCTTGGAGACCCGCAGCTCGACGGAGCTCACGGGAGAACCGCCATATCTCCTCGGCGCGTAAGCCAA
Organism: Lissotriton helveticus; assembly: GCF_964261635.1. Taxonomy (NCBI): domain Eukaryota; kingdom Metazoa; phylum Chordata; class Amphibia; order Caudata; family Salamandridae; genus Lissotriton; species Lissotriton helveticus. The sequence continues at coordinate 535,871,673 of NC_136069.1, read as the reverse complement.
GCCCCCCACCCTATCAGTATTAATGTGGTGTGTGAGGTGCACCTCAATGCAAATAGTTCCATAGTATTTGGGAGCATTTGAGAACCTTTCATACCACAAGAGGCGAGGGTGCTTGTATCACACGATGAAGTGTTGCTCTTCAAGCAGTCTCTTCGGCCATCAGTCCCAACAGCTATTGCATCATTGTCGAAGGGAGATCAGTGCTCGGATCCTAATCAAGTGGTAGGAAACAAGATCCCTGGTTGCAATCAGTGTCATTTCAAAGACGAGCCATAGAAATATACCCTTCTGTCCACAAGAGTAATTTTAAGGCGATTTTTCGCATCAGCTTTTACAATCCTCCACAAAAGATAATGTGGGACCTACAATGCTAAACTTTTACAATTCTCATACAACTTGCTTTGAAGAGTTATCACTTGTGCTGGTCGTTCAGTGAACAATTGAGTACATTTCCCCTGCAGCTTCCTGAATGATTCTATCCCAACAAAGAAATTATGTGGCATTCGTTTTATTCTGAACAAGCAAAGGGCACTCCGAAGAATTCATTCACTACAGTAAAAGTATATGCTCAGAAAGGTCCTGGCAGAGTGTCCCTATGCTACCCTGCTCCTGATATTATCATTCTGGCAGACCTTGCATCTTTTCTTTTCATGGGAACCTATCTCATAGTTGCCCTGAATGACGGTCCACAACATTTGGGTGTTGCTCCCTCGTCTCTGCAGGCAGGTGAAAGGGGCGCACTCCAAACATACATATGCCCTTAAGTGCAGGCTTTTGCCCCGAGGGCTAAAACACTTCCATAAGGCGACATAAGGCAGCAGCCTTTGGCTACCACGATATAATGATGTAAAATTACTGAAAAGGCCCACAGACAGCCCATTTACAGAATACGAGAAGACCTGCAAGAAGGAGTGTTATATGTTGCATGGAGCCCTGAAAATCGTATTCAGGCTTTGATGCTGCTGGCATTTAGTCGAAAATGATTAACAGTGTGTGTGTACGTTTTTTCACGCACAAAATGCTCATAACTCGGACACCTCACCCCCTCAGTGTGTGATATCATGATTGGATGCAGCTGGAAATGGGGGGCTCCTTCTTAAGCGTTGCCCATGTTTCTATCCCCAAGGTGTAGTTTGGCATTGAGAGCAGTGGTGGGCCCTGCTAGTGCGTTGTTCTTCCTCCCTCTTCCCTGCATGTCACTGATGCTGCCCAATCCCTGTCTTTGCTGCAGAACCACGTGTAGCATGGTGTTGTGAGAGAGAGAGAGATGAATCCGCATGAGCAGGGCCAGTTCTAGGATTTTTGGGGTCCTGGACAGAAAGGGAATGTGCGAGGTCCCTCTAAATTGCATATACTTGACACATTCAGGGCTGTTTGCATCTAAATAAATGCCCCTGCTCCATAAGCTGCAGCCCCTCCCACTCAGACACCTACAAGCACCTCTTAACAGCTCATCAAGGGTTGAAAGTGTGAGGGTTGCTTATCTCTAGAGAGGTTTAATACTGCAGGGGAACTAAACAGCAGGGCAACAGCCATCCCGTGGTGCTCTTTGTGGGTAGAGGGTGGAGGACAAATTGCCAGACTAACCTGAGGAATGCGTCTTCTTGCAACTGGGAATGGGGGACCCCCTCCCCTCGGGTTCCCCTTGCTACAGCATAGCAGTGAGGTCAGGCGAGAGGGGCCTCCTAAGGTGGCACCTTTCATGCTGTGGTCTGACTCGGTGCATTGGTGCGGGCCCCGAGTTGGAGGCTCACTACGGGGCCTTGGAAAGTTGCCCTGACTGCCCATGCCTAGCGCCGGCCATGTGCATGAGCTATGGAGTAGGAAAGAGACAATGTATTTAAAATGGGGTTAAAATAGGTTCTAGCAGGTCAGGTTATAAATGCAAGAAGATATCACTTTGCCAAAGACACTCAGCAGAAATACACAAGATGTGCTATTCCTATCCCATGTATGCTGGGTGCAGCTTAGAGAGAAGACCACAGCGTCAGCAACATCCTCTGAGTGGCTTTGCAGGAGCCCAGTAGGAAAGAATCCACAACTCTAGTGACTGCCCTATATGACTCTTATTAATATGAATTTTAAGACACTACAGATATTATGGGATGGGTCATCACCATGAGATCAGACAACACACTGATAGTAACGAAACCGCTGTTGGTTTTCTCAGAACCATGACTTCTGGAATTAGGATAGTGCTTGACACCAGCGTTTCAGTTTACCTTTGAGTTCCTGGAAGCTCTGGGCATCTGAAAAGAGAAAGGAAAGTGCCGGAAGGAGACCACCACTTTGATGGGCATTCCATTGTGTCAAGAATATCGTGGTTCACAAATATTGTGTCAAAAACATTGTGATGTCAAAAATATTGTGGGAGAGAATATAGGCGGTAAGAATATTGTCTTTATAGTTATTTACTATACATTTTATTAAATATAGCTGTGTATAATATTGTTTTATTCAATTAGTTGTATAACATATAAATTTTTAATTCGTTTAATACATATTGGTTATATTAGTATTATAAGTTTTCAGTACTATAAAAAGTTTGTTTTTAAGTTGATTTTGCATAGTTTGTACATTTTTAGATTAAATTGTTATTTTTTAAATTTAATACAAATTGTTAATTTAGTAGCGAGTTGTTTAGTTTGTACGAATTATGGTGGGAAGTATCTTAAAGTGTAAATTATTGTTTTTAATTCATAATTACGTTTTTATGTAGTTTAGTTTTTAATTGTGTATTAATTATTTAAATTAGATTGTTTACTAATCTGTATTCTAATGAGTAGAATTGTGTTAATTGGTTTATCAGTTTAATAATTAAATTGTGACAAATATTTTTACATTTACTGTTTTAGTTATATTAATTTTCTTTAATCTTAAATATTATTAAATAATGTTATTTGTTCCCCAATTTTTACTTTTTATTTGTAAAATAACATTTTTATTTTCATATTTAATGATATTTCTTTTATATTTCATGAATACATTTATGTTTTTAAATATGTTTGTTCTTTTACATTCGTTTAATTTTTATCCATATGTAACTATTTTATCCCCCCAAAAAATAGGGGTGTGAGTACGAAATCTGACCCCTCTAAAGTCTAACGCTTTCTCTATTTTGAAATATTGGAGTGGGAATAGTAAATATAACCCCTCCAAAGTACAACCCTTTCTCATCTGTTGCTTAGAGAGGGGTGGGGATAGTAAATCTAACTGTTCCAAAGTCCATTACTTTCCCTTTTATTACTATAATTAGAGTGGGTATAGTAAATCTGCCCCCCCCCTCCAAAGTCCAACACTTTCTCTACTTTTGCTGATGTTAGAGTGGGAATAGTAAATCTACCCCATCTACGTTTGCTTATGATGGTGTGCCAACAGTAAATCTGACCCATCCAAAGTCGAACACTTTCCCAAATGTTGCTCAGCTTGGAGTGAGAGAAGTGAATCTTAGCACTCCAAGTGTATTCTTTTAATTTGATTTTTTAAAGTTGTTTAAATGTATATTTTTTGTTTAAATTCAACTATTAGTAACATTTATATTTTAAATTGATTTATTTATATGTTAATTTATTTCTGTATTGTTATTGTGTACACATTGTTTAATATTATAATTAATTTGTAGTAGTATTTTTTATTATTTATATTTGAATACATTTTAAGTAATTTTGTTATTTGTTTTTGTAGTTATTTTAAAGGTATATATTTTATTTTATGCTCATGCTATGCATTGTTTTGTATATTTTTTATGGTAAATATGTTTTTATGTAATATTATTTTTTAAGTTAATATAAGTTTATGGTTAATATAGTGTCTGTGTACAATAATTACAATTCAATATACTTATCCATTTTATGGCAATATTGTGGCCTTCTATATTTTGTAGTCAATATTTTTTACTTTGCGTACAAAGTATGTATAGTTGCTCTTTGTGTTCTCAGTCTCTTTTTTGGCAATATATTTTATCGTCACTATTTTCTCAGACAAAATTTTGATGCCCTTCTTGAGACCTCATGCCAGAGTAAGAAGTTTGCTATCGCTGTGAGTAAAGGAAAAGGATAAAGACAGTCATGAACGTGTAGAACCGACTCAAACACACCCTAAAGAATCATTTGCTTCAAGGCTGCCATTATTACATTCTGTCCCTCTGAGAATAGGTGGTGCTAAGACCAAAGTGCTGCAGTTCCTGACTGACTTGACTGAGACAAATTGTACTTTCTTAGAGAATTGTTTCTCTCTCCCTCTCTCTCTCAGAAGCGTAACTGACACCCCATCCCCCACGGCATGGGGGGCCAGGCATCTAGACATAAAGGGGGGCCACATCAGTCAGACATCAGTCACCCTCCACAACAAAGGCACATCTGTGTATAACTACTGCCGGTCTGGTCCTACAAAATCAGTACACTGCTGGACCTGGGAAGAACTCTGCTGGAGTTAAGACTTCTGTGCTGTAAGGATTGCCAATTTGCCTGGACTGACTGTTCTGAGTAACTGCTTATCTGCCTTTCTTAGCTGGCCTGCTGCCTGTTGATCTCTGCCCTGCTGAGGAGAAGGACTGGACTCTTCTTACCTGAACCCAGACTGACTCCAAGGGCTTGCTGGCTTGCCTCCTGTTTTCTGAAGTCTCTGGGACACAAAAGACTTCCTGCAATCCTGCTGGTGCTACTGGATTCTGCAGTCTGTGAATCCTACCCTTGACAGATGTGCTTCCTCCAGCCCTAAGCCTCAGAAGTGGATTCCTCAGTTGTTTTTCAACAAAAACGATTCATTGTCACCACTGCACCGGTCGGAGCCGACTCATCGCACTTTGGTGTCGAGGCAGAGGCTGTTCGACAACAGCGGTTCTACAGCCTGCACTTCCCGATGATGATGCTCTGCGTGCTGTGGCAACAAATGGTAGACGTAATGCTGAATCAAATATTCAAATCAATTCAATTCAATTACTGTATTTGGATAAAAACATATCCATAAAAGAACAAATCACATTACGGCAAAAAATACACAAGTTTATATTAGTCATAAAATCATTGTGTAAAACCAATACAGTAAAATATTATTCATACAGTGCACATCGTATGGTCAGCGAAAAATGCAGTTTTCAAGAAACCTTCCACACGAAATACCAAGCCATCATCTTCCAAGTTAAGGATAGTGCTATATGCAGCTTCAAGGTGAACAAATGAATATTTTCTTTTAAAAGGTGTTAAAAATGATTTAGTATACTGTATACAGAACTTACAGAAGAATAAAAAATGTAGTGTAGTTTGCCCAGTCTGACCGTCACACAGGTATAGCAAGGATTCTAGATTAACATGAAAACCAAGAGGGAAACAGAGTAAATATTTCACTGTGCCAGCCCTTAGACAGAAAAGGAGTCTCACTCCCAACGGCCTATAGGTTTTGTAAGATAGCTGACCAACTGATAATGAGTGTTCTTAATAGACATGAACGTGACTACAGTTGGTTTTCTGGAATCCCTAACAAGTCTATCCTTAATATAATACATATAAATTGCCGACCAGAGATCTTTTCTGCTTACTGCTATCTCATGTGGGCTTTCAAAACTGTTTTCATAACCCTGCTTAAACTCGATCTCACCTCAGCCAGCCAAGGAATGTCCATTCACTTTTCACACTTGAGGCAATCTCTTATAATTTCTCTTGTGAGGGTCGCTGCTGCATTTTTCCAGATGGCTAGCCAAAATAGAGCAGGGCGAGCCTTTATATAGTCTTCAATGTAGTGTAAGTTAAATTTGCTATGACAAGTGCATTGAGTGATAGGGGCTCCCAGGAGTTTCCGGCAGAACCTATTTTCCTCGTACTGGATGTTACAACTCTTTGAGAAGCCCCACAGCTCTGTGCCATAGGGTATACACTGAGATTTAAAGATTTTAAAAATAGCTAAAATGACCCCCTGCCTCCAAGTTTGGGGGAGGTTAAGAACCAAATTAATAGGTTTAGAAAATGTGTTCCTCCAGTATATCCTGCAGTATACCACATGATCAAACCAAGAACCATTGGCAGCAAAAACCAGCCCCAGGTAGGGATAAGTGCTAGTGCATTGTAAACTTTGACTGCCCACACAAATGGAGTTTAAAGAGCGCTTCCTCTGCCCACAAGCCATTATAAAAGATTTTATTTTAAATTGGTGCCTAGGTCTAAAGAGGCCATAAAATCAACTAAACCCCGCACTAAAAGGCGTGGGGCGTTAGATGTGCGACCCATTAATACCGCGTCATCGGCATATAATAGGGCTGGGAGTGATTCTAGGGACATCATTAGTGAGTGCTATTAGGAATGGGTGTAAATTATTAATATAGAAGATAAAAAGTAGCGGGCCAGAGCACATCCCTGCCTGACCCCAGTACAGACGGTAATTAGAAACCTCCCCACCAGTGTTGATCCTGTCCGAGCATTCAAATCCCTATGCAGATATGCTAAAAAGTGTACTAAAACCTCATCCAGCCCATATTCCAATAAAAATGGACCATAGTCGTGACCGATTAACATAATCAAAGCCTGAAGTCAAGTTGATAAAAACCAAATATATTGGTGAACGCTGCGCAATAGTATATTTCCTGTATATTAGGTTGAGGTTTAAACATTGTTCGATAGTTCCTACCTTACTCCTAAAACCTAGTTGACATGGTTGTAGGATAAAATTATCTTCAGTCCATGTTTTAATCTTATTATATAAAACTCTCCCTAAGATTTTCAGAGTAGTGTCAATCAGGGAAATGGGTCTGTAACAACCAGGTTGGGAGCAGTCACCCTTTTTAAAAATTGGAACAATAATACTAGTTGACCAGGGTAACGGAGCATTGGTTAGATTATTAAAAACATTTAGCAAAAGTGGGGCCCAAAAATCTGGTTTGTGTTAAATGAGGTCAATAGGTAACCCATCAGGGCCTGGAGCTTTATTACTCAGGCTTAGGTAGGGATATTGATATCCCTGAAGTGATAGGAACTCTAACAGATCTTCGTCATGTGTGGGAGCTGTATATATCATAGAAAAGTAAGCTTTCCAGGCCTCACTGGTTATATTACAGCTAATCAGAGTTAGTGATTGTCCCATTGCTCTCATATCTTAAATGCCAACCCAAAAGATTTTTTCATTCTTTAAACTAGACGCATCAGTAAGGGCATCTCATTGTTCATTTAGTAGTTCTTCCTTCCTCAGGGAAATAGCTAGCTTATATTTCTTTCTTAACGACTGAATTGTAAGATGACTTCCCGGATTAGTGAATAGGGCCTTGCATAACTGACTATTTATCACTGAACAGTCGCTATTAAACCATCTAGGTCCGTGAGGTGTGGAGACAGCAGGTTTCGATAATGCAGATTTTATAGCTTTGCAAAGTTTAGTGAATGCACTAATTACCTCGGGATTAGGTTCCTGCGCTATCAGACAGAAGTCGATAAATCTCAGATTATCCCTAACAACCCCATGAAACAAATCAGCGCTATTAACCCCTCGCCATACTAATCTTAATTTATTTGTTGAGGGTACCAAATTCCTAGCACCACATTCTGTTTTATGCATGGACCTGGGGGACAGTCTCAACACCACTTTGATCGGGTTATGCTCACCGTGGTGTGGAGGAACAACCTCAGCTTTCAGTAAACAGTCCTCTAGACTGGGAGAGATTAAGATATAATCAATAGTAGTGGCACTTCTCCTTCCTCTGAATGTTGGTTCAGATACATTTTTATTATTGGTAACTGCAGCAATATCCATAACATTACTCAAATCATGAGTTTGCAGAAGCTCCATCAGCTCCACACCCCTGTGGCCAATTTGACTTCTACTGCGGGACCTTGGGATGGCAGCATCTCCATTAGGGAGCTTAGCATTAAAATTGCCCCCAAACAAATGCCAGCTGTTTTGTCAAAACCATTCAAGTTCTTTAGGATGGTGACAAAGTCAAACAAGTAAATGAAATTTGTGTTGGGGGAGCTATGAAAATCGTTGTTATCAAAATTAAACATATAGATAGATACCCACCCTTTTGTATTGTAGAGCTTGAAATTTATCACTTTGGGTGTGTAAAACCTTGACACTACTCCTTACAGCAATTTCACCCAAATTGAAAGGCCACCAGACGGACAACCGTATTAGGAGATGGAGCTACAACGTTAAAACATTTGAACCCTTCAAGATATATGTATTTAGTGGCCCAGGTTTCTTGGAACATGAGCATATCCTGCTGCCTAACCAGCTCTAGCCAATCTACTAGGCCTATTTTGGATTGCAGGCCAGCAACATTCAAACTAAGTATATTCAGATCTAAATCATCACAAGCCTTAGGGACAGTTGTAGCAGCTTGGTCACGTATCTTGATTTTATACGATGGGCATATAAAGGTTTGATCGACCCCATTGGTCCGAGGGGGCAGCTGTATTCAATCCTGAGAATCTAAATCAGACAGTGCTGTGAATTTATTTTGAACAGCTAAAAAGACAAGCTCATTTAAAGAACATCTGGGGGTTGGTTTATAAACGTAGCCCTATGGTAGAGACCACATTTTTGATGGATTGGAGATGGGGATCTCCTGACTCCTCAACAGTGTCCTTACCATTGACGGTCTACAAAAATTAATGACAATACAGTCCCCTTCTATATTCGTAGGTGAGTATTCTACCCACCCTTCCCTTCGTACCATAATTATCTCTTTCGCATCTAAAACATTAAACCTCTTATTCTTAGACAACCAGTCCACACATTTGTTGCGTAGTTGATCTCAGGTTTCCCTCTGCTCTTTTTTGAGGGTAGGTACCCCTGCCAGCTTCAAAACATAGGGGCAGGCTCTCGGTAGCAGGGGTGGTCGTTTGAGGAGAAATATGCCCACAGTGGGAAGAGACACACTCCTTATAATAGAGGTAGAGGACCAGATATGCTACACTGCATTGAAGTCCATCCTAGTCAGCAAGTTTGGACTGACCCCTGAGAAGTAATGGCTCAGATTCAGGGGCAAACACAAAGCGATGATGGACAGACGGCTGAAACTTTCCAGACACTCACCCCAGTCATAGATCTGGGGTGAATCCATCATCGTTCTTTAGCTAACTTTGGCACCTGTGTATTAGGCCTTAGATGGACCCTGCTCAGTAGGTCAGATGTACTACTACTAAAAGTACCCAAATTTGGTCGATTACCATTCGATTTATTAATAGGTTTGAGTATAAGAACAGGGGGAACAAATAAATCAACCCCTGCTGAGGTTAGAAGACCGTCGTTTGGAGGGAGAAGTTTTGGCGCTGTATTGACCATGGGAAGGAAGAACTCCCTTAATTGGGTGCATGTTTTACAGGAGGATACAACTAGAGGATCAACAGGTGGTGTACACTTGGCGGTATAATATGAACTGTCTTTAAACAAAACATTAGAAGAAGGGGTAGGCACCCCCGCAGGGACAACATTAGTATGGACTGTCTCTTCCCGATATCTGAGTCTATTTGGTCCAATGTCCAAATGGTTCAAATTGTCCAAGCGCTTCCATAGAGATGTAAGTTTCATGTCTATCAAGTCACTCATCCGAGAGCATGTAATGTTAACAAAAGCTTCCCCAAGGTCTGTAACAATGGGTATGACTCCATCTGAGTGCAAATAGAATGGCTAGTCTTACCACTCAACGTTGGTACCGAAGGACTGGTGCTAGATGATGATTGCATACTGGAGGACAAACTACTGCGGGATGTACTGTGCATAGAGGCTGTTTCCTTTTGGTGCAAACAGGCTTCCATGCCTTCCTTTTGCGTTTGGTGGCCAAGGCAGGTGCAGTTGCTGATGCACCCTTAATTGGCTGTGTCTCGGGCAGGTCATGCCCTGCCGTACCAGGAGTACTCCCACTAGGAATCGATACATTATCTGAGCCGATCACCAGATGCGAGATGTCACTAGGTGTGATGATAGGTGAAGGGTCAACTACTACCCCTCCAGGTACAGAACCAGTCTATACTTCTTTGCTTCCCAAGGGCAGGCTGCGCTCTGTTAACTCAGTCTCATTGGTCACGATGCTAACCACCTCTCCAGCATGCTGTCAAGAGTAACAGAGGATTGCGCAGGTGGTGGGCCAGTACGTTTCCCCATAGCAGATATTTGGCCAGACTGTTACTAATTCAATTATTGCAGATGAACACTCACTCAAGCCTCCAAGCCTTGTAGCCTGACACACCTATATCACATGGAAAGAGAGTAGGCCCAGCCCAACCTCTGCCGGGCGCTGACAGGCTCAGATGGCTCCAATCTTGGCCTGGTCTTCACCCGAGCACACATCCGGCCACTTCCCAGATGCGTCCCGCTTAGCAGGGGCCCAGCTGGTAGTAGTACGTGCCTCCGGGCGCAAGGAGCAGACGTGCAGCGGTGGCAACAGCCGCTAGGTAGGCTGGGGGCTTGTGGTCTCTGCAAGAATGTGCTCCCACGCAGCAGGGGCCCAGATGGTAGAAGTAAGCACCTCCGGGAGCAAGGTGCGGACGTGCAGCCACGGTAACAGCCGCTAGGTAGGCTGGGGCTTGTGATCTCTGCAAGAATGGGCTCCTGTGCAGCGGGGACCCAGCTGTAAGAAGTACGCGCATCCGGGTGCAAGAAGCGGATGAGCGGCGACGGCAACAGCCGCTAGGTAGGCTGGAGCTTGTGGTTTCTGCAAGAAAGGGCTCCCGCGCAGCGGAGGCCAGCTGGTAGAAGTATGCATCTCTGGGCGCAAGGAGCTGATGTGCGACAGTGGCAATAGCCACTAGGTAGGCTGGGGCTTGTTGTCTCTGCAAGAATATTCACCTCAGTCAAGGGATCTGGGTTGAATCCAATGTTCTTTTGCTCACTACGCCACCCCAATTTGGACTCAGCCTTAAGCAAATCAGTCTTGACGCTCCTCCTCATGGGAACAGTCCAGCCCAAACTGCCTAGCCAGGTCCTCCCTGGACCAGAAACAAGCATCCTGGGATCAGTTTCAGGGTATTACCCCTCCTCAACTAAGCTATCTTGAATCCAATGGCGCAGCAAGCAAGGGAACCATGTCTTGGCATACCCATCCCAAGTAGGGTGCTCTGGCAACAAATCATGCACAACTCGAAAACAAGGCATTGTCTGCATCTCAACGGAGCTCGACACCGACGCAGTGACTCGACTGGATGCAGGAAATCAAAGCCCAAGGAGGAGCAGCAGATTCCTGAGGAGGAGTGTGACCTGGATCTGGAGTCTGAAATGGCTCCGGAACTGTCTGTGCAAGGGCCCAACAACTTGAAAGAGCAGTAGTTGTTACCAGAGCAGGGACCAGTGTCTCCTCAAATAGCCTGTCCCCAGAGAAGCTGGCAGACAGGAGGGAGGAACAAAAACCTAAACTGGATCTTGCCAAGTTAGAGCAGGAGGAAAAGCTTACCAAACTAAAATTGAAGAAAGAACAAGCTCTAGGGCAAAGGGGGTCTGCTCTGAAGGAGAGGAAGATGTCCCATGAGCTAAACCTCAGAGAGCTGGATATAATAGCCCTTAGAGAGGGATCCCGCAACATCAATGTTGGCAGCATACCCACAGTGTCCACTGGTGAGTCCAGAATCCCAAAAGATGGGGTACCCAGTTATGTGGTGGGGTGTGACAGAAACAAATGACTTGCAGCCTATGAAGTGGCTCTAACAGTGCACAAGCTCCCAGAGGAGTTCTGGGGTGGTCGTTTGAGGAGGAATATGCCCACAGTGGGGAGAGACACACTCCTTATAATAGAGGTAAAGGACCAGACATGCTACACTGCATTGAAGTCCATCCTAGTTAGTAAGTTTGGACTGACCCCTGAGAGGTAATGGCTCAGATTCAGGGGCAAACACAAAGCGATGATGGACAGAGGGCTGAAACTTTCCAGACACTCACCCCAGTCATAGATCTGGGGTGAATCCATCATCGTTCTTTAGCTAACTTTGCCACCTCAGTTCAGACCCAGTAATATGCAAATCAGTCTTGGCCCTGTTCCTCATGGGAACAATTCAGCCCGACAGCCAAACCAGGTCTTCCCTGGACCAGAAACAAGCATCCTGGGACTGGTTTCGGGGTAACACCCCTCATCAGCCAGGCTGGCTTGAATGCAGTGGCAAAGTCAGCAAGGACCGACGTCTGGGCATACCCTGCCAACTTCGGGTGAACAAAGCAAACACAAGGAGATGATGGACGGGGGGCTGAAACTTTTCGGAAACTCACCACCAGTGACCTATCTGGGTTGAACCCAGCATCGTTCTTTAGCTCACTTTGCCACCCCAGTTCGATCCCAGCTATAGGGAAATCAATCTTGACCCTGTTCCTCATGGGAACAGTCCAGCCCAAACTGCCAAGCCAGGTCTTCCCGGGACCAGAAACAAGCATCTTGGGGGTGGTTTTGGGGTAACAGTCCTCATCAGCCAGGCTAGTTTGAATCCAGTGGTAAAGTGAGCAAAGTTCCCTCATCTGGGCATACCCTGCCAACTTGGGGTCAACAAAGCAAACACAAAGAGATGATGGACAGAGGGCTGAAATGTTTGAGATACTCATCCTCAGTCACAGATCTGGGGTGGATCCATCATCGCTCTTTTGCTCACTTTGCCATCCCAGTTCATACCCACCCATATGCAAATCAGTCTTGACTCTGTTCTTCATGGGAACAATCCAGCCCGAACTGCAAATCCAGGTCTTCAGTGGACCAAACCAGCATCCTGGGACCGGTTTCAGGGTAACACCCCTCATCAGCCAGGCTAGCTTAATTCAAGTGGCAAAGTGAGCAAGGGACCCACATCTGGTATACCACGCCAACTTAGTGCGAACAAAGCAAACACAAGGAGATGATGGATGGAGGGCTAAAACCTTTCAGGCACTCACCCCCAGTCACAGTTCTGGGTTGAAGCCATCACCTTTTTTTAGCTCACTTCGCCACCCCAGGTCAGACCCAGTCCTAAGCAATTCAGTCTTGACCCTGTTCCTCATGGGAACAGTCCAGCCCAAACTGCCCCAAACCAATTGGCTCGTTGAGTGATTCAACAAGACCTCGGAAGGCATGATTAGAGACTTACCTGAGGAATAAGTGGGACATCCTCTTACCATGCCTGTTGTTTGCCTACAGGGAGGTACCATAGAAGGGAGTGGGCTTCAGCCCCTTTGAACATGTGTACTGGCACCCTTTCAGGGGACCTCTGAGTCTGGTGAAGGAAGGATGGGAGCAAGCTCCCAAGAAGATTCCTCTGGATTTAGAGAGCTACATACTGGCCTTCAGAGGCCAGATGGCTAAATTGCTGAAGCACGCTTCTGACAACTTGGAAGCCATTCAGGTTGTGATGTAAGAGTCGTATGAACAACATTCTACTACTGTGGAATTACAGCTTGGGCAGAAAGTAAGGGTTATAGGACCTGTGGAGCCAGGGCCCTCCAGGTCTGGTGGACGTGGCCTTATGAAGTGATTGAAAAGATTGGTAAGGCTACCTACCTGGTGGACATTAAAACCCCCAGGTACCCCACAGGGTGCTTCACATCAATAGGTTCAAACCCTACTTTGAGAGGTCCGAGATCACTATGCTGTTGGTGACAGGTGGAGAAGAGGGAGAGGAGAGTGAACCTCTCCTTGACCTCTTGTACTCCAAGGGGAAGGATGGGTCTGTGGAAGGAATGATCCTTTTCCCCATTATATCTCTTGAGCAGGAAAGGGATTGTCACTAAGTGTTGGGACAGTACTCCTCTCTATTCTCCCTTATGCCTGGGACTGCCCACCTGTGAACCAATGATATGGGCACAGGGGACACCGTTCCTGTTAAGAATAAATCTTACAGGTTATTGGATAAGGTGAGGGCAAGCATGAAGCGTGAAGTCTCTAAAATGTTAGAATTGGGGGTGATAGAACCCTCTAGTAGCCCCTGGTCTCGTACTGTGGTTCTGGTACCAAAAGTTTCCCCATCGGGCACCACACTTGAACTGAGATGGTGTGTGGATTGTAGAGGGCTAAATTCTGTGACAAAGACTGATGTTCATCCCATCCCCAGGGTAGATGAGCTCATTGACAGGTTAGTAGCTGCCCAGTACTTAAATACATTTGATCTTACATCAGAGTACAGGTAGATCTCCCTAATAGAAGGTGCCAAGGAGGGGTCCACCATCTCTACTCCAGAGGGCCACTATCGGGTTAGAGTGATGCCCTTTAGACTCAAGAATGCCCCTGCCACCTTCCAGAGGTTGTGAGCCAGGTACTCGTTGATATGGAGGCTTTCTCAGCTGCCCATCTGGATGACAAACCTGTCTTCAGTAGCAGTTGGAAGGACCATCTTTTTCACCTCCAGGAAGCGTGTCATGCTCTGCAACAGACAGGCCTGACTATCAAGGTCAGAATGTGCCAGATAGGGCAGGGGTCCTAAGTGTATTTGGGACACGTTGTGAGCAAGGGCCTAGGAGCCCCCCAAAACCAAGACCGAGGTCAAAACATTCTTGGGCTTCATAGGGTACTAAGGAGGTTTGTCAAGGGATATGGCACCATTGTTGCCCCCTCCACAGTGCTGACTACTAGGAAGCATCCCAGAAATGTGATTTGGACAGAGGAATGCCAAACTGCATTTGACTCCCAGAAGCAGGCCATGTTTACAGCCCCTGTGCTCCGGCCCCTGACTTCTTCAAGGAGTTTATCTTTCAAACAGATGCCTCGGTACATGGTGCAGGAGCAGTGTTATCACAGCTAAATGTGGAGGGCCTAGACCAACCTGTAGCCTTTATCTCCAGGAGGTTTCTCCCCAGGGAACAGAGCTGGACTGCTATATAGAGAGAAGCTTATGATGTGATCTGGGCACTGAAGAAGTTGAGGCCATACCTGTTTGGTACCCACTTCCTAGACTGACCACAGGCCCCTCAAGTGGCTCATGCAAATGAGGGGTGAAAATCCAAAATTGTTGAGGTGGCCCCTTTCCCTACAGGTTATGGCCTTCTGGGTGGAACACAGAACAGGAGTAGACCACACCAATGCTGATGGTCTATCCAGGATGTTTTGCCTTAGCAATGAGAACTCCCTAGAGGTTGGGTAGAGCTCTCCACTTTCAGCTGGGGGGCACATATGTTAGACCTGTCATCCTTAGGGTGGTCTCCTCCCAATGTTTTGCCTGCTTACCTCCATTTTTTTGCTCATCTTTTTGCTGGCCGTAGGACGGCTAACCAGTTCTAAAGTGCACATGATTCTTCCCTAAACATGGTGATATTTGTGGATACCTGATTGGCATATTTAGTTTACCTGTAACTCCCTAAATGCTACTAGTAGGTCTGCAGCATCGATTGTGGCACCCACACCAGTAGCCTTTCAAACCTGTCATAGTCCTGCCATTGCAGGGTCTGTGTATGCAGTTTACTGCCACTTCGATTTGGCATTTAAAACACCTTGCCAAGCCGTAAACTCCCCTATTATTACACATAGATCACACCTAAGGTAGGCCCTAGGCAGCGCTAAGGGCATGGTGCTGCATAAGTAAAAGGTAGGAGCTGTGCTTTTAAGTTTTACATGTCCTTATAGTGACAAACAGCTAAATTAGTTTTTCCCTGCTGTGAGGCCTACTCCTCTATTAGGCTAGCACTGGCAATTCCTTAAGAAACTTTAAAACTATAATTCCGGATTAGGAAGGAATAGCTGAATCATGTTTCATATCTTTGGGATGGTAATGATAAATCATCTTTAGTGGTAAAGTTGGATTTGACATTACTGTTTTAGAAATGCCACTTATAGAAAGTGGATATATCTCTGCTCTTAACTTTGCTCTGTGTGCCTAAACACATCTGGGCAGGGTGACAGCTACACTTTGTGCATTCTCTCTAGACAGCCACAAACACAGGAAGGGTGGCTGTGACAGAGGACTCATTTGCATTTATCTGCATTCTGATAACCTTCTTGGGTAGGAAGTCGGAGGTGGGACTCACACTTACATCGGAATAGGCGGAGTCCTTTCCCCACACAAATGACTGATTACCCC
This sequence comes from Lissotriton helveticus, assembly GCF_964261635.1. Taxonomy (NCBI): domain Eukaryota; kingdom Metazoa; phylum Chordata; class Amphibia; order Caudata; family Salamandridae; genus Lissotriton; species Lissotriton helveticus. The sequence continues at coordinate 535,855,735 of NC_136069.1, read as the reverse complement.
TCACAGATAGCCTGGCAGGCAAGACTGGGATGAAAGATAACCTGTGCCCTTCAAGGAGCTTGCCCCAAATGGTCCCAGTCTATTGCCCAATAGTGAAGAATGTGGGTGCCTCTTCCAGGAAAAGACATGTAACCTGATAGCTGACCTTCAGACTCCACCACAGAAAATTAATCAAACACCAAACTCCAAAATCACCTCTACTGATACAGTTGATCTCACGCACCAGCTGGTGTGCATCCTCAAAAACAATGCCTCTAGGAGTTTGTTCAAAGCAATTGAGCAAAACACAATTCTTAGCATGCTTCCAGACTTAAAACCCTCAAATCACTTTAGTGAGCCCCTTCTCTCCAGCTTCCTCAAAGATATCAAACTGTCGATTCTCCCACTTTGGACTAGGATTGTAAATGCCTCACTAAGTCAGGGTAAAATACCAGTCTGTCTAAAAGCTGGACAGGTCACCCCTATTTTTAAAAAAAGAATAGCCAATCCTAACAATTTTTGCCACATTTCCAACATCGCATCACTGGCCAAAGTTCTTTAAAAATGTGTTGATGTCCAACTTTACAATCATATCGACCAATTCAACCTCTTTGACTGGCACCAATCAGGTTTCTGCTCGGGCCACAGGACTGAATCGGCCTCGACACATATGGTGGATAATGCTCTAAAAATACTGGACTGAAATGAATCATGCTTACTAATACGCTTGCAAAAGACACACAGTTGATAGACGGAATGCAGAACAACTCAAAACATTTACCCCCAGTCAAGAGATATGGGTTAAATCCCTCATTCTTTTGCTCAACATGTCACCCCAGTTTAGACCTGGCCATATGTAAATCAGTCTTGACCCTGTGCCTCATCGAACAGTCCAGCCCGAAATGCCAGGCCAGGTCCTCCCTGCACTGGAAACAAGCATCCTAGGACCAGTTTCGGGACTTCACCCCTCAGCAGCCAGGATAGCATGAATCCAGTGACACAGTAGCCTCTTCACCTTCGCTGTGTGGACGGAGCTGGACTGAGCTGCTGACCGTAAAGTAACGCGTTAGGAGGAGCTGAGTGGAGAACACGAACATGAACGCGGACGGAGGCTGACGCTGTCTCTGCTGATCACGCCCACGAGCAAGCGCGCTCCCTGAGTTATCGGAATCAGGAGCAAGCGCGCGGAGGAAGACGCGGCAGTAGGCAGGCAGAGAAGGCCCCCAGGCTGCCCCCAGATTGCCACGGACGATATCGATGCCGCGCACCAAGACATTTGCCATTGTAAACAAGGTAAAAGGGCTAAAGCTGAAGCCTATGGTTCAGCAGGCGTGAAGTGCGAGGGGGCAAGCTTTAGGCAATGGTCCTGTGCCTAAGACAGCCAAAGTAACACCTTGGTACAGGTGTAACAAAGGACAATGTGGGATTGAATGAAAGGAAAAGCGGATTGTACTAAATCGGACAGTCAGTCAGTCCACGCACAGCGGAGGTAAGTGGTGTAATAACAGAGTTTAATTTATTTTTAAAATACTAACCAAAATTGGTACTGGCGCAATAACAGAGTTTAATTTTTTTTTTTTATTTTTCAATCAAAATTGGTACTGATTTATGAGTCATAGAAAACTGACACCCCCAAGTACGTCTGCAAGAAGAGGGGGGCTGGAGCAAACAGCTGGCAGTACTATACCCTAGTGGAAAGGGGTTCAATATAATATTGCCTAAGTAAGCAAGCATTTTTAGCCAAAAGTTGGAAGCCAAATACATTGCATGCTTGCGCCAAAAAAGTCTAAAAACCATAAAGGTCAGAAACAGCCGGATAGCACTATTAAGGAAACTGTGCTTGAAAATGAGTACCGGGGAGAGAGTATGGAATCACCCAAAGGGGTGGCAAAAAGGTTTTCCAAAAGGAATAAAGACATAAGTGAAGGCATCCAAGGTGGATTAAAGGGAGGCGCACAAGTATCTAAATCAATTAAGGATTTTGTAGGAAAACATTAAAAAAAATTACAAACCCCAATGAAAACCCCGGATTTGAACAAAGGATTGAATACAGAACTATTGTTTGAACAACTGGATTTGGAGGACTGTGTAATCAGCTCAGATGTACCCTTTAGTAACCAACTGAACCAAAGCCCTATTGAGGTTACCCCAGAACCTAGACTATCCTCCTCTCCTCAGATTTTCTCCCTGTTGGGTGACAGTGATATGACGGGTGAAGGGATGAACTTAACCAACCCTGAAAGAGAACAGAGAAGTGACTCTGAGCAGATTAGAATGTCCACGACTGTAAAGAGCATGGAGCAACACGAAATTCAAGGAGCAGCATTTATAGAAAACTCGGCACGGAACAATACCTTGGGTATGGACATATCAGCAACTGCTTCAGCATCTATGCTAGATATAATGCTAATGCTACAAAAAACCTTGCAAGGGATGTTGGAAGTGGCGATGCTGAATAATAGTATGTGAAAAATCCATAAAACCCTATTTCAGAAGATAGTAGGAGAATTGCAAGGAATTAGGGGGCTGATGCCCACGTTAGTGAGACCTGCTCAGAATCAGGACATCCCATTGCAGGAAGAGGAGAGGGAGTGCGAGCAGTCGAGTGACCATCAGGAGGTTTATATTTCAAGATGCCCAATGTTAGTAAATAGATGGAATGATCTATTGGGTTATAGGCGATACAACGCACGGAAAGTTAAGAGAAGAACAGCACCCTTAAAAAAGAAGGTGAGGGTAGTGGAAAAAGAGATGGAAGGAAACCCAAACACTGTGAAGAAAGGGAGTAAAGAATCAGTAATCCCCCAAGAAGACAGAGTTATAGTAAGAAATAGGAGGTCAACGAGGATCCCCAAAATCAGTGCAAGGGTGGGGGAGGTAGCAACGGTGAAAAAAAAGGAACAAACAAAAGCTACACCAATAAATAAAGGGGAACCTAAGGTGACTAACTTATGGAAATGACTCCAAGGGCAAAGGAACATGAATAGAATAGCAAATAAGGGAGAGGCCTCAGTAAAAAGAAGAAGTCAATGGAAAGGGATGGAGGAGAATCTATTTGGTACTACTCCTGCAAAGGATGTCGAAAATCTGTGGCTATATTTTGAACCTGTCAAAATAGAGAAAGGGAGAAAAAAGGCATGACGGTCATACCCCTAAACCGTTCCCAACTTGTATTTTCCTTTACTAAATGTCCTAGTCTGAGTGAGTTGGGATCAAAGGATCTACAACAAGTAGGGTTTAGTAATAATAATGATGGAAAATAACTCACCAGGGTAATATTGTACTCAAGCATGGTTAAAACAGCAATTGAGAGGGCGGAAAAAGAGATAGTAAAGGAAGGGATAAGGTTGGTACCGACTAGAAAAATGGAGAGGAGGAACAAGCGGACAGAGCCTTTTTAGCATGTCATTCAGGCTTGGGAAGAAGACAGATAAGTCTGATTTTAGGCGAGGAAGGGAAAGAGAAAATTTGAGAATGGTAGTTGAGAACTATGAGTCAGGTAACCCATGGGGTGAATGGTCCGCTAATGATAGCTGGCCAGGCGCCCCATATGGGGATAATTCCGTTGATGACCGTCTCAGTGATGTTGAGTAGGGAGGAGGGGTGTCGCATAACATGATCCTATTATCTTGGAACGTAAATGGGCTAGGAGGGGGGACAAAAGTAGAAAGTATAAAAACCCTAGCCCGAAGGACTGAAATAGTAGGTTTACAGGAGACCTGGCTATGCGACTATACCCCCGTCTTTGAAGGTTTTGTGCAACTACATAAACCTGCAAGATGGAAAAGATTTGGTCGACCGGCTGGGGGCATTATGACTCTTGTTTCGACTAAGATAGCGAAAAGGGTAATGATAATAAATATGACTTGTAAATGGTTACTGGTCAGTGATGTACACTTGTTGGGCTCGGAAGGGTTGTATGATCATGTGCTAATTGTAAATGTATACATGCAATGGGGTTCAAATGAAGAATATGAGATAGAAATGAGACGGTTCGAAAATGACCTAGACTTATTGTGTGAAACGTTTTAAAATTATACAATAATTGTAATGGGCGATTTTAATCATAAATTGAACCCCTCGAGATGAGACCGATGGCTTAAAGATGTCTTGAGCTCAAATAATATACCCCCAGCATTGTTCCCAAACTGTACAACCTCTAAACAAGGGCACATTTTCGGGGCTAAAGGGATTGTTCTGCCTAAATGGCAGGTGGGAAACAGATAGCCCTGCAAAGCAGACCTTCAAGATAGGTTCCCAACACGACCCGATCGATTATGTATTCATCCATGCGTGGAATTTTGACCTCATCAAGGGGTTTCAGATAACTCCTTGCGATGGTAGCGACCACAATATTCCTCAATTTGCCTTAGCAAGGGGACCCCAAAGCTCTAGAGAATTAGTTCTCCCTCAACAAGTAGAGTTCCCTAAAAGTCTGACAACAAGACTTACTGAGCAATATATTGAAAAGTTAGCTGGATTCCAACAGCAAGTGAGTCTGGAGAATGTTAGGACGAAGAAAGTGCCTTGGTTCGAGAAAAAGATAAAAGAATGGCACAGTGCCTTAAAGTAGATCTAAAAAGTAAGGTTTCATGCTCAATGGCTAAACAAGCAATGCAAGGCAAACAGCCAAGCTGGTTTAACGGGGAGTGTCTAATTAAGAAAAGAGAAATAAGAAGAGAAGAAAGAAGCCTGAGGAAAAAACATGATCCAATGAGACACAAAAATGTAAGTAATATGAAGAAGGAGTATAAAATGCTAGTGAGAAATCTGAAGATGGTCTTCAAAGAAAAATGCTAGGCAAACTTGCTGAAAATTATAGAATCTAAAAACGTGCGTAATTTCTGGAATCTGTTAAAGGAAGCATCAGGACAGGCAAAGGGGGCTATGCCCTGTGTAGTTGAGGAAGCAGCATGGGAAGAATATCTAGGGGAGCTATACGGAATATATATTGAAGAAGAAGGTGAGGATACCAGTCCCTAGATGGAGGCAGTGGTAGATCTAAAACCTCTGTTTACAATAGGAAAGGTAAATAAAATCATAAGAAACTTAAACCTAACCCGTGCTGCAGGACCTGATAATCTGCCAGCAATTATCATAAAATCCCAGCAAGATTGGTGAGTGGAATTTTTCTCTTGTATGTTTTTGGCAATATTGGAGTCAGGCAAGATCCCCGAAAAGTGGAGGGGAGCAATAATCAGACCCATCCACAAGAAGGGTGACAGAAAAGCACCAAAAAATGATAGACATATCAACCTGTTGGATATTGGGGAAAAGGTATTTTCCAAAATAATTCTGGGTAGCCTGAAAGACTGAGTGGAACAGTGGTCAATCGTGCCAGTGGAACAAGGAGGCTTTAAGAAGGGGCATTCCACGATCGATCACTGTTTCACACTGTGGGTCATAGCGCGGAAGTCTATGGAAAAGCAGGGGAAGTTATGCTGCTGCTTCGTAGATTTCTGCGCGGCTTTCAACCTAGTGGTTAGGAGATGCCTTTGGAAGTCCCTAAGAAAATATAATATCCCAGAGGGGTTACTGGGAATTATCCAGGAGCTACATAAACATAATTGGGCGCAAGTCATCAAAGACACAGATGGAGCATTGACACCTAAAATATTGATTAAGAATGGTTTAAGGCAGGGATGTGTATTGGCCCCCTTACTGTTTGCAATATATCTGGCCGACCTCCCAGCCACCTTAGAAGTGAACAGAAGTGCCAGCCCTAAAATGCATGGGAAACAATTGTCCTGTTTGCTGTACGCTGACGATTTGGTAATCTTTGACCAAACAGAGATTGGATTACAAAGGAAGTTATATGCCTTTAATGAATACTGCTTGGCCAAACATCTGACTGTAAACATGAACAAAACTAAAATCCTATGTTTTGGGAAGAAAACTCAGAATTTTAATTGGTATCTGGGTCCTACCAAACTAGAAATTGTGAACGAATATAGATACCTCGGTATCTGGTTCGAAAAGTCTTTAAAATGGGACATCCACCTGGTAGCGCAGAATGCCAAAGCCCATACATCAGGATGTGGGCTAAGGAAAGTTAACCAAATCTATGGGGATATGTCACATAGACCTTTATTGAATACCTATAAGGCAATGATACCCCCACAAGTGCAGTATGGGACCAAGGTCTTGTATTTGAGTGGGAAGAACAACTGGGACATTGAGGAAGGAAAATGTTTAAAACCATCGATGTCACTGCCTGGCTCATCTATGATCCAGGCAATCCAAGTAGAGCTTGGAGTGACAGCATGGAAAATACAGGTACAAGTGGCCCTTTTAAGATTTTGGAAAAGATTGGGATCTGAGGAAGTCACAAAAGTGTCACAACGGTGTAAAGAGGAGATTCTGCATAGCGACTTAAAGTGGGCCAAAATGATTAGAATGAAATTGGGCATGACATGTAAAAACCGAAAAGTAAAATTTGACCAGGCGACACTGTCGGTTGAAGCTTCAAATGGGGAGCCTAGAACGGCAGGAAGAGAATTATCGAGGCAAAATGACATGATATACCTGGGAAAGAAAGTATCAATCCACTCTATGATGAATAGTTGGAAGAATGATATGTGGTACCCCTATTTGGATACACTACCAAACGCTGGATTAAGAGCTGAAGTGCTCAGGGGAGAATAGGGGTCAACCATTGGGCATCGCATGGAAATAGAAAAGCAGAAATTGTACAACCCAACGGTAAATGTCGCTGTGGATTAGGTACCAAATGCGACAATTTACATATTTTATTACATTGTCAAAAATGTGTGTCACAGCGGAAATAAGTTTTTACGACCTATGTTTTTTAAATATGGTACCTGAGCGCCTGTTAGCAATTAATCTTCTTACTGACATGCCAAATCATGATGTAGCAATCGCCATGGCAAAATATATGAAGGCGTTAAAAAGGACTGTGTTGGAACTAAATAAGATTGGATAGAAAACGGCATGGGAAATGCTTAAAGTACATTATGCTTAGGCTGTAACACTATCTTATGGTGTTGTTTATTGTAACCCTAGGAGAATTTTTAAGTTGCGGGAGGTAGGTAGGATCTCCCCCATTTGAAGGTATTGCGTTTTTAAAAGTGTCATTGAAATTTTTATATATGTTTTAAATTATTTATTGGAATATGTATCATGTTGTTTAGAGACCAATGGTCTAATAAACGTACTTTTACTACTACTACAGTGACACAGTGAGTCCAGGACCCAGGTCTGGGCATACCCAGCGCACTTAGGGAGAGGAAGCAAAAGACACACAGTTGATGAACGGAATGCAGAACCAATCAAAACATTCACCCCCAGTCACGAGATCTTGGCTAAATCCATCATTCTTTTGCTCACCATGCCACCCTAGTTTAGACCTGGCCATATGCAAATCAGTCTTGGCACTGTGCCTCTTAGGAACAGTCCAGCCCAAGCTGCCAAGCCAAATCCTTCCTGGACCGGAAACAAGCATCCTAGGACTGGTTTCGGGCTTTCACCCCTCATCAGCCTGGATAACTTGAATCCAGTGGCACAGTGAGCCCAGGACCCACGTCTGGGCATACGTGGCACACTTAGGGCGAGGAAGCAAAAGACATGGACGGAATGCAGAACTATTTTTTTGTAACGATTGTGTTGACTATGTGTGAAATTAAAATATGCCTCTATACCTAAACATGAAAAGAACTCGGAGGGCAAATATTATTTTGCTATTCTCCTTTGATGCGGTGTACATGTCTATTCACAGGTATATGTTTTTTTGCTGCATTGAGCTACGTGGGGGTGGCTAATCCTTTGAGTCCATTCCCTCAGTGAGTTGCTGGTTCAAGAGTACACCTGGCAACTACCCAGTAACTATGTTACATTGAGAAGACACAAGCATGAGATGTGTTGCAAATTGTATCTGTCCGCACATGCTAATTGTTTATAATATCTGTTCCTTTTGTCTCTGGCACTATCAATCCTTCTTTTATTCTCATCAACCACTACAGGTCCATTGCACCATTGAGGTGGAGATGCGTCCCGATGCCCTGATAAAATTGCTGTTTCTTTTAACTGAGTGTGGACACTCTTAAATTAAAGAATGTGTGAGATAGCTGTTCACAACTCGATTTTAATTAGGAGATCGGTTCACTTTTTTCACATTACGGGGCTTAGATGGTAGATAGAAGACACCATCGTTTACACTTTACTTTTCACCTCTTCACATTAGTCTAGAAGTTAGGTCACACTTTTGTTTCTGTCAAGAAAGTGCCGATGATGACAGAACGAGCAAACCGTTGAGTACCAACCAGTAGCTCCATGGATGGTGCTTACGTGAGGCACTTTCTGACTCATCTCACAATTTCTCTTTGACATTATTGGTTGATGGATATGTGACAGCTTGTGGGTGGTTGATGACTTTTTAACAATGAGGAACACTTAAGGTGGGCATGACTAGACAAATAATCAGAGCCTTACCTAGGAGTAATACATAATACTGGTATGATAGAATTGTTTCTAATATTGCAATGCGGTCTCTATAACCAGGTTTTGTATTTTGTGAACTATTTCAGCAGGCCCCTCGTGAATCTCCTAGCTGGCATGCCCTCCATTGTGGTAGGCATGAACTTTGGATTTAAACTAGTCCCTCATGACCTCAAGTAAACTTTTAGCGCTATTGAATTCTATGCACTGTTTTTGTATTTATTCTTTTAAAATTCAGATCTTGACTTCTACTTTTTAGGTTTTTGCCATTTTGGTCTTGTTTTACTCAGATAATTATTCTCTATTTTTCTAAACCTGTGTGGTGTATTTATTGTGTTACTGTTTGTGTGTGTGTATGCGTGTGTGTTTGTGTTGCACAAATACTTAATACATTGCCTCTTAAGTTAAGTCTGCCTTTTCTGTGCCAAGCTACCAGAGGGTAAGCACAGGTTAATTTAAAGTGAGTATCTAGCTTACCCTGACTAGGATTGCGGTCCCTACTTGGACAGGGTGTAAACCTCTGCCAACTAGAGACAGTGGCGTAACACAGGCTCCCGAGCTGCAGGGGGCCCCCTCAGCACAGTACTCGCATCCGAGAGCTCCTAATAAAAACTGGAGGGGGGGGGGGCCTCCCTGCACCTTTCAGGGTGGCCTCCTCATATTCCGTTACGCCACTGACTAGAGACCCGATTTCTAACAACCAGTTATTTGTGTTCTGGGTATACTGATATTCTAAAGCTTACATTATTTTCAAATAAACAGCAATCAGTGTTTCAGTGAGGGTCCTGAGCTCATATCCAGTGCCTGAACTTACCCAGAGTTTCCAGTGACTCTCTTCTCCCATTTTTCCCCTGGTTCCTATTTGAGGTATTGCTTTGCTATTTCATTTGAAACAGGTGACACGTAAGATGCTTCAGGGCCCCTTTTTGGTTGAATCTCTTTTCCCCAAAACCCGACAATATTCCAGGAAACGCATCTACACCACAGTTGGAAATATAACTGAGGAAGGCTATCGGATCCAATGTGAATGTGACAATGTTGCAGCAGCCTGGTGGATAAAAAGATTGGTGTAGGGAAACTCTCTGATGGGCAGAAGCGAGAGGGTTTATGCTTACAGTCATGTTACAAGAGAGTCTTTCTCAGAAGTACCTACAGACCTACTACATATGAATGGTGCAGGTCCCCTGCCTGTCCCCAAATCTGCCCCTGATGCCAGCAACATTGTGCTATAGAGGAAAGAGACTCGATCTATTACAATGGAGCCTTACCTGCTCCATACGTACCCCAAAATCCACCACCTGGTGTTATCTTTATGCTACTGAGCAACAGCCAGTGAGGGGGGCAGGAGCTGGATTGTCAGTACTTTCCGTGGTAACTAGGACTTGCAAGCAATGTGTCAAAGAAAATGTCTTCTTGAACAAATCTTAAGCAGTTTGTGACATCCTGTACCTAACTAAAATTGAAACAATGTTAATTGGATGTACTGTACATGTTTGCAGCTAGAGTGATGGAAAGTTTCGAGTTCCTTGCTCTTAACAGAGGACATTTACATTGACATAAATATTGTGTTCTAAACATAGTTTTCCAAAATATTATCCCATTGGGTGCAGATTGTCTTAACTCCAGTGGGACGATTGTTTTGTAAATGGTGTTTAGAACACAATATATATGTCAGATGATATTCTGGGTAGGATATTCTGGTGACACTCCATTTGGAGCATGTACAGTTGTCTTGCAGAAGACAATTCCAATGGCTGTGTCCTCCTACATGCATGTTCACTCTACCATGTGACAACTGAGTCAAACATCAGGAGATATAGGAGTGAGATTTCATCTACTGTGTCGATTGTCTCTTAAAAGAACTGTGTAAAATGATTCCCTTGCGTCCTATTTCTAGTCACTTGTTGAACCTCTCTGTGCAGATTGGAAAGAAGGATTCAAGACACACTTAGCAAGCATTGGGAGAAAAACCCTGTAACAAGCAGGATGTGTGCCTCACCCAGGATGAGGTATAGCTTTAGTGGTGGAAGGTTCTAAAGTGTTTAAACACCTACCAATATGTGCTAACTGTGAGGAAGACGAGGAGGAACAGTATGGTGAATACAAGGTTGTGTCAAAAAAGCATGTCAAAGTTATAATAACAATGCATTCCAAATAGTTCTGAAGTCAGAAAATAATGGGAATGTCAAAAGACTGCAAATTACTGTAAAACCAAAATACATTTTAACATAATGAATTGAGATTACATAATAACACAAAAAAACGTTGTTACCAGCATAAACGAGAAGACATAAACCCAGGTTTTGAGACAGCTGTTGAGATTCCCTGTTGTTTAAGATAGTTGAAAAGTTAGACTGATCCACACCCTAAAACGCACTAGCACCCAGGTGGTTCTTATAAGATTGAATGAGCAGGCTGGCAACTGCTGTGTATCTTTGAAAAACCACTGACTGGATTCCGTTAGCTGGCAAAAACCAAGGCTAAAACAAGGCCAGACACAGAATTAGTGGCCCGATGTGATGATCAGTCCAAATGAAGCTAGTCTATGCAATAATTCAACAGCAAAGGTTTCGGCCTGCCTTTGGTTTTTTGGGGGTTAGTAAGGGGATCAGTGGCAGACAGCTTAGTGTCAGACCAAGGAAACGTTTCTTTCCCAGGTACCTGATAGGATTATCGAGGCCAGCACAAACTATCCATTCAGGCACACAGCAGAAGATGGGCAACAACACAGCCTCTCACACTGGAAGAATCCATGGACAGGTCTGCATTTTTGTGTGATCATGGCTCTATATAACCTCCTTCAGCTAGGGAAGATGTTAGGTGTATCAGACAATCTACAGGGGCCGACTGCCACTCAATTTAATGGTGCTGAGCTCACCTCAAGGAGAGCTCACACCCCAGTGCCCTTGAGACATCAACATAGTCTGCTGACTGAGGGAACCTATCAGGGCTGTATTCACTGACCAATACTTTCCAACCTATTGAGTCGCAGGCAGAGTGAAGTCAGGTGTCTGAAGCAGGTGATCCCTTGGAAATCTAAGGGAAACATTTGCACTTCTTGAGAGGAAGAAAAGTTTTACAAGCCAGGTGACATCTCCAAATGAGGGCGGTTTGAGAGGTATACATTCCCTACTTCACTTTCAACATGTGGGCGGCGAGGTCTGTTCAGGTCTTAGTTTTTCCATACCAGAATCTATATTAGGAATTATATGGGCCCATGTTAGAACTCTTCCTATATAGAAAGCAACAGGAGTTCAGCTTGAGCTTGTTCAAATTCCCTCTGGTGGATCCAGTGTTGCGGAGGTGCTCACCACGTTCATGGATTATCAAACGACCCCCACTCATCTTAAATCTTTGCCAACGAAATCCACGGTTTATCACTGTGCCTGATTATTGGCCCGCCGAACTCCTAACTCTGACAGCTAGTTCCTAGTCAGTACTGGTGAAAGCATGTGCTCCCAAGAGGGCAGAGCTTCTCTCACTCACTCCTAGCTTGAACCTTACTGCTCTGTGGGTTGGAGTAGAAAAAAAGTGGAGTGGCCCTCCTACTGTCCACTGTGATTGTGCCCTTGAATATGGAAACCAAATGTAGGCCTCTGAAACCAGTTTCTGACTACATTCCATCGACACACCTTGGCATGCAGGGCCGGCTATAGCGCTGGTGGGGCCCGGAGCGCCAATCATTTTTGGCACCTACACACACCATGACTGCCTCCCATGATTCTCTCACTACCACCAAGCAACAGTGCCCCTCATCTCTCCAATATTAAGCTATTGGTAAACATAGCGCGCACCTATCCCCTCCCCCGGAGGTCAGCACCACCTCTACAGGTCAGTGCCCAGTGCGGCCGCACCGGTCGCATTGCCCTAAAGCCGGCCCTGGTGGCATGTGTAGCTCTTAGCAGACAACAGCTACCTCATCTGCTTAATCCTGCCATTCCTGCCCAGGAGAAGGAGTCTGCTTGGGGACACAGTGCCAGAGAGCCCTACTGTCCTGAGCTGTGGCACTTCTGAGCAGAATACAATGCATGGAGAAGGGCAGGAGCAACAGGAATGGAGAAGGGGATCTGGGCTCTCCTTCTGAAAGTATTGTACCCCTCCCTGGAAATCTCTATGCTATGTGTACATCCTTAAAGAGAAGTTATAGAGTAGAGAGTTTCAGCTTCAAACTTTTGACAGCTTACCTTTCTGCCCCTCATGTTGTCAAAAAGGGACAATATGTATTGCTACAACAGCAGTAAGTAAATAATCCTGTCATATATCTGTTGGAAACATGCGTCAAAACAAAAAATGATGCGGAATCTCAGCTCTTTCGCGAATAAAATAATAACGTTCAGAGACAGCCTTTCAGGCTTACCCTCTCATCAGTTACTTCAAGGAACAAGTAAGCCGACATATTAGTTTCACAACAGAATAAATGCGGCATACCACGGCTGGCACGACATGTAATTTCCCCCTTGGGAATCCAATTCTCAAAAGTGATTTAATTTTCTTTAAAATATCACAGAAAGCTGCAAGTGAAAAGATTGAAATAAATCTCCGAATCCAAGAGGGATATTTATTTTGACAACATTTACCCAGCCACCGAGAGACAATCTAAGTACGGAATTTGCTCGTTGGAAAGAGCGACGAGTATTCGCTGACATTTTTAATGCATAGTGCAACTATAATTTAGAGCATATATCTCCCAAATCTCAGGGAAATTGACTCTCATTTTTTTTAGAAATGCCTCTGGCTCACAACCTTCACATCTATGAAAGAACGTGGCCCTCTGGAACAGAAGAAAAGGTTCATCTGTGTGATCTTGTGGATTTGCGGCTTGGATCAGTTTACCTGCCTTGTGGAAAAGGGTAGGACAAAGATAAAATAATAGCAAAAATTGATAGTTTAGATTAACTAACAGATTTCCAGGCTGTCCCTCTTTGCTGTAAAAAAGACCTTACTGATAATCGGTCTAATTTGAGATTCTGAAATTAATCCATGGGTGGTGAGTGAACTTTGAAGCTAGTGGAGTGGAAATCTCGAATAAAAATTCTTCAGGAAGCGAAGCCCAAACTCCAAGAACATTATTAAAACATTAGGCCAAATAGTGCATTTTTCAAGCACTATTGTCTAAAGGAATTGGTTACAAAGCCATAGGATTTACGTACTGTGATGAAAGGGCACTCATTAAATATTACAATACTCCTCACGCTCCGTACACATTTATTTTTAGAGGCACTCCCTCGAGCAATGTTTTTAAAATACAGACCAATTGCTTTCTTTAAACACACAAGGAAATTGTCTCAAACACCAATTTCAAAGATTAAGGATGTTTGCAAAAAATTCAAAACGTGCCTTGTTCACCTACCTTCCCTCCATTTCCTATTCTTCCTCTTCTAAGTAGAGTCCTTGACATGCCATATGACAGGCAACATACTAGAAAGAATTCACAATCTCTGCTTTTACACAAAAGTTACCACGGCCGGCTTTAGCGCTGGTGGCGCCCGGTGCGAGAATCATTTTTGGCGCCGCACACCCCATGACCACCTCCTTGATTTTTTCACTACCACCAGTCATAAGGACCCATCATCTCTCCAATCATATGTTATTGCTAAATAAACGCCCCCTCCAACGAGGTCTGTGACCCCTCTACTGGTTAGCACCCAGTGCAGCCGTACCAGCCCTAAAACCGGCCCATTGCAGTTACTACTTAGGTAAGACACATTGTCGAGGTTTAGACAACCGAGTTAAGCTGATTCAGAGATGCCAATTAAAAATGCTGACTCACGCACACAAGGAAAGCACACCCAAGGTCCCGCCTATATTAACCACAGCCCGGGATTCAATTGGTCGTTAAGAAACCTACGTTCCGCCTCCCTTACACTTGCCTGCATGCCTTCCATCCACCAAAGCAGAAGCCGAGGATACTCTTTCTCTTACATCACAGCAAAGACCTGGAACAGCCTCCCCATGCTGCTACGCACCATTTCCTATCTCCCCGACTTCCAAAGAGCTCTCAAGACCTGGCTGTTCGAATGAGCCCCTGAGATCCGCAAGCGCCTGGATACCCTATCGGGTGATAAGCTATACTATTAGGGATTCATTTAATGTTGGTTCTGTAGATGGTGTTCTCGATGGTAATGGATGTTTTAATATTGCGATGAATTTCTCTGATAATAACAGCTTGTTTTGTTAATGAGATATAACCATATTGTAATTTTATGCTTATATATCATGATTTTGTAATTGGAAATATGCATATTTTCCAGTAAGTTTTCATTGTTGATAATAATCACTAGGATTAGTTCATGATTAGTTAACTGCTGCAAATGTCCGCACACGCCTCCCCACCTTACCAAAGTGTACCTTCTGAATTGAATTGTAATCCTGGTAAGGGCACAAACAAAGTTTGCGCATAATTAACAGTTACAAGTTGTACAATACTGAGTTCAGTGGAGTGACAAACAGCCCAGATTTATCATTAATTTATGCAGCACAACGCAGCAAGACAACTTGCTGCTCTGGGTTAAATAAAGAGGGCAGGAATGTGCCATGCCTATCAAGATATGGTGCATTCCTGCTCTTTGCCTGCACTGTGTGCTGGCTAGACACAAAGAAGGCACCCTTGTGAGGGGGTGAATGGTGCCTGCGTTGCAGGTCAGGTTGTTTTTGTGCCAGGAGGGGCATCTTCCTGCACAAAAGACAATCTGTAGAGGTGTTTTCCTCTTTGTAAGTGTGCTTCAGAATGCAGTTCATCTAGAAAGAGGAAACAATGAGGAGAAATAAAGATGTTTCTCCTTGTTGTGCCTCTATGGGGAAGGAATTGGATTTTAAAATATTCCCAGGTTTACCAGTCTTTGGAAATCTGGGACTGTTCCAAAAATCTCCACCCATGTTTGCCTCCCTGGTGCAGAGTAACTCAAAGCAGCACTTTGAGCTGCATTGCATTACTCCAAATTTACCAAGCAACGCAGGTCCACGCAAGGTGGCTTGGTAAATTTGACTTCAGGATTGTGTTGCCCTGCTATCCCCTTTAGTGATGCCAGAGAAACGCAATCCTGTGATAAATCTGGCCCTGTGTAATACAATCCCAGGCTGACTGAAAACACAGCTTTAATTTGTAAATCAATGTTACAGTTTGCACAGTTGTCGAGGGGACTTTAGTGGTAAAGCCGGAAAGATCTGTAGTCGAGCCGAGACGCGGACAGGCAGCAGCTGCTCCGTAGCACTTGTGTGCACTGGATTCATAGCATGGATCCTCACATTGGAGGATCCAAAAGGCAGTATGGAGATTATAAATCACCAGGACAGACAGGTCCTTAATTCCACCGGGCATTTCCCTGCTAGGATGGAGTCCAGGAAGGCCAGTTTATAGGGCAGTGGCCACTCCTGCTGCAAATGTCACTTTCCCCAGCTCCCCAAGGTTAATTGCGGCAGGCACTTGAGGTATCAGAGGGAGGTGGGGGGGGGGGGGGTAGAGAGAAAGTGATCAGAGAGGGAGAAGAGAGAGAGGAGAGAAGGAGAGAAAGAGAATAGATTAATAGAAAGAGAGAGATTGCCCAAGGAGACAAAGGAAGGGGGCTGGTTTGAGCATTTTTGCTAGGGCCGCTTTGGTCCTTCAGTCCAGCCCTGCCAATCACTGACTGCTGCGATTTGTGCACGCCCTTTGTGGCCCACCTGTTTCTGCATGGGCTTTGTTTATGCTTTGAGACCTTCAAAGAGGTTGAAAGTAAAAAGAGACATCACAAAGGGAGCTTAAACATAAGGGGCCTCATTTATGAGGCCTTGCATCACTTTTACGCCGCCGGTGCGTCACTTTTTGTGACGCACCAGTGGCGTAAAAAATGCGCCTTGTTGCGCCATATTTACAAAGTGACGCATCTAGGTAGATGCGTCACTTTATAAACCCCTGCGCCACATTATACCTGCGCCAGGTATAATGTATGCAAATGGGGGCGTATTGACGCAAGGAATGGTTGTAGAAGTGACGCAGTGAAATCTATGAGATTTCACTGCGTCACTTTTAGGACGCTGTTGCGTCAAAATCTTGCGCCTGCCTCACAGCAGGCGTAAGACTGAAGCAGGCCCTTTCACATGGGGCTTGCCCCATGTGAAAGGACGCATTTCTAGAGTTGCGTCACTTTTGTGACACACTCCAGCAATGCGTCACTTTTGCGTCATACAGATAGGTCAGAAATACTGACGTATCTGTAACTCCTTGCGACATGATGCGTCATTCATTAAATATGATGCATCAGGAATGTCGCAAGGAGTGCGCACTGAGAAGTGACGCATAGCTGCTTTCACGCAGCGATGCGTCATTTCTCATAAATGAGGCCCAAGGAACTCAGGTATTGATGACTGCACTTCAGTTAAGAAAGTGACTATCGAGAGAGAACATGAAAGCAGCACTTTTATACACGAACAAATAAAGCAAGCGGAAACGAGGAGTCAGTAACAGCCAAACCTATGCAGTTTCCATTTTAATGAAAACTCATTTGCCAGCCTTGTAGGGCTATCGTTAGTCACATTTTGAAGAAGGAATCGCAGCCGGTGTGTGTTTCACACTTTTTTTTGCAACAATTAAAAGTTGTTATTCATAAAGAAGAAAAGTTCTTTTGTTAATGCGTCATGGGCACTCGTCCGCTCCTCGAGAGCTCCTGATTGGCACCGCACACAATCACAGTTCTGGGCGGATCTCAGGGCCTGGCTCTCCCCTATGGTTTTAAGTGGTCCTTGAATAAATGTCGGCGAGAGCGCTCCTACTCTCAAGAAATTAAAATAAGTACCCAGCGAGAACATGCGCAGCTCTTCCCACATCACGCAGGAAGCAGTTCATTACAGATTCTGTCACTTCCATCCTCGCCTTCAGTGGGTACATCACATTCCTTGTCTCATTTTTATGCAGCGAACCTGAAGGGTCAATTTCAGATGACAAATCCTTGATTGCTGCAAATACTGTAAGGGAAATTAACAATTTCTCTCTGCCCGCCCCCCGCCTTCCCCCCTCGGTGTGCCTGTCCGCAGTGGCGCGCAGCACAGTACGAATAATTTGTTATGTTTTTCAAGCACCGTACCGCAGTATCCCAAAAGCAATTTATATGAAGCGACGTATATTCAGAATAGGCTAAACTCCCCAGGCATAGGCCTCAAAGGTCAACTTGCGAGTTAGGCAGATGTTTTGCAAGTGGTTGCAAAAAATCGACTTGTTTTGTAGACAATGTTTCATTTTCAGGTCCTGGGTGTATAAGGCTTTTGTGTGTTGGTTTATTGAATGAATCCCTTTTCCCATTGTTGTAACGCTTTTGTTTTTTAATTTTTGGGGGTTTTTTGCAGCAAGACTCGGTGATTTAAAGAGGTGCCTTACATTTTCACTGTGATCTGTTTGCCCGGTCCTCTGATTTTGTACCTCTTTACTTACTTGGTCATTTAGGGCCATTTTTATGACCCGGTTTACGTTGCATCACGCAAGGTGGTGCATGAGCGACGTAAACCTTAAATCATATTTTTTGAGCCAAAGCCACTTTGTGTGGCTCCAAAAATATGGAGTAACGCAAAACAGCGCCAATCGCTGCCCTGGGTAGGCGTTCCATGAGCGTTGCGTGGATGTGCCCAAGTGACTCCTATGGTTTTTCACGCATTTCCTGATTTACAAGACTTTGTAAATCTGGGTATGTGTTGCAAAGATATGCCTAGTGGAGGCGGCACAAGGAGAAATATGTCGATTATTTCTTTTTCTATGTGTGCTGCATTTTGCATCACACATCGAAAGAGGAAAAAGCCTCTCAGGATTGTTTTTGTGCAGAAAGGTGCCCCTGCCTGCACAAAACCAATCCTGCTTACATCACAGGCACTCTTGCACCATGGTGCAGGGGTTTCTGCGTTGGCGCTATGCTGCCAAAATGGCTCCAGTGCACACTGTAATATGGCTCAGGTGCAAAAGTATAGCTTCTGCATTACCTTTTGTAATTTCTGTTGTGCTGAGAGATGAGGGTTACAAAAAGAAGGCACAGATGACTATTGCACCCTTGGGGGTCACTGCTGCTGTTTGGGGGCATTCTTTGAGGCTTACCTGTAGCCTCCTGTTGCACGGGACCATCGCTGGGCTTTCCACCGCTCTCCCCCGCCGCCGAGTGTTACCGGCCACTGAGTGGGGAGGAGCACCGACAAACTACACCTCCCAGCATCCCTGCCAGACCGGGACCGGGACGCCGCCTCCTGAGACCTGCAGCTTCCGGCCGGAGGTGCATAAACACCAGCAGCACCTCCGGTGGAGCGGGGGTCACTGCTGCTGTTCGGGGGCATTCTTTGAGGCTTACCTGTAGCCTCCAGTTGCACGGGACCATCGCTGGGCTTTCCACCGCTCTCCCCCGCCGCCGAGTGTTACCGGCCGCTGAGTGGGGAGGAGCACCGACAAACTACACCTCCCAGCATCCCTGCCAGACCGGGACCGGGACGCCGCCTCCTGAGACCTGCAGCTTCCGGCCGGAGGTGCATAAACACCAGCAGCACCTCCCGCGTCGTGGGACGCGCGCGGGCGACGCCGGGCGAAGCCCGGGCAGAGGGCGGGCCGTCTGTGGCCGTCCGGGGACAACGGAGGACGGGACGGGCCACCCCTCTTGGCTGTAAATGTGAGTAATTGCCAATCCACACTCATAGGACTGATACTTGTTTCCAAGCAGCTAGCAGGGACTGTGTGGTTTGTGCATTTCTGATCCCCTGTGTGCTGCTTTGTAACTTTGACCCGGTACCTACCATGTCTATCCAAACCACCTTAACGGACAACTATCTGCTGAAAGTTGTCAGCAGAATTAACAGCGACAGAAGAAAATCGCTAGGGCAAGGCAATTTACCTGATCTTCCACCTGACCTATCACTGGACCCCACTAATGAGGGTAGTAACGACATTAATGTGACAGCCGAGACTAATAATATCAGTATTAATGCTGGAACCATTGTTGCAGAGGTTCCAGATGATTCTACTGCAGTGGAAGATCTACCAGATTTATCTGAGACCCCAGTTGGCACCCCGCAACAATGCACTAGGGCTACAAGTTTCATGAGAGCATGTAGGAAAACCAATACTAAACGGGGAAGTCACTCGGCCAGGAATAAAAAGGACCCCACTCCCAAGGAGAACATTGGTGATAAAGGGACTCCTACTAAGGACAATTGTGTTACCATTAATATTAACCAATTTGATTTGTTAGTGAGTCGTATTGATGATAAACTGAAGTCGGTTGTGGAGCCTTTATTAGTTAAAATTGATGCATTGTCGGCTGAAGTATTGAGATTGGGGGCTGTGGTGGATCAGCACATAGCCAAATTGGACAAATCCGCATTACCCATTAGAGTTGCTACATATCCTCAACTTGCTACCAAGCAAGATAAGGGGAGGCCTTGCCACATGAATACTGCCTCCCATGGCCCAAATATAGGAAGACAATCACTACAAGCGACACCTGTTTTGACTTGTCCGAAATCACTACCAGTCCGCAATATGGGTCGACCAGTGCAGGTACCCGTGGCCACATCTGCGGCTACAGGGCATGTAGGGGCAATTGCTGGTGTAAGCACATTACCAGCACCAAATAGAGACAGGGCCATGCAGCCGCCAGTCGTATCAGCTGTTGTAGCTGGTCCCGCTGGGGTGTCTGTGGGTATAAAAAATCGTCCAGTAGACCTCCCTCCGGAGTGTGTACCTTATGTCGTGGTTCTAACCAATGTCCCGTTCCTAAACCAGGCCCCACCTCCACAGGAGTCCCGAGATTCTTTAACAAATAAAACGGTCTCATGGTTAAATCGTCAATGTGGTTTCCCAGTTGACTACTCTGACCAAATTATATCTACCAGAAGGGTTAACTGGATCGGTAATACTAGGAAGACCTGTGGGGGTGACTGTGTGATCATCAATTTTACACCCCCAACACGTTGCAACGGTCTTACTTAGAGCTGCTGTTTTAACACAGTCTGAAACTGATGTAGTCGCACGACCCTTGGGCTACTTCTATAATCATCTTAATAGGTTGCCTCCCGGGAATTATAGAGATGGGGTCTCCACCCCCGACTTTATACCAAATAGTGACAGATTTTTGCTACCTACTTTTAACCCTGTACTTAATGGTGGCAGATCTAACCTGCCCATGCCCCTGTTAAATCCTGTTCCTAGTGGTAACAGATTTGTATCACATACTCCTAATTTCGCACTCAACTGCGATAACATTTTCTCGCCTGTTAATGGGATGGTTTATCAAGTCCCGGTCCAGAACAGGTACCAGTCCTTGAGTTTCATGGACCAAAAAGATTGACATCAGCGGGGGCCCGGGACCGGGAGGGATGTTATTCGGAGCACCCACAAGAATAACATAAGTGAGGTGAGAGAGGATTTACCTTCTGCCATCACGGGCAATTTGGAAAGTGGGACAGTAGTTCACTGTGCGAATGAGATTGTTGAGGATTTGGTGAATGCTACAGGTAATTGCATGAGCGGGCCGGTGGTTGATCAAAGTAACAGGGGCAATTGTACCAATAATACTCCTGGTATCGCTAACAATTGTCATTCTGTGGGGATTTCTATGGCCAGTTGGAATATTGCTGGATGGGCATCTAAGGCACTTACATTGGAATGGGAGGGCATTGTAAGGTCCTACGATATTTTATGCCTGCAAGAGACGTGGTGTGTTGATAAACCTAGCTTTGAAGGGTATACATGCTACAGCTTAGATGCTTCTGAATCTACCCATGGCAGGGCAAAGGGAGGTCTCCTTATCCTTATATCAGTGGATGTAAAGTTGACTATTATTAAACATTTGGTAATTGAACCACATTCACAAATCCTGTGGGTACGTTTACTGGATGGCACCGATGTGCTTTTAATTAATTTTTACAACAACATTTTTACTAATTCCAGGCACAAAGTGATAGATGAGTTATCCTGTGCCCTAATGAAGCTGGTAAGCAAAGCAACATGCACTTTTATTTTTGTTTGAGTGGGGGATTTTAATTTACAAGTCTGTAGTCTATCCTCCTCCAGGGTTTGTGGGATCCTAACTAATAGCGGGGAGAGTATGTCCCACTTTCCACATAATGCTTATGGAGAGTTAATCAATAGCACTATGGTTTCGTATGATTTGGAGCTATTGAGTACTGAACAGGAGGGAAGTGAGTGTTTAATTCCCACCTTTACTGGAAGGAATGTGGGATCCATTATTTACCATATCATGGTCTCATCCAGCTTGGTACCCCATTGCATAATTAAAGTAAGGGACACATCCTCCTTGAGCGACCATAACTGTGTTAGCTTGCAATTAACTACATGGATGGTTAGAACTGAACCGCCCACTAGAGTATTGGCAAATACAGAGCCACATAGGCCTAATGGGGTTAGGCTGAGATGGAAAGGGGAACATTTGGCCATAGTGGAACCCTTAATCATAAATAAATGCATGATGGACATTGACATTATTTTATGTCTAGGATGCCCGTCTGCACAGGTTATGACTCATTTTCTCAACTTCAATACTATCATTAATAGTATCTTTTCGGGGAAAAAAGTAGAAAGAGTAGGGAAAGGGATTGGATGGTTTGACCATGCCTGTACGTCCCTGCTCTCACAACTCAAACAAACTCTGGCCGTTACCCCAAGGGACAAGGATAGAGTCAAACTTTTAAGATTCGATTATAAAAAGGCGCTATCCAAAAGAAAGAAGGAATTACAGCAGGAAGCATGGGATCACCTTACCCAGGCAGCAGAAACTGCTGATAGTCGCCTGTTTTGGTCCACTGTTAACTCCCCTTTCCTCCAAGATGACAAAATCCCTCATCTTTCCTCTAATGTGGGTAGCGAGGACTGGGTGAACCATTTCTCCGCGATTTTCCAAGACAATACCATGATGCCCAACGAACATAGGACTTGGCCTGTAGGGCCTCTAGATATTTCGCTGGGAGAGGTGGAGAATGGCATTAAAAATAGTAAGGGGGGTAAGGCCCAGGGGCCAGATGGAGTCCCGATAGATGTTTATAGGGCTCAACCACAGCTTTGGGGACCAATACTCACCTTGGTACTCAACGCTGCAGTAACTACCATGATTCCACCTACATGGGGCGAATCCATTATAGTCCGAATCTATAAAAAGGGGGACAAAGCGCTGGCAAGTAACTACCGGCCCATCAGCCTGCTCGACTCATCTGTAAAAATTATGAGCAGAGTTCTGCTTCTCAGATTAGAGGAGTGGGCAGATGAGAATGGGATCCTTGCAAATTCACAATATGGATTCAGGAAGGGAAGAGGGACCTTAGATCAGTGCCTGAATCTAGAATTGTTGATAGACAAGTACACCAGAGCCAAACCCGGTAACATCTATCTTTGCTTTGCTGACCTTAGCAGTGCTTTTGATTTAGTTAATCATTCACTTCTTTGGTCAGTTTTGCTTGACATGGGTGCCCCGAAAGAAATTATCTTCTTTCTCGCCAGACTATACAGCAAGCTGCAAACATGTGTTCGGTATGGTGTTAGTGGGGAATGTACTAGTAATTTTAATGTGAAACGGGGAATTAGGCAGGGTTGCGTCCTTGCACCCCTTTTATTCACCCTTTTTGTTAATGGGGTTGAAGTCGCCTTGAAAACCATCAAGGCTGATGCTTCACAGGTTGCAGGGGATAGCGTCCCAGTTCTGCTGTATGCTGACGACGCGGTGCTCCTGTCACGGACACCCGTCGGTCTACAGCATCTGATGGACAAGTTCACTGAATTTATTGGGAGCAGGAGACTGTTGATCAATAAGAATAAAACCCATACGATGACCTGTGGGATTAAATCGGGCAGAAACCACTCCTTTTTTATAGAAGGGGTTAAAGTGCAGCATGTGAATAGTTTCTGCTACCTGGGGGTAACTTTTACTAGTGATGGTATGTGGGGGCATGAACTAACGAATGTGCGAACTAAAATGAGCAAAAGCTCTTATGGCATTTTTAAATTTGCATCTAAGTTGGGGGATAGGCGAATCAAGGATATGCTGGAAATCTACAAGGCACGTAGTGTATCCATTGCCCTCTATGGGGCAGGGCTTTGGGGTTACTGTAATACTGATTGTTTACAGATAGAAGAAAACAACTTTCTTAAGAAATTATTGTGCCTCCCTAAATCTGCCCCAACAGAGTTGATCCGTAGAGAGGCTGGGGTTTTCCACCTGACCGAGCTCGCCTTACTCGGGCCTCTATTGCTTTACCGAGCAATTTGGCTTAAGGAAGAGACTGAGTTCAATCAACTTGTTATTAGGGACTGTCTTGGATTAGACAATTGTATGCAGATACCGTGGCTTAAATATGTGGTAGATTGTTACAACAGTAACCTTGATATTAACTTGTTGTTAGAAAACTGTCCCCCTAGAGGTCTTGCTAAACAGGATCTAAAAAATACCTTTATGTCATATAAAGCGCATAAACGTTCAGTAATAACCAACTCCCTCGTTCCTGTTAAAACTTACAATAAATATATTGCTGTCGAGGGATTTCAGCATTACTTGAACGTAGTAACCAGGCCAACACATAGGTTTGTATTGACTAGACTAAGAGTTGGCATTGCTCATGTATTAGTGGCCTTCCCACATCCTAAAAAGCCCCCGGTGGGCCCTTGTCCCTGTGATGGACATTCTAAGCAAAGCACAATGCACTTTATGCTCATCTGCCCCCTATTTCAGAATGTTAGGATCTCCTTTTTAAAACCAATATTTCTTAAGTACGGAGTTTTAAATGTGGAGGATGCTATGTGTTTGCTGTATAATCTGGACCATCCCGACATATGTTTTTATACTGCCAGTTTTATATGTAAATCTATGGCTTTTAGAAAAAGTATGAGTTTTTAATCATGTTTGCATTTTATTTAATTTTGTTGCCTGTCTGCTGTGCTTTTATGGTCATTTCTATTATGAACCGAATAAAGCTTCATGAACTGAACTGAACTGACTATTGCACCCCGTGCCACTATATATAATTCCGCCCCAGATTTTACCTGTTCTTACTTTCCTGTGAAGATCAAGGCATCAGTGGTAGTAAGGTGTACAACATCCAATTTCTAATCTGTAAAACAAGCACAAAAGCCAGTTGAACCAATGTTTATGCGCTCATATTTACTGTTTTAGTCTAAATTATCCCTTGCTGTTCTTCGATTTGTCTTTATCTCAGTGATCAAGTATCTAACCACAAAATGAATCTCACCCATACATCATTTCCTTTGTCTTGTCACAATACATTGTCAATGAATCAGTTGTTAAAGGCTAAGTTATCGATCACAAACTACAACAAGCAAAGAAAAAGTCAATAGGTTTGGCTTTTGCAAAGTGTATACGATCATCTTACAAGCACACTTTCACAGACACAGCACCATAGTCACTGAGGATTCATCAGGGGTCACAGCTGGGAGTCCTGGCGTGACCCTTGTAACTTCTGATCCTAATTTTGTGACCCTCTTGCTTCTAAGGGAGCAAAATCAGTGCCAATAATACAGGAGTGTGAGGGTTGCTTTTATGGTAATTGGGGCTCCGATCTACTTCTTTTTAGGCAATTTTTTTTTAAATTAAACTAATTGTGAATAATTGTCTGTTATTAATTTTTGGTGTGATGAAAAATAGAGCACCAGGACTTTCGCAGGCAGCTGAGGTAAATAGAAAAATGCATTTAAATGTATGGTGTGTGTATGCTTGTGCATGACTGCACCGGCCATTTATTCCACTGGGCAGTTCCCTGGTGGGCTGAAGCCCATGGAGGCCGGTTTTGAAAGCCCAGGGCTGCTTGTCATGTCTCTGTCGCTTTCCCCAGCTCCCCGAGGTTACTTCGGGAGGCTTCAAGATGGAGAGGGAAAGAGAGGGAGAGAGGAGGAGGGTAGAGAGGAAGCAATCGGAGAGGGAGAAGGGAGAAAGAGGGAGAAAGATAGAGAGAAAGAGAGATTGCACAAAGGGAACTCTGCTTTTTTGAGCATTTGTTCCAGGGCTGCTTTTGGTTCCACATTACAGGCCTGTCCTAAGGTTTGAGAGTTTGTGTTAAAGACACAGGTTGTGAATGTGTGAGTATGTGTCTATTTCTATGTGTGAGCATGTGTGTGTGAGTGAAAGTGAGTCCGAGAAAATCAGTGACAGGTAGTGAATACAACTAAATGAACGTGAGTGCCAATAAGTGAATATGAGTGAGTAAGAGGCAGTGAGAATAAATGAGTAAGAGTGTTTGCCAGTGGCTAAGAGTGGATTAGTGAAAATGACTCAGTAAGAATCAGTGGAAGCTAGTGTGAGAGAGTGTGACTGAGAATGAGTGAGAGTGAGTGACAGTGTGTGAGTGAGTGAACCTTTGAGTGAGAATGAGAGCCAAAGTGAGAGAGAACACGTGACAAAATGTATGACTAAGACTGACTACAAGTGAGTATTAATAAGTGAGAAAGTATAAGTAAGTGAGAAATTATTAGTGAGTAAAGGTAAGAGTGAGTGTGAATGAATGAGTGAGTGAGAGTGGGAATAAATGAGAGTGAGTGTGAATGAAGGAATGGGAGTATGAGTGAGTGCAAGTGAATGTGAGTGAGAAAGTATGCGGGAGTCAGAGTAAGAAGGAGCGAGAATGAGTGAGTGAGAGTACGAGTGAATATGAATGAGGGCAAGTGAGTGCTAATGAATGAAAGTGAGTGTGTAAATGTAGGTGAACACGAGAAAGAAAGTGGTGTCATGCTTGTGAGTCTCCCATTGGCTTTGGCATACTGAAGGTCATTCTTGGCTTATAGGGCAGCCGTGGCAAAATATTGGCACTGGCATACTGGGGGCAATTTGTAGCATGACAGGTACTTGTGACAAAAAAAAGGCACTGGCAGCCAGGAGGTCATTTTTGGCACTTATGGTAAAATACTGGCACTGGCAAACTATAGGTGATTCTTACAATATGGGGCAACACTGGAAAAATGCAGGTGCCGGCACATTGGAGGTACTTCTTGTCATAATGGGGGTCATTTTTGACATGAGGAGGCACCCAGAGCACATTTAGAAGAAAAATAATGGGTTACATTCTCGGGAAACATTAGAATTAATTGACATCACACACCATATAAGGAATTGGATATTTAATGAGTGCTCATTCAGGGACCATAATGTTTTAGCACATTTTTGTGCGCATTGTGCTTTAAAATGCACTATGTTACCACATTTGTTAAAATATTGTAAGGGCTAGACCATTTTAAGTGGTTCGTCCTGACAATGAAAGAGGATTCAAGGCTCAGCCAGAGCAGGGGATATGTGATAAGCCACTTTCAAGCCTTTTTGTACTTACTCTTTTCCAACATAGAAGGCACTTATGCAAACAGAATAATAGACAAACAAGCATGAAGGGACACTCAAACACCCACGAATGCACACAGAACACAGTGACTTATAAACATATACTCAGGCAATATGAATACAGGTACTAGGTACATATAGACAATATTCACGAGTGCTCCTATATAGTTAGACAGCATTGGTGGGTAGATGAATGTAAGAGTGTGTCAGTGGGTGCACTGATGCAGGCATGGGTGTAGATGCTATATGGATGCATAGATGTATGGATGCTGAAGGGTCAATGGATGCGTACGGGTACAGAGCAAGTGCATGTATGGGTAATTGAATTGAATTGAATAAATACCTTGGTGAGTGTTTACTAATGAAGGCATACATGTGGGGGATGGATGAATGCATGGATTGAGGTAGATGAATCTGTGGCTGGATGCAAACTGGATAATTATCCTCAAATTTGCTGCTCAGAGTCTTTAGAGCTGTGCACTCTACCTACACTGCTGGCTGGGGCATTAACACTGAAAGCAGAGATGTTCTGTTTTGCACTCCTTGGGAAAGACACCTGGAAGCTTTCAGCAATGAGCAGTGAGCACAGGGATCACCTCACGACATGTCCTGGTCACTTCTGTGTACAAACTCAGAAGAGCCCCAAATGCTGCACAGGAGCACTGAGGCACAACATTCTTTAAGTGGCTGGGGTGGTCTTCAAACCAGAGCACCCTTTGCAGTGCACACTCAGATCACTAATTTCATTGCATTGTAAACACTGCTGCAAGTGCCTCGGATTACACATTCCAGTCTTTATCCGGCCAAATCAGCAGCTGTACTGCACCATCTCTAGCTAACCCTCAAGGTTCATTGATGCAGGTTTTGCATTTAGTGGTTCTCACTGGTTCTATCCGCGAATAAAGCATTCTACAACAGAAGTGGTTCCATAAAGTAAACACTGTGCACAGATGCATAGTTACGACAATATGTTTACACAGAGTCTGTGATTTGCTACACTTCATATGGAATTTTCTTTGAACGGCATTCTCACTCCTCATCTCTACATCTTTTCATGTGCTTGACTTCTGACCTCTCTTCTCTTTTTTTTCCAAGTTTATATAGCACAAACTTGACCTGAAGGTATCAGGTATCAGAGCGGTTTACATGAGCATCAGTTGCGTTACAGACGGATACATACTTTTTTGTTAGATACAGGGAGATCAAGGACCAGATGTACGACCATTTTTTGCGGCCGCAAACAGGTGTTTGCGGCCGCAAAAAAGGGTAATAGCATGCACAAATGCTATTTTGCGACTCCCTGACTCGCAAAATAGCATTTGTGACTCTCTCTATTAGGAAGGGGTTTCCCTACTACAGGCAAGTCAACATGCTTTGTACCAGTGTTTTGCAACCGCATTTGCTGCCGCAAAACACTCGCAGTTTACCACCTACTTCAAGTAGGTGGTAAACCACTTGCAAAGGGGAAGGGATCCCTAAGAGACCCCTTCCCCTTTGTGAGATGATGGGAAATATTTTTAAGAGCAGGCAGTGGTCCCACAGACCACTGCCTGCCCTTCAAAAAATTAAACTGAAAAGTTTCATTTTTCTTTTTTAAGTGCATATCGTTTTCCTTTAAGGAAAATGGACTGCATTAAAAAAAGAAAAGCTGCTTTAATAAAAAAGCAGTCCCAGACATGGTGGTCTGCCGAGCCCAGCCGGCCATCGTCCCTGGGAGGGCTATCACTCCCAATGTACTCGCAAATTGCGAGAGGCTCAATAATATTAATGAGCCTCGCAATTTGCGACCCCATTGGGAATCGCAAACAGTGTGAAATACACTGTTATACATCGGAAACTGCACGTCGCTAATTGCGACTCGTAAAAGAGTTGCAATTTGTGATGAGCAATTTTCATGGTCGTACATCTGGCCCCAAGTGACTTGCCCAGAATCACAGGATGTTGAGCACCTTTGCCGAGACTCGAACTTGGTTCCCCAGATTTGAGGTTGACCGTCCTAGCCATTAGGCCACAACCTCTCTCTTTTATATCACATCCTCCTCATTTTATATCCCGGAGCACAGAATAACATTTATTTTACAGGTTGAGCACAGTGAATTCAAGTTAATTTTTGTAAATTATACATTGCATGTTAACTTCTGTTTGTTAGGCTGAAATAGTTTTCACTTGGTGGTAAGGAGATTTTCGGCTCCTGTGAGCACCTTTTTTATATTCATAGAACAATTTGTGTATATATAGGTTTTAAATATGTTTGTATTTGTATATGATTGTCTTTTAGCCCTGAAGAAGTCCTTTTGGACAAAATGTGTTGGCTACCGTGAAAATCCAAAGAAGAAAATTAAATGTTTTAAAGCAAGAATTTATGAATAAAGAATCTCTTTTTACTGAGAAAAAGATACCCGGGAGTCTGTGCATTTTGCTGTCTAAATCACTGGTGTTAAAATTATTGGAGGTATTAGTCCAACTATCTTCATCCATATTATCACTGAGTCACACATTTGTTTAACTGTTTGCAGTTGTGTAGCACCTAGTGAGAGAGCTCAGGTGTGTCAAGGTGTGAGGCTTCTTCAGAAAATTGTTTCCAGTGGCATGTTGTGAACCAAATGGGCTTCTGGGTGTCAGAACTTGAGACAGGTCATGGGCATCTCAGGAGCGGAGATAATCTGCCCTAAGGCAGTGTACCTTGGGCGTGATAAGTAACACACATGAACATAATAATTGCCATGTGAAAAGAGGGTCGGGTGAGAGAGAGGAAGAGAGAGAGATAGAGAGGGAGACAGAGAGAGGCACAAGGTCCTAGCAATATGCCTGCTCAGCTAATCTGGACATTCACAAGGACTCAATGGATCTTCAGGTTTTGGGGTCGAGTAAGGAAAGCACGGTATCTAACCCCCACCCTTGACTAACAGGATAAGAGCCAGAGACCCTGACTGGAAGGGCCAGTCAAGCAAAACTTCGGTCTTGGAGTCTTCAGTAAGCGAGCACAAGCGATGGTGGAATGCCAGCTGGTGAGTTGCACAGAAGTGCAGGGCAACAGAAGGGAGGAAGACATTTGATAGTGTCTTGCCCAA
The DNA here is from genome assembly GCF_964261635.1 of Lissotriton helveticus. Taxonomy (NCBI): domain Eukaryota; kingdom Metazoa; phylum Chordata; class Amphibia; order Caudata; family Salamandridae; genus Lissotriton; species Lissotriton helveticus. The sequence continues at coordinate 535,825,941 of NC_136069.1, read as the reverse complement.
GAGGCAGACTCTGCAGAGAGAACTGAGAAAGGGAAACACAAAAGTCATGTGGGAACGCCAACAGATGTAAACTGAGTTGGACGCATAGAAAGCCCAACAACCGCTACTGCCAAGCACAGTACTCCACGCTTGCGTTCCACTTAACTGACACTGCCTCTCATAGCCTGGAAGTGAAACCAATAGCTGATTGTGCTGGTCTGAGTGTTGCAGTCCTAGCCATAAAGGGCCTTTCCAGTGCCCAGCTACCCGCTCTCCAGTGCTTCAAGACCTGTGTTTGTTTGTGCCACTGCTGTAACATGCTAGGACACTTAGAAAACAATGTCTTAAATGGTTGGAAACATTTATTCCGAATGTCTGACCCCCGCAGAACTCAGATTCATAGTTTGATTCCCGATACTGGAAACACTGTGTGGACCTAGTTCTGTGCCAGATATGCCACAGCTACTCATGCTAGCATGCGTTAGGGTTTGGATGAACACTCAACATCAAACTTGCAGTCCTTTTCCTGTTGATGTAGACATAGACCATGGAGCTGAGCAAGTAGAGTATATCTATACATTACAATTTTACCTGCAGGGCTCACTGGTGCAAAACCCAGAAAAGCTATTGAGCAATGAAATGCTCTAGACACAGTGGTAGACAGCTCAGAAGAAGGGCCTATGAATATAAATACTTAATGTCATTTTGTAGGCAGATCTTCATTCTGGTCTTGGAATTGGTCTCTGTGTGTGGTTTTAATAAGTAGTTTGACTTATAAAAGAAAGCATAGATGACTTAAGAAATGAATCTGTTTCTAAGTCAAAACATGCTATTACACCTTAAAAAACAAAGGAACAAGCAAGATGAGGAAAAGAGGGGCAAATGGGGCCTATGGAGGCCTGACTAACAAATAAGATGGGAACACTGTCTGCAGGCCAACTCACAGCATTTAGACACTGAAGGAACTATAAATAAAGCCCCTAGAAATAGAAGCCAAAATTCATCTTTATCTTATGCAGTAGAGAGAAAAGATGACTGTGAACACTTGACAACGCTGGGTTTTGTAGGGTATTTTGGGGACAAGGTGGGTGGCGGCACAATCCAAGGGCCTGATTCACAGAATAAACTTAAGATAAAATCCTAAACTTACAACCATTTTGGTATTCACTGAAAGCACTACTTTTGGCATTCACAGAATGAACTTACTACTTTTGGTATTCACAGAATGAACTTACTTCTTTTGGTATTCACAGAATAGACTTACGACTACTAACTTTACGTCTGCACCCGGGCAGGAATTTCCGGCTCCGTGTTTGAAATTTCGATTCTGGCCCGGAATTAACGGCTCTGCGTCGGAATTTCCGATTCCGGGCCAGAATTTCCGATTCCGGGCCGGAAGATATGATCTGTGGCCGTTGATCATTTTAGCCAAGGGTAAACACATGTCCAGCTGCCTATCATCCCCCACCATGGATCAGCTGACACACTGCAGCCAATCCTGGCCCTGCAGCATGTATAAATGCAGAGCAGACACACACAAACCCTTTCAACATGTCACTGAATGTGTTTGTTGTACTGCCCCTTACCATTCCGCAAAACTACTTGAGGAGGAGGAGGAGAGCAGAGAGGATCTTCAGACAGAGGATCAACCTATTCGGAATGTCCAGCCAAGATGTAAGGCCAGGTACCGTTTCCCTCCAGAAGTCATCTTGGATATGGTATGTGAGTGAGAGCAGGAACTCGACTCTGCGACCTGCTGCTCATATGCAATACCAGCATATCTCATGATCCTTTCTGCTCTCCATTTCTTTGCCACTGGGTCTTTCCAAAGGGTCTCCAGTGACCATGTGATGAATCACTGCTAGAGCCCACAACCACATACAAATGCCACATACACTGGCCATGAAACAAAGGGCAGCAAGAGATTTCTAAGACCCACAGTTACTCTTTTGTATTTATACCTTCAGCCACACCGCCACATTGCACACATCTTCTGCAACAGACACCAATGGTATTCCATCAATGGGCAAGCTGTCTGTAATGCCAGTGGAAGGTTCATTAATGTGCATGCAGTGTTCCCAGGCAGTACCCATGACAGCTTCATATTCTGCATGTCACCTCTTGCCTGGCGTATATCTGCTGGAGAATTTAGCAAAATGTGACTACTGGGTAAGTGCCAAGCACTAAAAATGAGTTATACGTGTCATTGAAATGTCTGAATGCACCCCAGTATTAACCATTGTGCAATGAGAATCATGGCCCAACAGACACTGCATGTACTAACGTACAGATCATGTCCTGTGCAAATCAAAGAGGGAAATGTAACCAACTGCCCTTTCTTCCCTCCTCAAGTGACACTGGGTATGCACTCTCCCCACATCTCCTCACCCCTTACAGGCGTGCAAACACTGTACCTCAGCGTAGGTACAATAGGGCACACATACGGACTCGAGCCATCATAGTACGCACTTTTGGTCTGTTGAAGTCACGATCAGATGTCTTGACCATACAGGGGGTGTGCTGCTGTACTCCCCAGAAGTTGTGTGCAAAATCATATTAGCCTGTTGTGTTTTGCACAACATTGCTTTAACGCATGGCTTACACATACCTCTGGAACCTCGGCTAGCTCTGAATCTAGGAAACCGGGCCATTGCACATAACCCAGGTCAGTGCATGCAAGTCCGTGATCAGCTCGTTGCCACGTTTTTCACATGAGCAACCTGTAGTGTCATGGACAAAATGTGGTTTGCTGTCTGTTGTCAATGATGAAACTTGGATAGACACAAGTGTGTCAATAAATTCCATCCTGAGACGACTTTGCAAGCCACACTAACTGCATGTAAATCACAGCTGCTGACAGTAGTCAAACGGTGGAGGGCGTGGGAAGCGTTGGTCCAGGCTCTAAGAGACAACACACTAGAGGAACTGGAGGGGGAGGAGACTGAGGGCCCGTCAACTCCATTGACACCCACTGTTCGCCCAGCACTGGCACCAGACACGCACACACAGGGAAGCACATAGAACTCCTTCTACCAATACCATGACTACATGCACTAGCACCAGACATAGGCGTAGACACACAGGGGGGGAGGGGGGGGGGCGCAGAGTAACAGTATGAGTACTGACATAGTTAAACGACCAATACTAAGAGTGGAGAGGGAAGAGGAGAATAAAAAGATGTAAAGCAGAGGGCAGTTGAACCATGCTCCCCCTACACGATTCGGCACACCTAGGGGTAAGACAGGACCATGAGTATCGCCGCCCGACCTCCGGGTTGAGGGCTAAATGGCTGTGTACAAATTATGATGGGGAACGTGATTGGAAATACTCTGTGCAAAATGTTGATGTGTCAAGTGTATCACTCTGCAATAAAAATTGTTTTACAAAAAAAAAAAAGTAGTCAAACGGTGGAGTGTGCCTCAAGTCATATGCCCATGTCAGTGATCAGTGTAGTGGATGTCCCTAAAAACAACTATTCACGCTGATAACAAACAATACATGTCCTGAGAGACCTACCTGGACCTCATGAGGATGGGTCACTTAATCACAAAAGGCCATAACCATTGCATACTCAGGCCTGTGACCTCAACTGATTTGACTCCCCCCCAAATGATGGGCCCAGAACGTGAGTGATGATGTCATGGGTGAATCAGGCACCATGGGACAGATTTACAATGACTGGCGCATCCCTGCATATCAGCAGGGATGCACCAGTTATTGTGTGTCACGGCAGACACCTCTTGCGCCACCATGGATTTGCCGCATTTACAATGCGGTGCACCATGGGGCAAGAATAGACAGATGCGTGACGCATCTGCTGCCGTAAAGGTGAGGCATTGCTAGAGTCTCGTCGCAAGCGCGACGCAGCTCCAGCAAGGTTCGGGTGAGTGACCCTATGCCTAACATGCTGCGTCAATCCTTACGCCTGCTTTAAGCAGGCACAGGGTTTTGACGCAGCATGGCCATAAAAGTGACTGGGGTGAAATCTTGTAGATTTCACTCAGTCACTTTTAGGAGGCGTTCTTGTGCCAGAATGCTCCCCCTGCGCCGGAACGCCCACATGTGGCGCAGGGCTACACAACGTGATGCATCTCCCAGAAGCGTCACGTTGTAAATACCCCGCAGCATGGCGCTGGCTTTTTGCCGCCGCTGCATCACAAAAGTGACGCAACAGTGGCGCTAATGTGGCATATGGGGCTTGTAAATCTGCCCCATGTGACTGTGATATATCCACACTGCTCCACCAGAATGTTATGTAGCACATCACACAACTCTGGTAATGAGCACTCAATATGGACTACATGTAGCATAATTCAAAGTAGGAGAAAATTAAACTGGGGTTTGATGTTGTGTCAACCCCCCCTGTCCGTGCAGAAATGTCATTAAATGGTCTGTTCCCCCTTTTGTTACATATTCATGATTCTCACCTGCACTGTCATTTCAGTTTTTTCTACAACAGAACAGCAGGACGGCAGTGGATTTGATTACTGATTGTGGATGGATCAGGATGATCGGGTATTATCGGAGGTTACGGACCAAAAACGTAATTTCCAGTTTCGAATCGTAATGTGCGTGCGCGGACCCGATGCCCCGGAACCAGAAACTACCTTTTCGGGCTGTAAACTCCGAAAATAAACCAGAACACATTTTTTCATACAGGCAATGTTATACAGGAAGTGGGAGCCAGGAAATACATCACAGGAAGTAGTTGGCAGCCATTTTGTGTTCATTCTGAGTCATTCTCTATCATGTCGTCTGTTGTCTCCCAAATCCCTTCCCATGCCACCGTCAATGTCTCCCCCTGTCCTTTGCCCCACACTGTTTCCCCCGTACTCCTCGTGTGTCATGATCCCATGTGATGACTGTTCCTGCACCAGCCAGCCGTGTGCCTGCATCGGACTCTGAAGATCTGGACATTGTGGTCCTGGAGGATGATCAGACTTTTTGACTGAGACATTGGTTTGGACAAAGATTGAATGTTCCCCTTGTAAATAGACTGGTTTCCCTGATGCTCCCTGATGTAATATATTTTTGTTGTCCCACCCCAATCCAAGTTCCCTTCTCCATCTGCATTAAGATCATCATTTGTTTTCCTTTCTCCCTTCCAAATGGACGGTTGTTTTCTGTTCATACATAAATATCTTTGAGGAATTCTACTTACTTTAACTTGTTTGACTTCATTTTGAATGTCTGCTTCAGAATATGGACACATATTTTGTGAGTCATCTGCTATGCACATAATAGCTTGTTGCAATGATGGGTTACACTTGTAACTGTGTCTCACACACACATACCTACAACATTAGACAGGACATGATACACAACAGAATCTTACTTTTGTAGACCTTTATTTTTACTATACACATAAGAACCCCAAGACAAACTGACCACGTGAATGTCACTGGCGATCATGCTTGCGACTTCGCAATTTTTGAGGTGATGATCGCTGTGAGGGGTCAGGTTGAGCTTGTCACCGAAGTGTATGTGGGTGTTGTACAGGGTGATCTATATGTGCAGGGGAAGATGGTGTCTGCCCATTTGGTGTCTGTGCCTGGACAAGGGCTGGTTGTGCAGGTGGTGGGAGTGACCGCCCGGACTTGTTCCTGAACGGTCGCTCCCTCCCTCACCCCCTGGTCTCACGCACTGTGGGTGCTGCTGGTCGCACTTGGGTATCATTACTAGCGCTGCGTGTCTCCTGTATTGCGCTGTGTTTGCCTGCATCGCAGCTCGTTTTTCAAGAGCTCTGAAACTGACCTGGAATTGCCTTTGGCGCCGCTCGCTCCGCTCTGCATTGCAGCGCGACAGTTGCTGTGGCTCTCTGTGCTTGCTGGCGCTTTGACTGGACAGTAGGCGCTTTGGTCCATTTGCTGCCCCTGCCTCACTTTCCCTTTGACCCTCCATTTTGTTTGTTGCAGTTCCCTGGCCCGCCCCTCCTCCCCGCTACCGCCTCCCAGCTGCTGCCCCTCCTACGCTCCGCCCCCTCCACTACCCATATATGACAGTTGACCCAACGCGCAGCGTTCACGCGCAGCGGTCGCGCCCCAGTCGCGCCGAAGGTGCGCCAAAGGTAAGCCCGTCTACGCCCGTCCGCGCCAGGACCGCGCCTAGCGCCAGACCCCATGGTCCAGGCAATGCCCAGCCCTCCCGCATTACATACGACACCTCCACCCTCCTAGCCCTTAACCCCGGCCGACTCTCCAACTGCGCCCAAGCCGCTCCTGGACACACCCATGGACCCTTCACATGCTACTCCTGCAAGTTCGACGGCACCAAGAAAAACTCCTCATCCACGATCACACAACAGATATCTGACTCCAACCACCTTAAATGCATCCTGCTCAACACCCGCTCAGTCCACAGACACGCCATCGACCTCTGGAACCTACTAGACACCATTTCTCCCGACGTCGCCTTCCTAACAGAAACATGGATGAACGCCTCATCTGCCCCAGACATCACCATTGCCATCCCGGAAGGATACAAGATCATCCGTAAGGACCGCACCGACCAAACAGGAGGAGGCATCGCTATCGTCCATAAGAACTCCATCCGCATCTCAACCAGCTTAGACGTCAACCTTACCAGCGCCGAACACCTTCACTTCCAGATCCACACCGACCCCAAGACCACACTCAGAGGCACACTCCTCTACCGACCTCCAGGACCCCGTGCACAATTCAGCGACGTTATCACTGACTTTATCACCCCAAACGCCCTCCCCTCCGAGGAATGCATTCTGCTGGGAGACCTCAACTTTCACCTGGAAAAGAGCAATGACAGCAACGCCACCTCCCTTCTGGACAATCTCGCCAACCTCGGACTCAAACAACTTGTCACTACGCCCACCCACATCGCAGGTCACACACTCGACCCTATCTTCACCTCCAGCAAACATGGCTCCTTCAGTCACACCACTACTCTTCACTGGACGGACCACAGCTGCGTACACTTTATCTACAATAAGACCACAACTCACAACCATCCTCAACCTACTCTGCGAAGAAACTGGAACAAAATCACCATCGACCAGATCTCCTCATTGCTTCTTCAAAACCCCCCTGCCCACTCCTCAAACCCTGACCAAGCAGCCATTAACCTCACCCAATGGCTATCCAACAGCGCCGACATCCTAGCATCGCTGAAAAAACGTCAAATCAAACTAGGCAGCAAAAACGCCTCCTGGTTCAACGATGATCTTAAGAAATCGAAGAAACTCTGTCGCTCCCTCGAGAAAGCCTGGAAAAAAGACCCAAACACCAGCACCAGGGACGCCTTCAAAAACGCCACCCGCATACACCACCAACTAATCCGATCTGCCAAGAAAGCCGCATTCAAAGACCGACTAGACAACAACGCCCAGAACAGCAAGGAATTATTCAACATCGTCAAAGAATTTACCAACCCCTCAGCCAACTCCAACGACATCACCCCCTCTCAAGCCCTCTGCGACTCTCTAGCTTCGTTCTTCCACAACAAGATCGCAGACATCCACAACAGCTTCGACAACCGACCCGGAGACCAACTCACCCAACCTTCTGCAGGACTGTTAAACCTGAGACGGGTCGGGGACAATCGGTATTTGCCCGGCGGTATTGCCTCTGTGACCCTCTAGTTATTTAATCAATGAAGAGGCAGGCGCTGGAGACTGGAAGGCAGGAAACAAGGTTTTTTATTCTCTCCGGAGGAGAACACAACAAAACGGGCAGAAGGTATCGTTCTGAGGTGCTCTAGCTACATTTCTGAGGCCTGGCCTCTTATACACTGTTTTATGACTTTATTGCAGATTACATATTCATGTTAAAGCTTTGATGTATGGAAAAGACATTCCCGGAACTCCCCTTTGGGCCCGTTCCCACACACATTTACAGTTGAAGTCCCCACCCTAGTCACAACAGGTGATGAGTATCGCGCAGCTGGATATTCCGCCGATTCACGGAATGTGGGGGGTTTGATCGGATCTCATGGAGTGGGGGCTTTGATCAACCCGGGGATCCTTTGGTGGGGGAAGCTTTCTATTGTACGGGGAGGGGCAAGGAATGGTATCGGCAGTGCTGGGTGTCGGCCTGGGAACGGGGAAGACAAACGGGCACACGGGGAAAAAAAGGGGGGTTTGCATCTAAGGGCCGGGGATCGTGAAAGGGAAGAAGGGAGGTGTCGCGCTGGGAACAGGATGAGGGCCTGGGGCAGAGCAGCGCCGAAGAGGGGTTTATGATTCAGGGCAGGTGCAAGCAGGGGGTTGGTCAGCGTGCAGGCTTAGTGAGGGCGAAGGGCTATATCAGGGGCCAGCGGCATGCAAAAGGGTTCGCTCTGATCAGGGCATCTTAAAATGGCGGGTGCGCACGACAAAAGTGTGGCATCAGGGGAAGAGGCAAGATGGCGCAGATAATGTTCACCAAACCGTACTAATTTTCAACAGTCCTCCCTTTAACATATTCAAGACATCTTGCTGGTTCATTTTCTACTCGGTTCTATTGTGGTGGGCATGAGAAAGAAAACGGTAGGAACCCTAGATGAAAAGAGTTGTAAACAATACATTTTAACATTTCTAGTTTTAGGAGGTGGACCTATTTGATAAACTTTGATCAATTTGTTTTAGCAGGAAAGTCATAGAAATGTAATACAAAAACGATTCTGTAGCGAGAGCAGCAAGTACATTTCATAACGTGAACTGGTAGGTTATTACATATATCAGATTCGGATTGGAGCATGATCAATACAATGGCGGCTGGGAGAGAAATGAGGCATAGCAGAAACGGTGATTGAGGATGTCAAATGTTCGAAGTTAACGAGTTCTCATTATTCTTTGTTGTCTTTCGTTGGCGCTGTGGAGCACCGGCGGTGGAGCTACAAGTCCAGCTCTATTCTAAGTTCTGCGTTGCAGGGCACGACCCTTTCCTCGCGTTTCTGGTCGGAAAGGTCCTTTTCGCCCTGTGTCCTTTGAGGTGATTGTCAGAAAGTTCAGATGGAAGAAGAGCGTACAAAACAGTCCATAGGGTAGGTCGGAGAAAAAGGGGGATGGAGCAAGGCCAAATTAGGAACAAACTAGGGGAACGAGAGACTTCAGATGGGCGGGCTCATGACCGAGTCTGGAGAGCGGGGACCTTTCGGCACACATTCGAACATAGAGCGGGGGCATCAGTTTAGCCCTTTCTTCTCACTTTGCTGGAGGTAGTGCCTCGTCCTGTAGCTCTGTTCTGTCGCGGTCTCGCCTTGGCCCATGTCGTAGGTGTTCCATAGTCTGCAGTCAGGCCTCGTGCTCCCACATCCGGTCCTTCTCTCTCCTGACAGCCGTACCCTTAAACGAGTTTGAAAAGACAGTCTTTAGAGAATTTGCAGAGGAAGGAAATCACAAAAGTCTATTTCTCTCCCAGCTTCAGATAGAAATGAAAACGTCCGTTATTTTAGGGTTCACAACTAACATATAAATGACCGATGACGGGCCTGTTGGAGGTATTATGGCTTTCCTTCATAATTATTTATTACAGTTTCGACAGTTTATCTGATGGAGACCCACCTTTGTAAGACGGGCTTGACAAAGTTATGCCGTTCTCTAGGGCTTTATATTTACCAAGGGTACTGTGTGCTATCGACATGGTACTAAACAGATATTTTGCTGAGGGACGAACATAGGCTAAACAGTTCTTTTGATCAATGCGTCCTGTTTTTTTTTTTTTACTTTCGGCAGGGTTCATTTCAACGACTTCTTCACTTTGGTCTAGTCTTTTAACCTTGTAAAACATCATTCTGGTTCCTACGTAGCTTCCTACGGCCTGAGTACTTAATCAGAAAAGACAGGGGTTTTATGGGAGACAACTAGGGACATAGAAACTTGTGGTAAGGGCGTAAATCGACCCATTCCTCACAACCGGGAATGAGGGGTAGTTTCATAACTCCAGTTTGGAGCGGCTGATACAGGGGATGTAACAGGGGTGATCATTTTTCCTGTTTGGGTATTGCGACAATTCGGGGCGGGGAGGGTCGCGTATTCTGAGGTCCTTGTTTTATACCATAGGAGCCGTTGACATGTAGTTCCCTTATTACGGGCCAGATTAGGGAACCTCTGTCGTCTTACCTGTCCTTTCCCTTACGGCCCAACCTCGGTTCATTGACTTCTAGCGGAAAAGGAGAGGTAATGACACGGTCTCAGGGTGATTGTATTAAAGACAAGTTTTTGTGCAAATACTGACGGTATTTGAAGCCAATTAGGTGGTGCGCTAGGGGTGGCAGTCTGCCAATTTCGGGGCTAATCGCTCGGAAGAGTGGGAGTGCAAAAATAGAAGGAGAGAGAGAGAGAGAGAGAGAGAGAGAGAGAGAGAGAGAGAGAGAGAGAGAGTGCAACGGCAGGCTAAATAGTACACGTGCAACAGAGAGGGTGGCAGTGTATTCAAGAAAGGCTATTTAGTGCATTACACAGTAAAGGACATTCACGGGTCTGCGTTAGGATCTTGTAATCATGCAGTTTGAGTATTAGACAGGGTAGAGGGGACGTGCCTTGAGAAAAGGAAAGAAGAGAGGAGGTACCATTTTGTCGCACTTTCTCGCATTCTCGGTCCTTCGACCAGTTGGGTCAGCGCCTCGGTCACACACACACATTCTCTCATAGTTTCGCATCATACGTGACATGGGTTCATTCGTCCGGTCTGGTTTAAGGGTGATCACTTTTTATCAGGTCGTGCTAATTTTTCGGGTTTGTTCGATACGTGAGTAGTTTGCAGGCGTGCTTAGGCACCACCTTGCGGCGCTAGTCTGCTTCGTGTATTAGACATGGCAAGGCTTCAGATCTTCGCCACACCTCGGCTGTAATTTCTGATGTAACCTGCAGAGGGAGGAAAAAAGGGGGGAGGGGAGGGAACAGCACTCGCGCATATTTAAATACATGTATTCAAGAGTCCTTTACTCACCTCTTACTCGTCTTCCCTCCTCGGGGCAGAGTCCCCGGGGATATGGTTTCTGGAGTCGGGGGGGGGGCAGTGTGTCCATATAGGTCGTGTGCGGGGAACGTGAAAAGGAAACCAGAGGTGCCTAGTGCGAGGTATCTAGTCAAAGGACGTATCTCACTATCGGGATCCTTAAACCTCCTCCAACACTGTGGCGTTCTAAGGTTCTTCGGTTCTTGGGTCAGCTCCGTTCCCTGATACCTTGGAACGTTGTACTTTATAACGTTTACATCATTTCATTTCACCCTCCTTTTACATTCCCTCATTTACACCGTTCGTTTTACCCATCCTTGGAAGTCAAGGTCTTCCTCCACGCGAGAGTTCATGAGTCAGTCGCGTACTTTGAAGGCAGAGTGTCGTGTTGTCGATCCGATCCGTCCTCCAGGGCTGGGCAACCATCTTCTTTCAACCTTAAAGAGAGAGCAGAGTAGGGTGCACAGAAAAGAACTTTCCCACCGATCCCACATTTTTAAAATAAAGCATGCAATACCCGTCCATAGTTTCGAAAACCTTTATTTCTCGGAATCATTTCAGTACGTGGATGATGAGGGTGCAGTCGTATTTGGTCGGACATGGCAATGGTTAAAGCGCGTACAGTGGGAGTGTCGTCTTGTGGAAATAAATACATTGGAAAGTTTTATTCATTCATTTGCAGGAAACTAAAACGTCTATTAATTGGCTGGGGGTTCGGGGGCATTTATTTCATAATTTAGAAGCATAATCATAATAGTTGCAATCAGATTTCCTATATGCATACTGTATGTGTGCGTCGTAGATGAGGTTATACATCAGCTATAAAAATATAATACATTGTACATTTGTAATCAACATTTTTAACGGGATCCTTTCATACTGTTCGTCGAGTGAGCTCTCCTTGTCTTTTCTAGCCAAGTGTACAAAGGATCATATAAAATCTCAGAACATCAAGTTTATATTAGTGCGAAGGAACACCACGAGGTGTTCGCAAGTCCCTCTTGATACCGGCGCCATTTTGGGCGGGGCCGGCTCAGTCCGGAAGTAGCATCAGGGGGAAATGTTTCCCATTACTGGCAGTTTGGACCAGAGTCCTTTTCGGCAGTTCTAGAATTCATGCTAACAAAAGGAGTGGCAATGTCATGTTTATTTCGTTGGCGGTCAAGGCAGCCGTCCCTTACCGGAAACCTGCAGAGGCCGAAGGTTCCGCCGGGGACTTTTGTAGGATCTTCAAGGCTGCGGAGATGCTGTCGGAGATGGGGGCTCGTGCCCCAGTGGGCAAATGTCAGAGTTATATTGCTGGTCAAAGTTACTCTAGTGGCCGGGGCCCGCCTTCCAGCGGACCCAGACGCCATTTTGAGGCCCTACAGGGGCCACTCTCGTCGAGTTTGCAAGAGTGGAAGAGATCCTTCGGAGTGAAAGGAAGAGGTCCCTGTTGTGTGAAAGCGGGACGTTCGGCTGGGGTGCAGCTGTGATGCCCCCACCTGGGGGGGCGAGGGAGACTCGTTCGCGCCGTCTCCTTCTCCCGGTGCACTCCATGCTGCTCTTTTTCATCGCCCCGCATGAAGGTCTCTCCACATCCGGTGTTCCCCAAGTCTTGTGCTCAGTGCTGTGGGAGTATGGCCACCTGTGGCGCGCATTCGGCGCGGCACGAGTATCGGTGCAGTCATTGCAGGTTCGGTGTTCCGAAAATATGGCCACCATTGCACGTTCGGTGCTGCGCAAATACTGGGGTGCCACCATGGTGTGTTCGGTGCTGTGCAAGTATGGGCACCATCGCCTGACTGGGGGTGTTCGGCGTTGGGCCGGGGGCTGGGAGACCTCCTATCGGTGGAGGTGGGAGAGGCTCGTCCGCGTCGCCTCTCCCTCCCGGCCCGACCTGGACGCATTCCTGCAGGGGTATGGACAGGGCATCCGCCGCCCAGAGCTGCTGCGGCTGTTGCGGAGGAGAAAAGGAAGAGGTGCCTCGCTCTTCTCTGGACATGTGGCGGGACTACTTAAGTCTATCCAGGCCCGTTGCGGCTGGGCCGAGGAGGCATGTGGCGGGACTACCGGCAACTACCTAGGGCCGTTGCGGCTGGACTCCGCTGGCCCCTGCCTCTCCTCCGGCTTCCCCATATGTTAAGATTTCCTGACCAAGAGTTGGCAGCGGGGCCCGCCTTATATGGGTTGCCGCTGGTTGGGCGTAGCCGTAACCCTGCCCTACTTTGGAAGGTTCCAGAATGGGGGGGGGGCGAATGTTCTGTTTGACTTTCATTTTCTACAGTTTACCGTTATTATTTCTTGTTTGCTGTGTTAAATTAAAAGTTCAAGTTCATCAATGGTCTACGGATTTTGTTGTACCATTTCTTTCTTTCCAGGTTGCTTTTATGCTAAGTTTCTGCTTAACAGAGGTTGAGTAACACGGAAACACGTGTAGAGGGATGACGCAGATTCGTACATTACATACACACAAACTCAGACGGGGGGGGGGGACAGTACAAGTACGACATACAAAGACCCAAGACGAATATAAAACAGTTATTGGTCATAATTATCTCTTTCCGTTTGTGAATCTTAAAGCGTGGCTGGGTTCCCGTCTTGACGTTGCCCGACCTAGGAGAACTTGAGCATGCCGCTGAAATTGTCCTGGCGAAATCTGTGCCATCGGGCATAATCAAACGTGGTGGTTCTATCTGGTCTGTCTATGTAAGTCGGGTTCTTCTTTGTCTCGCGCTTTTTCTCATACTGCCGATCTGTCGTTCCTGTCGGCCCTTTGCCTTTACTCACGCTCAGTAGAGTCGGGCATTGGGCTTTCCAGTGTCCGACATATCTACAAAAAGCGCATTGGTCTGGCCCTAAGTCTGGTCGTCTTTTGCGTAGTGTCGGGGGATAACTTGTGGGTAGCGGTGTCCTGGGGTTGTCCTGTCGGTATATTTCTCTACTTGGTTTGTCCTCGTCTTTTCTCTGTCGTTGCATAGCCTCTCTGCGCCACATACCGAGACTGTCGAGCATAATAGGCGTTGTCTTATTATTTCGAAGGGCTATTTCTAACGTTTCTATTTTATCAAGGTCAAAGGATCCTGCCAGTGGCCACTGTTTGTCTTGACTTTCTTTGGTATACCTGTGCCACAATTTATTATAGGCTATGGTAACTAATCCATAGTTTATGAACATGTCCTTATTAGGGGTGCCTTCTAGTGGAGCTATATGGTCCACCTCTAATACACGGTCCGGGCTGAACCAATTATCAATCAATGGGGAGAAGACAGACATGACGGCTCGTAACGAGGGACTAATAAGTCAGCAGTGCCTATCTTATCACTAGGTGCAAAGACTAGACAGAATATTCCTATTCTACGTTGTTTGCAGGCAGTGAATACCTCATGAACAAAAATAAAAAAGAGTAACCAAGAGCGCGGAACAATCAAGCAATTAATAAATAAATAAATAGGATAGAAAAAGGACAATGGGGAGAGTAAGTAGGGCGCAAAAGTCTGCGTCCTCTACCCTTTCACTAACCGCAAAGAGGAAGCTGTTGTTTCCGGTTTGCAGACAGAGAATCTCCAGAAGACAATCTGTGAACAGTAGTTCGGGGTTAAAGAACCCAGTTTAATCAGTGAGGGAGAGGGGAGTCTCCCAAAAACCGTTAAGAAATAATAGAGTCAGTGGGGGAGAAAGATAGGCGCGACGGTTACGTTACCTATCCTTCACCGTTTGCAAAAGAGAAGGAGCCTACTGTTTCTCCGTGTGCAGACAGTGAATCTCCAAATAGGTCAAACAAAGAGTAATACTAGTATTTTATAAATAATCAAGCAATCAAACAATCAAGCAATCATTTCGCAACTTGTCGTGATTACACGACCTTACCCGGACCATGTGGACAGTTTCTTGTCTTCCGAATCCAGCGCCCGTTCGTCCTCTTTTTCTCGTATTTCTCACGGCACTCCTAATGGTTCCCAGTCAGGACCGTAGATCACTCGAGAGAGGTCTGTTCGGAACTAGTGAAGTTTGGATGATCGGCTGCCAGACGAGGGTCTATTGGGCAAGAGCTCTCCCGATCGTTGCAGTCGTTCACTCTGTCGTCGGGACCTCTCCCACTGGATCCACGAGTCGCTGATGGGCCCCACGCTTGGGACGCCAATTGTTAAACCTGAGACGGGTCGGGGACAATCGGTATTTGCCCGGCGGTATTGCCTCTGTGACCCTCTAGTTATTTAATCAATGAAGAGGCAGGCGCTGGAGACTGGAAGGCAGGAAACAAGGTTTTTTATTCTCTCCGGAGGAGAACACAACAAAACGGGCAGAAGGTATCGTTCTGAGGTGCTCTAGCTACATTTCTGAGGCCTGGCCTCTTATACACTGTTTTATGACTTTATTGCAGATTACATATTCATGTTAAAGCTTTGATGTATGGAAAAGACATTCCCGGAACTCCCCTTTGGGCCCGTTCCCACACACATTTACAGTTGAAGTCCCCACCCTAGTCACAACAGGTGATGAGTATCGCGCAGCTGGATATTCCGCCGATTCACGGAATGTGGGGGGTTTGATCGGATCTCATGGAGTGGGGGCTTTGATCAACCCGGGGATCCTTTGGTGGGGGAAGCTTTCTATTGTACGGGGAGGGGCAAGGAATGGTATCGGCAGTGCTGGGTGTCGGCCTGGGAACGGGGAAGACAAACGGGCACACGGGGAAAAAAAGGGGGGTTTGCATCTAAGGGCCGGGGATCGTGAAAGGGAAGAAGGGAGGTGTCGCGCTGGGACAGGATGAGGGCCTGGGGCAGAGCAGCGCCGAAGAGGGGTTTATGATTCAGGGCAGGTGCAAGCAGGGGGTTGGTCAGCGTGCAGGCTTAGTGAGGGCGAAGGGCTATATCAGGGGCCAGCGGCATGCAAAAGGGTTCGCTCTGATCAGGGCATCTTAAAATGGCGGGTGCGCACGACAAAAGTGTGGCATCAGGGGAAGAGGCAAGTTGGCGCAGATAATGTTCACCAAACCGTACTAATTTTCAACAGGACCTTCACCCCCCTTGAACATCCTTAATGACTGGAACCCAATCTCCACTGAGGACACCATCCGCCTGATGAACTCCATCCACTCAGGATCCCCCACAGACCCCTGCCCTCACCACATCTTCAACAAAGCAGACTCCATCATAGCACCACACCTCCGAGACGTCATCAACTGCTCCCTCAACTCCGCCACCCTCCCGGAAAGCTGGAAACACGCAGAACTTAGCGCCCTTCTGAAAAAACCCACAGCGGACCCCACCGAACTCAAAAACTACCGCCCCATCTCGCTCCTTCCATTCCCGGCCAAAGTCATCGAAAAAGCCGTCAACAACCAGCTCGCCGCCTTCCTCGAAACCAACAAATCCCTCGACTCCTCACAGTCCGGCTTCCGAGCCAAACACAGCACTGAGACCGCACTCATCGCAGCAACAGACGACATTCGAACCCTACTGGACAATGGAGACACAGTCGCCCTCATCCTCCTCGACCTCTCCGCAGCCTTCGACACAGTCTGCCATAGCACCCTTCTACAGCGCCTCAAAAACATAGGAATCTCGTTCCTCACCGGAAGAACCCAGAGAGTCCGCCTCCCACCATTCAACTCAGAGGCCACTGAAGTCATCTGCGGCGTACCCCAAGGGTCCTCACTCAGTCCCACCCTCTTCAACGTATACATGAGCCCCCTCGCGGCCATCGCACGCCAACACAACCTCAACATCATCTCCTACGCGGATGACACTCAACTGATCCTATCACTCACCAAAGACCCTAACACCGCCAAAACCAACCTACATGAAGGAATGAAAGAAGTAGCCGAGTGGATGAAGCACAGCCGTCTGAAACTGAATTCAGACAAAACAGAAGTCCTTATCTTAGGTACCTCCCCCTCCGCATGGGATGACTCTTGGTGGCCAGAGGCCCTTGGAAAAGCACCCATCCCGACGGACCACGCACGGAACCTGGGCGTCATCCTGGACTCCTCACTCTCTATGAACAGACAAGTCAACGCCGTTTCATCATCTTGCTTCAACATTCTTCGCATGCTCAAAAAAACATTTCGCTGGATCCCCACCGAAACCAGAAAAACGGTCACCCATGCACTGGTTACAAGCCGACTGGACTACGGAAACACCCTATACGCCGGTATCACCGCAAAACTCCAGAAAAAACTACAACGCAACCAGAACGCATCAGCCAGACTCATACTAGACATCCCGCGTAAAGACCACATCTCTAGTCACCTGAAAAACCTCCACTGGCTCCCCGTCAATAAGAGGATTACTTTCCGCCTCCTAACCCACGCACACAAAGCACTTTACGAACTTAGACCCGAATGCCTCAACACACGACTTTCCTTCTACACCCCCTCCCGCCAGCTACGATCCTCCAACCAAGCCCTTGCTACCGTACCTCGCATCAATAAAACCACCATGGGAGGCAGATCCTTCTCCTACCTCGCAGCTAAAACCTGGAACTCACTCCCCACTCACCTTCGTCTCACTCACAACCATCTTGCATTCAGAAAGCAACTTAAAACTTGGATATTCGACAAGTAACTCCCCACCCTTCTTCAAGCGCCTTGAGACCCTCCGGGTATGTAGCGCGCTATATAAATCTTCTGACTTGACTTGACTTGACTGTACAGGGGTTGGTGGTGTTTGTGCAGGTGGTGGGAGTTACTGTACAGGGGTTGGTGGTGGTTGTGCAGGTGGTGGAAGTTACTGTACAGGGGTTGGTGATGGTTGTGCAGGTTGTGGGAGTGACTGTACAGGGGTTGATGGTGGTAGTGCAGGTGGTGGGAGTGACTGTACAGGGGTTGGTGGAGGTTGTGCAGGTGGTGGGAGTGACTGTAGAGGGCTTGATAGTGGCTGTGGAGGTAGTGGGAGTGCCCATTCAGGGGTTGATGGTGGTTCTGGAGGTGGTGGGGTGCTTGTTCAGGGTGCCGGTGTGGATGTGTACCTTTGCTGTGGTGCTGTGCAGTTGGTGGTACAGGTGTGTGGATGTGCTGTCCTGCAGGCAGATATGATGGCTCCCCTACCTGCGTTGACCGTGAAGGGAGACTTTGGATCACTTTCAGCATGACCTCCATCATCTTCATGGCCAAGGCATGGTGTCTTGCACTCTCTTCCCTTTGGATGGATATCAGGTCTCTCATATTCCTAGACATATCCTGCCAAGTTCTATCCATCCTATCCAAAGCTTGGATCATTCTGTCCACCACCTGAGGGTATTGGACCATGTCCTGCAGGGACTCAGACATGTCTGACAGGGTAGCCCCTATGGCATGAATGTCCTGCCTCACATCTGCCTGCTGTTGGAAGAAGTACTGCTCCCACTGGCCACCATAGCCAGGTGCAGGCCCCCTCTGCAGGTGTCTGCCTTGGATGGGAAGAGCAGGTCCAACACCAGGGGGGTGGCAGGTGGAAGCCTGTGGGCAGGAGAATGGTGCCCAGGGGATACTTGCACCACAACAGGGCTGGTGTCACGATTCCCAGCATTCAGAGTAGAAATCTGGTACAGATAGGGCATACACACTCTTCACCCTTCTTTGTTGCGAATGTGCACGCCAAAATCCGCAGAAACGCCCATAAAACTACAGCTCCCAGAAGGCTTAGGGGCGTGTCCACCGGAAGTAGATGTCCGATCTCTCCTTGCTGATTCAATAAAGCACCGCCCCTGAAGCAAAATGGTGCTTGACAACATCGTCCGATGCTGAAAAGCGGATGGTGCTTCCCCGCGGGAGGTTTCAGCACACACCTTGCATTTCCCGTATCTACCGGCTTTCCTGAACCTCCACTAGGAGTCCCGAGACGTCTCCGCCGAGAAAGGTAAAATCCGCCGTTCCGAGAGTGGAAGATTGCTCACGGAAGAGCTCTCCTCTCGAGAACAGCGTGACGTGGGTTTTTTACTCGTTCATC
This sequence comes from Lissotriton helveticus, assembly GCF_964261635.1. Lineage (NCBI taxonomy): Eukaryota > Metazoa > Chordata > Amphibia > Caudata > Salamandridae > Lissotriton > Lissotriton helveticus. The sequence goes on along the minus strand of NC_136069.1, from coordinate 535,807,142 downwards.
ATTTCGCCGAGGAGCAGCCCGCAGTTAGGGGCTTCCGCCACCCTGCCGCTTTGTATTTCTATTGCCGAGACTTTGTTCACGAAGCATTTCAGGATTGCATTTGTTCCCAAGTAATGAAACAGCCCGCGTTTAGGGGCTGCTGGCTTTTTACTTATTAGGTGTGATGAGGTTTGGCTTTCTATATTAGAGCAGCTGTGTAACCTACAAACACCGGGGCTTCTAAACGAGAGAGTCCTACCAGGTTGTTTTTCCATTTGTTCCATTTTTTGACTTTCGAGACTAGGACAATTGCTCAAGGCTTTGCAAGGTGCAACAACTGTAATACCTATACTAATCGCTAACTAGAAACAGTCCTCTGTGTCTTTATAGCTCCTCAGTTGAAGGCTACAACCCGATGACGTGGTCTATGACTGAATAGTCCACCAAGTACTTTGCCTTCTTTTGTTGACACCCTGATGCCTACCTTTTTTGTATAGCAGGATGCAGAACTATTTGATATACTGCTATCTACCTTGAGCTACAGGAGCCAGAGCTTGCATGTAAGTGCTTTCTTAGTATAACGCTGAAGTGTGTATTGCATGTTTGTACTGTATGGACCTTACTGTTTTTTTTAACCTTTTTTCTTGTACATACAGACTCCCTGATAGAAGAAAGGGCTCTTAACTAGACCTGTGAGACAACAGGACACTTTATTATTTTATCCACTCCCATTTTCCCTTGGGGACTCCCTGTTCTCGCAATGTCCTAACTATATTGTGGGAGAGGAAGTGTCTGGGGCAAGAGGGGGGCCTTCCTTCATGGCATCGTTCCTGCTGGTTGCTACAGACAGGTTAGTGGCGTGCCTCTTCCCTGGAGCTGCTGACAACCCCGACAGCTGGTACTTCCCACAGATGGTAGAGAGGATGGCAGGGATACACTGTAGGGAAGAGCGGGTAGGGGTACCACCATGTCTGTCCTGGACGTGAGGGCTGTGAGGGAGTGATGTCTGTATTGGGATGCGTGGGAGCAGTGGCTGGTTTGATCTATGTTGAGGACAGGGAATTGTTTGTTAGGGAGGAGGCTGACGAACATTGCTTTGCAGAGGATGTGATGCTGTGACTGATTTTTGCAATCTTGCAAGATAGCTCTCATTGGCATCACAATCGTCATCCACGGAGTGGATGGACATGCAGTCATCATCATCCACAAAGTCAACATCCTCCGGAATTTCCTCCTCCTCTTGAGCATGACTTGCTGCCGACATAACTGCCTGGATGATCAGGGGATTCTCCCCTCTGATTCCCCGTCGGCCAGCACCGGTCGTAGGTCTGTCATCCTCTTCCTCAGCATCATCTGGAACACAGAGGTTGCAACTGTATTAGTGATTGACCTGGTATTACATGTGGTGCAACACCAGGATTGTATTAACTGTACTTTGCATCAGCAGATGAGGATCATGTGACCTGGTTAGGATACCCCCACAAATGACCGCTCACACCATAGCACTGAGGTGTTACACAGAGATGTATATAATACTAGCAAACTCACCAGCTCCAGACACAACTTTCGGTACCTTCGCGTTACCCCCTGGTGTAACCTGTTGAACCTGACACTTCATAGATGTTGTAGACAAAGCTGTAGAGGGTAGAGACAACATTCTCAATGATCTGCATCACCAATTGACAGACAAGCACATGTGACACTCCTGATTTGTATTTCACTTTGTAAACAACAACTGTTGATTCCATGCAGAAGGGGATCTCGATCTCTGTCATGGTTTAGTAATCTAAGCTAGTGACACACCTCATGCCAGAATTACCTGAAGGACAGGTGAGCGATGGGTTTCACTGCTGCAGCCAGGATGTCATGCATCCCCAGGGATGCTGTCCACTGCAGTGGTATCATCCTGTCATCAGCTGTGATGAGACATACATGTCCATATCTTAGTACAACAGATGGTAGCTATGAGCCAACATGTCATTCTCAATAACCATTTGCGGATAATCCAGGACAATGTGCAGCATGTTTACCTCATGGACTTTACATGTGGGCACCTGCTTACATGCAGCATTTGCCAGCTGTTACCTCCACGCAGCACTGACATCAATAAGATGACTTCTCATACAAGTTTTTCAGTTGATGTGTCAACTGAAAAACTTGTATGAGAAGTTTACTGATATTTCAAGGAAGGGGATAAATGACCTGGACTCCTCCACATTACACTTATTTCACCTTTACCATTAAGACTAACATTTTTCATGAGTGTAATGTTGTCTGTTGACAAGTCAGAAAGGAGTTTATGTGTGAGCTGTGCAGTAGTCAGGGACATGATGTTGCTCATTTGTGCTTCCATATCCATGAGGTCACACAGCTAATTTTTAAATGAGAGAACACAGATTTCTCATGTCCATCCTTTGAGTGTCCTCTGTTCCCATACTCTATTTCCAACATCATGGTACAACTTAGCTGACAACATTTTGTTATGGTCACACATTGCGGATAAGCTGAGGAGCTTTGAGGCTTCCCGCCTGCACTGGATTATCGTGTTGCTCTTCAGCCAAGTTATTTTGCAGGTGTAATTGCATGACGATTCACCTTAGAAGCCCCTACACCTATCTCAAAGGTACACAACTGGCATCAGTGTGTGCCTCAGCCATACTAATTTCATTATGATTTAACCATGTATATTTTGCTAGGTATTTATCCTATTATTGAATTGCAAACCTGTTGTGTTTTGGTCGGTTCATATGACACATTGTTCTATTGTATGTCCATTCTGCACTCACTTGGCATACATTTTGTGTCATCCTCTCATTTGCCACCAGGGTCTGATCTGCCATGTGTTCAAATGCCATATGTGAGCATATTGTGATGCAGGACAACAGTGTTGTACAACACATACAACATACGGTGGAAGTGAAAGGCCCAATTAATGAGCATTCTAGGGTTGACTTACCTTGGCCCAGCACTGGAACAGTGTCTGGTCCCTGAACAGATGTCACATCCAACCTTGTAGCAGAAGTCAGTGTGTGTCTTTGATCCTGGGAGGACCGCATTGTACCTACAATGATAATTGTCTTTTCCAACTTTACATTTCTGCAGCCACATGTGATGCTCTGAATTTCTGGCACAAAGGACAAGCACAAGCAATTGTGGGCACCACCGTTGCAGAAGTGTGTTATACATAATGTCATGAGTGATCCCACATATGACCTAGAATGGGCCCACTACCTAGATGCAACCTATATCACAATGACATGCCTATGAACCCTGAGGTAAGGTCCACTATCGTGTTTTGTTGATGCCCAACAAATAATCCAATGTAAGAAGTAAATGACCAGCTGTGTGGACTGTGCAATTTAATGTAAATTGGAAAGATATGAAGTTGGACAGTGGATGCATTGTCAATACTACTGAAACTGGTATCTCATTGCTTGTTCATTATTACCATATTTGTGCAAATAGGATTTCTTGAGTAGGTCAACAGACACTATTGCAATATAGTGGGGACACCCTTTTGACTAGTTGTGGCACTCGATTACAGGATTGGATTCCAAGGTCTGGGACTGTTGGTGAAATACATGTTATGTTCCACAATTACAAAGGTATGATGAGCCAAGACATGTTATATTTTGTCTTTCACTGTTCACAAATGTCCTATACTAAAGGTGAAAGTCCATTGACAACTCCAATTGTAATGAACCACATTTTTCATCTCTGGTTGACTTTCATAGGTGGGCACTATATGTACCTCTGTCGTCTCCTGACTGTGTATGCATTTTGACCATAGCCTTGCCAGTTTGACTTACCAGTTAGTGAGGTTGTATTGCCTTTCTCGGTACGTTGTCGATTCCTCCCAGTAGGTGCAGGGACCTCTGCTACTGCAGTTGTCTGTGCTCTGGCTGAATGTGTCAATGGGCGAGAAGAGAGAAAAGTAACCAAATGGGAAATGTGCTTGTGTAACTTTTCAGGGATTTCCCCATATCTTCTGCATGCTAACAGTGTTGTGAAGTACTGCCGCAGGTAGGAGCAGTGGTGTGTTGGGGTTGTAATGGCGTGGCAGAGTGGGAAATGAACAACAGAATATGTGTATGACATATTTTGATCTGATGATTCTCTCCCCTTCTGCTTTGTGATTTCAGCTGGCACAGGGTGATTTACTTCTTGGATAATTTGTGGCTAGTTTACAAGCCCCTTGAAAAAGATTTACACTGTTGTTGAATCACTTCTGTGACACAGCGGTGGTGTACAACAGACGACACATTTTGAATTTTTCGCAACGTGGCGCATCTATGGTGAAGCGTCACGCTGTGAAGCCCTGCGCAACATTGAATCTGCGTCAGCTTTGATGTAGGCACGATGGGCATTCCTTTCCGATATGCCTCATAAAAGTGATGCGGTGAAATCTACAAGATTTCACGGAGCCACTTTTCAGAGGCCCATGCAACGCAACCTGTGCCTGCTTGAAGCAGACGTAAGGAGTGGCACAGCACGTTAGGTATGGGCGGTTCATGGACATTTTTGGAGTTGCATCGCACTTGTGACACAACTCCAACAAAGCACCCCCCTAATGCCATCAGATGCAACACACATCTGTCTATCCCTGTGCCACAGTGCACCACAATGTAACTGTGACGCATCCGTGGTTGCGCAAGGGTTCATTTGCAGGTCGCATTGGTACTGGCGCATCCCTGCTAATATTTGTCAATTGATACTTAGCAGGGTTGTGTATGTATGGCAGCAGTACTGTGCCCATGTTTTCAAAAGGGGGAGGGATTTGCCACATCTACTGCAAAGGATTCTGGGACTTGTGGTGCTACATACAGAGGGTGACACATGAGTCTCTGACTGACTATATTTATATACACTTTGGACAAGTTCCTTACTCTCAATGACAGTGCAACACAGACAATCTTTTCATGCACTTTTTCTTTTCATCCCATTTACCTGGTACCACGTAGCGGACGTCACTGATAGGCAGCCCATGGACCAAGTGCGGGTGTATTGTGGTAAGGATATCCTCCTCCAGTGGAGTGAGACGGATGCGGGGTCCAGGGTATGCAGCAGGGAGGATCCTGCTTAATTAGATTCTGGAGTACTTCTCCTTCACCCTCTGCCTTTCATCCTGCCACTTCTTCTTGATGTCCTGTACTGTGCGCCTCTCCTCCCTCAATGCTGTGACAGCAATGGCTAATTGCTGCCATAGGGCTGCCTTCTGTGTCCCACTGGTGCTGTAGGGTGGGAGTCCTTATAGGCATTTGTGGCGCCTCACTATAAACTCCACAAGCATGGTGGTCTCCTCTGCAGTAAAGTTATTCTTTCTCCTCATTAGTTCAATTTTTCTCTGGCAATGTGAGCGTTGTGAACACGTACTCTCTGTGGACAAACCTGTTCCTTCAATGAGTGCTGCTTTTATGTGTTTTGTGGTGCCGGTCAATTAGTGTTAATTGGCTTCTACTGGAGCATGGTGGGGGATGGTAGGCACTTGCAACATTCATCATGGTAAAATGGAGCTATTGGCTGCGATTGGCTGCATTGTGTCAGCTGATCCATGGTAGGGGATGGTAGGCACTTGGACAGGTGTTTAACCTTGGCTAAAATCATCAACGGACACAGATCATATCTTCCGGCCCTGTTGGGGGGTGGGGGTGCACATGGGGGGTACCAAGTCCAAAAATTCTTTATTTCGGCCATATAGACCATAAAAGATGCAATAAAAGAATACATACATTTAAAATACAATGTAAAATACATAAAAAAGAGTCTCTTCTCGTCCAGCGAGGAATAGAGAGTGCAAGACATTACCAGGTTCAGGGGGCTATTTTCTTTCTGATTATCCATGCTGCCATTAGAAATTTGGATATGGCAAACACAATGTGTCCCAGAGTGCTAGTTTTCATAACCCTGTATGCCTGTAAGTAGTTCCTGAACCCCAGGTTCCTGCAAAGCGGTGCTATCCAGTATTTCCTGGGTCTGTGGTAGGCAGGGCATACAAACATTATATGAAGGTCATCTTCCTCATGGGTATTGCAGCATGCGCACAGTTTGTCACCCCCATTAGACCATTTGGAAGTGAAGGTTTTAGTAGGGAGTGTGCCAAACCTCCATTGCACAAACAGTTTTCTCGCCAGTACAGGGAAGATATAATCCATGAAAGGATCAAACACATAAGAATTTTTGGCTTCCATAAAACGCGCAGTCAGAGTGCCGCTATTGTGAGCATTAACCATGAATGACAGGCTCTTGTCCTTGTACATTTGGGTCAGGGCTTTACGGGAAATCCTTTGGCAACCTCGAACAGGATCGTCCCAAAGCTCTGACAAGTTCATACTGAGCAGTTAATTCTTGACATAAGCGAGCCAAGGAATTTTGCTGTTGCGGTTCAGGCTCATGACATGAATAAGGTCCTGTCTGTAATGGTATAGTTCATCAGTGGACCATAGCCGGTGCCAGAACTTCACGGGCTTTGACACAAGCTCTTCAGCGATGGAGGGAAGACCCATGTCTAGTCTTAAGGGCAAAAGTGGCGTGCCTTGCGGGAGTCCAATAAGCATCTTAAAAAACTGTTTTCTACTCCTGCCAAGTCTTTCCCTGCTTTATAGCCCCATAACTCACTGCCGTACAAGGCTGCTGCCTTAGCTTGGGTCCTATATGTTTCCAGGGCCGGGCTTAAAGGCTTAAAAGTGGAGGTGTTTGCCACCTTCAAAATTGCACCCGATAGCTGGGACAGTTTTACCCTTGATCTGGCTATCTGGCAGTCCCATGAGAGGTTTTCCTGGAGTGTTACCCCCAAATATATGAAGGTAGAAACCCTTTCAAGGCTAGCGGTTCCCAAGGTGGGATTTGGTCTGGCTTTTTTGGGAGGATTGAAAATCATGAACTTGGTCTTTTCTGTATTCACCTCCAACCCGTGTTGGCGACAGAAAAGACCAAATCCATTCACGATCCTCTGGATCCCCATGGGGGATTTGGAAAGCAGGAGGGTATCGTCAGCAAACATTATTGCCGGGACCCTCCTGCCTGCCAGAAGTGGGGCATCATTGTCCTTAATGTTATCTAGATGCAATATAACGCTGTTAATGAAAAGACAAAACAGGGTCGGTGCCAGGACACAGCCCTGCCTGACTCCTCGATGGACTGGAAACCTGGACGAAAGCTTGCCATCCCTCCCACACCTCACCTGTGCATTGTTGTTCTCATGCAGCCTGGTTATAATGCTGAGTAGTTGAGGGGGTACTCCTAACTTTTCCAAGACCTCCCACAATTTTCTGCGCGGGACTAGATCAAAGGCTGACCTCAGATCCACGAAGACCATGTACAGCCTTCCCCCCTCTAACGTCACCGTCTTCCAATAGAGGAGGAGGAGGCGGAAAATCTGGTCCATGGTCGACGTGTTCTTTCTGAAGCCAGCCTGGAGGGGGCTCATAATGTCGTTGTCCTCTACCCAATCTAGCAGATGGTTGAGAATGAGGCGCGCAAAAAGCTTTTGGGGTACATCTATCAGGCTAATCGGCCTCTAATTGGCCGGGAGCAGAGGAGACCCCTTCTTATGAATCGGTACAATCTCTGCCCCCAGCCAAGAGCCGGGGACCGCCATACCGCCTAAGATGGCATTAAAGAGAATAAGGAGGTACGGGCCCCAGATGTCTGGATGATGCCTAAAAAGATCCCCCGGTAGCCTATCCAGGCCCGGTGCCTTCCCCAGCGTTAGGCGCTCCAGAGCAGACACCACCTCCCCTAAAGAAAATTCCAGGGCCATGTCCGGGGCACTTGTAGACACTGCCCGCACTCCATCTGGCCAGGAAGTAGTGTCTTGGTAAAGTGCCCGAAATGGGCCTCCCAAAGCGAGGGGGCAATGTTAGGTTCAATTGCTGTTTTAAGTTCCCCCATCCCATTATTTACCAGGGCCCAGAATTTCCTAGAATCTCTAGCTTTTAGGGCTTCAGACAGTTCATGCCAGTGATTCCAGTCCCACTCTGCCCTTGCATTGGCCATTGCTGCTTTATACTCCCTCCTAAGGTCTCGAACCTTACCCTTATTTGACCCCTCCTTGATTGTGGCAATAAGCTCAGATTTGATTGCCCTGCAGGAGGGGGTATACCAAGTGGGGGCACAAATCTTTTTCCTTCGGGTTGGTACTACAGGATGGAACACCTCTGCAAGATCCCTCGCTAGTTCCTGGTGAATGTTAGCTAATTTCTCATTATAGTCCGGGGATCTTGGTTCGTTTAGGAGCGCGTCCACCTCCTTGAACCAGGGGAGTGCCAGGCCATATAGCTTATTTATGGCATCTTCTGAGCTTAGAAGCTTTCCCCATTTAACCCGACGCCTGTTTGTGGTAAGGAGCATATCCCCCTGATCCTCTCCGCCAGTATTGGTGGACGAGCCCGCTAGGGGCAGAGGATGCTGGATCTCTAAACGGAGGGCATTGTGGTCGCTATCCGACCTTGTTAACACCCTGAAGTCAAGGACTTTTGGCCACAGTGTAATATCCAGCATTATATAATCCAGCCTCGACTCATGGCCCTTTCTGTTGAAAGTGCACACTGAGGGGGTATCGGACAGGGTACGACCATGACATGCCCTCAGTGCAAAATTCAAGGTAAGGGACGTGAGTTGTACTGCTAGTGGGGTCCAGGCTTTGGGGTTGGGCGAAGACGAGGGTGGAACCCCCCAGTAATCATCCTCAGCAGTGAGGGCACCCTCCTTTAGACCTTCTAGGGGTTCGAAATGGCAATTAAAGTCCCCTCCCAACACTATCTTATGGTCACCTGACAGTTGGCCTAGGAAGGAGGACAGCTCGTTTAGAGTAGGTGATTCGTTTGGCGCGGCAACTGGTCGCGAGTAAACGTTAACAATGGCCCAAGAAGAATTACCAGGCCATGTAAGCAGCACGCACTGGATGTCCTGCGAAAACGTGTGCATCTTTTCCGCCTGACACCCAATGTGACTCGCTATCCAGATTGCCAGGCCTTCCGACGGCCTACCCCTCCCGCTCCATTTTGCTGGGATTTCAAAAATGTCGAACCCTCTTCTAGTTTGTGGTTCCCTCGCCCATGTCTCCTGAAAAAGGAGGATATCGCTGGCACTTAACAGGAGATCCCACTCCGGTGTGCCTTCCTTATTTGCGATCCCTGCCCCATTCCAGGAGAGAATTCTCAACCCTGGATCTTGTGGTGGTGGTCCTGGACCTCCGGGGGAAGATGGCGCGGTGGCTATGGGGGGGTCAGAGTCTTGCGGGCCATTGGTAGTTACCGGAGTGATAGGTGATGCATCCACCTCCGCTAATTGCACACAATGACCAATCCAAGTACCAAATAGTGGCCCTTCTTGACCCGGTATGCCTTCCAGGGTACCCCTTCGTTCTTTTGCGGTGTCCTGTGGCCCGCAATCAGTTACAGGAACAGCACTCAATCCCCCCCTACTTAGGACCCCACAAACTAGCTTTCCAGGACTCAGTAGAGTGTCCCCCTTTTGTGGTCAGTCCACTTGATCAAGACAGGAATATCTATTGTGGTGAATGAAATTACCAGGAACGGGAGGTATATGGTGCTTTGGCCTGTAGCATGAGCCATCTACAGCAAAGCCTACTCTAGTCCACCCCTGCTCCCTCCCCACCTCCGTGTTGCAAACATTTGGGTAGAAGTGTGAGAGAGGTACTAGTTCGATGGTGGACTTGTCAGGTCTTACAAGCCAGTTACAAATATAGGTGGCGACCTGAGGGCTTTTGAAACTGACAATGATGCAATCCCCCGCCCTGTTCTTTTGGGTAAAACCAATCCATGGGATCCTCCTGACCATCAGAACCTCACCTCTCAAATTCGGAGGAAGAGGCCTGTTGATATTGAGCCAACTTATTACCTTATTACGTAAAGAGTCCTGCGGCTCCCTTGTGTCACCGGTGAGCTCAGGCACTCCCACCATGATCGCCGTGTAGGGTACTGCTTCTGTGGGCAGGTTGACCACCCTACGCCTAGCATGGGGGCTAGTGGTGTTGCCGGTAGGGCCGTTGGCAGAGTTCTCATCTCTCATCGGTTGGGACGATGCAGGTTGCTTAGATCTCCTGGGAGCAGGAACAGGAGGCCTTGACGTTTGGGATGGCAGTGGGTGCGTTTGTGGGACAGAAGCACCGTTTTTGCTATGCAGGGCCCCTAGCTGGACTGGAACCACATTTGAAGCCTGGGAGGTCATTTCAGAAGTCGACGGTGTGTTCCCAGTCGACTCCCGGGGGGCTCTTGGAGCATTTGGGGCCAACATAGGACTGTTCCTTTTATGAATATTTTCTATGGCCAACAGTCTAGCCTCTATAGCATCCAGTTTAACAGAGAGAGGGTTCAGCAAGTTCTTAAAGATGTCTGTAAGTAAGCTGATAAGCGTGTCTGTATTGTTGGAGGGTGCCCCACCAAATATAAATGGGCCTGAATGCACTGGTAAGGCCGTAGCTAATGAAGAGTCTGAATGGTCCGCCCTAAACCCTGGGGAAGTAACCTCAGGGGAGGCCGAGATGTCTGTGCTGGCATCCAGATTTTGCTCGGTTGTGTCAACTTTGGCCCTCTTTGCCCTTTTTAGTTTCCTCGTCCTTTTCCTTTTCGGTGGTTGTTCCACTCCACTACTTACGGGATCTGTGAGGAGAACAACCTGGCCCACTTCCTGCGACTCAGTTCCCATACAATCCACATTAAGAGAGGGATCAGCGATCCCGGATGGCCGTGGTGAGTCTCTATCCCTCTGCTGATTTGATGGGGTTCTTAATTGTTGCAGGACTGACTCAATAGTCTGGTCGATGCTGTCCAAGAGTGACAGATGGGTGGCGTCCACAAGTAGAGGGGTGCTAACATCGATTGAAGAGTCCGTGGAATCCAATGTCACGTTATCAGAGCCCATCTCGTGCTGAGTGTCCAGCGCTGGCGGGCATTTATTGGCTAGAGCACTGGCCTTAGGGAAGATTTTTTCCAAAGTACTTGAACACTGTTGTACAGCTTTACTCCTTGAGACCCTGGTCGCCATAATGCAGTGAGACAAGGAGGGGCCGTGGGATACGGGACGTCAGAGAGGAGGCCCGGTCCGGTCTCTACCAGCCTCTAACGGCCTAGAACGGCCCGCTCTTTGCCCGGTCTTCGCCCGCTCGCGTCCGCGCGCGTCCCGCGGGCCAGGAATGATTATCCACCTATATGGTTCCTGTTAGTGTAGCCCCACCCCTAATTTCAGGGGCCAGGGAGGAGTCGGCGGGAAGAGGACCAGCTGTGGCATATTATCGCACTGCCCGCTGGTCCTCGCAGTCCCGCAGCCCTGCTGGAAGCGGCTTAGTCCCTGGTCCGCTGGTCTTGAGGAACCACCCTGCATTTGCATGCACAATGTGGCAGGCACTGCACGGTGCCTGCCACTTTGTGCATGCAAGTGCACAAATGTATTTTTTACATTGCAGCGGGTGCTGCTGAAAGCACCCCCCTCTGCAGTGTAAAAAATATGGGATGCGCCCGCCAGTGTGACGGGCGCATCCTAATTGGATTTGCCGGACTGCCTCACACATAGTGGGCGGTCACATTTGCAGATACGATCCGCCCGCCATCGTAATAGACCCCTATATTTGTAAAACAGATTGTAATACAGGATATTTTTATCTACTTAACATATGTATATATTTCTTCAATTACCACAGTACTTTCAAGGAAGTACTGCGGTATTCAATACATTTTGTAAAAAATTATAAGCTTATAAACATTGTTCCCTACCTATTACCACTTTAATAAAGAGGTAATATGTAGAGAAACATATCAAACCTAATACTATATCTGAAGATGTAACACAGAACACAGCTAAAGTGTACCTGAAAACAACATGGCTGACTTTTACTTTTGTGTGGAAGTCATTAGCCAATCACATAATGACTTGTCAGTCAATCAGTCATAAAGCTTTATTCAATTTTTTTATGATTTGTTATTGCTATGTAAGGTGGTACTTCTGCAAGATACAGCAAAAGTACAACAACAGATATCATTGAATTAAATTGCCTTATAAGTTAAAAAATACTTACCTGTAGTACCCAAAAGGATCATCTACTTATCATACTGAGTAATCCTGCCAAATTTCATGCAAATCCCTTCAGATGTATTTGAGCTATGTGAGATACAAATGTCTCCTCATGATGCATTGGTGGAAACATGTGTTTTGGGAGGTGAACAACGTTTACCGCAAATCTTTCTCCCCGCAGGGAATCACAACGCGGTCGATAGAACGACCGCGTTGTGATGCCGCATACCATTACTCCGCAAGTCATAAAAACGATTTGCGGAGGGGGGGGCGGGAAGGTGTTGGATTTAAAATCCAACACCTTCCCTATTGTACGCATTGACTGGAGTTGGAATAGTAAATTATACTATTCAAACATCCAGCTCCCCCCCCCCGGAAGTCGTTGGTCCGACTTGCGGAGTAATGGTCTGCGGAATAACAACCACGTTGTGATTCCCTGCGGGGAGAAATACAGCGGGATAGCATCACATATTTGTTTTGGGGATGTATGATGTTACAACGCATACTTTTACAACGCCTACCTTTACATCGCAAGTTTTACAACGCATACCATTACAACGCATAATGCTTTTGGGCGCTGGATAGTGAATAGTTTATTTTACTATTCCAACTCCAGTCCCCGTGGATAGTAGGGAAGGTGTTGGATAGTACATTAAACCTATTCCCTATCCTAGAGCGCCCCCCAGCGCTATGCGTTGTAATGGTTTGCGTTGTAAAAGTTGCGTTGTAATGGTAGTTCGTTGTAAAAGTTTCGTTGTAAAGGCTGTATACCTTGTTTTGGGACACTCCATTCATCTTTTGACCCCTTTGACCAATCACCGCAAAACGTTCCATTCTCGCCAATGTAGGAAAAGTTATAGGGCTGGAAAGTTTTGTGGAGGTTCGTCACATGGAGGCAAAGGTGATAGCAACTAAAATTCAGAAGAATTCCTATACTTGGGAATTCCTAACTATAACTATAGAGTGGCTGCCACCACTCTGTACTATATGTGTGTGTGTGTGTGTGTGTGTGTGTGTTTGTGTGTTTGTGTATTCACTGAAAAAAACTAAGGTTAAAGTGATGTTAAACTTACGTTCGGTAAAAAGATCTTAGTTTACATTAAAAACCAAAACTTCACTGAAAAGAAACAAACTTAAAGAGACGTTATAGTCACTGGTGGTTTCGGAATGAGGGCGTCAGCCCCCCCCCCCCCGGCCCTCCCTCCGAGGCAGCAATTGTAAATGTGAAACTGAAAAGAATTTATCTCGTGAATCAAAAAATACTCGCACCTCTTGCTTGGGGCCGGGGCTTGCTGTTATGATGAGTCATGTGACACTGTCAGAGATGCCTCAGCCTCATGCTGATGCATTGGATTTGCAATGGACCTGCCCTGAGCCAATAGTATTTGCTGGGCAGACGAGCTCACCGACCTGAGGTCTGTGAGGTCATCAGCTCAGCAAAGACATAGCCTCCAGGACCAGTCTCCACTCCTGATGACGTGAGAGTAAAGTTAGCCCCGGGCGCTTCAGGCTGAAGCCCTGTAGTGCCAGGGGCTTCACGTCAGTCAGGGAGTGGAGAGGATGGTCACCCCACCCTTTCCCAACTCTTTCCCTATGACGAGTTGGGAAAAGGTGGGGGTGAGGCTGCAGGCAGGAAGCTGAAAAACCGATTCTGCGCAGTTTCTCTTCTGCACAGACTCGAGGTGTGCTTCCCGCGCTGCTTGTTGCAGGCCTGTGTCGAGTGTGGATGACATGATTTGCAGCTCCGGTATCTGCCAGGAGCGGAAGATGAAGCAAACAAGTGGGTGCTCACCTTCAGGTACATGCTGTTGACATCAACAGCCTCCCTGATCGGACTATTCACCAAGATGACAAAGAGAACAGTGACAGAAAGAGACAGCCCGTCAAGTTAATGGAAGATAGTTCGGCAACTCAACAGGCAAGAAAAAGTGTGCATATCTTCTTTTGCGTCTAAATATTTTGTACTGTGTGTGTACACCCTTGTTGGTGCATCCACCCTGCTGCCCACGCAAGAAACAAGGGCTCAGAGTATGGGTATTGTTGGCTCTTTGCCTCATTTCTTCTCCACCTGGTGCACTGCGGTACGATCAGCAAGCGCATTCACCTCTATTTTCTAAACCAGGGAGCTTAAAGTGAGACTAGGCCTCTTGTTTAAGTCATTGTAGAAAGTTAAAGACTTGAGAGGCCAGTCATCTTGTGTTATTAAAGCACAGAAATATACAGGCTACGCCAAATTCACACAAGCATTGATTAAATGTGTGAAAATAATACATTACAGGACTGAAAAATATAACACATTTCATTCTTGCTGCACCTTTTAAAATGACTTCAAACACTTCAGGACAACTTGTAATATGGCAATGTGGGCATATTTCAGTGTCTGCAGACTTGATTTTTAGAGAACTTATTTTCATTACGAACATTTGCATGTCTTTAGGGTCAAGGTACACCGGGGTGCTTATAATTTACTAATTGAACGCTACTAAATTTGACACATTTCATTTTAAATTATGACAAATAATATCATCTGTAGTTTGTAACCTGACAACTAGCATCTAACATCTAGCCAAATTATGCTGCCTGTTCCTTTGAAAATAGAGCATTGTCCATAACTCCTTGTGCACCATGCTTATAGAGCTGAGTACTTGTGTGTATACTGCTGTCATTTCCATAGCTATGCTTCTGGATGGCTTCCACACAACTACGGGGTGCTGCCGGAGTTGTGAACATCAGTGCACCCCCGGCCTCCTAGAGCTCCTGACAGGCCTATATACTCCTGTGCATCTTCAGCATTCTAAGATTTGTACAACTAGGAACCATTTCCAGAGTTGTGCTCCACAGTTCCCTGGAGCCATTTCAGTACTAGACTGCACATTTCTCCGTTCTTTGAGACCATTTCCTCTGTTCTCCCACTAAAGTGCTTTGTATATTGAACCATTTTAAGGACTGGATCAACAGATCAATTAGGTGGACAGGAGAAGATCTGTTTATGCTCCTGTACAGCTGCTGGGCAGCTCCAGGGATGCGTGATTTTGTAGCCTACAAAGTCGCATCTAGAGCAGTCTGCAGAATTTTTGCTGCACAAAGTACATCTCGTTTCATTTTGCTTTTGTCTTTTAAATGTTCTTGAAGCAGTTTCTTCCCTCGCTGTATGTACTCAGAGGGCCAGCAAAGTCTGTTGAAGCAGCGATTCCTACACAATTGCCTTTCATGGCCCAATTTTTATGTTTTCATTACTTTATTTTTCTATCTTTTACATTTATAACTAAAGAATAATGTATGGATTGTAAATATGATATTGTTTAATTTTTCACTCTGCGTTATCATTGCAAGGTGAGCCTGGTGGTGTAGTACTTGTGAAGGGCATCTTTTCAATGTCACTATAAAAAGGCTTTTTTTTTTGCACAGGTGCAAAAGGGATTTCAAAGGAAACCTCTAAACCTTCTTCCTCCAGGATCATCCTCCAAACAAGGGTTCACTGTTTGCGCTCTTATCGATAATCCTTCGTCTTTCCATTACACTAAGGGTATGTATGGCAGGAACAGTCCTGCTACTCTTTCAGAGTCAGTCAGATCTGCATATCAAGTGTGTTGACATCCAAGATTAGGTCTGATAGTGATCCGTTCCAGTATTGGCTTGAGAAAACCAGTGGTCTTATTTTTCTCCAAGAGATACAACCAGAACATTGCAGTAGAAAAACTAGCGTCCACCTGGACCTGTGTCCAGTAAATAGAAGCTCCTGTGACCTCTCAAGTTGGGCCTACTTGAGTAGTTAATTTTAGTAACAATGTGCCACACGGAATTGGTGTGAGGTACGTGTACTCCATGACCTCCTGGGAAGAATCTCTCACTTGGTGGTCTTCACTTCATGGTGCCTCAGGATGGTCCTCATAGAGAACTTGTTTGGAAATATTCTGCAGTCTCTGGTCCCCAAGGTAGAGACTCTTGCTCCACTGAGTCACCAGGTGATCCCTTCACTCCTCTGTTCCCAAAGGTGAAGCCCTTCCTAGAATCAGTGTTGAGGTAGATAATGCACTCTATGGTGCCCAAGAGTGTTTTGATGGTTGAACACCCGTTAATGGAACCTTCTAGAAGATGTATTTGGTTGTACACTACCTTCCATTTTATCTGAGAGCATTCTTTAAAAATAATGTCAGGCTTGATTCCTCTCCCTACCTTCCCTTTTAGAATAGGTGGTGCTGTAGAGTGTACACTTCAGTTCACGATGCTCCAATGTGAACTGCTCCCTCAATGGTTTTCCAGGGTGGCCTCACAGAATAGGTATCTTGAGAGACGTTACACTCTGAAGCATCTTCTTAGGCCAGGTTTTGGGATAGACACTGAGGTCGGTTAGTGGAACTCCTGGAGTAGGTGTTTAAGTAGATATCGCTGTCCGTAGTGTTCCTGAATGAGTGACTAGCTGTGTGGTTCCAAAGGATGGGATGGCACTGTGCTCTATGGAGTCTCTGCAAGTGTTTGCAAACACTATTTCAAGAGGGTTCCAACGTGGCTAATTGAATGTCAATCCTACCAGGAGCATCTTACTGGTGTCAGCACAGGAACTGCTCTCCTTGTAATATCATGACGCCTTTCTAGAAAGGTCGATAATGTGGAACATGCAATTCTTGCAGTCGCAGAGCAGGCTTACTAAAATAGGTGTCTGGATTAACACTCATCTCCACTGTGTTCCAGGGTGTCTGCAGAGAATATGTCCCACTAAATACAATTTTCCTTGGTGCAACATTACTTGACTTTAACAGGTGAGAGTATTAGACACACCACAGCATCACTTATTGTTGGCCCCCTTTTTGCAGAGACAGCCACACTCATTGTTGGCCCCTTTATGCAGAGACAGTTTACAATTGCTTTATGAACTGTCTTGCTTTCTCAAATTTGCTTGAAAATGCACCACTTGCCCAGGACCCACCATCTGGCAGTGAGGCTCGCTCGCTCGCCAGAGGGCACTCATCCCAAACTACTACGCCTCTTCACTTTCAAATGTCACCATCCGCCACTGGTTATAGTCATTTTTTAAATGAGCTAAAAACTAACGTTTAAAAAACAATAAAACAATGAAATTCAAAAGTTATGATTTACTTCTTTAAATATACAGGTGTCAATGCATTTGCACTTTTAGATTGAAGATGATTCTATCGCATTTGCACTTCATGTAATGCAGAGTTGCACCTCGTTTTAAAATGATAAGGATAAGATATGGGAATGAGTGGACTGAATTATATCAATGCATTTCACATTAACATGTTTACATACTGTATCAGAATCTAATGCACTTGCACTCCAAGATTAGAGTTTTTTTATTGCATTTGCACTTTGTGTAATATAGATTTGCCCCTCACTTCCACATGATAAATGGAAATGAGTGAGCTGCTGGATGAAACGTATTTGTACTTTAAGATCTGCTAATACTTGAAAGCATATGCACTTTATATTATTTGGATTTGCACTTTAGTTCCATCTGATGTGGACATGATTGTTGGATTTGCCTGCACTTGAGGTCTACATGGTGTATGGTGACCTGGGATTTGTGTATACTCACTTTAATATACTTTGTATAAAAACACACTGTGCACAGTAGAACTTCCGCAAATCAGAATTGGTACATTATTGGTACTTTACCAGAACCGTTGTGAAATGCCTACTTTATCGATATTTGTTATACTATGATGTACAAGTATAATTGACACTGTATTATGAAACTCTATGACCCTTTTGAAGGCTATGGCTTAAACGCTTAGGTACATTTTTCTTGCACCTTTATGTAAATAGGTTAAAGATTGCACGTGATATATGGACCCGTGCCGCCTACTTTCTTTTCCGCTGGATAATTGACTGGAGCTGTCTCGATGGAAGTGGAAATTTGAAGAGTATTCATAGGAATATATATATATTGACGACAAAGGCTGCATTTAAACACACATTGTGAGCACCTGAGTGATCAGCATTTGAGAAAGGCAGTTCAGCCGAAACACGTCATTCTGCAAGAAATAAAGGTGATCTCTGCAGACCCGCTGTGTTCCTCTTTTGTATTTTGAAGGGAACATATGTTCATGTAATATTTGTGTGCAAGCCACAGGCACGCCGGGGAACCCATCTCATGGTGTTCAGTGGCAACAGTGGCACAAGCAGGTGTAATTCTGACGAATTGGAATGACCCCCGGATCGCCACAAACCGAGTAATGTTGGACTTTGCTGACGATGTCAGGCCATGACTTCATGGAAAAACGCCTTCTACTGAGACCGCGTTTTCACTTCTACAGGTCATTGGGAATTGCAGAGGATGACGGTGCCTGCGGGGACAAGCCTTAATATTTCCTGGAATTCATTTCCGGTGGTGAAAGAACCAGTGACAGCGTTTCCAGTGAGGGGAATGCTGGGACATGACGGCGCATTGCAACACCATGAGGTGTCCTCCAATGGGAGCATAGCAGCAGGCTCCTTTAAACACACATTGTGAGCACCTGAGTGATCGGCATTTGAGAAAGGCAGTCCAGCAGAAATGCGTCATGCTGCAAGGAATAAAGGTGATCCCTGCAGACCCGCTGTGTTCCTCGTTTGTTCTTTGAAGAGAAAGGTTTTGGTGTGATATTTGCGTGCAAGCCACAGGCATGCTGGGGAACCCATCCCATGGTGTTCAGGAGCAACAGCACAAGAAGATGTAATTCTGAGGTATTGGAAGGTAGGACCATGTTTCCATAAGCAAAGCTTTTTTTGACTTGCTTATGTCTTTTGCGCTGTTTGACGAATCTTCCCAAAACTTTGCCTAAAAAAGTGTTCTGGTGATTCTAGTTGTGCATGAACATTTTTGGGATGATCCATGAAATAGGGGGGGTCATAAAAAGTGTGATTCTCATGTTAATCCTCGGAGGAGTTTTGAACAAGACTACAGCTTGAACTGCTGGGTGGAATTGCACCAAATTTGTCAGAAAGGAAGATTTCTTTCCAGAGATCATGCTTTGGGATATTTGGTGTAAATCTGTAGTTTTGGAGATATTAAAGAATATCACAATTTGGAAATCTCGAGGCGTGGATCCTTCATAAATTGTTTGTGATTTTACCCGCCAGCAGCACAGCTGTGATTGGCTGGCTGCAACCTGAATAGAAAGTAGGAGGGGGCAGGGTAGAGATCCCCTGATCCCCTGGGAGATATATAGCGGTCCGTGAGGGACTTCTGGTGGGAATAACATGGCTGTTTATTTTTTCCATGTGCCAATATTCGTGAATCTTTTGTTGTGTT
Organism: Lissotriton helveticus; assembly: GCF_964261635.1. NCBI lineage: Eukaryota > Metazoa > Chordata > Amphibia > Caudata > Salamandridae > Lissotriton > Lissotriton helveticus. The sequence continues at coordinate 535,787,878 of NC_136069.1, read as the reverse complement.
CATCGCAGCCCCCCGTGTAAGTTTGCGACATATTAACAAATGTTTATCCATAAATGCATTTATAAAAGACACAGACATTCACACAAGTACTTACCCATCCACTCACAGACCCTGTCTGACACTTCTTCACCCACTTACACATCCAGTCAGAAACTCACGTTCCCACTGAGAGACCCACAGAGACACTCATGCTCCCACTCATACACCTAGTCAGACCTTCACCTACCCACTCACAGATCCACTGAAACACTCATGCACATACTCACAGACCCATTCAGATATTCATGTACTCACTCACAGACCCTCTGAAACACTCATGCACCCATTCACAGATCCACTCAGATATTCACACTCTCACTTACAGACCTACTGAGATACGCATCCACCCAATCGTAGACCCATTCAGAGACTCATGCACCCGCTCACAGACCCACTCAGACATTTACACACCACGTAGAGACCCGCTCAGACACTCACGCACCCACTCACAGATCCTCTCATACAGTCACACACCCACTCACAGACTCACACATCCACTCACAGGCCCTCAGAGAGTCATGCACCCACAAACAGAACCACACAGAGACTCATGCACTCACTCACAGACCCACATAGGCACTAATGCACACACTTACAGACCCACTTAGAGACTCATGTACTGAGGTTCTGTGAATTCTGAACCCGTTTTATAAATGGCATGGTTTCGTTACGAATTTGATAATAGCAAACCGTAACTAGTGAGTTCGGCAAGTACGAGTGATCTCGTCACGCTAGACTTACAGATTCACTACGTTTGTGGAGATTTCGTTCTGAACCGTGGGTTCCATTTTATGTATGGCAGCCATTTTGTGGTTGCCCTCACATAGGCCGACGACTGTGGCTGAACCAGTCTTTTAAGGACATGTACACCTTAGCTCGAGTTCGTGCTGACTCCTGTTTGACCTGAGTGAACTGACCCTGTTGCCTGAAGCTGACCTTGTTAAACCAGTTCCTGCCCTTTAGCTGATCAAGATTAAGGATCAGAGAACAGGACATCATAAAGTTTTACTGCACACAAACATGCCTTATCCTACTTCTATCTGTTTCTGTTTCTTCTTTTATGGTCTATTTACGATATGGATTGTGGTCCTTTTTATTATGGGTTTGTCCGGCTTGTCTAAAGAAGAATGTTGGGTTTGTTCAATGATTGATTATGGGCCGGACAACTGTAAAATGGGTTTTTTTGTCATGCAATACTTTTGTTGTGGAAACATGTGATTGGTTAAACTGTAAACAAGGAATGTTTGCCTGAAGCATAATGTTTGGCATAAAAAGGGATGACTTGCTTTGTAAAGTTGAGCAGTCTCCTGAGAACTCATACCGTGATGATTTCTAGGACTTCTGTTACTGGCTGCAGCCAATAAATTTGATCTTTGACGCCACTCAGAAGTACCCCGTGTCTCTTTATTCTAAGACAGGTGAACCCGAAGACTTTGGGCGTGCCCCTGGTGCCGCTGGGTTCTAAAACCCGGTTCTTCAGTTGGCGCCCAATGTGGGGCGACTTCAGCAGTACCGGTCCAAGCCTGAAGATCGTGAGGAGCTTCGTGAGGAAATTCTGGAGGACGGCCACCACTTCATCGACCCCGGCATGTCGAACGTGGACTGAAGGTCTTTGCTGCGAGGCTTCCCGCTTTCCTGACGGCTACGAAGGACTGCTGCCCTGACTGTCGGCCTGTCTTGGACCCATTTGTGATGCTTTGTACGGCGAGACGATAGACGGGTCTTCTGGTGGCGTGACTGATATCTCAGTTAAGTATAAGTGGGTCGCTCCCAGTCCTTAGTTTTTGGTCCTTTGGTTCTTAGTTTGTTTGGTCCTTAGTTTTGATTTGAAAATTGCAATTTCCAAAGCCGAGGGTCTCGTATATTTATGATTGTATCGGTAGAGATAATCCCTTGAAATTTGAAGCTCGATTAGTGAGCGAAGATGCCTAATCGTAGCAAATTTGGTATTTGGTTTGGTTGTGGTTACAACAGGGATTCCCGATTGGAGGATTCGTGTCCGATACCTCCGGTTGGAACTCCGACTTATGAGCTCTATTTTAAACACGGCGTGGGCCCCATTACGTTCAATGAAGTATGGGTCCACTACACTAGAAAAGATGGTGTCTTACAATGGCCCCAACATGGTAGCTTTAATACAGAGATTTTAGACAATTTAGAAACTAAATTATTTAGGAAGAAAGCCCGGCCGGCAATGTTTGACTCCTTTCGCCTTTGGGGTAAAGAAGCCAGACAACGAGAAATTAAACAAGCTAAAAGAGATAAAAGAGAAAAGGATGTATCAATAATGCAAGCTGCTAGGCAGTTTAAAGAAAACGAAGAAGATAAAGCAATTGAGGTGTCAGATAGGCAACGTTGCATGACCATAGATAAATGTTATCCGGCCTTGCCGTCTTCTCCTCCGAAAGCGATTGAAGATCTTGAAAAAGATTCTTTGATCTCTCATTTACTGAGATTGCCACCTCCTTATGTGCAGGGTGCTACTGCGCCTCCATTACCACCGGTTGTTCTACCCTTTGTTGTTCAACCTCCTGCTGTTGTTCAGCCGCCCGGTGCTCCACAGATGGTTTTACCTTCTCCTGTGCAACCCGCTCTAGGGTCGCCATCTTTGCTACCAACTTTGCCTCAAGCTCCTTTGCCTTCTACTTCTGTTTCTTCGCCTCCGACTGTTCTTATGCCTACACCTTCTTTGCCTCAGAATACTTGTTCTCCTGTTCTTTTGTCTGCTTCTTCTCCTTCTGCTCGAAAACGAATGACCGAGACTGTGGTTAGTCTGCTGTCTCCATTGTTTGGGTCATTGAATATGACCCCTGTTTCGGAACGTAAGCAGAGTCGTAGTCAGCTTCCTAGTTCCGAGGAACGGACAGTGTTGGATTTGTTGGCTCGTAGATGGATTTTGAATGCTTCAAGGTATAATTTGCCAGCGGTTATGGATGTTTTCTTTCAGTGGGAAGCGCCTAAGCAAAGGTATGTTTTCGATGTGATGTGTACTTTCCTGCGTCAGGAATGGGAAGATAATGAGTTGGGTCCGATTCCGCAGGATGTGCTTGATGTTCAGTCAGATTTTGCTAAAGGGATGATAGTGGACACTGATGTTACAGATGCTGTAGAGATGATATTGGCTTTTAGATCTAGACTTCCGCCTCAGACGTTATATGAACCTGATCCCTCTGTTAGGAGGAAAGTGAGACAGTATCCAATGAGAGAGGTTCCTCCACTTTGGAAAGAAGGAGATGCAACTGCTAATCCGCCTGTTTTGCCTCATTTTCAGCGAATATGGGTACATGTCCCTTGGAAGAGAGCAGAGGTCTTGGCTCTTAAGCAGACCTTACCTGTTCCTCGTAAGAATCCTGCTGGTTACTACAAAGAGTTGTCTCAGACAGTAGATGCGTGTATAATGAATTTAGCCGACGTTGACATGTTGATAGGTAATGTAGTTCCGTAACCTTTGTGGGCGAAGATTCGTCATGAGAATCATGCAACAGAGTTAGGTGATACTTGGGCGGATATTGTTGCTGCAGATGGTAGACAAGTAGGAGGTGCTAAACCTGAACCCTTAGTTGCAGAATTACCTGGTAGAATTTTACTTTGATGAAGACGATGATGCCTGCTTTACGAGTGTATTGGGATAAGTTAGCAGCATGCAAGCAGAAGAAAGATGAGAGTGTGTCTGACTTCTTCACTAGGTTTGAAGAGACGTTTATCAATCACAGTGGTCAGGATATGAGTACGGAGGGTGGTCAAAGGTTGTTAGTGGATAAATTTGTCTTTAATTTGCTTCCCGAACTTTCTAATACGTTGAAGGACTCTGAGAATTCATGGGCCGTTTCTTCGTCGGCCCAGATATTGGCTACTGCTCAGTATTACGAGAATAGGGATAAAGATGAGAAGGATAAAGTAGAGAAGAAAACGAAGGATTTAAAGACGAAAGTTCTTTTGCAGCAAGCTTATCCGCCTCGTCAGAGTCATACTCAGTTTCAGCAACCCCCACAATTTCAGAGATTGTTACAGAAGCCTGAGCCTTATGTTCAGCGATTCTTTCCTGGCCCGAATCAGTGTGCTTACTGTAGAGAGGAAGGTCATTTCAAGAATAATTTTCCGACTTTGTTACAGCGTGCGAATGGTGCACCTGGTCAGAGAGGTCGTGGTGGTTTTCAGCAAGCGCCTAGAGGAAGAGGTCGTGGTGTGATCCCCCAGAATGAGCGTTCCTCTTCCCTACGGAATTCTGCAAATTATTTTGATAGACAGAGTGTTCCAAATGGTCAGTCTCCTCAGTACTATATTGAGGATTACTATGTTGAAGGTGAGAGTGTTGGTTATAATGATAACTAGGACAGCCATGGACAAAGTAAGGGAGTAGTGTCAGTTCCAGTAGATCAGAGTGGACCGTATGTTGAACTGATTACATCAGGTGTAGTAGAATCTTTTCTTTTGGATACTGGTGCGACAAAGAGTTCTATTATGCATTCTAAACTCCCTGGCGCACCTTTGTCTGGCTTGACCAATGTTTCCGTAGGATTTTCAGGCGCCCCAGTTCGTAATCCTAGTCCTTTGTCCCTTTCTATTGGCCCTTGTGAATTGGAAGCTCCACTTATTCTAACGACTGGTTGTGGTGAGAATGTGTTAGGATTGGACTTGCTGAAAAGATTGTATGCAACATTGCATTGTTCTCCTTCGGGAGTACAACTTACTCTTGGTAAGAAAGTGATTTCTCCAATGTATTTGTCTAAAGATTGTTTGCCACTGGAATTACGTTAGCTTCCTGAAACACTTTGGGCTACAGGTCCAAATGATGTTGGTCTTTTGCAGATTCCACCGTATGTTGTTACGCTAAAGTCGAATGTTAAGTTGCCTCGTATACCACAATACAAGATCTCGAGTGATGGTGAGAGAGCTCTTATAGCGATTGTCTATGATCTGGTTGAGAAGGGTGTGGTTGAGGAAACGAGAGGTAACGTGTGCAATAGCCCGGTTTTGCCTGTTCTTAAGCGTACAGATGCTTCTCAGCCACCTGTGTACCGGTTTGTGATCGACTTTCGAGAGGTCAACAAGATTGTCGTGCCACACTTTCCCGTGGTACCTGATATTACTGCATTACTGACTCTGATTCCTGCTTCGGCAGTTTGGTTTTCTGTCATTGACTTGAAGAATGCTTTCATCAGTATTCCTATTGCTGAGGAGAGTAGGGATACTTTTGGCTTCTCATTAGGAGGACGAAGCTTCCGATTTAAGAGAGCTCCCCAAGGTTATTGTGAAAGTCCCTCAATTTATAGTCAAGCGTTGAAAACTCTGCTTGACGGGTTTGTGTTACCAGTTGGTTCTACTCTTATTCAGTATGTTGATGATTTGTTGATTACTGCTGATGACGAAGAGATTTGTAAAGAGCCTACTCTTTCGTTGTTGCGATATTTGTCTGACCTTCATCATAAAGTGTCGCCTTCGAAGTTGCAATATTGCCGCCAAGAGGTAACCTACTTAGGTCATCTCTTGTCGAAGGAGGGAAGGAAATTGACCCCAGAAAGAATTCAAGCGATTGCGCAAATGAGTGTGCCATCGACACAGAGAGAAGTTTGTGCCTTTTTGGGTATCACATCGTATTGTAGACAGTGGATTCCCAATTTTTCATTGGTAGCGAAACCTCTGTTATCATTGACTCTGAAAGATACTCCGTATCCTCTTCCTTGGTCTGATGAATGCCAGAAAAGTTTTTCTGAATTATGTAATGCATTGTGTTTGCTCCTGTGTTGGGTACTCCAGACTATAGCAAGCCTTTTACATTGTATGTGCACGAGAGAGAAGGATGTGCGTTGTCAGTGTTTTGCACAATCTTTTGGGGATAAGCAGCGTCCATGTGCGTATTTCTCAGCAACGTTAGACCCAGTTGCTAAAGCATTGCAGAGTTGTTTGAAAGCTACAGCCGCAGCTGCCGTTTCTATTCGACAGTCTGCTGGTTTGGTATTGGATAATACGCTGATCGTGATGGTTCCGCATGCAGTGAATACTTTACTAAATAGGACTAAGACACAGCACCTTACTAGTGCACGTCTTTCCGGTTACGAGTTGACACTGTTGGCTAGCCATGTTCACATTAAAAGATGTAATGTGTTGAATTCAGCTACGTTGTTGCCGAACTCTACAGAGACGGATGCTCAAGAACAGCATGATTGTTTTCTTCGTACAGAGGAAGAAACAAAAGCTAGAGTGGATCTTAAGGAAACTCCTTTTGAGAATGTTGATGGTACGCTGTGGGTTGATGGTTCGTGTTTTAAGCTTCCAAATGGTGAAACGACCGCAGCGTATGCTATCACAACTTTAAATACAGTCGTTGAGACAGCACGCATACCACAGAATTCTGCGCAAGCAGCAGAGTTGATTGCCCTGACAAGAGCGTGTGTGTTGTCGGAAGGAAAGTGAGTGAATGTTTATACCGATAGTCAGTATGCGTTTGGTGTTGCGCACAGTTTTGGACGTTTGTGGAGAGAGCGTGGGTTCCTTACTTCCCATGGAACTAAAATTCAGCATGGGCAGTTAGTGAATGAACTTTTGGAATCTCTCTCTCTCCCAAAGCAGATTGCAATTGTGAAATGTAGTGCGCATAAGAAAGTTGTAGATGATGTTGGTCGAGGGAATGCGTTTGCGGATGAAGTTGCGAAGGAAACAGCGAAAGACATGATGAGCCGTATGTATGTTGCAGGACCAGCAAGATGGGTTATGGCTGGTGGAATGTGTGAAGACACGATAGAAAGTGTGAAAATGATTCAGGCTGAAGCTACAGAAAAGGACATGAATGTTTGGAGAGAGAGTACGGGTATGTTGGATTCTACGGGTTGTTGGATTGAGTTGTCGGAACACCAGCGATGGTTGTTGCCAGACGCGTATGTGCTCCCAGTGGTTACAATGGCTCATGGATTGCCTCATATAAGTTCGAAAGGAATATGTAAGTTGTTGGCTCCAGTTTGGCAGAATGCTGGAATCCCGAAATGTGCAGAGAACGTGGTGAAACAATGTATGATTTGTCTGCAATATAATCCTGGTAAGGGAACTCCAACTCCAGCTGGTCATTTTGCTCCTCCGACGTATCCGTTTGAGGTGACACAGTTAGACTATATTCACATGGAGAGATGCAACAATCTGAAATATGTTCTTGTGGTTGTTTGCGCCTTTTCTAGATGGATAGAGGCTTACCCCCTAAAAGATAATACTGCCTTGTCTACAGCCAAGGTTTTGTTGAGAGAGTATTTCCCTAGGTATGGATTGCCGAGAATTGTATGGTCAGACAATGGGAGTGAATTTGTGGGTCAAATCATGAAGAATGTATGCTCTGGATTGGGAATCAATCAGAAGTTCCACGCAGCGAATCACCCCCAGTCTGCTGGACTTGTTGAATGTTACAATGGTACGCTTAAGCTGAAATTAGCTAAGGTACAAGCGAGCACTGGTCTCACATGGCCAGATGCCTTGCCGTTGGCTCTTTTGTCAACAAGGACGACTGTGCATTCTCGAGTGGGACTTAGTCCGTATGAGATTGTGTTTGGTCGTCCAGTGAATGTTTGGGGAGTGCCTCGTCCGAAAGAATACAGCAGTATTGAATACCCTATGTTGGTGGATTACTTACATGACTTGACTGCTAAATTACGTGTTCTCCACCAACAGGTCTATGACAGTTTGCCGACAGCTACTACAGATCCAGGCCACGTACTTGAACCTGGACAGTACGTTCTTGTGAAGAATTTTCAGCGTACCAAGAACTTGCAACCTAGATGGACCGGCCCCTATTTGATTTTGTTGGTTACTAGAACCGCTGTTAGAGTAGCAGGCAAAAAGAACTGGGTGCATGCCACCCACTGTAAAAAACGTTCCTTTGCCTTTACCATAGGATCAGTGGGTAAGGGATGGTATCGCCGATTCTGATTGTGAGAAGGTCCCTAGATTCGTTCCATTTAGTGATGCTCATTTGACATGGACACGGTATGAACGTGAGGATGATGATGTTCTACAAGCTGCTGTGCCTCCTCATCTGAAGATTGACACCACCAATCCGGATCTTCTATTCAAAGATCAGACAGTGCCTGACAAAGAACGCTACGATTTAAGACCAAGAAAGATTGTACATATGGACAAATAAATATTTTCTTTTTTATGTAGTGAATTTACACTTTGGCAAGATCAAGAAACTTTTTTTGTCTTTTTCTTTTTCAAACCACCATCCGGGTTCAGCTGTAGAGTCGCGGTATAAAGACTTGGGATTGCAAGCCGTGTAGACACAAGGTCGACGGTTCTGGTTGGTCCAAGGGCGTTCCCTAGACTGACAGGCGCATTCCTTAGCGGAAGAGAACCAACTGCCGCGAACAGCACGGTTAGAGGATGGAGTTTTTTGACGCTGCCAGAATGTTAGGAAAATGGACTCTAAAGTCCGAATATGTATATTGGTTCGTAGCAAATGTTTTTTAATAATGTGTTTTTTAATGCTTTGAATATTGCATTAGCTAGTGTGGGTTTGGTTTTCTATGCCACACAACAGCCGTTTGCACCTACTTCCCAACCTATGTCTTTTCCTACTACTGTTTCTTTACATTCTTTTCATATTTTACCTGAACACGAGCAAATTAGAAGGTCGGAATTTGTGAATAATTACTTTGTGCAACTTCTCCATCAACACCAGTTAGTAGTGAACACCACTAATTGTTGGGTGTGTGGTCTTATGCCACATACTATGGATAGAGATATTCCTTATCTGGTTCTGCCATTCAGTTACAATGGGTCCGTATGGGCATATCAGACGATGTTTATTTATGCCATCGAAGTCTATCCCCTGCGTTCCATGAGAGATAACTCAAGTAATAAAGCCTTGGTGAAGGGAATTACAGATATGAGTAGAGATATCGAAACGTATAAGACTATTCCCAAGGATGAGTTACTAGCATATGTTGGTAGGAATGCAACCGGATATAGTATTAGTCTGGGTGAGAAGCAGAGACGAAAAAGGTCACCTCCGATTTGGATTGTACCCCATCGTGGTCATTTTTGTCTGCAAGGGAAAGGCAAGAATCCGAGAGCTCAGTTAGGGAAGAGTGTTTGTACTCAGACGTATGTCTTTTCATCCCAAACTTCCCCACCGTTTTTAGCAGCTAAGGGCACGTATTTTGTCTGCTATGATAGAGCATAAACATGGTTGCCCCCTGATTTTTCGGGAACATGTTATGTTGCATATTTGTTGCCTCCTACGTATACTGCTGCTGTAGATTACCACAGAACGAGAGTTGTTAGGGGTGTCTTCAGTGAGGAAGATACCACGGGACAAGAAGTGGGAGACTTTTTCAAGGGTTTCCTGCCGTTTTGGGGACCTCTGGCAAACAGTAGAAACCTACGGCAATTAACGAGAGTGGTTGAATCCACCATAAATGAAACTGCCGGTGCCCTTGGTAATCTAACCGCTGAGCTTCAAGCGGATCGCCTTATGACATTACAGAATCAAATGGTTTTGGATGTCATACTTGTGGACCGAGGTGGGGTATGTAAAGTGATCCAATAGAGTTGCTGCATTTTCATACCAGACAATGCTCCTACAGTATACCAGGCCATTTCTAAGTTACATAAGATCTCTGAGTCTATAAATGTGGATAAAGGAGATTGGTCGTTGATTGGATGGTTTTGGGAACTGTTATCGACCTGGGGATGGAAGATTCTGATGATCATTGGGATGGTTTTAGCGATTCTCTTCTCATGTTGTCTCTGTGTACAGTGTGGCCCTGCCATATGTGGCCTTTGTACTACTACGTGTGTGAGAAGACCTGTCCCGAGAGAAGTCCTGAGTAATAGGATGATGCTCCAGCAGCATCTTGATGATCTGATGAATATTGACATCGACTCAGACGCAGACTGAGTGATTGCCTATGTAAGGGCAAAAGGAGGGTCTGAGGTTCTGTGAATTCTGAACCCGTTTTATAAATGGCATGGTTTCGTTAGGAATTTGATAATAGCAAATCGTAACTTGTGAGTTCGGCAAGCACGAGTGATCTCGTCACGCTAGACTTACAGATTCACTAAGTTTGTGGAGATTTCGTTCTGAACCGTGGGTTCCATTTTATGTATGGCAGCCATTTTGTGGTTGCCCTCACATAGGCCGACGACTGTGGCTGAACCAGTCTTTTAAGGACATGTACACCTTAGCTCGAGTTCGTGCTGACTCCTGTTTGCCTGAAGCTGACCTTGTTAAACCAGTTCCTGCCCTTTAGCTGATCAAGACTAAGGATCAGAGCACAGGACATCATAAAGTTTTACTGCACACAAACATGCCTTATCCTACTTCTATCTGTTTCTGTTTCTTCTTTTATAGTCAATTTACGATATGGGTTGTGGTCCTTTTTATTATGGGTTTGTCCGGCTTGTCTAAAGAAGAATGTTGGGTTTGTTCAATGATTGATTATGGGCCGGACAACTGTAAATTGGGTTAGTCGTCATGCAATACTTTTGTTGTGGAAACATGTGATTGGTTAAACTGTAAACAAGGAATGTTTGCCTGAAGCATAATGTTTGGCATAAAAAGGGATGACTTGCTTTGTAAAGTTGAGCAGTCTCCTGAGAACTCATACCGTGAGGATTTCTAGGAATTCTGTTACTGGCTGCAGCCAATAAATTTGATCTTTGACGCCACTCAGAAGTACCCCGTGTCTCTGTATTCTAAGACAGGTGAACCTGAAGACTTTGGGCGTGCCCATGGCACCGCTGGGTTCTAAAACCCGGTTCTTCAGTACCCACTCTGATGTTCATACACCCACTCATACACACAGTCAGATTCTCATGTACCCACTCACAGACCCATTGAAACATTCACGCACATACACATAGACCCACACAGATATTCATGTATCCACTCACAGATCCGCTCAGATATTCTCGCACCCACTTACAGACCTACTCAGAGACTGATGCACCTGCTCACAAACCCCCTCAGGCACTTACTCTCTGACTCACAGACCCACTCAGACAGTCCCATACTCACTCACAGACCTACTCACGGACTCACATATCCACTCAGAGGCCTACTCAGAGAGTCATGCACCCACTCACTGAACCACTCAGATATTCATGTACCCACTCACTGACCCACTCAGATACTCATGCACTCACGTACAGACCCGCTGTGACACTCACACATCCACTCATACACCCAGTCAGACCCTCACATACCCACTAACAAACCCACTGAAATATTCAGATATTTACAACCCTACTCACTGATCCAGTCAGATATTCACACACTCACTCACAGACCTACTCAGAGACTCAAGCACCCACTCACACACCCACTCAGAGACTCATGAACCCACTCACAGACCCAATCAGACATCCAAACACCCACTCAGACATTCACACACCCACTCAGAGACCCACTTAGACACTGATGCACCCACTCACAACCCCACACAGACACTCATGAATCAACTTACATGGTTGTTGAGAGATAGAGAGTCAATCAAATAGTTGTGAATACTTAATGTATTCATCTGTATTAAATATATATGTTTGCTTTGTGGATTCAATACGAATTCCTAAACCACAAATGTGGTGTTGTGTATTGAATATGTGTTTTTGTATTTTGGAATCAAGAAGGATTCTCAAATTTAAAAAAACATAATTTTGAAACAGGGATTTTATTAGAAAATGAACAAGCGCTTGGAGAAAGCCTTTGTGCTTATGCTGTGTAGGTGATAACTACACATAAAAAGGGTGCAGTCTTTCAAATTATTAAGGAATATCCTGTTGCCTTTCTTAGAGAAATGTACTCCATCGCTTCTGTATATATGCTCTATGTCAGAGTTCCAGTTGTTGTAGATGGAGCCTATGTTGTAGTCTCTAAGGAAAGCAGAAACAATTTTACAAATATGGTTCCTTGCTTTGTTTATTTGTGAACAGAATTCATCTGACCATTTACATTTCTGCCTTTGGCATATGTTGGGGAATACAAAGGCATTGTGAGGTAAGAGTGCCATTAATTGGCCAAAGGTATCCTTCATTGGGATTTCTAAACCTACCACAGTAAGAGTGTCTAGGTCAATGCCATCGCAGTGCACAATTAAGAGGTCTGGGTGTAGTCAGTCAATGTTCTCAACCAAAGGCATAAATTGCTTCCACTTTAACCTTCTCTGGCCAATCCAAGTAATGTCCTCATTAGGCAAATCCAAGTCCCTGTCAATGTCACTCTCTCTAGCACACTCTCGGGCCCAAAAAAACATTGCTGTGACCCAGAACCCACACTCAGGCCATTTTCAAAGCAAGGAGCAGTATCACTCAGGAGAAGACTGGAGCTGAAGGAGGTAGTTTTCAAAATGAAAGGCAGTTAACATGGAGTCCAGGTGATGCTTTAGAAAAATACATATTTGATTTAATGCTGTAAATATGTTGGTAGCCAAAATAGGTAGTGATTTAATTAATAAAGAAAGTGGATCTGTGATTGGTTCTGGTTAATTTAAAAATAAGTTATGCTGTTTTGGATATGCTAACATTTTCAAAGACTCAACAGTATCTGCTACAGTTGAACCTGAAGTTGATATGCTACTGACTGAAAGTGATGTGAACTTATGACCTACTTAGAGTGTTGCAAAGGAGGTTCCTATAGCAACTGAAGTAAAACACTGTCCGGTGAAGGTTTCTAAATGCATTGTACTTTCAAACAAGAAAGTAGAGTAGTTCATATATAGTACCTATTAGGAAATACAAATTTCCAAAATCAGCACTTTTACAGTATGTGAAATGGAGACAAAAAATGATAGTAGTATTATGGTAAATGCATTAAAGGATGCTCGTATGGATGTATGACATTACAACGCATGCTTTTACCACGCATGCTTTTACATCGCAACTTTTACAACGCATGCCTTTACAACGCATAGTGTTGAGGGGTGCTGGATAGTGAATAGTTTAATTTACTATTCCAACTCCTGTCCCCGTGGATAGTAGGGAAGGTGTTGGATAGTAAATTAAATCTATTCCCTATACTAGAGCGCCCCCAGCGCAATGCGTTGTAATGGTTTGCATTGTAAAAGTTGCGATGTAAAAGCACTGCGTGGTAAAAGTTGCGTTGTAAAGGATGTTTCCCTGCTCGTATGGATCCGCAAATCCGTTGAGAAGTTATACAGGGGCCATGCTGCGCATCATGACAGATTTGCAAATCCCCTATTGACACTACCAGATTGTGCTTCTTAGCAGAAGACTAAGAAAGACATTAAAAAACCCAGAACATTCACAAGTGGAATAACAAAAAAAAATGTGAAAGAAAGGTTACATTTGCAGTACATCAGTATCCCTCAAAAAAGAGTGGGAAATACTGCTATTTCTGGTTCTTTTCTATTGATAACAGTACCTATAATTTTTCCCCATTTGAAATTTCAAGTAAAGCTGAGTTACAAATTGGAGAACAGCAAAGCAATTACTTAGGTATGTTAATAATGGTGGATATTGAAAACGTATATATAAATGTATTGTAAAATATGACTAGTAGATGTATTCTACATCTAGTTGTACAACCCAGAGAGGTAGAACTTCAAATAACTGTGAGGTGTGCTAGTCCAGAACCTCTATCTTTAGTTTAGACTTGTATATAGAAATCAATTTTAAAATGTGTAGAGTAGTCCTAAGTATAACATTTTATAAATTTAAAAAAACCCTAAGTGACAGAGACACATAAACATTAAGTCACACACACACAACTCGTATGTATCCAGAAGTAACAGAGGCAGTTGCACACACAGTTAAATACCCCAAAACTCACTAACACAGCCAGCATGTAATCAATTAAGCTCCTACCTGCAGATTGAGACTCCCATAGAGTAACTAAGATACCCAGACATATGCCAACATACTTATTTTCATATCCAATGACATACCCACATAGGCACTAATACACTCATTGAGGTATGTACTAAAGAACTGACACTAACAAGTCAATCCATCCACAGAAGTCTGCCTTTAAACATGTCGCGGGCCTGCTGTGGTGGAGTGTGCATATGCAGTTTTCCTGCTAGGGTGAGTTGACATTCAAAACTTGTTCGTAAGCCGTGAACTCTTTTTCTACTACATACAAGTCACTCCTGAGATAGGCTGTAGCTAGGCCATAGGGCAGATAGCAATGTCCTTAACCACTTGGATGCTAAGGCCCTTGCAAATTCCTCATGTATTTTCCATTGAAATCAATGGAAAATACATGAGCGTCGAAGGGGTTAAAGGAAAATGCATGTTTTTTCAGGCTTGGCTGAGTTACATGCACACTTCCAGACTGTTATCCATCCAGACGAGTAGACGTTTCAACATCTCTCAGGCCTGCTACAGTAGAGTGTATCTGTGCAGCTTTCCTGGTAGGCTGGGCTGACACTAAAAACATGTTGCTAAGCCTCAAACTCCTTTTCTACTACATATAAGTCACTTCTGAGATAGGCTGTAGGCAGGCCATAGGGAGGGAGCTATAAACGTAAAATGTAAGACATGTTGTTTGAAGTTTGATTGAGTTATATGTGTACTTGTGGACTCACATGTCCAGTTATATATCCGGTCTTCTACCCATACTGGAACTCACATACCTATGTGTAAAAGGATAGAGCCACTAACACTAGCAGTCAGACACTGGCAGAAGCCCTTAAAAATTCAGTCACACACACATTCAGGTCTTATGTATCCAGCGTAATGGAAGCAGTTGCTGACATAGTTAAATATGCTAATACTCACTAAACCTGCCTGCAAACAATGAATGCAGCTCATTACATACAGATTGAGAGTCCCATAGAGTAACTAAGAAACCCAGACATATATCAGCATACTTACTTTCATATCGAATGATACACTCAAATAGGCACTCAGAAACTCATTCAGATATGTAGTGAAGATCTGACTCATCTTGTGACCATCTATCTAGATAAGTAGGCCTTTAAGAATTACTAAGGTTTGCTACTGAAGAGCCAGTGTATGTAGTTTTCTTGCTAGGCTGACTTGCCTTTCAAAACATGTTTCTAAGCCTTAAACTCCTCTTATACTAAATATAAGTTACTTCTAAGATAGGCTGTATGTAGGCTTTAGGGCATGAGTTATGTGCTTAAAACATAATGTGTGTGCTTTTAAGTTTCAGAGAGTTATGTGCACACTTAGAGACCCATTCGAGTAGTTACATAGCCACTCTCCCACCCATACTGTGAGTTAGTTATTTACAAAAGGTTTGAGCTTCTCTCACACAGTCAGACAGTGTCAGAGCTGTTTACATATTTACTCACACACCCACACAGCACTTATGTATTCAGTAGTAACAGAGTTTGTTGCACACACAGTTAGATACGCCAGTACTCACTAACACAGCCAGTAAGCAATCCATAGACCCACTCACATACACATTTAGAGACCTATACAGTTACTAGGAGAAACAGTCATATGGCGGCATAATTACTTACACATCTAGTGACATATACACAGAGGGAGTGATACTCTCTCTCAGATACGTACTTGTGTGCTAATGTTCTGAGCCATCCCTTTAAACATTTTGCCCTTTCAACATGTGTTTCGCCTCCTGCTGCAGAGAGTGTGAGTGTGCAATTTTACTAACTGGCAGACTTGGCATTTAATACCTTTGACAGGCCTTAAACTGTGCTTCTACTACATGTAAGTCACCCCTAACGTAGATCATAAGTAGAGATACACTAATACGTACACTAACACATCAAGACACACTCTAACCATACTGTAGCATACCTAGGCAGACACTGCTCCATACACTACCATAGTGAAGCTCACACTCATGCATCGACTAAGACACCCATACCCACCCATACAGTGATTGCTCCTCTAACACGGACAGACACACAGATGTAAACAAGAATAAATGGAGATAAAGTGGCTAGACTATTGTAATATAGCTGTTTACGTTGTTAGTCAAATGCTTCAAAAACATAATTTAATAGTATGTAAAGAAAACATAAACGTGTTCATTTGTATTTTCTCTTTGCAGATATTTACTTCCACTCAAAACAACATAATTACAATGCCATCAGAAACTGGAAGAAGAAAGAAACAGAGGTAAGGATACTCAGCTAGATTCATGAAGCCAAATTGCGATCGCAATAGCTGCGAATTAGCAATTGCGATCACAATTTGAAGGAAAGGAATTCATGATACTGAAATCTCAAAAAAGCGAATTCGCAAAATAAAAATTGCGAGTTCGCAAATAAAATCGCAGATTCATGGAAGAAGGCCATTAGCGATTCTGAAATTGTGAGAAACCATGGAATCTGCAAATTCATTTGCGAAATCGCAAAACATTCGCAATCGCCATTCATGAAAATTCGCAAAATGCGAAAAACCCGTAAATCGCTATTTGCGACGCGCAAATTAAGAAGAACACAAACCAGGTGGTAACCAGTAAGGAAATTTTTTTTTCTCCAAAAAACGGTTAACAAACTACCAACAGGTGCAGGCCTGACCAAACACATTTAAGGACATGCAGCTGGAGCCTGAGGACTCTCATAATGCCAGGACTCTACATGGTGGGGAGGCGGCGAAGGCTACAGCGAGCAGCACGGAACAGACGTAGGATCCAGGAGCGGATATTCCGCCAGCGGGTCACCCTTCTGGGCCAAACCAGGGAGCAAATTTACGCAAAGTACCGCCTGACTGGGGCAATGATCATCAAGCTGATCCGGGACCTAGACCCCCTGATGCAGCACCCAACAAGGAGGACCAATGCCGTGCCCACACATGTCCAGGTATTGTGCTGCCTGCACCTCCTGGCCTCTGGAAGCTTCGAGGGGATGGTCGCTGTTGTAGGGGGGATATCCCAGCCCACCATGTCCCGCTGCCTAAGGAGTTTCCTGGAGGCTATGCTGACCCGGCTACACCACTATATCTCATTCCCCACCAGCCAACAGGACCTGAATGAGACCAAGCTTCAATTTTACAACGTTGCACAATTTCCACATGTTGTAGGATGCATTGACTGTACCCACATCCACATCTGCCCACCTGCTGAAACGGAGTACATGTACCGCAACCGCAAAAACTACCACTCCCTAAATATCCAGATGGTGTGCAATGCAAAAACATTCATCACGGACATAGTGGCACAGTACCCGGGGAGCACACATGACTCCTTCATATTCAGGCACAGCGGCATCCACACACGACTGGCGAGGGGAGACTTTGGGGAAGGACACCTACTAGGTAAGTACACATGCTCCAAAATAGTACACTGTGATCATGTAGCTGCGCAGAACAGGCACTCACCCTCTGCTCCTTTCATTCAGGTGACAGCGGCTACGGTCTCCGTGAGTACCTCCTCACACCATACCTCAACCCTGCAACACCACAGCAACGGGGTTTTAATGCAACACACATGCGCACAAGTAATTGTACTGATAGGACATTTGGCCTTTTGAAGAGCAGATTCCGCATACTTCACAAGACTGGTGGGGCCATGAAATACGAGCCTGAGGTCTGCTGCCGCATCGTGGCCGTGTGCGCTATCCTCCACAACATAGCTACCAAGCGCAGGATACCAGTTGAGATCTCTGGCAGTGAGTCGGAAGGGGATTACCGACCACCTGCACATGTGCGTCATGCACGCGGGGAGAATCCTGCAGAAGGACACAGGCGCCGTAACAAAATCTGCATGAACTGTTTCTAGTACACCCACTCCACACACCCAAGACTTCACTCATGCATGACAATAGTAATAATGACATAAGTCAGATTAAGTTTAACAGAATATTTCTTATTGTTTTTTGCACAATAAATTGGGAATACCCCAAACTGTAACATGATTGCCATATTGCGTCATATGTCCCATGTTCTTTAGGAGGGCATGCTTGTAGCAGCAGCATGGCCCTTCATGATACCAATCAAATGTTTAATGCCGCCTCCGGGCAGATGCTCCCAACCTTCTCTCCAGCTCCTCCTCCTGATTTTGCCGTGAGCCAGCAGAGGGCCTTGTGCTGCGGCGGGGTGCTACCACCAGTGGCACGGATTGGCTACTATGGCTGGAATTAGCCTCACTAGTGTCGTCGTCCCCTGGCTGGCCATGGCCAGTTGCCTGCATACCCTGAACTGCAGTTGTCACTTGCTCCAGAGCTCTCGCAACGTCCTGACAGCACTGGACCATTTGCATCTGCATGGCCAAGGAGCGTCGTGAGAGCTGGGAGGTTGCGTTGCCAATGATATAATTGGATCGCGTGTATGCATACAGGCGGGTCAGCAGCTGCCGGTGTCTGCGCCGGTTGAGGTTCTGATGGCTATGCATGGCCTGGGTGTTGGCCTCAACAGCAGCGGTCATCCTCTCCATACGGTCTGTCAGCAGACCAACATTCCTGACGGTCTTGTTTAGCTGGAGATGGATAGCAGCGAGATGACGGGCTTGTGTCTGGTGGACGTGGAGCATTCTGCACTCAATGGAGAGCCCAGGTGCCCGCACGTTCACCCCCCTGCCAGCGCGTGATGTGGTATTGCGCGGCTCCATCACCAGTCCGCTGGACTGGCTCCTCACAGCCGCAGGGCGGCAGGTTTGTCTGCGTGCTGCTGCTGGTGTTGTCAGCCCCACTGGTGTTTGACTCACTCGCTGTGGTACTGCTGCACCTGTTTGCGCAGAGGTGGCACTGTCCACAGGGGCAGGTGGTGTTATGACCGCTGGTGCGGCAGCTTGCCCTGATGGTCCTGGCTGTGGGGATGGATGTACGTCTCCCTCAGTGTCCTCTGTGATATCTTCAATCTGCAGGGCATCGCTGTCTGTACTGGGTACTTCAGCGCCACCTGTGATGTAAAGTGGACATTGATTAGTGACATGTCACTTACACATTGGAGCTCCCTACATGCATGTGGGCTGCCATTTCCTGACTTGCTGCAGGATTGCCTCTCACTGTACAGGTCTGGCTGTATGGGGCTAGATGGTAATTGTGGTCAGACTACATGTCCCACAATGCAATAGGGCTTTTGTGGTGTGCTTTGGCAGCATGACTGGGGTTTGTAATGGGATGAACTGGGGTCATGGCCATTGTTAGGGGACAGGTTTGCAGTTACATGTCACTTACCTGGTGAATCTTTGGTGGGTCTGGAGGAGTCCAACTGGATAACCCCCACGCATGCCTGCGGGTTCAGGGTGTCCTCTACTCGGTCCTCAAGTGGGGTGTTGGGTGGGACAGTGGGCTCCCCTCCTCCTGTCACCACACGCTCCCCCAGCCTCTCTGCTATCTTCTCCTTGGCCCGCCCTCTGAGGTCGTACCATCGTTTTTTAATTTCATCCACAGTGCGCTGGGTGACCCCCACAGAATTCCCTTTTGCGCGGATGCGCACCCAAATCCGCCTTTTATCGGCCTCAGGTACCCTTCTCGAGTCCTTCCCAAAGAGCCAGTTGTGGTCCTTGCACACTCCCTCTATCAGGTGTTCTAACTCCTGTTCAGAAAACTTGATTTTCCTTTTCCTCCCTGTGGAAGTTTCACCAGCAGCTTCCTGTGACATGTTGTACACTGGGGTGTCACCTGGATTTCACCTGTAGGTACTCTGGAGGGGAGCTCTGGCAATGCTGCTTCCACTTCTGGCTCACAATGCTGAATGAGGGTGGAACCTGCCTACTTCCTGGTTGTGATGTCATCACTGTGCTCAAAATGCGACTTCCCGTTTTTGCGATCTCGCAATTAGCGAAATCGCAATTTGCAATTTCGGTAATTGCGAAATCGCTATTTCAACAGGGGTATTGGCGGATTCTGCGAATTTTCTGCGATTTTCGGGGGCTCGCAATCGGCGATTGCGGGCGATTGCGATTCGCTTTTTTCATGAATGCCAATCTGCGATTTCTAAATTGCGATTCGCTTTTTCTGGCAATTTAGAAATCGCAGATTTTGACATTGATGAATCTAGCTGACTATCTCTTAACAACTGAGAAACAAAAGGAGCAAAATGGAGAGAATGCTGTAAAACAGAATAGAGCTGCTGGTAAGGAAACAAAAAAGTTTCTAAAAATTGTATAGGAAAATTAAAAAGTGAGTTAAAGCAAGTAAATAAAAAGTAAGCTTGCAACTCAGCTAAGAAAAGTAAAAAAATGCATGACATTAAGAGTTAAAATCATATAAGAATGGATATCATTTAACAACAAGACAGAGGCAGTTTAAAGAAATTAGAGTCAGAATGTTTTGTTGTAGAGTAATTTGCAATCGCATAAGAACTATGAAGCAGCATAAAAGGAGAAAAGAAGCAGTCAAACAAAAGGAACATGCTGAAGATGTAGTTAATAAGGCCTTAGCTTTAAAGAGGAAGCTATTTACTTTAATTCTGAACAGAATGAGAATACTGGATAAAATAGTGTTATATATGAGGAAAAGAAAAGACTTGTGAATAGAAGTAACTTTTGTAAAAATGTTTAGTGGTGAATGGAAGCATGCTTCCAGTACTGAGCCTTTCTTTAATGAAGAACACTACTTGCAAGAGAACGCATAAGTGCATGTAGTTGAAACCACTGGATGATGTTATGAGATGAAGGATGGGACTCCCATTGCAAATGAGGAGATGGTACCTAGGAATGTTGAAGCTGTGATAGCTGAAGAGGTATGGGGAAACCATAGACAGGCCTCTTTCGGAAGTGTTAAGGCAGGAATTAATTGACATATTGAGCACTTTTCTTCATATGTTTACATGCAAAAGTCTGAAACTGAATGTAAGTATGTTGCAAGAATTAGATCCATGCAAATTAAATACAGGGACATTCACTAGCATGTCTCTCGAAAAAAATGTGCTAAAGCACCTTTCATCATTTCAGAATGTTAGCTGCTCATCACTCTATAATGTGAAAGTTAGACTTTACTATGTCAACATTCCTACTCTATGTTTAGGAGAAATGAATAGAGCTCTTTTGCATGGTACAGTAGCAGAGATATAAAACTTTTGTGAAGATGTTCAGTTTTGCTCCTTTGGCCTTGAAGAGCAGTAAAGAGAAAATGAGGAGTTGGTATGTGGAGTTGTAGTGGAACACCACCCAAGTATTAGTGGAGATAACTTTACAGAAGAGATTGGGAAGTTTAGAACAGTTTCTTCTGAGAAACAAACTGTGCTTGTATTTATTGTTGCAAACACAACAGTGATGGACAGAATGTGGATCAATGTCACACATTCACCCCAGTCCAAAGATCTGGGCCCAAATCCATCGTTTTTCCACTCCACACCACCCTGGGTTAGACAATGGCGATATGCAAATCAGCGCTGACCCTGTGCCCCATGGGAACAGTCCAGTCCGAACTACAAAAGCCATGTCCTTCCCAGAACGGAATCAAGCATCCGAGGACCGGCCCGGTTTCGAGGTAACACCTCTCATCAGCCCGGCTAGCTTGACTCCAGTGGTGTGGAGTGCCTGGGACTCACGTCTGAGCATCCCCAGTACACTTAGAGCGGTAATTGCAAACACAACAGTGATGGACAGAATGTGGATCAATGTCACACATTCACCCCAGTCCAAAGATCTGGGCCCAAATCCATCGTTTTTCCACTCCACACCACCCTGGGTTAGACAATGGCGATATGCAAATCAGCGCTGACCCTGTGCCCCATGGGAACAGTCCAGTCCGAACTACAAAAGCCATGTCCTTCCCAGAACGGAATCAAGCATCCGAGGACCGGCCCGGTTTCGAGGTAACACCTCTCATCAGCCCGGCTAGCTTGACTCCAGTGGTGTGGAGTGCCTGGGACTCACGTCTGAGCATCCCCAGTACACTTAGAGCGGTAATTGCAAACACAACAGTGATGGACAGAATGTGGATCAATGTCACACATTCACCCCAGTCCAAAGATCTGGGCCCAAATCCATCGTTTTTTCTCTCCACACCACACTAGGTTAGACAATGGCGATATGCAAATCAGCGCTGACCCTGTGCCCCATGGGAACAGTCCAGTCCGAACTACAAAAGCCATGTCCTTCCCAGAACGGAATCAAGCATCCGAGGACCGGACCGGTTTCGAGGTAACACCTCTCATCAGCCCGGCTAGCTTGACTCCAGTGGTGTGGAGTGCCTGGGACTCACGTCTGAGCATCCCCAGTACACTTAGAGCGGTAATTGCAAACACAACAGTGATGGACAGAATGTGGATCAATGTCACACATTCACCCCAGTCCAAAGATCTGGGCCCAAATCCATCGTTTTTCCACTCCACACCACCCTGGGTTAGACAATGGCGATATGCAAATCAGCGCTGACCCTGTGCCCCATGGGAACAGTCCAGTCCGAACTACAAAAGCCATGTCCTTCCCAGAACGGAATCAAGCATCCGAGGACCGGCCCGGTTTCGAGGTAACACCTCTCATCAGCCCGGCTAGCTTGACTCCAGTGGTGTGGAGTGTCTGGGACTCACGTCTGAGCATCCCCAGTACACTTAGAGCGGTAAAAAATTTATTGTTGACACACTCACAATGAAAGCCAAACTCACAATGTACTTATATTCTCAAACACTGAACAGGTGATTAAAGATAAGTGGAAATCATTTGCTGCATTTTTATTTGTAGAGGAAACATTTTGATTTGTCCATATGGCAATGTCTATGTAAGTACTGCTATGATAAATTGGAGAATAAAAAAATGGTTGCTAGAGCAGTACATAGTAAGTTAAAAGTAGTATCTATTCCACAAGAACTATGAGATTAAAATGTTTATGAATCCATCCTCATACAATGTGTACAACCATTTCAGGCTATAGTTCATATGTAGCCTAAGACAGGGAAGCTGACACCAACTGACAGTCAGCAAGGCTTTAAAGGATGACTTGTCTATTTACCTTTACATTTTAAACAGAATATTGAAACTGTTGGTGTACACAAGGATGATCAGGAGCCAGTTGTCATTCTAGTAAATGGTGTGCCTATGAAGAATAAAAAATATGGCAAGATTTAGTGGATATTAGTAAAGTAAAAAATGCAACATTTTTCCTTGTACAAATAATGTTTATTACAAAAATGTTGATGCTGATCAAGATGTAACATATGTAGAGGATGAAACATTACTATCAAGTTGAAAGATTAAAAAGTCATCAGTGATGCCATTGGTCTCTTTCAAAAGAAGCAAGCAAAAGTAGCTCCCATTTGTGTGCGGGAGAAAAGTTTAGAAGCTCGCTGTTTTCGACAACTGTTTCCGAATGGCAAAGGTGAGCGCTTTGATGATCATCATGTACAGATTCCAGCAGCTGAATACCAGTCAGCAAGGTTATACTCTGAGATTTTGGTAGTGTATTTCCCACATATTTCATCTTCTGTTTTAGAGTGACTTAGCTGGACTTTTATATGATGTTATCCACATCCTGAAAAGAGGAGTTAATCTTCAAAATCTCTCTGCAAAGGAATTCATTGACTATGTTCATGAAAAGGATGAAAACTTAGAATACAGCTTAAAACATTTGATGGTGTGCCAACCTGGCACCAATGAGTATATTGAGAAATCTAGGTGCACCTACTTGGCTTCTGACACTAAGGTGTGCTGAGTATGCCTGTGATGGCCTGCTTGAATTTTTGAGAGAAGTGAACTCTAACATTAAAGATATCACAGTGAAGACAGTCAGAGAACTTTGCTCCTTGGATACCACTAGTGATAGCTGATATTTTAACCACAGGTTTTAAGCTGTGATGCCTTTCATCTGTAATAATAAAAATCATCCACTTGGCGAAGTAACTAATTTTTTGGGGCGGAAAGAGTACCAAGCAAGAGGTGCACCTCATATTCTCATGCTGTTATGGATAATTGATGCACTAAAATATGGATGAGTCTGTCTTGTCTTTCATTGAACAGTAGGTGACGTGCCATTTCAAAAGACTGGTTGGATAGATCTTGAGACAAGAAGTTCTGTGCTTTGAAAGTCATTAATGTAGGAAGTACTGTCTATGACAATACAGATGTACATTTTATCCAAGATGTAATTTTGGATTTCCACAGCCGTTATTTCACAAGGAAGAATAAACAGCTTTTTATTTGCAGTAAGACAAACGCTAACAAGAAAATCACCCAAAAACACATACAGCCTGAGAAGAACAAAGGCCTCGAAGTATAATAATTGACTATAATCCAGTCAGTCTAAAAATGTGTATTGTGAACATGGACATACAGTTTGTTGCAGAGAACTCCATTGCTGTTGCTCGTTACGTCACTTCATATATTAGAAAATCAGAGAGAAAGCAGAGATGAAGTAGATGTGGGAGGAGATTTCTGCAGAAAAGCGTCTTACCCAGAAATTGTATAGCTTCAGCTTGAAAATGCTTTCCCATATGGAGATAGATCCTATGAGTGCTCGGATTAGTTGAGCTCGGGCATTGTGTTTTCTAAGTCAATTGAAATATTTTGGGTGATTCTAGGTTTTGCAAGCACGCAAAATAGGGAATTGAAGTATTTTCCAGAAACTGAGTATCTAGCAGAGTGTGATTCGGAAAGCAGAGATATCCTGAAGTCAAATATGTTGGATACGTACTATCCCAAAAAGAGTCAACACCTAGACAACATGTGCTTATATGAAGTACTTCAACACTGCAAATTTAAAAGTGATGTAACCGAAAACATAGAAAAAGGGAAATATGCAGTAGTTGAATGTGAAGGTTGTTTGGTCAGACATAGCTAAGGAAATCTAATTAACCACAGAAAACTGAGTTGCCAAGCTGTAGACAGAAATGAGTTTTTCTATTTATCTCTTCTGTAACTGTTCAAGCCTTGTTGTGCTGGATCAGAATTACTTAGAGACTATGACTCCTATGAAGACTCTTTTAATGCCATAAAAGACAGCATTTATTGTCCAGTCTTTTCAAACTACTTGAAATGTTGAAAGATGAGATTGAACAGGAAGAAACCATTGCTGCTGAGGTAGCTAAGGAGAGTTCACAAAGCAGCCAAAGTTCTGGACCACTGAGTCCAGATCCACTTAGACAACCAATTATTCAAAATGAAGCAGCCATAGCCATGAGTAAGGTGGGACGGCAATGCAACAAGCAAGAGAGGAAAGTGTTGATTTTGAACACTTAATGGCACAACTGAATGATGAACAGAAATTAAGTTAAAGAGAAATAAAAGAAAAAATAGAGCATGGATTTCTGCACAAGAAAAAGAATGTGCATGCTCCTCATTTAAGGCAATACTACGATACAGTGGTGGTCAAGCTGGCACAGACTGGGAAAAGCTTTCTAATTAAAGTTCTTACTGCTTATCTACAGAGGACTACAGAATCGATTTAGTAGCAGCACCAACTGGATGAGCTGCACACAATATTAAAGGAATTACTTTACACCGGCTACTTATGCTTCCAGTCGAACATGATAATAAACTGGAATAGCAGAAGTTATCTGGTGAAGCTTGTTATGAGGTGGCAAAAGTATTGAAGAAAATGAAGCTTTTAAACATTGATGAGGTGAGCATGGTTTCAAGCTTAATGTTTTCCTTCCTACACTTAAGAATGCATCAGATTATAGAAACAGAGTATGACGTGCTACTTGGAGGAAAACATTCAATTGTCTTCGGTTATCTACTGCAACTCACCCTAGTGAAAGGACAGCCTGTTTTCAACACACTTCTCCATAATGAAACAAGAAATTCTTTGTGAAGTATTAGAAATGTAAATATTTGGTTAAACTTTTAATACATGGAAATAGTGAAGAATATGTAATAAGCATCTGTTGTGGAATATGGAGATATCCTGAAGGATATTAGACTAGGAGTTTTTACAAAAGAGTGGGAACGTGCCTTGGAGAGTTGACTTACCAAGAAACACTTTTCATCTAACAGCACAGCGGCACAACTAATGTACAATTTCATTAAATAAGACAAATCCATAGTCTGTTTACTGCCTACACTTCAAGAGTGCTCCAACTTCAACTAACAATTACTGAAACTGGAGAAAGAAGATATTTTACAAATTGCAGCTATCGATAAAATTGAACACCTGGGAGCAACAATACTACTAACTGGGAAACTCCAAACAAAACTGGATTCTTTGGAGATGTCTATGTTAAGGACTGCAGAACTAGAAAAGTGTTTATGCATGAGCAAAAAGTGTTCGGTAATTGTGTGGCATAATTTAAATGTGGAGGAAGGGTTATTAAATGGTGCAATGGGTAAAGTTATTGATTTATTTAATTTTCCAAATAGGGATGAATTTGAGTACTTAGCCATAACATTTGATCTGATTGATGGCATGAAGCAGATTGGCCAATGTATTGTACGATATTTGCTTGTAAAGGACTTATATGTGCAACAGTTTTCAGCATCTCTAGCACATGCTGTAACCATCCATAAATCTCAAGCTTTCAGTGTAGACGCAGCTTTTATCAATATTCGAAGTATGGTATTTCAGGAAGGTATATTGTATGTAGCATTTTCGTGAGTTAGAACACTGTCCGGTTTGTTCTTAGTTGAATTTGATGATAGGAATGTTAGTGCTGATGCAAGCTGTGTAATCACTTAAGAAGTCTATACGCTCCTCACTTAGGTCAGTACCTATTTATGAGAAACAAGTAATCTGTCCAAAACAGAAGTTTACAAAAGAATCGACTGCTGTTCAAGAAAAGAAAGCAAATCAGCACAAGCTAGCAGACGTCCAGAAGAAAAAAATTGAAAAGGAGGGGAATATTGTACGATACCAGTTGGCAAACAGCTCAGGTGTCAACTGCTATGCAAATGTTGTTCTTATTGTACTGTTTCCTTTTCCACATCTTGTAATTCAAACTGTAGAAAAACCAGATAAGAGATTGTGTTCTGCACTGTATCATGTGCTCCACTGTTGACTTAGTGACAGATCTGTAATACATTCTGCTTCAGGCGTTCAAGAGCTTTTAGATATATGTAGTGGATCATTGATATTTATTGTCAACACTCAATAAGATGCACAAGAAGTAGCTGTATAAGTGACTGTGTTACTAATTCTTACCTCTTGTTCCTTCAACCAAATTTCTAGGGGGTATTTTGGGAGAACGTAATATACAATCAGGCACATGCATTAAAGCCTTTTGCGATTGCAAACGGTGCGATTCGTAAAAATCTGCTGTTTGCGATTGCAAAATTAGCTTTCGCGATGCTTGAAACATCTTGCCACTCGCAATTTAAGAAATCGCAATATTTTACGATTTCTCAAATTGCGATTGCATTTAAGGAATCGCAAATTGCTATTCCTTAAATGCAATGCAAGATGCCTTTTAAAAAAGCGATTTCGCTATTTTGGCCCGCTATTTGCAGCAAAATCATACCAGATGGTAAATAGCGAAAACTTTCAAAAATGCACTAAAGTGCATTTTTCAAAGTTGTACGTTACACACACACATGCCCTTGGGACATGTGTGTGTGCAACATATGTGCACAGATCAATTTCAGGGGTGCAACAGGGTGTCCTTTTGACACCTTGCACCCTTGAAATTGCATGCACAATTTGCGAGTACCTATTGGTACTCGCAAATTGCGCATGCAATTTCCCATTCATTCCTATGGGCCTGTAGGCCAATAGGAATGAATGGGAAGCCATTCCTTATTTGCGACTCGCAATTTGTGAGTCACAAACAAGGAATACGGAGGAATCGCTATTTTTATAGCGTTTCCTACATGCGTAGGATTTTGCGAGTCCTTAATTGCGAGTCCTCAATATTCGCAATTAAGGACTCGCAAAATTCTACCTTGATGCATGTGCCTGAATGTTTTTGTACGGGGATTGTCAATATTTGAAACATTATTCATCCTATCAGGGGTTAAGCCTTTAAAAACTACTCCAAAATTCAAGAATCCTTTTATCTTCCACAAAGGAGTCAATAAAATATCTGGTTACTACACTGTCGAATTAAAGAGTGAAACTGGATGGAGCTAATGCAATCACAGCAACCTTCAATTGAAACTAAAAATGTATTTCAAAATACAAAATTGGGAAGTTTTGTGCCTTCAACCAAAGTTCTGCATACTATTTTTGGGGAAAAAATTGCATTGGATTTCATCTACATGGTTCATCAGCGTTTTAGACCTCATTCAGCCTACTGGAGTTGACGTTTTCAAAATGATCCCCAAAATTTAAGTGTGGTTTACATTTATTGTAATCATGTATCAGGTATAATAATAATGTAAAATGTTTTAAAATACATTTGTTTACACTAGTGAAGTAAGTGTACATAAAACAATTGATTAGAGAATTGCAGTGAGTGCAATGGAAAGTGTCACTTATTTAGAAAATGATTAGAAATTGTAGTGAGTTTAATGCATATTGTCACTTATTTATTGTGATATTCTGTGCAGTATTTTTTCTACAATCTATACATTCGTTTTTTCTCTGTTCAAGTATGAAGTTTCATGTAGTACGTCGTTTATCGTGAACAAGTATGAAAGCTGGGACAAGTAAAAAAAAAAGGGAAAATAAAATGTTTGACTATATTGTGATATAACCGTTATGTTTATGGAATTTAAGAAAACAAATTATTAGCTGACAAAGTCTCACCTTAGTCTTTTTCAGCAGGAGCGAAAACTGAGAAGGCAATGCTAATTCCCCACCACCCTAGCAGAAGGGCTCAAGCAGGTCAAAGCCACGGTGGGACCAGTGAGGAAAAGGAGACGGGAGACAGAGAACAAAAGGTGCCCTCGAAGAGGGAGTACCGCCAAGATACTTCAATCAAGGGATCATCTAAGTGCATTTCTCCCTGTAGTAGAGACAAAATAACATTAGAAGTCCCTTCTCAGTTCATAATACCGGTATCTGAACAACCTGAGACCGTGCCCCGCAGTTTCCATGCCTGTTTGACTGAAATTATGAGCTGGATGAGCAGCAATTTCCTCAAAATAAATAGTGATAAGACTGAGGTCCTGCAATTTGGCAAAGGCCCCCCCTCTGGAACCACACCTGGTGGCCGTCTTGGAGTGATCTTTGATGATCAGCTCAATTTCTCAGCCCAGGTCAACAATTTGACCTCCTCCTGCTTCTTTTTTCTGAAAAGTTTGCGGAAGATTTTTCACTTTTTTCTGCAAGAACTCCAAAAAACTGTTGTAGTAGCGCTTTTTCTTTCAAAACTAGATTATTGTAAGTCACTCTTTATGGGTATTGATAAGTCTCAGATGAGGAAATGACAATGTCTGCAAAATGCAGCAGCCCGACTGCTGTTAAACATACCGAAAGGCCATTCCATCTCAGCAGGCATAAGGCTGCTACATTGGCTCCCTGTTCAGCAAAGAATGGAATTTAAGGCCCTCTGTCTGTAGCATAAAGCTCTATATGGAGGGGTCTCAGAGGAGATCCAGAAGGTGTTCTCATGGTACTCCCCCATGAGAACCCTCAGATCTACAAACACGGGCCTCATCCATGCCCCAAAAATCTGCAGAACAAGGTGGGGGTCGGTCACTCTCTCATTGTGCAGCCAAGCTATGGAATAAACTGCCGACCTCAATGCAGCTCCAATCTAACCGGTCGATTTTCAAGAAATCGCAAAAAACCTGGCTGTTCTCTTCAATATAAATTTCCGGAGTTAAGTGACCCAGTCCCCACATCTATCCACCCAGCGCCAAGACGCCACGGCATTCGAGAGATTTATAAATAAATATCCTATCCTATCCTTCCCTTAACTCTTCCCTCTAATGGTGCATAGGAATGCTGCAATAAATACCTGTATTCTCACATTTCTCCTAAACGTATGGTGAATAGGAATTTGGACTCGAAAGGTGAGGCTAATAAAGGTCAGATATATTTATAAGTGATTATTTAATACTTCTCTGACCTACATACCTATATATCTATTAATGCCTCCTTTGCATCCATGTACACTGACAGCGCTCTGCAAATTTAATGACGAAAACATAACACAAACAAATCTATAAATGCATTGTTGGCATGCACTAACAGAAAAATGCTTCCTTTCCTTTAGGGAATACAAACAATAAAATATTATATCTCTCAAATATATGTAGTGGGCTTAGAAATCAATGTGTATCTCTTTTGTTTTTCAGATCATGAGTACCAGAGGTTTTTAAAAACATAGAACACTTGAAGTTTCCCCGGGTATCCTAGAGTCAGCAAAGTGTTTTAAAGGCATATCAAATTTGCAGCGCAAAGCTTGTTACCAGTTGTTGTTGTCTGAGATGCAATGATTATTGTTCTTCTCTTTTTGTGTTTTGTAGCGGAACTCCTCTATGCAGGTAAAAGTCTACCTGGACCTGGATGGCATAAAAGGCATTCGCCATCAGAACGTGATGATCTGCCACGGACCCTTAACGGGGATGCAAAATGCCAGGGGAGGAGAACGCTGAGATAACAGGTGAATGCCGGGGCAGACAAAGGAAAAGTGACGTGACGCCAGTAAGCTGACTCCGAATGACTAGAATGGCAAGCAGCTTCCTAAAGGATGGCCCATGTCTTACGGACAGCGTGTACTGCCCTTGTCACTGACGAGGACTCCAGCCATGTCCTCAGTGTGCACGCAGGCTGGAGTAACTCACCAGCAAACCTGACACTAATGTATTTATATTCTTTTTCTTTTACAGCAGTGTTTGCATTGATATGCCTTTAGTTGTATAAACACAGTTACCAATACACCTACTGACACTGCCGCTAGCTCTCCAATGCAGCTAGTTACATACCCACTCACTCACTCATACAGCTATTCACACATCCAGTCACTCACTAATACAGCCACTCACTCAACCATAGAGAAACTCACAGGCCCACTCACACATACAGTCAATCACTCACTCACTCTCCTATACAATACCTCATGCACCCATTCACATACCACTACAGCCACTCATACACCCAGTCACTCAGCCATACAGCATCTCAGTCACTCACTCACTCATACAACCACACACACAGTCACTGACTCACCCATATAGCCACTGACTCTCACTCACCCAAATAGCCACTTATACACTCACTCACTCACTCATACAACCACTCACACAGCCTCTCAATCAGTCATACAGAAACTCAGACACACTTACCCATACAGCCACTGACACACCCTCTCGCTCACCCATACAACCACTCTCACACACACTCACTCCCCTATATAGACACTCACAAAGCCATGCAGCCACTAATGCACCCAATCATCCATACAGCCAGTCATGCACCCTCTCACTCATCCTACAGCCACTCCTACACACACTCACTCACCCTTATAGCCACTTACACAGCCACTCACTTACCCATACTACAACTCACCCACTCACACAGCCAGTCACTCAGTCCTTCAGCCACTTATGTACCCTCTCGCTCATCCATATACCATGACTCGAACACCCATTTAAACTAATATATATCTAGGCTTATACTGACACATGTTTAAAATAACATAGCAAGAAAATGCATATAGTTCTCCATTATTGTATCTTTTATAGATTCAAATGCTTGAATCTTCCCTGTCATCACGGTGGGAGTCCTCCGGTAACAGTAAAATAGCAGTATTAAAACTCAACATTCAAATACCCAAAGGAATTCACTAGCGTTTAGCAACCTATTACCATTATTTTAAGACATCCAAGCAGAGCGTAGGCCATAGTCTCCTTCCCCTGCAGGGCTACCATACCTCAGATTTCTTACCACATGTCGTGTGTTAGGTAGTCTCCCTGTGCTCTGCTCAGTCACAGTCTTTTTACTGTTGCCTTTTTGGACTTCCAGCTAGCAGTTAATTTATTCACTTCAATCTTCTTCTGCGGTACAGTCCAGGAATGTGAATACCTATTTTCCCGTCAATATGTCGGAGTCTAAAAAATGGTTGTTTATGCCCTGTAAGACTTGTGGAAAGTCCAGACTCTATTCTGAGGACCCAAATAAAGAGTGTCTTTATAGCTTGTATCCAGACCACAAGCCCAGAGAATGCAAGTACTTTCTCCACAAAAACTCTCAAAGACCATTAAGGCACGCTGTTTCTCTGTTTGCAAAGAAAGAAAGCGGCGAAAGGCTCTGACTCAGAGGCTGAGGAGAAGCCCCATACCTCCTCAGAAAAAGAAAGGATGGAGGGTCTTCCTCTCCGCTTAAAGACCCTAAAAAATCTAGGTCTCACAGTAAAGAGAGGGTTGACAAAAAAAGAGCTAAAAAAGACCAGGCTGCTTGTTATATACTGCTTATGTTATGCTATCTATCCCTGGTTACCTGTCTCCCTACTGTTCTGCCGTTATGTGTGTTGGCAGTGGAATGTTGGTGTGACTTTGATGCTTGGAATGCTTGGGTGCCTGTGTAGATGAGTGGCCCCAGTTGGGAGATGGGCTGAGCAGCAGGCAGGCTGCTCCAGGTGGGGCTGGAGATTAAAGGAACCCTGGGCAGATGGACTAATATACATATCTAATATCCTGCAACAAGAAGTTAATAAAGAAACTTACAAAACTCATCTCGGCTACGTCTGGTAGGATACAACACTGGTCCATCTTCTTCTCAGCAGAGTTCTGGTACTGTTCCACCAACAATGCCTTATAATCCTTCTAGGTAATCCTCAGCTGAGAAAATCCTCTTCTCTATAGCCTCCATCTCCACTGGATCTGGCACCTTGTTGCTGGTTATGTCAGCGACTACGCAGACAGTCAAGACAACGGCGGCTGCTTCGTTGACAACAGCAGTGGTGGTGTCACTGTCGTTGGCTTCAGTAAGACTGTCTCCATCGTTGAGGGCTACACTGTCAGCGGTTCAGCAGGTTCATTCATCGTTGTGACACTTCAACCCCTGCAGTTAGTTATAACATTGACGATCCTGTCAACGACTCAGTTGACAAACGAAAAAGGTAGTCTGCTTCTAAAGCCAACTCCTCCTCTTCTTCAGGATTTTTAAAAAATCTCTCTGTTACCTCCTACTCGTCTCCCCAATTTCCAGGAATCTGAAGATGGTGGCCCGGCATACAGTCCCTCACAACTCAGGGTTAAGTGTCACGACTCAGAGGAAGATGAGGAAATGGGCCCATCTACTTATTTGGAGGGGGATTATTCTTTCTCTGATACAGGGTGTCCCAGTGCTCAATGTTTGGATGCATTTCAGGAAAACTACCCTCACGAGGAGCAGAAAGAACATGCTCAGGAGCCCTCCATTAATATCCCTGTTTCATTTGTCACTCACCTTAGCTTGATGCTAAATGATTATTACAAGAGGTTTCCTAAGGTGAACTCTGCTCCGTAGCCGCCTGCTGTTTCGAAGGCTCCCATTCCTGAGTCACTGTCTGCGCTCCTATTGCCAAAAAGCAAGACTGCTCCACCACCTGTGGAAATTCCTGCACAAATTGTGAATGATGATGACCATCAACTAGATAGAGTGGAATTGCTGTTGGACCCAGATGTCCATGATGAGTGGGATGACTACGTGGCTTCTACTCCACCTTCTCTTACTCCGCCTCTAGCCGACTACCCACTTACAGATATCGGCAGGTTCCACGATCTGCTGGAACACGATTCTAGGCACTTTGACCTCCCAATGCCCGCCAAGCAGATGGAGTGTTTCTTATATGACTTTAAGCCTACAATGCAGCGCTCCACGCAATCAATTCCCATTGTTGACTTCTTATGGCGAGGGTCTGAAGTTGATGAAGACGTCAGCTTCTATACTTGCAGTGGTACCGAAATTGGACAAGAAGTACAGGGCGCCCAAGGTCTCTCCTGCATTCCTGATTGGTCACTCTCGGCCTGATTCGGTTATTATTCAAGCTGCTCAGAGGAGATCTAAAAATCCTTCTTCTCCATGTGTGGCTCCACCTGAAATGGAAGGGCCCCGACTATACAACATCTGCAAATGGTTCTCCGCTTTGGCAGCCACTGCCTTCATGGCCTCCAACACCATGGCTTGTCCTCCTGGACCTCTAGACCGCCTTTGACACCATCTGCGACCACACCCTACGCAGGGATCCGCCACATAACCCTAGACTGGATCACCTCCTTTCTCAGCGGCAGAACTCAGAGAGCCCGCCTCCTCCATTCCGTTCCGTATCCACCAAGATCTCCTGCGGCGTACCCCAAGGATCATCCCTCAGCCCAACCCTTTTTAACGTCTACATGACTCCGCTCACCAATATCGTCTGATCACACAAACTCAACATCATCTCATACGCCGACGACACCCAGTTGATCCTTTCCTTCACCAAGGACCCTGCCACCGCCAAAAACCAACCTCCACAAAGGAATGAAGGCCGTCACAGGATGGTTGAAGAACAGTTGCCTGAAACTGAACTCTGACAAGACGGAGGTCCTCATCCTCGGCTCCACCCCCTCCACCTGGGACAACTCCTGGTGGCTGGCCATGCAGGGAGATGCACCGACACCCACCAACCACGCACGCAACCTGGGGTTCATCCGGGGCTCAACACTTTCTATGACCCTGCAAGTCAACGCCGTCTCCTCCTCCTGCTTCAACACACTCCGCATGTTTCACAAGATCTACAGGTGGATCCCCACCGGAACCAGAAGGACGGTCACCCAAGCCCTTGCCAGCAGCAGACTGGACTACGGCAAGGCCCTCTATGCAGGAACCACGGTCAAACTCCAGAAAAGACTTCAACGCATACAGAACACCTCCGCTCGCCTCATCCTTGACATCCCTTGACACAGCCACATTACTGCCCACCTGAGAGACCTGCACTGGCTCCCCATCAACAAGAGAATCACCTTCAAGCTCCTCATTCACGCTCACAAAGCACTCCACAATACCGGACCAACATACCTCAACAAATGACTCACCTACTCCCCGAACCGCCAGCTTCGCTCCCCATACCTAGCCCTCACACCATTCCATGCATCCACTGAACAACAACTTGCGGCAGATCATGCTCCCACCTTGCCTCCAAGACAACGAACACACTCCCCATCCACCTGCGACAGACCCAGGACCTGCTGACCTTCAGGAGACTTCTCAAGACCTGGTTGTTCGAGCAGTAGCAGCACCCTCTCCCTCCCCCCAGCACCTTGAGACCCTCACGGGTGAGTAGTGTGCTCTACAAATGACTGATTGATTGATTCATGGCTATCCTCGGGAGGTATGACCTTTAGATGTGGTCCGACATCTCTGCCTTGTAAGAGTTTCTTCCAGAGGAGAAGAGGAAAGCAACAAAGGAGATGCTATCGTAAGGAGCGAGAGCCTCTTCAGAGATGATTGATGTGGCTCCGGATATTTTATCAACCACCTTCAGGCAGATGGCAGGAGTGGCGGTATTGAGATGCCAGGGGTAGCTGAAAGCTACAACGTTCAGCTCAGATGTGCAGGCCAAAGTATTGGATATGCCGTTTGACGATTTCTCTTTCGCAAGCATGTGGATGAAGCGCTGCAATCCATCAAGTTGGATATGGAGACGGCTAAATCATTGACAACTCTGCATCAGAAAAAGCTTGCTTCCTTCCGGAGAAGAGGCAGAGTTCAATATCTCTCTCAGCCTCAGCTTCAGCAATGTTTTCAGCCTTAATGTCAGCAGAGGTTTCATTCTCAGTACATTTCGCAGCCCCTCTGGCAAACCTAATCACCAGCCTACCTTAGAGCAGCAGCACGTCGACAACCGCCGTCAGGAAGAAAGGCTAATGACTTCAATAAGAGGCAATGAGGATTCGCAGGCCCCTACTACCTTAGCCCCACTTCAATAATTCAGCCCCACTTACTCCAAATTTTTCAATCAATGGAAACCTATATCTGCAGACGAATGGGTGCTAGACATATTCCGCCATGGTTATACCCTGGAATTTATTCACCAGCCCCCGAATTCACCTCTGCGAAGGACATCCTATCATCATTTGCAAATTCGCAAGAAGAAAGTCAAATTGCAGGCAATTGAAGAGGTACAGCCCGATCAGCGCAATCTGGGGTTCTAGTCTCACTTCTTCTTAATAAAGAAAAAGAAGGGGAAATGGAGGTAAGTAATGGATCTCAGGTCGTTGAACAAGTTCATCAAATCTCAACCCTTCAGAATATGGTCGCTCCATGAAATGTAACTTCTCATGGATGCAGGGGACTATATGTCCTGTCTGGATCTTCTGGCTGCATATTTTCATGTTCCCATACATCTAAAACATCGTTGTTTTCTTAGGTTCGATGTGGTGGAGTGCCATTACCTATTCAAGGTGCTAACCTTCGGTTTAAAATTGGCTCCAAGAGTATTCCTCAAATGCATAGCTCCAGTGGCGGTTTTACTGCAGTGATCCGGTCACCAGGTATTCCCTTACCTGGATAACTGGTTAGTCAAGGCTCCATCGCTACAGGATGCCAGAAGATCGACAGACACCTGGGTTTGACCCTTTCACTCCCTGGGTCTCAGAATCATCTGTGAACAGGGCCGGACTGGAAACTGAAAGCAGCCCTGGCAAATTTTGCCAGCCCAGCCCCGCTTTGTGCGTAGCGATCGTGCGCAGCGAGCGCGCCTGACCGCTACTAGGGGGGTTTGGGTAAAAGACAGACCAAAATGGTGAATTTTACAGCACATTTTTCATTACATATTCAATTGTATCAACTTTCAAAGCACAGAAAATAGTAGATGATGACCTTAAAGAGCACCAGGTTACCCACCCAGTCATATGCACCCATAGACATTCTTTCAGAGATCACCAAAAATAGACAAGTAGTGAATCAGAGAGAACAAAGTAAAAGTGAGACCAGCCCCCACATGGTGTGTAGCGAGCAAGTGCAGTGAGAAACCACTACTAGGGGGACTTTGGGGGGGGGGGTTGTCCTCCCAAGAAAAGTTTGGAGACAGAAAGGCCAAAACAAAGCATTTTTCAACACATTTCCTCTCTTAAGCTGCGCTGATGACATCACCATGTCTGCAATGAATGAGGCCTTTCCAATAATTGATCACGTTGTCCATGTACAACTGAGCCAGTTCATAGGTATAATGGATGATTCCATCACAATGCCCTTGAGCCAGAGAATAATTAAAGACGTCATCTTTGTGCCATGGCCTCTCCTGGGCTGGGTGCTTGTGGTCGCTGCAGGGGTGCAGTGCTGCCAGAAGACCACATGCCATGACAATAGGCGCTACTCTTGTTTCCCAGACATTACCTTGCATTCTGGGACATGTAGTTTTGTTTTTCCAGTTATGGGCCCTGGGTCTAGATTTCCATGCAAAGTGCTGAGGCTAAAAGCTCACGATGAGGTGAAAACATCACACGCTGGTCAGGAGTCATTTTACAGTCTGTTTTTCAAAGCGAATCACAATTTCATCAACAAGTGGTTAGAAAAATGAAGACAATAAATGTTTTTGACACAGTGTTTGGGCCTCCTCATTAGCTACCACTCACTACACCTAGTCTTTGTATGTGTGTCCACATATTTGAGCCTACAGGGTACTGCTGACATGATGCCAGTTACCAAGTGGCTTTTCCTGGTGCCACCAACTTTCTTTCCCATCCCCCTCCAGCAGCGGTGTGCCCCTGAACTAGCCAGCATCCCATGGTGGTACACATATCAGACTGCCCTTGCATGTGTGAGTACCCCTTAACATGTGGGTACACCTCTTGCAGCACCCACTCCAAGCATCTTCAGTCTCAAGGTTTGCTGGCCTGGCAGTGTGTGCGCACAAACCCAATGCCATCTTCTCTTCATCGTGGGGCATGTAGCATGCAGGGTGCCTAGTAGGTTGAACCACTGGGACGCACATAACCCCCAGCACCTAATCTGCACAGACTACATACAAGTCAATCATGGCCAACACCCTGTCCGTGCTAAACATCCGAAGGAAAACAGCTTTCCACACACAAACGTGGGAGGACACAATACAAGTGTCATCTGTGGTTTGAATTCTCATTATAAATGCTTCGCTTTAAAATACCATAACAGAACACCAATATAAAAATAAATAAAGGACTGTAAGTACCAGAATGCACTCTGCCTTTCAGAAGTCCTATATACAACAATGCGCACTGTACATGCAGTTTTGATTTTCATTTTATAAACACAGGAATTCAAGTTCCATAAAGCAATATCCCATGAGAAGGTATGATATACAAAATTCATGTAATTTTGAGTATCATTCTGGTTCTATAAGTACCAGAGGGAGATATATCAAGCACAGATATGCTACAAAAATACAAACTGTACATGTTGCTTTGATTTTCATTTTATAAATGCAGGAGTACAAGTACCAGAATATTCCTCCTACGTGTATTATATAGTACACACTGAGTACATGTTCTGCTTGTTTTTGTTTTACAAATGAAGGACTACAAGTATCAAAATGCATCCTAGGTCAATTATAGCATAAAACACACTGTACATGTTATTTTCATTTTACAAACACAGGACTCCAAGTACCAGAATGCAATATTCAATGTACATGCATGATATAAAACAATGTTATTTTGATTTCCTTATTACAAATTCAGGACTGCAGCTACCAGAATGAAATATCGAATAGACAAGAAGAACATAAGCTGTTTGTGTAGTTTAGATTTTCCTCCTATGAGCACAGCCTACAAGTATCAGCACACAAACTTTGAAACAGGGCAAGATAAGTTGTTGTAAAAACAACTGTGGTGGTAAATCGCAAATCTCTAGTCACACACTGACCTGCTTAAAAAGGAGGGATGCTATCTCACTCATTCAGTACTCCCTCATACCCCAGGACCTAAGCTCCTTACTAGCCAAGCGCCTAGGAGGCATCACATGGTTCTTGGTAGCGCTGTAGGTACTCATCACACAGACCTAGCTGCAGATAGTGGTATGACGCAAACCCCCCTCCCCCAGCAAAATGAGCTATGGGGACACTGAAACTCTCATAGTTCACACACATTCTCAGTATGGAGGCTGAACTGGGGGCCCTTAAAGATGGAACGACATCACCGCAAGGGCCTGCACTGGGCCCCTGACTGCAGGGAGCCATAAAGGCGTCATGCCAGCGCTATGCAAATCATTAAAATAAATGAAAACATATACAAAAGCTTTTTTTAATTCATGAATATGCGTGAAATTTTGCATACATTGAATTTATTGATGTGACGCACATCTCTTTATAACTGAACACCTCTTTGCCAAGGAGTCCTTTCATTATGCTCTGATCATAGGGCCATGCTGACGTGTTACAAAGCTAGCATAACATAACACGGTAAGCCACAATAATGATGTTGTTTGTCTAAACTGGATTCCTGGGCCAGTCTCATCGCCTCCAGCATGGCTTGGCGCGGCATATACGCTATACTCAGTGGTCGAAGTGGGGGAAAAAAGTAGGGGATCTGTGGGCGGAGACTCTGAGAGCGGAACTAACCCAAGGATTCGATCAGTGGGTGGAGTCAGAGGTGTGGCCAGAATGTGCCAAACATCCCAATTTTTTGTATTTGTTTGGCATTTCACCGACCAGTTACAGCTTATTGAGTTATTTAATTCAACCAATGGATTCACTTGATTAGTTAAGGTTTAATAGGAGTTATTGGCATTTAAATACATTCAAAAAGTGGGATATATTTCCAATCACACAATGTCCCAAATATGCTTAAAAGTGGAATCATTAGCCATTTGTCTCCAAGCAATGCAGTTTCTCTCATTGGCACTTCTTGTCTCTTCTTCCACAAAAGCAGTTCAAACATGAATGGCAAAATATCCTAGTTTGCAAATGTTTTCTATATAATTATGGGTCTGCCATATTTGCCACATAAAACATCATCCACTGCATATCTTACAGTTTCAACTAATAATTTTTGTAGCTCAAATGGATAAAAGTTACTAAAAAACGTGACTTGAGTTGCTGCATAGTGGACGGCCCTTTGCAAAGGTTGACTGATCACCTTTCTCACTGCTGCATTTGTATGTTATACTGATACTAATGAGGCAGAATCTTTGCAGAGACTTAACATGTGTA
Source organism: Lissotriton helveticus (assembly GCF_964261635.1). Taxonomy (NCBI): domain Eukaryota; kingdom Metazoa; phylum Chordata; class Amphibia; order Caudata; family Salamandridae; genus Lissotriton; species Lissotriton helveticus. The sequence continues at coordinate 535,748,110 of NC_136069.1, read as the reverse complement.
AAAATGTCTAAATAATAAAGTATAAGAAAATATATTGCATTACGCTCAGTGCTTAATTTGTGCCGGTGCTTTCCGGTGCTTAGCACCGGCACTTATTAATCAGGGCCGGGTCTACAAGTCATTGATTTTTGATATGCTTAATTTATGGTATTTACCCCACTACTCAACTTGTCGTCCGCAGTAATGCCCGTCTGTCTCCCCAGTCAGAGTGAGTCTGTTCCAGCAAAGTGTGTTGCGGCCTGGGCAGCGCCTTTGCAGCTGTACGAGTGATCCTGTCCCTGGCTGAGCCAAGAGAAGAATGGAGATTCTATATGAATCTCAACATTCTCAATCTGATATTTTGAAGTTCCGACCCAGTGTTCAGTGTTGCCGGGCCGGTGGGCGGGACACTGATTTGGGCTGGATTTTGGTTTTGTGGGGGCTGGGGCAGCAGGCAGCGGCAGCAGGCGCAGATTTGTCCAGACAGCATTGCCACGCCCCTGCATAGCCACGCACACGGCTGCTCCCCACCACCGAGTCACTCACTATTCAGGCACTGGGTTCAACTCAGTGAGTGCCAGCGCAATCCTTCACCCGGCGACGACGTTGAGGACTGGCAAGCAGCAGTGCAGGCGGTACTGGCGGCAGGCAACAGCTGCAGCACCAGGTGAGGCAGGCAGGCCTAATCATTTTATGTCCGACCGTGTTTTATAACGCACCGAACATTTAGAAATGTGAACATGTTGCGATGAGCACGTGCCTACAGGTGTACAGTGACAAGTGGAATTATGGCCCATATCACCGCGTGTCAGCGGCAGCGAGCAGTCAGAGCCTCGCGCAGAGGCCTGTACCAAGTCTGGAAGTGAGGGGGCTGGTCCTCGGTCATAACTGGAGCCGGAGGAGAGAAACATATTAAAACCCAGCGGTGAAGGCTCAGCCCGTGAAAAAGCGGCCTTGTTTGTCAGTCACAGAAGCTGAAAGGAGTTCTAGGGGATTACTGTCCTCCCTGCCTTCTGGCCGGTTATCCCAGGGCCGCAGGGGCTGGTTGCGGCCTCCAGCTATGCACTAGATCTCATGGCTTGGGGGCGCAGTCTGAGAGACAGACTAAAACACAAATGCAATTTATATTGCATTACGAGGCAAACTGTACCAGGTATTGAACACGTGAGAGAGAGAGAGAGAGTGAGTGAGTGAGTGAGTGAGTGAGTGTGTGTGTGTGTGCGCGTCTGTGTGAGTAAACGTGCTGCAAGCCTTTCTCTTTCAACCCTCATCCTTTGGTAGAATGGGAGGCTTCTCTGATTCTACCTCTGGCTACAATCCCATGGAATATCGTATTCACACATCCCAAGGTTTTCAATTGCTAAACTTTAAATTATACCCTAAATACCTTGGACTGAGCACCACTCCAGTTGTCTTTCTGTCACCCCTTGATTCATGCAAGCTAGTCTATAAGGCAGGCACCCGAGCATCAGATGAGGGGTGGTTTCTGATTGTTTGTCCAGCTGCTGTTTGCATTATAGAGCCTATTGGCTGTCTCTGAAATGTTTTGAGTTCAGGCATGTGTTTTCGGACAAACCAATTTGGAATTATGAGAGAAGTTTACTCCCCTCCCCAGTAAGCCATACTTTGAGATTTGCTTTTCTGGTCCATGGTTACCAACCACTTACTTGTATGGCTCATTGGGGTCCGCAGGAATGAGCGAATGAATGAAATAATGAATTCAATATTGTTTATAGAGCACATCTCTGTTCCCTGTAGCTCTAGGGTTATGAAAAGTGGTTTCAACGGGTGCTCCTTGGATAGGAGCATGCCAGGCACCTTTCCCCTCAGGGGTTGGTTTTCCCTCCCAAGAAATGGTGCAAGCTGACTGTTGTCCTCTCAGAGTGGTCTCACCCTGACCCTCATTGAATGCAGCTGCCTTTGCCTGCATAGAGACATAAAAGTTGAATTTAGAATTTTTTTCTGAATGCTAGACGATAAACTCAGTGAGAATGCTAGAAAGCAGTCATTCCATAAATGAGATGCTTGGACTGTGAAGGGTCTGCCCACAGTCCAGTATCTGGAGTAGGATTTTATCAGGTAAGGGCAAGGATCTTCCTGAGGCGTAACATTGTACTTTGTTGCTGTGGTATTTTGATGGATGGGAGAATTTGTGTCTCAGTCAGAGGTTCTTAGTTATGGGTGACATTTTTCTTTTGAATGCAGAAAGAGCAGACCGCCATTAATCAGCTTTCTTCCAGTAGCACAAGGCGTTATTGCTTTCTGTACCTTAATGCATACTGCTGGAATTCTCCTTTTGCCATTAATGTGCGTTTCCACTATACCCCTAGCTAACCCCTGTGTTCATTGACCACAAAGATGGTGTCTGGCACTGTGGGGTGTTTCAGTCATTCCCGCAGACTAACAGACTTTCTTTAAACACAAAGACCAATTCTGATTTGCCAAATGACAGCAAATTAGAATATCTGTTGGAACTCATCTTGGCCAATCAGAATTGATCCCTATGTTTAAGCAACGTTGATTGGCTCAATGAGAATTGCTGGATCTCACTGTAGCACTTGGACCACTTTGAGGTGGGGAATGTTTGAATTTTCAGAAAAGGGCCAGGTTGGAAGGTAAGCCTGAATCTAGAATCCAGCTGCAGTCTGTGCCCTGCAGAAGGGACTCTGTCGAGAATGGTCAATGTAGCTATCATTGATGCGGCAGAAGCAGCGGCGCCAGGGGCGAGGGACTCGCTGCATCCCCAAAATAACTGGCTTTAACCACCAAACCTGGGGATTCAGGTCCATTTTCTTTGCTTGCATTGGGGCCCTTAGCACCCTTGCTGCACCTGCTATCTTTCTACCACTCCTGCAGTGGTGTGATAGGAGAGTCAATGTTTCCAGGGCTAATGCTGAACCGAGTTAGCGCAGTCAAGGTGGAAGTTGATGTTGGTAGCCACTAATTACAACTGGTCCTTCGGGAGGGAAACGGGGCACATCCGAGTACTTCTCAAACCTCTTGATTGTGTCATATGCTCCATTACAGGAGAGACAGTGTAAGAGAGAAAAAGGGTAACGTGGAGTGAAGCAGAAACTGGTTCACAGTCCTCTGCTCTTTGAAGCATGACTGTTCATAAGTGGCATCCCCGAGCGTGGACAAGTTTTCAATTTTGACCAGTTCTTTCAGCCATACAAGTGCTTCTAAGACTCACATGAGCCATCACCAAATTGATAGGAAGGGTTATTTAGGGGTGACAAGTCATCTGCGAGCACAACGCTTCCTCATTCAACTTCCATGCTGCACTTTATCCATTAATGTGGGATTTTAAGACTACTGGCTTTAATCTTAGTGCAGGATCACTGTCTGTACAGTGTCACCTCATATTATCTACTCAAGGCCAAAGGTTGTGTGATGTCACTTCTTATAATGTTAAATTGCATATGATGTCACTTCAGTTACTCTTGTGATTTTGTGAAAGAGATGTTGGTTCATCACTCCAGGATGGAGGGCTCTGAGGTGGGAGACCTTTTGAAGACTTCAACTAACTAAAATTATGAGGAGGTTGTAGGGGGAGCTAGGGCAATGCTGGGATGCTTAGGAGGGGTACAGCAGGAAGGATGACTGTGTTCAGAGTCTTGTGGCAAGCCATCTTAAATAGTTACCACTGTTTCGTAGAGCTAGCCTATGCCTACATACATATTATTAACAAATAACAACTAGAGATGTCTGATAGCTACTCAACTATCCAAAGCACATCAGCCGATATGCAGGAACTCTACCATAGCACTGGATAGAGCAGGAAGCTGAGGCACTTTGGGTTGGTGAGTTTGGGATTGTGGAAACATTTGGTTCCTACAGTCATGACTATTTATTAACCCAACAATACCCATTAGGCCACTGGAAGTGACAGTTACTGACTCATTCAAGTGTATTGCATGATGTTATTCCATTTATCTGTTGAGTGTTTTCACAACATTTTGGTTTATTCTGTCACACAATCTATGTAAAAGTTGTGTCTTTGAACTCATAGACTGTTACAAATGGCATACCCCAGTATTGTCCTTTCCTCAAATCAGCACATAGAGCACTGACATTCAATACATTATTGATTTTAGCTAATTTATTTACAAAATTGTGCTTTAAACCACTTTTGATCTAATCTTTTACAAAATGTTCACAGGGCAGGGGAACCTCCTATCAAAATCTTACCATGAGGAAGGCTCCCTTGCTGAAATTCAGATCAGGTATTACATCTGACTTTTAGCAGTGCCAGTTGAAGATGTGGGTGGAGTTAATATAGTTAGTGGGTGGAGCTAGTGGAGGAAGTAGGTGGAGCTGGAGAAAAGTAGATGTGGCCTCCGACAAACATTTGACCACCTGCACTTCATATTTTACAAATTAAGCACTGATTACGCTGCAGTCTTTTTTTTGTTGCATAATTTAGTCAACACTGCAGCATCATTTTGTCCCCCCATTGCTGTATAATTCCAGTGGCTCCAGAGCAGGCAGCACATGTTAAAAATGCTTGTTCCTGAAGCAGAGAGACTGTGAGTTTTTCCCGCTAAAGCGGCGATAATTTCATCGCCCTATTAGCAAGCTGTCGCTAACAGCAGTTAGTGACAGTTTGTAGGCGATAGCGAGCGGTTTGGGGCCCACTTTGCATGTCAGCGATATTTATCGCTAATGACATGCACAGTAGGCGTACCCAACCTGTTAGCTACTGAAAGCAGTTGCTAACATCGCTATCGCCTATTATCAACGCAGGCACAGCGATTAAAAAATTTGTGCTAAGCGCGAATATCGCCAAAAACGAACGCCAGCTCAGACCACTTCTTAACCTGTATATCCAAGGGGAGTTGGATATTCCGGTTAAGACCCTATTGGCGTTAATGCCTGAATATCGCTGGATGTCCAGCGATATTCACGCATTGAGCCGCTATCGCCTGATATTTTATTGCATTTGAGATAAACATTGCTAATAGCACGTCATCTCTGCGATAAAATCCAGTGATGCGCGGCGATAACAAAAAATATCGCTAAGCTCATTTAGCGATAAATATCGCTAGTTATTGATAATATGCCCCTTAGTTTGGTGTGCCTTCAACTACAACTTAATTGTGCCCGCTATAAACACTTGGATGTGGCTCAATTCAAAGTATGCACTTGATAAGAATAATATGCTACCTGAAAAGAAAAAAAATACTGAAAGCAAACTCTCATAGGGAATGCAAGATTAAGTAAAGCATGTGAAATGTAAGCAGAAACAACTTGGTTACATTAATGATATCTCACTCACTATTCAGAAATCAGCAAGTGGTTTTACCTGAAAAGTTAAGGACATGACTACAGGGCCCTGAAGGGAACTGTTTTAATGTCCATTGCTTATATTCTTACAAAATGTAAGCAGTATGGTTTAAAAAGACCACATCCATAAACACACAGCCATGGTACACATTTTGTTTTCCAATCCACCCATCAAACAGGTATTGCAATACATCCCGGTATGGTGCACTTCCCCACCTGGGGACAACAATGCTGTTCAAAGAAAGACGAGTAAACAAAAGTAGCGCTTCACTGCAAAGTCTGTAAAGTGAGGCTGATGCGTTTGGATGTGAATACAACCAATCTGGCCACTTTGCAACCACTCTGTCTTGCTTTATTTAGTTATGTATTTATTTTTCATATTTAAAACCTTTTATTTCTCTCCATCCCGAGGCTGCACTTTGGAATAGAAACATGTCAGAAAAATGCATTTCCCATAAGAGTGTTTTTCTTTTTTGGATCCATTTCACAGGGAAGCAACTAAACGAAAGAAGGAAAGAGAAGTTTTGAACCGTTTCTTCAAGTCACAGTTTGCAGTAAGTGAGGAGCAAGACAGAAAGAGATTGAATAATAGGAAGCGAGGGGAGCAGTATGCGGAGAGATTGAGAATCGTTGTGCTCAGGACTGGCCTGGGCCCGATTTGGCTGTGTCAGATTGACTGCGTGAGTCAGAAACAGTGACATTAAGCACAACCAGGCCCAGCGCAGTCGGTCCGACATGGCCAAATCCGCCCCAACAACAGAACCGGCCCCCTGTCCCAAAACTGGCCCCCACCCCATTCAGCCTACCGGGGGATTGCCCGGTGCCCGGACTTACCAGTCCGGCCCTGTCTGAGAAAAGCCCTCTCTGGCTCCCTCCACGCTGATAGTATTCCTAGGTGCAAATCTGGATGCCACGCTTTTAAAAGCTTTCCCCACAAAAGAAAAACGTGTGTTTCAGTAATGACATCAAATCAATGCTATGAATTATGTCATCCTGTATTCTGCTGATTCCGCATTGCCACCTAAGAATGATGCCTGTTCAGGAGCAGCTCGATGATCAATGGACTCAATCGCGAGAATCTCATCATTTGAATCACACTGGTGATGGTTTCAATAATGTCCTGGTGGGCAGTTAGGGACAACCTTTCCCAAGGTCTTTCTTTCCGCAAGACAAAACAAAAGTTGCTAATGACGTTGGATACTTCCATGGACGGGTGGGGTGCCCACTTACAGATTCATTCATGTGGTTGGCCCAGGAGGCACAGTGTCACATACATCCCTTGGAACTGAAAGTAGTTTATTTGGGCCTCTTAGCATTCCTGCAATGGATCAGAAAATCATCGATCCTAATTTGCTTGGACAATACCACCAACATGTTCTATCTGCTGAAACAAGGGGTAATAAGGTCTCCTCATGCATTCTCAATCCTGGATCAACATATCTGGAAATGGCTGATAGCCAACGAGATATCAATACAGGTTCAGCATGTGGCAAGAGTCCAAAACGATTGGGCCAATTCCCTCAGCAGGGACACCAAGCAGTGTCACGAGTGAGAGCTAAACGAGGGTCAGCTACAAAGGGTTTTTCGCCGTCGGGAGTTTCCAACACTTGGGGCCAGATGTACGACGCACAAAATAGCATCTCGCAAATTGCAAGTATTTGGCGACTCGCAATTTGAGAGGTGCTATTTTGGATGTACAAAAGTGTGTATCACACTGTTTGTGATTCCCAATGGGGTCGCAAATTGAGAAGCTCATGAATATTAATGAGCCTCTCGCAATTTGCGACCCCTTTGGGAATGGCAGGCCCTCCCAGGTATGATGGCATGCTGTGTTCAGCAAACCACCATGTAGGGATTGCTTTTAAATAAAACTGTTTTTTCCAATGCGGCCCATTTTCCTTAAAGGAAAATGGGATGCATAAAAAAAATATATATATTTTCTTTTCATTTTTAGGTCTCGCCTGAGCCAGCGCATGCGCTGTCTGGGAGACTTTTAGTTAGTGGCTTTTCCAAGTGCTACCACAAGCTTTGCTTGGCCTCAAGCTTGTGGTTACACGCGCGTGCACGTGTGCAGCCGCCATATGGCTTTATGTAACGCCATTCCACACATCGCTCAATCATGGCTTTCCTTTCAAATGCTCCTCCCCCTCCCCCACCACAGAGCATGTCCAGCTCCTCCCGCTGGCTGCTGCTGCTCCTGGCGCCATCTGGCCACTTTCACGTCCGCGCCCCTTTTACGTGTTGGTAAAACCACTGCAGTCTACACAGAAATTGAGGAAGCAGAGTGGCAACCCCCCTGTGATCTTGAACAATTATAGGCGTGCTACTTTCTTTTTAAATAGAACGGCTCGCCCAAGCTTTTTTGGGGGGGAATTATATGTTTATTTATGCAGTGCAGCACGCCTGGTCCACAACAATGGCGGCATGCTCCTTTCTTTCATTTTGCACGGCACGCCTGCAGCCTTTTAGCCACACCTCCTCAGCTCCCTCCAGATTGCTACAGTAGGGGAAGGGGCGGTCTACCCTCACAGCAGTCCGATGGGGCTGTCCTTAGGAGTGCAAGCACTCGACCGCAGTTCAGATACAGTAGGGAAATGAAGGTGCAACAGCCTCTCATTTCCTCCAGAAGCAGCTTGCGGTGGCATTTTACATTTGGGGGTGTATGCTTAAGTGCACCAGGACCGCCCCATCACAGCCCGTACCATCCCTGCACACCACAAGCCCCGCCCACCTGAAGCCATACCGTGCCTACACACCACCGTTCATTACAAACATGTGGGCGTGCACCCATCTAGGAAGTGAAAGCACCGCCCTTCTCCCACCAGCAGCCATGCTTATAGACACATTTGAGAATGCAGACGCGCTTTATACTCCGCTTTGTAAAGGGATTTTTTAATTCACTCGAGATCCAATTCAGGGAGCACAGAATCCAAAAGAACTGTGAAGTGCTTCGTGGTTTTCATCAGAAATTTTTTACAATGAGACCTCGTTCATTTGCTCGGAAGTGCTGTGACGTCACCTCGTACTACAGTGAAACCCACATCTCGTGAAGCTCAGCGAGGGGGGTTGCTGCATATTTCTGAAGGCTTTCTCTGCATTCCTCCTAACTTTTACCTCAATGGACACTTCGGCCTCAAGATTCTGGAATGGCTTCCCACCCAACCAAATGATAAATGCCTTCAAGAATGAGTCAGTAATCTTATGCTACTCTGTTTTTTAATTAATCATTTTTCTTTAATTTAATTTTTTAGTTTGTGGTTACACAAAAACCTCATTACCATTTTATCAAAATGGTACACAATGCTTAATTTCAAAAACTTGCCTATGAAGCGCATGGCTCTCCAGGATAAAAAATTGATTTTATATTGCTAATATATTACACTCCATAACCCAAGTGTACACAAGCATTGGCATAGCCAATAGGTCTCGCTTTTGGTACCTTATAATATTTAGTTTTGCAGCACAATATCCTTGGTGCAACAACATCAGCTGTTGCATGTCTAAACCTTGTACCTTATAAGTGTTTAGCCATGCAACAGTTGATGTTGTTGCACCAAGAATATTGTGCTGCATTACTAAATACTTTTAAGGTCCCGAAAGCGAGACCTATTGGCTATGCCAATGCTTGGTTTTTTTTTGTTGTAAAATTTTTATTTTCATTTTGAGAAAAACAATTCACACATAAGAGATTCACCAAGGCGCCATACGATGCCTTCCTGGTGGGTACAGTCTGAGGACATAAAGCATCAAAGTTATGCAAGAGCATAGGTAAAGCCAGATCGGAGCGTATATATACAGTAGTAGTCACTCAATGCAATAGATCAGTCGAAGAGTTGTGCATTACATAACAGAGCCGGTATGTCCATAGTTCGACATATCCCAATCAACCAGGTCATAGATCCATCTCTATTTACCTCGGTGAACCATAAACCCGGAAAACAGAACTCCCCCCCCCTCCCATTCCCTCCCCCCACGGTGGCGACTCATTCAATCCAAATCTCCTTCCGGTAACAAGATTAGATCTGAAACAGATGGAGTGACCTCAAGGATGCCGGGCAAACAGCGGACGGTAAGCCTTTAGATAGGAAAGTCACCAGGGGACCCCACTGAAATTGGAAGTTCTTAAAGTTACCAAGGAATATATCCGCCATTCTCTCCAAACTCAGAAGCCTCCACAGTCGTGCGTGCCACAGCGAAATTGCCAGCGCCTCCTTCTGTTTCCAGGCAGCCGCCAGAGTAATCTTGGCAGCACCCAGGCAAAGCCACAGAATCTTCTTGTCCGCTCTGGTCTGGTGCTCGAGGCCGGGTTCTCGTAAGCCTAGTAGGACGGTGGCCATAGAATCCTCTATGGGATACTGAAGAATATCCCTAATATGCGAGAGGATCTCCACCCAATAGGGCCGAATCACTGGGCAGTCCCACCAGATGTGGCGAAAATCCCCAAGAAACCCACAGCCCCTCCAACATTTATCGGAGGAGGCCGGGTAGAAGCGATGGAGCCGTGTCGGGCATAAATACCATTGCATAAGGGTCTTAATGTGGGCTTCCCTAAGGTGAAGCGAATGATTAAACGCCGTCAGATCCCGCCACAATGCTGACCATTCAGCGTCTGAGACATCTCTCCCCAGGATCTCCTCCCACTGCTCCATGTATCTAGGCCTAGGTGAGACGGCCGATTTAAGCAGTAGCTGATACAGGAAGGAAATGACCCCCTTCATTGCAGACGTCCGCAGTAGAAAAGCCTCAATTGGGGAAGGTGGTCTCGTGGCCGCCTCTAGCACCCCTGGGGATGTGGCCCAATGGAGCAGCTGTGCATGACGATAACGGTCTGTCTGGGGAACCCCATAGTCCCTCATGCAGTTAGCGAACGTGAGGGGAACCGGACCATGGAACAGGTGAGTCAGGGCCCTACAGCCTCCCTCCCTCCATGCGTCGAAAGCCCCCTCCCGATGCGCCGGCGGGAAGGCCGGGTTGTAGTGCAAGGGCGTGAAGGGCGCGGGGAACGTAGTCCAACGTTCGTCCCCGGCAAGGGTGTCCCATACCTTCAGCACCGTACCCGTAGGTGTACTTATGTAGGCGTTTAAGGGACGGTCCTTCTTAGGCTTCCAAGCTAGATCCCATACAGTTTTCCCCGCCACACTCCGGTCCATGTGCAGCCAGTGCTTCTCCGACGTTTGCTGCGACCACTCCACCAAGACCCTCAATTGTGCTGCTTTATAATAAAGTTGGAAGTCGGGAAGTCCCACTCCGCCCTCGGACCTTGGCCTACGCAATAGCGCAAAGGACAAGCGTGCTCGGCCCCCTTGCCACACAAATAGCAGTATCTGCGTCCTAAGACGCCGAAAATAGTCACCCTCCAAAGGGATGGGCAGCGCCTGAAATAAATACAAATATTTGGGGAGGAGAACCATCTTCACTGCATGGATCCTACCCAGCCAAGACAGAAATTTAGGTTTCCACCTGTCCAATTCGGCTCGAGTCTTTGCTAACAAGGGGGGGAAATTGGCTGCGAATAGTTTGCCCACAGTCGAAGTCAAGTGTACCCCCAGGTAGACAATCGAGCCCGCAGCCCAGGCTAAGGGTGTCAGCGTGCGCACTCGTTCCACGTCCGTCTGTGATAGAGTAAGATTCAGGATATACGACTTGCTATAGTTAACCTTGAAACCGGCCACCTCTTCATATTGCAGCAAGGTCTCCCTAAGACAAGGCAGCGAACGTTCCGGTTCCGCCACAGAAAGAAGCACGTCGTCCGCGAAGAGCGTGATTTTATGTTGCTCTCCCGTGAACGGAATGCCCCGTATGCCCTCATGTTCCCTCACCGCCGCCGCCAAGGGTTCAATGCTTAGCGCGAACAAGAGGGGGGAAAGGGGACACCCCTGCCTAGTACCTCTGGTATGCGGGAAGAATGCAGACAGGTGGCCATTGACTCCCACTCGAGATCTAGGACTGCAGAAGTTAGCCTTCACCATGGTGATAAACTTTTCCGAAAAGCCAAAAGCCGTCATCGTATTAAACAGGAAGTGCCAGTCTACACGATCGAATGCCTTTTCGGCATCCAGCCCTACCAGGACCGGCGGTATGCGAAACCTGTCCGCCTTTTCAATGAGATGGACAACTCTGCGTGTATTGTCGTGAGTCTGGCGCCCCTTGATAAACCCGGACTGGTCAGGATGTATGATCGCCGGCAACAGGTCCTGCAGTCTATGCGCCAGAATCGCCGAATATAACTTCGCATCCAGGTTAAGGAGCGCTATGGGGCGGAATGAGGCACACCGAGTGGGGTCTTTCCCCGGCTTTGGTAAGACCGTTATGACCGCCTCGGCTAGGGAACCCTTCGAGGAACCGGAGTCAGCCATACTGTTAAAAAGGACCACCAAAAAGTCACAAAGTTCAGAGGCGTACGTCTTATAAAAGACTGAAGTATAGCCATCCGGCCCGGGGGCCTTGTGCAGTTTCAAGTTTCCGATAGCCTCAAGCACCTCCTCCCTGGTAATCGGCACCTCCAAGACGTCGTTCCACTCTTTGGACACTTGGGGAAGGGTTAAGCGCTGCAGATACTCCCTCTGAGACCTCGCGTCCAGCACATCGCCAGCATAAAGGTCAGCATAAAATCGGCCAAAAATGGCCGCCTTCTCCTCGTCCCGGTGATGCATCCCACCCGCAGAGTCTCGAATCCCTCCGATATATTCACGTTCCCGCCTATCCCGTAGTTGACGCGCCAGGTGTCTCCCCACCTTGTTTCCGCAAGAGTAAGATTGCCCACCCAATCTCAACAGCGTCAATTCGGCCCTGTTATTGTAGTGGGGTCTCAGTTTCCCTCGAATTGCGGTCAAGGGCCGGAGGGTCACTCTAGAAGGGTTGAGCTTGTGAGCCTGTTCAAGTTTCGCTAATTCGGTCTCCAGGTCCTCCCTATCCTTGCGCCGCGCTTTATTAAGAGCCGCATTGAGGCCCAAGCACGTGCCCCTGATGGACGCCTTCAATGCATCCCAAGTATTAGAGACCGAGGTATCCGACACTGGGTTCAGCTCGAAAAATTCCTTGATGGCCTTTCGCAGCGCCTTACTAGAGACATCGTCCCGCACCACTGAGGCCGGGAAGTACCATTTCCGCTGCCCGTCACCAGGTGACGACCACCGAAGGCTAAGCACTAGTAGCCTGTGGTCAGAGACCGAGAGTGGGAGAATGACGGAGTCAAGGACATCGCCTCTAAGTGCCTGGCTAAGAAAAATGTGATCCAGTCGTGAATAAGAATGATGGACATGCGAGAAAAAAGTGTAATCTCGGGACGTAGGATGGAAGAAACGCCAACCGTCCACTAGCCCCAGCTCACTCACCAACTGCTGCGAGGAGGAAGAAAACAACCACGTGTGTGCCCTATGAGTCCCAGAGCTATCCACATTCGCATCCCACACCAGGTTAAAATCCCCTAAGAGGAACAAGTTCCCTTCCGCAAATTCACCCATTCGTCGCAGCACACCTTGCAAAAATTGATTTTGACCAGCGTTGGGGATGTACACCACCACAAAAGTACAGAGCCTCCCTCGAACAAGCCCCTTCACCATCAGCCAGCGACCATCCTTATCACTACATACGTCATGAGGTTGGAAGTGCAACGTAGAGCGAAAGAGGAGAGCCACCCCCCTATGCTTTGTGGGCGCCGAAGACCTATAGATAATGGGATATGCCTTATGCCGAAGGCGCATCTCGTCCCTACGTGCCAAATGCGTCTCCTGGAGCCCCACAACATCCAACTGGTGATCCACCACATACTTCCAAACCTTCTGCCTTTTCTGTGGCGAATTCAAGCCCTTAACATTCCATGTCCCTATACTAACAGGCATGACTATCCCATAAACCAGAACTCTCTGTAGCCATCACTGGAACCCCCCACCCCACAGGCTCCGATCCTTCGTGCAAAAGTAACAATGACAAGTGACCCAGCGACCTCCCCCATGCACCACCAGACTGACCAGCAGCCTCAAGCAGGGCTGCCAACGCATCAATCTGCTCCCCTCCCGTCACACTCACTCCCCTCCTTTCCCACCACACGCGCCACCAACCGCTCCAGTCGCCACCAACAGTTCCCTCCCCCACCCCCCCAACATTCAACCCCCCCCCTGAAAGAAAAGGGAACAGTGATAATGTAAACAAAACAGAACCATTGAGGATAATACTCATCAGTCCCAGTAGTCCAAAGTCCGCGGAGATCCGTCCACTCCGGGGACAGGATAGGGAGATCAACTCGGTACCTCCCAAGGTCATGGTCCGGGGAGTCTTCTCCAAAAGTACATCCATTCTCCCAGACCAGGGGGCCGACGCCCCTCCAGCGCCGATCCGCCATTAATCAATTCTCTGTCATGCCGCTCCCGAACTTGCTAGCGACACCGGCAGTGTCGCTGAGGCTACCGAAGCCACTGCGTTCCCCCTTTCCTGCAGGCTGGTATTGCGATCCGGTCGCCCCCGATCTGGGGAGGACCCCACTCTGTGCCACGAGGAGGATCGACGGCGCCGCCGAGATGGGGACACGTTCGATCCCTGAGACGGTGCAGCATCATTCAAACCTAAGAGATCCTTTGCCTCCTGGAGGGAGCGTATCTGCACCAGTCGATTTTGCCATCTGAAGATGATCCGGAAGGGGTGGCCCCAGGAATATGCGATGTTGCGTTCCCGCAGAAAGGAAGTCACTGGGCGAAAATCCCTCCTTTTCTGGAGCGTAGAGGCTGCCAAGTCCTGAAACAGCTGAGGACGATGGTCCCTAAACTGCAGCGACGCGATGGCTCTGGCTTTACGTAGGATGCGCTCCTTCACCTGAAAATCATGTACTCAGACGAGGATGTCCGGGGGGGGCCCCCCCCTCTCCTGGGCAAGCCAACTCGATGGACTCTATCCATTCCGATGTCCTTCACATCCTCCTCGTCCAAGATCTGCAGAAACAGTTCCTGCACATATCCACGCAGGTCTCCCGCCTCGCCGTCCCATGGCACCGCCCTAATGCGGATGTTATTCCGACGGGATCGGTGTCCAGGTCCTCCGTGTGCGACTGCAGGTCCAGGTTCTTCTCCGTGAGACGGAGGACATCTTGCTGGAGTAAGTGCACATCATTGGCCGTATTCAAATCATGGTCCTCTAGAGTCGCCACTCTCTCGCCAATCCCATCCACATCTCTCCTTACCTCCCGGCGGTCGGACGCCAGCTGCGCCCGCAGCTTGGAGATATCTTCCTTGATGGAGGCAAAAAGTTCGGTCATAAAAGCCTTGGTAGCTGGGGCCTCATCATCTGACAATCTCGGCGAGCCACTGGGTCCCGGGGAAGCTGGCTGCTGTGAGGACTTAGATGCTCCATCCTTCACTACACGCCCCTTGCGGACTGTGTTAGACATGATGCCGGGCAACCCCCTTCCGGGCGGACTCTCTACCAGGTACCCTCCGGGGCAAGCGTTATGGGAGCACCGGGCCCTCAAGCGTAGTCACCGTCCCCGCAAGGCAATTCAGTACCCTCCTCTTTCCACCAGGCAGGAAGCCCCCAGAGAGCCCTCAATCTCCAGGACTCCAGCTGACAGGATCACTCCAAAGCCAAGGAACAAGGAATCCCCAGTCACCGATGGCAAGTCCCTGAGGAGATGGCGTAGAAGGGCAACGCAGTCACCAGCAATCCAGGCGCAGGCGAGAGACACTCAGATCCAACAGAAGATCCAGACAAAAAGGCGCCGTCACGTTCCCTGCTCAGTCCACCTCCAGACCTCTAGGCGCAGACCCACAGCGTCGCCACCTGCCCTGCACCAGTCCACAGCAAGGGACCGAGGCCTGCGCGTTCCCAGCCTCAGGGAAAGTTGTGGGGCGTCATCAGGCCACCCATACGGTCAAGCGTTTCAAAGCAGGCGCCCAGCCACCCCAGGCCTGCACCTCACCCAGGCCTGCGCAGGCTGCAATCCCCAGGTCTCCTCCACTCCGCCGGCAGCCGTGTCTACGCCGAGTGCTCCTATCAGGCTCGGGCCACCGGAGCGCCTCACACGCCTCCCCTCTATGCCAGGGCACAGTTCCATGCACCGGGCCCGGGCCCAACAGCGCACCTCCGATGTGCGTAGTGTCCGGTATGCGCCCGGAGCCTCCACTGCCCCTCCGGCCTGCACTGCGGGCCTCCGTGCTCCTCCGGCTCCGGGCCCTTTCCACCCCTCTGGCTGGGAGCGCCTGTGACCTCCGGCGCTCTCCGGGATGTTGCGCCGCCCTCCGCTGGCCGTGCGGCCCGACCACGCAGCCGGTGCAAGGGGAAAAAACTCCGGGCGGGCAGCGGGTGGGCCCCTCTCCGCCACCGCGGAGTCACCGGACGGGCCTCAGATTACGCGAGGCCGGGGATTCCCAGGCCTCACAACGCCTCCACTCCAGCAGCCGCCACAGGCGTCCCCGCGCTCCGCCGACGGCACCGGACCACTCCGCTCAGATTCGGAGACCCTCGCCAACCTTTTGGGGTCAGTCTGCTCACGCGGCACCTAGCTATTAGTAGCTATGTTGGATCGACGCCGGAGAGGCTCGGAGAAGCGTCTTACTCCGACGCCATCCTGGCCACGCCCCCGCCAATGC
The DNA here is from genome assembly GCF_964261635.1 of Lissotriton helveticus. NCBI lineage: Eukaryota > Metazoa > Chordata > Amphibia > Caudata > Salamandridae > Lissotriton > Lissotriton helveticus. Next base: position 535,732,268 of record NC_136069.1, on the reverse strand, counting down.
TTGTTTAAGGGCAGGTAGTGGTCCCTGGGACCAGTGCCTGCCCTTAAAAAATATTTTCCCCTGCATTTCGTAATTGCAGATGCGAAACATTCATAAATGGGCTTGTGCTCGCTATTGGGAAGTGAACGCCCCTTCCTAATAGCGAGTCGCAAAATCTATTTAGCGAGTCGCAAATAAATTACAACTCGCTAAATAGGCTTTGTACATGGCCCATGCTGTTTCTGCATGTGCAAATGGGTTCACAAACCCGTTTGCGCATGCCGGCCCGCGATCACTTTGCTACATTTCTCAACAAAAAATGCATGTTCTACCCCAACAGATTTCCTCAGCCAGGCTCTCTATGAAAACACCTTCCACTTCTCTTGGGAGGGAACGTTTGCTTATGAATTCCCTCTGTTTCCTTTCATTCCAAAGGTTCTGCAAAAGATCAAACCACAGCCTTGCCTCATCATACTAATCGTCCCAGGGTAGGCACAACAATATTTGTTCGCAGAGCTGTATCACCTATCAGGGTTTTCTCCAATCCAGCCAAGGGAAAATCGTCTCTCCATAAACCAGGACCAAGTGGTTCATCCTGAAATCCACACTCTACACTCATTCCACAGAATTTGGGAAGCTAGCGATTTCTGATGAATGTCAAGCAACATTGCAGAAAACCCGAACTCTATGATCAAAAGCTCCTTGGCTAAGTGGAAAAGATTTTGCATATGGTGTGCCGCGCACTCTTGTCACTCTTATCACTGCCCGAGGACGTTTTGCTCTATCTGTTGTCTCTCACCTAAGCTGGCCTAGTGCATACATTTATCAAGGTGCACTTGGTGGCAATATCCAGATATAGACAGCGCTCTGGTTGCTTGTCTTTGTGGTCTAACAAACAGGTAAAAGAGTTCATTAAAGGACTTTTCAATCAATCAATTAATCAATCAGAACATTTGTAAAGCGCACTACTTACCCATGAGGGTCTCAAAGTGCTTGGGGGGGACCGCTGCTACGGCTCGAAGAGCCAGGTCTTGGGGTGTCCTCTGAAGGTCAGTAGGTCTTGTGTCTGCCGTAGGGGGATGGAGAGGGTGTTCCAGGTCTTGGCGGCGAGGTGGGAGAAAGATCTGCCAGAAGAGGTCGCTGTACGGATGCGGGGGACTGTGGCAAGGGCGAGGTCGGCAGAGCGAAGCTGGCAGGTGGGGGTGTAGAAGCTGAGTCGTCTGTTGAGGTACATTGGTCTGGTGTTGTGGAGTGCCTTGTGTGCCTGGGTGAGGAGCTTGAAGGTTATCCTCTTGTTGACGGGGAGCCAGTGCAGGACTCTCAGGTGGGGTGTGACGTGGCTGTGGTGAGGAATGTCAAGGATCAGGCATGCAGAGGCGTTCTGAATGCGTTGAAGTCGTTTTAGGAGTTTGGCCGAGGCTCCTGCATAGAGGGCGTTACCGTAGTCCAGCCTGCTGCTGACGAGGGCCTGGGTAACTGTTCTTCTCGTTTCAGTGAGGATCCACTTGTTGATCTTGCGGAGGGTGTTGAAGCAGGAGGATGAGATGGTGTTGACCTGCTTAGTCATGGAGAGGGTGGAGTCGAGGATGAACCCTAGGTTGCGTTCGCGGTCGGTGGGTGTTGGAGATGATCCCAGTGTGGTCAGCCACCAGGAGTCGTCCTAGGACAAGGGGGTGGTTCTGAGGATGAGGACTTCCGCCTTGTCCGAGTTTAGCTCCAGTCAGCTGTTCATCATCCACTCGACGACGGCTTTCATTCCTTCGTGGAGGTTGGTTTTGGCGGTGTGGGGGTCCTTGGTGAAGGAGAGGATCAGCTGGTTGTCGTCGGCGTATAAGATGATGTTGAGGTCGTGCAGTCGGGCGACGTGGGCGAGAAGTGCCATGTAGATGTTGAACACTGTTGGGCTGAGGGATAAGCCCTGGGGTATGCAGCAGATGATCTTGGTGGCTTCGGAGCAGAAAGGGGGAGGCGGACGCTCTGATTTCTGCCGGAGAGGAAGGAGGAAGGAGGAAGGAGGAAGGAGGTTGCTTGTCTTTGTGGCCTAACAAACACTTAAAGGAGTTCATGAAAGGACTTTTCAGGGCCTAGCCTCCAGTAAGGCCTCTAACAGTGCTATTGCAATTGAATATTGTCTTGTCACAACTTATAAAGTCACCCTTTGAACCAATTCACAAGTGCGATTTGAAATACCTCTCCTGGAAGGTGGCTTTCCTGTTGGCCATTACGTCAGCTAGGTGCATTAGTGAAATAAAGGCATTTACAAAAACAGAACCTTACCTGCAGTTTCTTCAGGGTAGAGTAATTCTTCATACCAATCTATCTTTTATTCCTAAAGTACCTTCTACATTACATCTAAATGAGCCAGTGGTTTTGCCTTCCGTCTTTTCAGCTCCATCTTCGCCAGCTGAGAGAGCATTCTATTCTCTGGACATTAAATAATGTTTAAAGTTCTACTTGCAAAGGACTTAGTCTTTCCGAAAATTTCCTCAGTTACTCATTTCTTTTTCTGCCCCTAGCAAGGGCCAGGCTTTGACGGGGGCGTCTATTCCTCGTTGGGTCTCATCGACCATTCTCTTCTGTCATGAGAGGGCTGGCCACCCCAAGTTTTCCAAAGTCGCAGCTTATTCCACATGCAAGGTGGCAGCTTCTTCTGCTCTATTTGCCGGAGTTTCTCTGCCTGACAATTGCAGGGCAGCGACATGGATGAATGTCCATACCTTCGCGAAGCATTACTGCCGGGATACCTGCCAGAAGGAGGATGTAGCAGTTGGTCAAGCTGCTCTGCGATATCTATTCGCAGAAGGGATGATCTTCTTCATGTCTGTTCTCCTTCATATGCTATTGGTTTATGATAAGTCATTAATGAGTTTAGAATATTTCCAAATTCAGGTATACGAATATATATATGTGTATATATATATATATATATATATATATGCATATATATATATATATATATATATATATATATTCCATATATATATATTTTGATATATATATATATCAACGCTCCGGTTTCAAAAGAAACGCAGCACTCACAGGACCCCATCAGAAGTGCTTTTATTAACAAGGAACGCGTTTTCGGCATGCTGCCTTCATCAGCTTGTTACAAATGTTCGCATCAGGGGGATTGGACATCGGTCTCGAGGAAGCAGTCATGACCATGTCATGAATGATGTAATATGTGACATCATCAGCAGTGCATTGCGGGGGCGCGAGTTAACACTGGAATTTCTATGGTTTTGTACGAGTGAAATATCCAACTAACTATAACGCCCCTGAAACCTATGGTTTTTTCAGTGAATTTCAATGGGTTTTTTAATGCTAATTTCTTACTATAACGTGCCTGAAACCTATGGTTTTTTCAGTGAATTTCAATGGTTTTTAAACGCTAATTTCTAAATATGCCTACAAAGTTAGGACATGTGAAGAAAGAGGAAGAAAAGCGCAGCAAGAAGCAAGACAAATGCAGAAAGAGGCAACAGAAGTCCAGAAAGACTAAGAAAAGTGATGGTAGAAGCAAGAGATGTGCAGAAAGAACCAACAGAGGAGCAGAAAGTCCTCCTATGCCCCCAACTTTTTAGTGACGGGTACTGGTGGTAACTGACTCTGACCAACCAGGACCGGAGCCAGGGCAATCCTAAAAGACACTTATAATACAGTGAAAACACCTACATACACTAGCGAACACTATGCATTGGGGTACCCCTGTAATTAGCATGACCTCCTTTGTGTCTGCCATCAGTTAGCGCCTGGGTCATTGCATGAGTACATGGGTAGTGACTGGAGGATAAGAGTGCTGCAAGGACAGTGCATGGTGATTTTATAACTGCTTGGGTTTTGGTGGAGTGATTGGATAAGTACATGATACTGTATGACTGATTTGAGGAGTGCATGGGTAGTGACAGAGGGATTTTTGGAGTGCATGGGTACAACCTGGGTAATAGGAGGAGTGAATCAGTACCGTGTAGGTGGTTAGAGGTCTGCATGGGTAGTGCACATGGGGTTGTAGCAGTGCATGTGTTAGTGCCTGGGTCATTCCATGAGTACATGTGTACTGACTGGAAAATTAGAGTACTGCAAGGAGAGTGCATGGTGAATTTATAAGTGCCTGGGTTTTGGCGGAGTGATTGGATAAGTACATAGTGCTCGCTGGGTGATTGGAAGAGTGCATGGGTAGTGACAGGGCAATGGCTGGACTGCATGGGTACTCCTCAGGGTATTGTAGCAGTGCATGAGCTAGGATGATATGAGTGTTACAAGGAGAGTGCATGGTGAAGTGCTTGGGTTTTGATGGAGTGATTGCATAAGTACACACATGTCACATCAGGCCCGCCCCCTACATTCACCACTGTGCAAACCGCACCCTGGTGGGTTTTAATTTGGGGGATTAATTACCCTTGAATCCTGAGGGTCTCTGGGGGCCAACTAGTCCACCATGTACTTCCAGTAAGCGCCACAGAGCTGCATTGCAGAGAGCTGGGCAGAGGCCATGCCCCTTTTTACACCTCTCTGCAACGCAACTCTGTGGCGCTTACTGGACTTACCTGGTGGGCTAGTTGGCCCCAGTGACTGTCAGTTCTACTGAGTCACAAGATGGCGGCCAACACTTCTTGGTTTGGAGTGTTGGCAGCCAATTAAAATAAAGCTTGTGGTCGGGATGGTTCCCCGGATCCACCGCGCCCCTAGATATCGATATTTGTTTTATTTCAATTCCTCAGCAACTACTGAACGGATTTACACCATTTTTAAAAAGGTGGCTTTCTGAGCCAAGCAGAATCTTTTTGCCAAATTTAGTGTAATTCCGTTAAGCAGTTCGGGCTGTAGCCTTGGCTAAAGCTTCCTATGTGAAATTAATTTTTTGACTCTTATTTTTTTAATTTCTCAGCAACTACTGAATGGATTTACACCATTTAAAAAAAAGGTTGCTTTATGAACCAAAAGCTACCTTTTTGCCAAATTTTGTGTAATTCCGTTCAGCAGTTTAGGCTGTAGCCTTGGCTAAAATTTCCTACGGAAATTACCAGCTAACTATAAATCGAGCGCCCGCAATGCACTGCTGATGACGTCACATATTACATCACTCATGACATGGTCAGTGACATCACTCATGACATCACTGATGACATCTCAAATGACATCACTGATGACATCATCCTTGTGAAAGAGTGGCAGACCTCCTCTCACCCTAATATAACTTTTGAAACACACATTCAAAAATAGAAACCAAAATTTTCAAAAAAATGGAGATACCAATACCAGTTAGAACAACCTATTCAGTAATTCCAACATCTACATACACTTCCACTCATTCACCAACAGTTCTATATAGTTACTCTAACATGTACTCACTCATCATATGTACTCATACACCTATACATCCTGTTACACACCGATACTCATCCATAGAGTTACTCACACATATATTCACACATGCAAATAAACTATAAAACATCCATTTACTTTCATATACAGCTATACACACACCACTACACTTACTTCTACAGAAACATACACATACTTACGCACTTAAACAATCACTTATAGAAACACATACTTATTTATACAGGAACTCTTCCAATCTCTCACTCTCCCATATACTCACTTATATACATCAATACTCACATATACTAGTTTAAAACATATGTAGTTATTCATAAAGATACTATTGAGACAGTCATTCACTCACTAACACACCCATACACACACTCATCCACCCATACAGTCCTGCACACATGCTGTCTTCAAAACACATACAGTGAGTCAGTCATTCATGCATCTGTGCACTAAGTAATACCCCCCACCAAACCATACAGACACTCATTCTGATACTCACAAAAACAACTAATAACCCATATAGACACTCATGTAGCTACTCACCAACCCGTGCAGCCACTTATACACAAAGTGAGACACTGATACAGATATTTACATATTTAAACATTACTCGCTAATACATGTATTCACTAAGATATACTTAATAAGTCAGTTATACAATCAATTTTACAAAAAAAACATCCATTTAAACACTTATTTACCCATTTATTCTTCCATCGACCTTTAGATATGCATATATAAAAAATATTTATTTTTCAGAAAGACACACATTCACTGGATGATGTCATCAGTGATGTATGAGATGTCATCAGTGATGTCATGAGTGATGTCACTGACCATGTCATGAGCGATGTAATATGTGAATTTATCAGCAGTGCATTGCGGGCGCGCAAGTTATAGTTAGCTGAACTAACTATAACGGGGAATTTCAATGGTTTTGTATGAGTGAAATGTCCAGCTAACTACAACATGTGTGAAACCTATGGTTTTTTCAGTGAATATATATATATATATATATATTCACTGAAAAAACCATAGGTTAGAGACCATATATAGTTAGCTGGACATTTTATTGACATAAAACCAATGAAATTCCATATATAGTTAGTTGCACTAACTATATATCGCGCACCCGCAATCCACTGCTGATGATGTCACATATTACATCATTCATGACATGGTCAGTGACATCACTGATGACATCACTGATGACATCTCAAATGACATCACTGATGACATCACTGATGACATCTCAAATGACATCACTGATGACATCATCTAGTGTCTGTGTGTTTTTGTAAAGTTTAAATATGTTTTACATATTGAAGAATGAGTGGATGTATGGAAGACTGAGTGTGTGTGTGGCTGGCTGGGAGGTGTGTGACTCTGTGCATATCAATGTGTACTTGTATCAGTGATTGTATAAGAGAGTAAGTATGTGTTAGTATATGTGTGAAAAAGTATGGTGTTCTGTGTTTAACTGTATAGATGAGGAAATCGAAGTGTGATTGATTCTTCAAAGGACTGACTAGGTGTATGAGTGCATATGATAGTGTTGTAATAATGAGTGACTGTATGTATGAGTGATTGTATGGGTGAATGAGTGAATGTGTGTGTAGACGTAGGAATCAGTGAGTGCGTATGTAGTAACTGGTATTGGTGTGTCATGATGTCATCAGTGATGTCATTTGAGATGTCATCAGTGATGTCATTTGAGATGTCATCAGTGATGTCATCAGTGATGTCACTGAAGTATGGTGTTCTGTGTTTAACTGTATAGATGAGGAAATGGAAGTGTGATTGATTCTTTACAGGACTGACTAGGTGTGTGAGTAACTCCATGGATGAGTGGCAGTGTGTGAGTGTCTGCATAGGTGTATGAGTGCATATGATAGTGTTGTAATAATGAGTGACTGTATGTATGAGTGATTGTATGGGTGAATGAGTGAATGTGTGTGTAGACGTAGGAATCAGTGAGTGCGTATGTAGTAACTGGTATTGGTGTGTCATGATGTCATCAGTGATGTCATTTGAGATGTCATCAGTGATGTCATCAGTGATGTCATTTGAGATGTCATCAGTGATGTCATCAGTGATGTCACTGACCATGTCATGAATGATGTAATATGTGACATCATCAGCAGTGGATTGCGGGTGCGCGATATATAGTTAGTGCAACTAACTATATATGGAATTTCATTGGTTTTATGTCAATAAAATGTCCAGCTAACTATATATGGTCTCTAACCTATGGTTTTTTCAGTGAATTTTCAAGGTTTTGTAAATGCAAATTCCTAACTATTTATGGTCTATAACCTATGGTTTTTTCAGTGAATTTCATTGTTTTTTTAAAAGCTAATATCTATAGCTGTAAAATATATTCTTTATTACGTGACGTATCACGTAGCCACGTGAGACGCCTCATGACGCGTCGCATAACCGTGACGTATCGGCTCTGCAGCGCAAACAAAACCCGTAACGTAAGCGTGCCGGAGCACGCTTACAGATATATATATTTTTTTTAACCTTAATTAGACAAAATCCACACGTGCACATATCTTGAGGCCTTGCAAAGGCACATCAAACAAACAGTCCCTACAATTTTGCCAAGTTTGCTGGAAATCTATTCCCTTCATTTTTTTTTTACTGTTTCTCTTGGTTTTCCCATTGTTACGCTTACCGGGACGCTACCCGGTACGCGAACCGGACGCTCCAAAAACACAAGATGGCGGACTCCCGTTACGCTGCCGGTTAGCTGCCCGGTTCGCGTACCGGGAAGCGCCTCTACCGCGAAAAATCGCGGGGGACTTTAATATCCCCCTCATCAATCATAGGGGGTCAGGAGGGGTTTACCTTGCCCCCTTTCCTTCATTTCCCCCTTCTTTTTTCACCACATCTTGTCTCTCGAACCTACCGAGAGACAAGATGGTGGCCGCTCCGGACTGTTTACAATGTTGACAGCTACGCTGCCGGTTAGCTGCTCGGTTAGCTGCCCGGTGAGCTGCCCGGTTCACGTACCGGGACGCGCCTCTACGGCGTAAAATCGCAAAAAAACATTTTTATTTATTTTTTGCCCCGCGGGGCACTTTTATATCCCCCTTATCAATCCTAGGGGGTCAGGAGGGGTCTACCTTGCCCCCTTTCCTTCATTTCCCCCTTCGTTTTTCACCACATCTTGTCTCTCGATCCTACCGAGAGACAAGATGGCGGCTGCTCCGGACTGTTTAGAATGTTGACAGACACCGGAGAGTCAATCAGCTTTACTTCGCGAAGTTCCGTTACGCGTCAGGTACGCGAACCGGGGCGCTAACCGGAGCGCTGTCACAGATATATATATTTTTTTAAACGTTAATTTCTCAAAATCCACTGGAGCACATATATTGAGACATAGCAAAGGCACGTCGGGCAAACCATATCTACAATTTTGCCAAGTTTCATGTAAATCTATTCAGCCATTCGAGCTAAAAGTGAGTCCAACCGCCCTATGGAAAAATGAATGGGAAAAACGCGTTTTGGGACCCCCCTTTTTTCTCGGCCCCCCCCTTGACGAAACCCCCCCAAATTTTTAGGGGCTGCTCAGAAACAAAATGTGCCATTTTCCTGAAAATTTCAGCCAATTCCGTCCACAAACGCCAAAGTTATTAGACATAGAAGTTTCAGAAATCCCATAGAGAAAAAATCCTAACTATATATACCCACTGGCTATCGCCAGTAGGTAATATACATATATAAACATATATAATCTGCATATCTATATAAATATAAATGCATGCATACATATACATATATGCATACATATGCATGTTATTTACATGAAAGTTTTAAAAACACTAATAAAAGCAAAGATAAAAAGCCACCTCATTACAAACAGAATGGCTTTAACTTAAACGAGGGCGAGATCTATTGCATTTTCAATGCTTGTTTACTTTGGTTCTATCAAGAAGGCATTCAGATGTGTCACACATTTGCCATAAATTCTGAATGTTAGCACTCTAGTTGCTCATTAGATCACTGTAGTAAAGCTAGTGCTCACCAGGGAAGTCTGCTGCTAATCATGGTTTGCAGACATTTTCCCGCATTTTTTATCCCGCAGACTTTCAGTCCGCATACCATTATCCCGCAAGGTCATTGACCTCGCATACCATTATCCCGCATTTGTTCAAAACGCATGTGCATTTATCGCGCATGCCTTTACAAAGAATTACGTTTTAAAGGCAAGTATGGTAAATGCATTTGCGTTGTGAAAACCACGATGACGAGAGAGGTAAGTGGGTTTGTGTTAATTTTTTCGTGGGTTAGTGATTGTGTAGTGTAGTGTTGTGTAGTGTAGTGTTGTGTTAGTGTAGTGTAGAGTTGTGGTGGTTGTTTAGTGTAGGGTCATGCTGGGGGTAGTGTTTTAGGGTTTAGGGTTGTGTTGTAGTGTTTGCGTAGTGTAGGGTCATGCTGGGGCTAGTGTTTTAGGGTTTAGGGTAGTGTTGTAGTGTTTGCGTAGTGTAGGGTCTTGCTGGGGGTAGTGTTTTAGGGTGTAGGGTAGTGTTGTAGTGTTTGCGTAGTGTAGGGTCATGCTGGGGGTAGTGTTTTAGGGTTTTGGGTAATGTTGTAGTGTTTGCGTAGTGTAGGGTCATGCTGGGGGTAGTGTTTTAGGGTTTAGGGTAGTGTTGTAGTGTTTGCGTAGTGTAGGGTCATGCTGGGGGTAGTGTTTTAGGGTTTAGGGTAGTGTTGTAGTGTTTGCGTAGTGTAGGGTCATGCTGGGTGTATTTTTTTAGGGTTTAGGGTAGTGTTGTAGTGTTTGCGTAGTGTAGGGTCATGCTGGGGGTAGTGTTTTAGGGTTTAGGGTAGTGTTGTAGTGTTTGCGTAGTGTAGGGTCATGCTGGGGTGTAGTGTTTTAGGGTTTAGGGTAGTGTTGTAGTGTTTGCGTAGTGTAGGGTCATGCTGGGGGTAGTGTTTTAGGGTTTAGGGTAGTGTTGTAGTGTTTGCGTAGTGTAGAGTCATGCTGGGGGTAGTGTTTTAGGGTTTAGGGTAGTGTTGTATTGTTTGCGTAGTGTAGGGTCATGCTGGGGGTTGTGTTTTAGGGTTTAGGGTAGTGTTGTAGTGTTTGCGTAGTGTAGGGTCATGCTGGGGGTAGTGTTTTAGGGTTTAGAGTAGTGTTGTAGTGTTTGCGTAGTGTAGGGTCATGCTGGGGTGTAGTGTTTTAGGGTTTTGGGTAGTGTTGTAGTGTTTGCGTAGTGTAGGGTCATGCTGGGGGTAGTGTTTTAGGGTTTAGGGTAGTGTTGTAGTGTTTGCGTAGTGTAGGGTCATGCTGGGGGTAGTGTTTTAGGGTTTAGGGTAGTGTTGTAGTGTTTGCGTAGTGTAGGGTCATGCTGGGGGTAGTGTTTTAGGGTTTAGGGTAGTGTTGTACTGTTTGCGTAGTGTAGGGTCATGCTGGGGTGTAGTGTTTTAGGGTTTTGGGTAGTGTTGTAGTGTTTGCGTAGTGTAGGGTCATGCTGGGGGTAGTGTTTTAGGGTTCAGGTAGTGTTGTAATGTTTGCATAGTGTAGGGTCATGCTGGGGGTAGTGTTTTAGGGTTTAGGGTAGTGTTGTAGTGTTTGCGTAGTGTAGGGTCATGCTGGGGTGTAGTGTTTTAGGGTTTTGGGTAGTGTTGTAGTGTTTGCGTAGTGTAGGGTCATGCTGGGGGTAGTGTTTTAGGGTTTAGGGTAGTGTTGTAGTGTTTGCGTAGTGTAGGGTCATGCTGGGGGTAGTGTTTTAGGGTTTAGGGTAGTGTTGTAGTGTTTGCGTAGTGTAGGGTCATACTGGGGGTAGTGTTTTAGGGTTTAGGGTAGTGTTGTAGTGTTTGCGTAGTGTAGGGTCATGCTGGGGTGTAGTGTTTTAGGGTTTTGCGTAGTGTTGTAGTGTTTGCGTAGTGTAGGGTCATGCTGGGGGTAGTGTTTTAGGGTTTAGGGTAGTGTTGTAGTGTTTGCGTAGTGTAGGGTCATGCTGGGGTGTAGTGTTTTAGGGTTTAGGGTAGTGTTGTAGTGTTTGCGTAGTGTAGGGTCATGCTGGGGGTAGTGTTTTAGGGTTTAGGGTTGTGTTGTAGTGTTTGCGTAGTGTAGGGTCATGCTGGGGGTAGTGTTTTAGGGTTTAGGGTAGTGTTGTAGTGTTTGCGTAGTGTAGGGTCATGCTGGGGTGTAGTGTTTTAGGGTTTTGGGTAGTGTTGTAGTGTTTGTGTAGTGTAGGGTCATGCTGGGGGTAGTGTTTTAGGGTTTAGGGTAGTGTTGTACTGTTTGTGTAGTGTAGGGTCATGCTGGGGGTAGTGTTTTAGGGTTTAGGGTAGTTTAGTTGTTTAGTGTATGCTAAAGGCATATTCGTTCTAAAAGTTTTCGTTATTTTAATTTGCGGCCTAATAGTACATGCAGGATTTTTTTTGCGGACTGATGGTATGCGGGATTTCATCATATATGCGCTAATCATACTTTCTATGGCAAAATGAACCCCCTCATTTTGTTCCTTTTTAAATTAAATGTTTTAAGAGTTACCACTTTATTCCAATCAAGATGGCTTCAGGTGTGCCATACCTTTGTAATAAGTAGGACTGTTAGCACTCTAGTTGTTCTTTAGAACACTCTGGAACATTCTGTCATTGGGCTATAGTTGGGCTACATCTGGCTGATATTTGGGCTACATTTGTTTTTTTTTGTCTCTGGTGGCCATCTTTGGGCTACATTGGGCTACATTGGGCTACATTGGGCTACATTTGGGCTCCAACATATATATAGCCCAATGTAGCCCAATATATATTTTTCAAAGTAAATTTTCGTAAAAACCACTGGAGCCTATATCTTGAGACATAGCAAAGGCACATCGGGCTACCAGTCCCTACAATTTTGCCAAGTTTGGTGTAAATCCATTCAGCCGTTCGGGCTAAAAGTGAGGCCAACCGCCCTATGGAAAATTGCATGGGAAAAACACGTTTTGGGACCCCCCTTTTTTCTCGGCCCCCCCTTGACGAAACACCCCCAAATTTTCAGGGGCTGCTCAGAAACAAAATGTTCCATTTTCCTGAAAATTTCAGCCAATTCTGTCCTCAAACGCCAAAGTTATTCGACAAAAATCCTAACTATATATACCTACTGGCTATCGCCAGTAGGTAATATATATATATATATATATAATCCAAAGAAACGATCCTGAACCTCCAGCCAGTGGCGAACAGAGACCAGTGAATCCCAAAGTTGAGGCAAGATAGTTTATTTCAAAGCACCAATCTTCAAAAGCATACAGCGGACTGACGCGTTTCGGGCAGATGCCCTTGATCACATATATATAATTCACTGAAAAAAACATAGGTTTCAGGCCTTATATAGTTAGGAATTAGCATTTAAAAAAACCTTTGAAATTCACTGAAAAAACCATAGGTTTCAGGAGTTTTATAGTTAGGAATTAGCTTTTACAAAACCTTTGAAATTCAATCAAAAACTATAAGTTTTAGTGGTGTTATAGTTAGCTGGACATTTTACTCATACAAAACCATTGAAATTGCTCCTATATAGTTAGTTGTACTAAGTATATATCGCGCACCCGCAATCCACTGCTGATGATGTCACATATTAGATCATTCATGACATGGTCAGTGACATCACTGATGACATCTCGAATGTCATCAGTGAGTGGTGTGTGTGTGTGTGTGGGGTGTGTGTCAGAGGTGTGTGTGTGTGGGGGAGGGGTGAGGTGTGTGTGGGGGATGTGTGGGGTGTGTCTGTGAGGTGTGTGTGTGGGGGGGGAGTGAGGTGTGTGTGGGTAGGGGTGTGTGGGGTGTGTGGGTGTAGGTGGGGGAGTGGGTGTGTAAGGTGTGTGTGTGGGCGTGGGTGTGTGGGGTGTTTGGGTGTGGGTGGAGGTGTGGGTGTGTGAGGTATGTGTGGGGGGTGTGTGTGGGAGGGGTGGGTGTGGGGTGTGTGTATGTGGGGGTATGTGTGTGGGGTGTGTGTGTGTATGAGTAAAATGTTCAGCTAACTATAACTGGTGTCAAACCTATGGTTTTCTCAGTGAATTTAATAGGTTTTTTAAATGCTAATTCCTAACTATAACTGGTGTGAAACCTATTGTTTTTTCAGTGAATTTCCAAGGTTTTTTAAATGCTAATTCCTAACTATATAAGGCCTGAAACCTATTGTTTGTTCAGTGAACTCGCAAGGTTTATTAAATGCCCCCAAATCTTTTTTTTCTTGTAAAAAAATGAGGTACGCGCACCGTACCTCATTCAATGAACCTTGCCTCTCATACCAGCCAAGAGGATTTTAAAAGGATAACAGCCCCCATTGGTGAGCTTGGTCCAGTCTCCCTTCGTTACTGTTGCAATAGAGGAGAACAGTCCGGTGTGCACTCAGCCCGGGGAGACGAAGAGGCACGGTTCATTGAAGGCGCGCAAAGCCCAGTGTCCTTTGCAGTGGCATTGAAAGTGGTTTGCCCTGAGGAAATTGCCTGATAGATACCAAGGCAATGAAACATGTCGGCTGTAAGTAGGGTGTGAATCGATTGGTAGTATTCACATCTTCCTTTTTTATTGTTCATATATGTACCGTATGCAACAAGAAGGAACACCATTAAAGAAATTGTCCCAGTTGCAGAATATATTATATGTTAATTGTTGAATGTTGTATGTTGTGTTACATATAATTTGTGTTCACTGCACCACTCACTGTCTTTTCTTTGGGTTTAGGACACGTTTCCGTTATAGCTTGATGGCACCAATGATGATAACAGGGCCATCCTGGTGAGTACCAGCCAGGGGCCCCATTGGTGGTGCGCCCGTGAGGTGCCATCTCGCTTTCTCACCTTTTTTCTGTCGTTACACTAGGTGAATGTGGGTTTTGTACTTGTTTAAGTCTGTCTATCAGAGTTGGGCTATTTTTAACAGTGGCAGCAGACTGAGACATCCCCTACTCTAGATTTATTGTAAGAATAGAGGTATGTTGTAATTTATGTACAACCAGCGATGCCTGCAGATCTTTATATGGTATGGTAACTGCCTTGAACACTAGGACAATAGTAGTTTGTTGTATGTGTTTTGAAGACAGCATATGTGCAGGACTGTATGGGTGGATGAGTGTGTATATGTGTGTGTTAGTGAGTGAATGACTGTCTCACTAGTGTCTTTATCAGTAACTACATATGTTTTAATCTAGTATATGTGAGTATAGATGTATATAAGTGAGTATATGTGAGAGCGAGAGATTGTAAGAGTTCCTGTTTAAATAAGTATGTGTTTCTATAAGTGATTGTTTAAGAGAGTAAGTATGTGTAAGTTTCCTTAGAAGTAAGGTGGTAGTGTGTGTATGGCTGTATATGCAAATAAATGGATGTTCAATAGTTTATTTGCATGTGTGAGTATGTGTGTGAGTAACTTTTGGATGACTGTCGGTGTGTAACAGGATGTATAGGTGTATCACTACATATGATGAGTGAGTATATGTATGAGTGACTATATAGAACTGTTGGTGAATGAGTGGATGTGTATATAGATGGTGGAATTACTGAATTGGTTGTTGTAACTGGTATGGGTATCTCAATTTTTTTGAAAATTTTAGTTTCTATTTTTGAATATGTGTTCAAGGGTTACATTACACTGAAAGGAGGTCTGTCACTCTGTCACAAGGATGGTGTCATCAGTGATGTCACGAGTGATGTCACTGACCATGTCATGAGTGATGTAATATGTGACGTCATCAGCAGTGCATTGCAGGCGCGCAAGTTATAGTGAGTCCAACTAACTATAACGTGGGAATTTCAATCGTTTTATGTCAGTAAAATTTCCAGCTAACTATAACTGGTGTCAAACCTATGGTTTTTTCAGTGAATTTAATAGGTTTTTTAAATGCTAATTCCTAACTATAACTGGTGTGAAACCTATGGTTTTTTCAGTGAATTTCATAGGTTTTGTAAATGCTAATTCCTAACTATATATAGGGCCTCAAACCTATGTTTTTTTCAGTGAATTTCAAAGGATTTTTAATAGCAAATTTCTATAGCTATGAAATATAATATTTTTTATAATGAATCCTATATTGTATATTTATGTAATACTATTTTTTTATGTATATTGTTCATGTTTATTTTTTGCCCTGGAGCGCTCCCGGTGCGGGTACCGGTGCGCTCACTGGTAAGCTTAGTCTTGCGGCGCGCCCCGGTGCGCGTAGCGGTGAGCGTCCCGTTAGCGCTGTTGCCGCGAACGAAAACATCATCGTGACGTATCGCGTAGCCGTGTGATGCGTCTTATGACGCACGGCGTGAACGCACCCGGAAGAGCCCGAGCGCATACGATCGCGCTACATAAGCACCCCCGGGCGCGCCCCGGGGCGCGTAGCGTAAGCGCGTCGGGTCATGTGACCTGAAAATAACACTTTTCATTGGTTCAGAACAGTATTTTTTTCCAAATGATGGAAGCCCCCACCTTTTTTCCTCATTCTCACTTTGTACTTTGACTGAGGAAGACCTGTTTGCAGACCTGTTTGTAGTAAGTGAGAAATGGCTACAGTAGCAGCAGCAGCAGGAGCATCTCAACCACCACCACCACCACAAGGACCACCACAACACCACAGTGGTGGTGAAGAAGAAGAGGAGGAGGAGGAGGAGGAGAGGCAGTTCCTGCCTGAAGATAATACCCCCTATAAACCCAAGGAGCACTTTGTGTGGGAGTTTTTTAAAATCCCAAGGGAACAAAAGAAAGTAAATGCTCCAAAAGTGACATGTCTCATCTGTGGCACTGTACTTTCCAGGGGGAACCCTGCAAAACAGTATTCATTTGGCAACAATACAATGATTCGCCATATGCAACGCAAGCACCCAAACAACTATGCTGCGGCAGAGGTCAGAGAACTGACAAGAAACCCTCCCCAATCTTCTCCCAGCACCTCCAAAAGAAAACAACCCACTCCATCGGGTCCAGAGACAAGGGAGATGGTCCCAAATATCCAACCCCAGTTTGGAGATTATAAAATACTTTGTAAATTTTGCGGGACTACAATTTGCTATGGAGAGCAAAGTATCAAACTGATCAACCGTGCTGGAGACAACCACAACTGCAAAAAGAAACCTTAAGTTTTTTCCTGATTTTTTTTTTGCTCCAGTTGAGCCGTTTACAATTACCTGTTTTTTGTTTGTCCCCATAAAAATTACAAAAAAATATAAAATTGTTAATAAAAGCCAAAAAAAGTAAAAAATGTTCAAAAAACAATAAAAAAAATATAAAACAAAAAGAATAAAAAAACAGTTTTTTTTAGAACTACCTCCAATTTATAAAAAAAATGCTACATTTTTTAAAAACTCTGTCATTCTTTTTTCTCCAGGGTACGCGTACCGGTAGGCTCCCCGGTGCGCGTACCGGGCGCTCCCCCCGCGAAAATCGAAAAAAAATTATTTTATGGCCCCCACATCAAACCTAGGGGGTCAGGGGGTGGTCTACCCTGCCCCCTTTTGGTCATTTTCCCCTTTGTTTTTGCCACCTCTTGTGTCTCGATCCTACCGAGACACAAGATGGCAGCCGCTCCGGACTGTTTGGAATGTTGACAGACACCCGAGAGCCAATCAGCTTTCCGCTCGCGAACTCACGTAGTGCGGTGGAGCGCGCCCCGGTGCGCTTACCGGGGCGCGCATATAGAATGTTGCGGATTTCCTATGGAAAACGATCCTAACTATAACTACCTACTGGCGACCGCCAGTAGGTAATATATCACACATATATATGTTCCCCTTCTCACACTTTCCAAACCCTGCCTCATTCTATACTGCGCTAATATATTTAGTAAAAACATTCATATCATGTTTATCAGGAGTTTTAAGAATATGAGCAACAAGGTCTTGATCTCATAAACTAGCAAAAAAACAGTAAAACATAAGCTCTTAGATATAGAAAAAGCAGAGCGAAAGATAGAAGCAGTGCCTGAAGCAAGACTAAACAAAACGGGATGGGATGATGCCTGACCAACTTTGATTGAGAGCAAAACCATATATGTAAAATCAACCAAATAAGTTCCAACTATGCATACTGCTGGAAGAATGGATGGAGAAATCAGAGAATGTGGCTAGCACCTATAGAGTGAATAGTATTACGAATTACTATCACAAATAAGAAATCCTAAGGATACAATGACTGAAGTTGCTGGCAAAAGTGTTGCAGAGGGAAGAAAATAAGAATATATTTGCTGCCAAAAAGTGTTGCAGAGGTATGAAAATAAGAGTTTTGATATAGGAATGTAGTGATTGAATATATACACATATATTCACTAGAAAGACCAAAGGGTAAAGTAATTGTATATTTAGGTGTTGAAATTAATTAAAAACTAACACTTACAAATAAAAAATAAAAAATGAAATTAGCCATTTATAGTTAAGCAAGCTAACTATAACTTGTACCAATGCCCCTTGTGTTGCCACAGCCCCTCTCTCCTGCCCTCCATGGTCCACTGTACTCACACTCCCTATCCCACCTGCCCTGCATGGTCCCTTGTGCTGCTACTGCCCCTTCAGTCTACCCTGTACAGTCAACTTCTAGCCCCTGCCCCCTCCCTCCTGCCCTCTATGATCTGTTGTGCTTCAAGTCAGTTTTCTACCCTTGCCTCCCTCCCCGTGCCCCCCATTATTCATGTGCATGTCCCTGCTTGCCCCTATGCTCACCATGGTCTGTTGTGCTGCCACTGCCCCTCTTACCCGCCTTGCCTGGTCAGCATGCTGCCCATGCCCCCTCATCCTGCCTTTCTTTATTCATCTGCATGCTCCTACACCCTCCCTCTTGCATTCTATGGTCCATTGTGCTCCCACTGCCCCTGCACTCTATCGTCTATTATGCTGTGACTACACCTGCACCCACATTAGGCCCTGAGGGGGATAGGATCCCCAGGGCCAGTAAAGGCTAAGGGAAGGGGGTCACGCATGCCCTTCCCTTAAAATGTAATATGGCCCCAGAGGATGGGGTCTCCAGGGCCTATAAAGACTCAGAGAGGGGAGCTGGGTGTCACTCTCCCCATAAAAATGCATATGCCCTGTAGGATGGGGACACGATGGGGCCCTGAATGGACTCGGGTGTAGGACTGCAAGCCCCCTTCCATTTATATCTAGTTCAGCTCCAGGGGATGGAGCCTCAACAGACTTTGGAAGTGGGCTGCACCACCCCTCCCTATTTCAGTTTACTGTGGCCCTGTGGAATGGGGTTCTCAGAGTCTTTTAAGGCTCACAGAACGTGACCATGTGGCCCCCTTCTCTTTTTTTGTTGAATTTGGCTCAGGGGATGAGGCCCCAGGAGCCTTTTCAGATTTGGGGAGGGTCCCTGAAAGACCTCCCTCCCTTCATTGAAATACCAGCCCAACGGATAGGGTCCTTGGGGTCTCTTAAAGGCTTGGGGGGGGGCCATGGGCCTCCTCCTCCTAAATTACATTGCACCACCACCACCCATCTGGGCCGTGGCCCACTACGGGGTGGTATTTGTTTTTACTGTGCTTTTTTTTAGAGCAGATTTGTTGATCCTCCTAGAAATAGCGTTAAAGAAATTTACAATGTTGAGCCCCAAGCCTAGGGGTTAGAGTGTCCCTACTGTGACAGCTTATCTCTTTGCATTTAATAGGACTCCGGACTAAGTCTGGAGTCCTAAGATGACTGTAGCCACATTGTTGTTGAATATACAATGTTTTTGGGCATTAATTGCACAAAATACACAAAAATAACAAAAATGACTTTTTTGTGGACCAAGGTCTAGCTGTCTGCCAAATTTGGTTTAAACCTGTTTCAACTGTAGCTGAGTCTAGAATCCCTTTGGAAAAATGAATGGGGAAAATGCGTTTTGTGTTTCCCCCCTCTTTCTCGCCCTCTCGAAACTTTCCTTGGCAAACTAGTCAAGAAGGAGCACTTTTTGCCCTCTTTGCTTTTTCCCACTGACCCCGTGAGGGGGAGTTTCGCAGACTTGAAGCGTTTTCCAGGGCTAGCTGTAATTCTGTGATTTTCATGCGTCGACTTTTCACCTGTGCTGTTGAAATAGCAATCATCTGTCCGCGAGCTTCATTCCTTTGAAAGAAGTCAAGTATCCACTCTCTAAAGCCTTCTACCCTTCTACCCTTTTAAAGAAGTCAAGTATCCACTCTCTAAAGCCTTCTACCCATTGAAGTTACTCAGAATTGTCCGAGGGAACTTTGAAATAGGAATGGAGTGGGCAGGAACCCAATGTGCCCTAGTAAATGTTAAGTCTCCTGTAAAATCCGGAAGCCCTTTTTGCTTGATGAAAGACTCCACCCATAAAAGAGTGTTAGTTCCCTCCATCCCCTCAGGTACCCCAACAATCTGAGCATTAGAACGACGTGAATGATTTTCCAATTCTTCGAGCTTGTTCTCAAGGGCAATTTTATCTACCGTCACCAAGTTGATTTTCTGGATCATGGAACCCATCTGGTCCTCTAGGTGGGCTTTCCTTGATTCGGCTTCCTGAAATCTTGGAGGTATACCTGCAACTGGTTCTTCGATTTTTCTACAGAGATGGAGAGCAGCTATCTCAGTTTCCTGAGATTTTTTCATATTCCCAATCTCATCCAGTATAAGATTTAGTAGAGTTTAAATTTCTAGCTGTTGCGTGTTAACTCTGCTGGTAAAAACTTCAGAGTAATCTTGTAGCTTTTTATTCTGGGGACTAGCTATTTGACCTGAGGTTTCCATATCCCGCTCCATTGGTGCTCGAGAAATTTCCTGAGATGTTTCCTGAGACTGCGAGCAGCTCGTTAGGTTCTGTTTTAGAATGTCAGCGGGTGAGAATCGGTCAGGGAGCAGAGGATGGAGAGATGGAACCAGAGGGCTTGCCTGGCAATAAGGCGGGCAACCTTCCCCCAAATGAGTAAACTCCGTCGGGATTAAATCTTGAACTGTACCCTGAGGAGGTGGAGATATGTGTAACCTCTCCAAAGAATTAATTGCTGTTACTTCTTCTTCTTCTTCTGGTGATGCTACCACGACTGAATTTAAGTGTCCCAAATCTTGAACGGGCTTTTTTGTAAACAATGGGAACTCTTATTAACTCTTCAGTTCCAATTTTGTTGCCCCAGGGTTTGGTTCATCAGTCTGCCCCTTCTCTACGTCGTTGGATCCTTCCGATACCAGAATGGGGTTATCTCCTTCTAGGTGTAACTCGGACTGAGGTTCGGTCGGATCTTCTGGGGAGCTCTCAAAACTCGAATTCAAGCCTTAGAGATTTACTGGGTTTGATGCCTTAGCCAGCGAAACTGTCCCTTTTGCTTGTATTAGACTTTTTTTGCTTTCAGCCGAGTGGTCGCCTCTACTTTAGACTGCATTTGCGTGTTTCAAATGTCTCCCCATCTTGCTGTGGTTTCTTGACTCCTAGGGGTGAGTGGCAAGTATCCTGAGTCTTGACTCCTTACAGCGTACAACCCATGAATTTTGCTAGGGGGATAGCCCGGATTTTCTCAGGATTTTTTTTTCTTCCCTCCCCCAGTTCTTCCAAGTTTTGCCGAGTTTGTGCTCCAACCAGCGTCTGGTTTCAATTCTCAGGTTCATGAATTGGGGCAAATACTAGCATTCGCTCTCATAATTACTTCTCTTTTCTTGTAATATTTACCCAGCACTTTTGTCCTTGAAGCAGCGGGTGCGATCTCTGCAGAGCAGGCACCTCGTCTCCCCTTACAGCGTTAGCTTGTAATTGAGTCCAGAGCACTTTCCTGAGGGTGCGTCTGTGCCTTTCTCTTTGCTGTTTTTATATACAATTGACTTAATGAGTCCTTTTTTCAGAGCGAGTTTTAGAAAGTTGATTTTATAGATTTACAGTTCTTTTTCCCCCTCTTTTACTCTCCTTCTCCCCTTACTGTTCAGACTTCATCAGATCTGTTGTGTATGGTTGTTTCAGGGTAAAGATCAGAGCACAAATATGGGAATCTGATGGTAGGTGTGGTAACCCTTGATTTCAAAGAGGAAATCCAGTAGTATCCTAAAGCATTGCACCTTCCTCCTACCCGCTGGAAAGCTCCAAGCCACAACACCTTGCCTTTCAGCACTGTTCTTGCCCTTGCATTCAGCATTCAACACGCTCTTACCGGAGCTCTTTTCCCCGTTTAACATTCAGGCAATTCAGGGGTTTTACAAGGCGTTTTTACTATGGTTGGCGAAGGTAGAGATTGCATAACATTTGCGGCTGACAGCATTCGCCGCGTTCGCGTTCACCGTGTCCACCATCGCAGTCTCCACTATGCGGGGAGGGGCATCAATCACCTAGTACTACAGAGAGGCAGGAGTCTCCATTGAGGGATTACTTCATTGTTGAGGAAATTAACAGTTCATGAACCTACCAACATCGGGTCTATGAAGAAAGCCAAATGGTGGGAAAACGTTTGCCGTGGTCCACCAAGACACGACAAGAATCGGCCCTTATCATGGAGATAATAGATCCTAAGACTAGTTCTTTAGTGACTGATAGGGAAGGGATTGCTCATGTCTTTGTTGAACGCTATCAACAGCTCTATACCACTAAATATACGGTTAGCCAGGAAGCGACAGAGGAATATTTTGCAGAGGTAGATCTCCCAAAGCTATCCAACAGCTTAATTGAACAGGTGCAATGTGATATACTTCCAGCAGAGATTTTGGCAGCCTTAAAATCTATTGCTGGAGCAAAGGCTTGTGGCGAAGTCGGACTGCCTATTGAATTTTATAAAGTATTTACTAACGACCTGACTCCTTTTTTGAAGAAACTGTTTAATCATGTTAAGCTTGGAGGTTTGGTACCTACCGAGTTCAAGAGGGCGATAGTTGTGAGTTTTTTGAAAAAGGATAAGAAGCCCAACAATGTAAATTCATATAGACCAATCAGCTTGTTGAACGCTGACTACAAGATTTTGATGAAGATATGGGCACAGCGTTTCACCTCATTAGCCCAGGAAGTAATTCATGATGACCAGTCAGGGTTTGCTGCCGGGAGAACTATGTCATCCAATACAGGGTTTTCCGATTCAATTGCTCGATTAGTTTAATATCAATAAGACACCGGCGTGTATTATGATGGTCGATGCTGAAAAAGCATTTCATCTGGTTAACTGGGACACACTTTTTTTTGGCCTAGCGAGGATTGGTGTTTCGTATCAAGCCTCTAACATGCTCTGGAACATCTACCAGGGGGCACAGGCTCAGTTGGGAATTAATGCAACTCAAGTAGGGTCAGTGAACATCAATCGAGCGACCAGAGAAGGGTGTCCGCTTTCGCCCCTACTTTTTACATTCTTTGTAGAACCTCTGGCTGTTAAAATCCGAGCTAATATGATTATCCAAGCCCCAATTCAGGGCATGGCTAAATTAAAACTGTTTGCTGACGATGCTATATTATGTCTTAGCCCTGAAAGACAGAACTTAGATCATAAGTTAGCTGAATTTAGCCAATTCGAACTTATTGGGGGATATAAAATTAATCAAAATAAAACTGAGAGTTTAATGCTGAATTCAAATATAGATTTTGTCCCAGTAAATTTAAAACAACAGGCTCTTAAATCGGATCCCATATGGTATCTAGGAATCTTTGTTACAAGCCAGTATGGGCACTTATTCAAATTGAATTACGAGGCACAAGCAGAAAGATTGAGAAACTATTGGAAAATTGGTCTCGCCACACGCTAACTTTGATTGGCCGTGTCGCACTTACTAAAATGTCTATACTCCCTCTTTTAATTTTTCTATTCTCTAATATACCAATTAAAATTAGGACCAGTTATTTTAAAGGGCCTGAATCATTGATCAGATCGTTTGTTTAAAATAAGAAGTCTTCTAGAGTCAAATTCCCAGTGTTACAACTCAATATAAAACTAGCTGGGCTAATTTACCGCACATTAAAACATATTACAAGGCAGCAACATTGGATTTAACTGCATGTTTACTGTCCAGGACAGTATGATCAGACAGTTTCTTTATGGACAGGATGATACAAGAAGCCGGCTCGCAGACCCCAACACTCCTCAAAGCTTCCAAAAAAATCTAGGTATAAAACTCTTTTGGAGTTTTCTAGTAGATTACAGTTTCTTTTAAACAAAGTGGCTCTTCTGGGTTTCACACTTTAAAATTAAGCGAGTGTAAAACTTTGGGCCTTCATATTCACTCCAGCCATTTTAAGATTTGGAAGGATTCTGGGTTGGAAGTATTGGGACATTTTATTATTCAGGAAAGAGTGATTACTTGGCATGAAGTACAGACTAGATCTCGGGACAGTAATGAACCTGTTTTTTTAATACCTACAAAAAATAAATTTTATGGAAAAAAATACTAAGCTTATATCCTGTGGTACTCCAACCAAATTGGTGGCTGCGTTATTTAACGCCAACGTTAGAGGGGTGGGAAATTGGTATCTGCTATTGCGCACCCAAAACGAAACACCTTTGGTAGAGAAGTTGTTGGAGAAAGTAACTCAGGAGATCCAATGTTCCTTCTCTAGTCCGGAGTGGCAGGCCTTATCCTTAACAGGCAGGCAGTCCTTAAGAGCAGCCAATTTTAAAAGAATGGCGTTTCTGTCCCACTGGTCGGCCTATTTTACACCCAAGGTTTTGAATAAAATCTATCCCGAGGTGGAGAATAAGTGATTTCGCTACTTGGCAGAAGGTGAAGGAGGATGGAAAGAAGCATTCTTCGCCTGTTCAAAACTAGGGATGTACTGGGATAAGATTTTTGCAGCCATAAGCCAGGCATTTCAGAAATCACTTGTCCCAACAGCAGGGGCAGTCCTCTGTGGTATAACGAGCAGAGAGAATAATGTGGCAAAATCCGAAGGCACTTTTTTAGCTATTTCGACGCTGGTCGCTCGGTCCCTAGTTCTACAGAATTTGAGATCAACAGAAGCTCCTTCACATGAGAAATGGCTAAATAAGATGAAGCGTACCAGGACTTTTGAAGAAGCTTTTGCAATGCATGTGGGGGCAATTAAAAAGTTTACTGCGACTTGGCAATGCTTAGCTGCTATAGAAATATAAATCAGGTTGTTCTTTTGCACTTTTGGCATTTTTACACTTTAGCACTCTTGCACTTTGGAAACCCATAAGATTTTATTTTAGATAGAGAATGGAGCTAAAATAATATTAAACTGAAGGTAAACGTAATATGGGGCGAAAACTGTGGGCTAATTCATGAATTAAATCTGTTTCATGAACTAGCATATGAATTTTTTTTCTTTTCTTTTTAAGCATTTATTGTATCAATCTAATTGAAAACATTTGTCCATGTGTGTTTAGACTCGGTTTTCATGTATTTGATGTGATTTTGAGACTAGCCTTATTGTAACATATGTATTTGTTTATTTGATTTTTATCCTTGTTGCTCTTCTTCATAAAAAAAAAAAAGAAGGAGCACTTTTTAATAACGTTTTGTGGAGATTCATCAAAGGGCACCAAAGTTATTAGCACAAGTATAAAAGCATTTCCTATGGAAACACGTCCTACCTATAACTTCACAAGTGGATTTGCAAGCCATTTATACCTGTACATGCAGCTTACACTTGCAGATGGCTTTGTGACATTATTGATGCAGCACAGCTGCTGAAGTAGTTGCATTTAGTTATCTATATCGGTGCAAATCTTGGTACGCTAGCTTTCTAAGTCTGAGTTCTATTATGACCTTGTCAGGAATAAAAAGGCAAATAGGATTTATCCTGGTCGCCTAAGTAAATGGCCATCTGAAATACAGATTCAAACCTTCATGTTGGGTGAGCTACTTAAATCTCTTGTCTCCAACACTTTTGTGCACCACTGTATTTACCGGTCAGGCCTCAAGAGCTCGCATAGTTTGCTTTGCGTGTTAATATAACTTGTCATTTTGTAAATATGCTTCCTGACCCAGTAGAAGATAGTTTAATGTATTTATGTGCAAACAAGAAAATGCCATCCATTCTCGGAGCTGCAGCCTGCATTATCTATAAGCTCATGACATAAAGTCCCAAAGGCAATTTATTTTTCAAAATTGGTTTTTATTCAAATCGAAACATGAAGCAATTTTTATTTTTTGGAACGGTTCGCAGGCAGTCAAAGCCCCATTCACATCTTTTCAGGCGGGGGACAGAAGAACACTGCTTTTATTATTCTGTTTTAGTGTTGTCCTTAGAAGCATTTCATTGCAAGTAAAAAACACTGAATTTTCACAATATTGAAAGGGAGGTGCTGAGGTGGTAAGGGAGGAAAGAAAACAAACTAAGGACTGATTGTCTGGTCATGAAGAGATGAAGGGGTGAGGGGCCGGGCCTTCTTGCTTTAGATGTGGATGGTGCCCTATATTTTGTTTTTAGGGTTTGCTAAAAACAGGTTTAGGTGACTTGTTAGCTTGTTTTCCAAAATAAAATAAAGCAAATAATATTTAAATATATAGAGGCTCTCAATCAACACTTTTTGTAATTGGTTTATTAAAATGTCATTCAAATAACGATCCCCCACACCACAGCACAAAGTATAGGTCAGTGGACCAACCCACTTCAGCCACTGGAAGCCGTCACTTTGAATAATTGCATTTTGCCCTTGCAAATGTATACATACACCTAAAAAAATATTTTCCCAACGATAGAACTTTTTAGACATTTGTAGTTTCCAGTGCATGCTAGTCCTAGGTGTAGTAGAGATTCATCAACTATTTTCGTAACACTCAAGATATTTATTGTTAGTTGCGACGTCAACTCATTATTATCAAGGAGCTGTGGTATTTATGTATCTTTTAGAAAAACGAGCACATGGCACTAGATTAGCAAGAGTATATATGTACAAATGTCTAGGCTGAAGCTACATCTCAGCTTTGTGAATACATTTCAACCAATTAGATCTTACATGAGAGGGACCTCTGGTGACGCCTTGAGGATCTGCAGCAGCTCTGCAGCCCCTGCACTTCTTTCTGATAGGTTGGTGTTGCAGTTACATTTATTCATTGTGTGCAAAAATTCCCGGATATTAGAGTCATCCGGAATAGTGCCGTTGCTATTCTTCAACGGGGTACATACTCTAATGCTTAAAAAAGAAAGGAAACTTTCAGTGGTGGAAGTAAGTCCATGGCAAATGTGATCTTGCAAAAGGTAGTAAGTCTTTTTATTGCACTTGATTGAAGAAACTTAGGGGCAGATTTATGAAGGCCTTGCGCCGCCGGTGCGTCACTTTTTCCCATGTTAAAAATGACGCACCGGCGGCGCAAGGCCTTCATAAATCTGCCCCTTAGACCTAGGTGCCAAGTAGTCCTTTCTGTACTTTGGCAAGATGTTAATATTGTGTGGCTTTTTGCATTACTCGCTCAAAGTCTAAGTGTACACCCAAGAAGGGCTTTGATGCCATTATACTCTCTGTTAGGAGCTCTGTTGGTTATAACTCGCTTTCCATATCCATCGCCCTCTTCTGTGAGGACCTCTATTGGTACACATCTGCAGCTTTCTATCTCCAATGCTCTCTTCTAAGATGACCTCTCTTCGTAGAGTTATGCAAACTGCAGCTGTCTATTTGCACTGTACCTTGGGAACATCTGTTAGTAGAAACCCAACTGTAGCTTTCCATTCCTATCTCCATTGTACCTTTTTTTAAGGATATCTGTTGATAGTAGAGTGGAACACATTTTCCATCTACAATATACTCTTCTGTGAGGACCTCTGTTGGTAGCATAGTGAACATGTAGTTTTTCAACCAGAACAAGGAATTAGAATAGTAAGGGTGTATGTGCAATTTTCTGTCACTCGTTCCCCTGGTCACGGGCAGCATCTTTACAACAGATTACGCCCTGGTATGTTGGCATTTGGGACAAACACCTGCAGCCCAAGGGGGTCTGGTCCTGCTCCCTGTGAGCACCATCTTGAAACTCAGCTACTATGGAAGGTGGAGAGGGATGGGATCAATGTTCACCAGCAGTTTCATGGTCATACCATAGTGGGAGGGCTATCACTTGTCTAAATGCATGTAAATGCCTTTTGAAGACTTAAATCCAGTCCTTGTTTTCCTTGTTCTGCTTTGTAATTCCAAGAATGAGGCGTACTGTTTTCATATTCCTTTTTCCTCAATCTCTTATAGCTGGACTTACGTGCTTTTTGTGCCATTTCCTTTTTCTGTTTGTACACTATTTAAGTAAGCCCTTTCTTCCTTTTCAGTGATTCGCAATGCAGCCATAATTTTTTTCAACAAGCGCAACGCACATTAAATCTTGTTTTTTTAAAACTATTTTTAACTTGGGCAAATAGGTTTAGACTTCAGACTGGTCTTTGACCTGCTGCAATCTTTTTCGCTGACCGCAAGGATCCTTGTCTTCTGTCTCCTGCCTTTCCTCTGGTTTTTCCTCCAATGAGAAACACTTCCTGCAGACACCTGTCTTTCACACATAATATACATATAGTGCAAAAGTACTGTGGCTTTAAGCAAGAATAGTCCTTACCTCCCTCTGACAGACCAGTTCCCGAACTTGGAACATTCTTCTGTGTCCAGACCTTGACAGCTTGTGATGCCAAAATATCCAAGTCTTCATTGAAAATATGCATCTAATTTCAGCTGTGTCTACGCTTTATAGGAACAAAGTCAAGAATGGAATCAGCTATGGGATGAGACTACTGCACTTCATCAAACCTTGGCAGCCAGGATCATAGATGATCCAATAGTGACTTCAAATACGCCACGTTCTTTAGAAATGCCAACTAAATTAAAGGTAGTCATGGATAGTCATACTGTTTGCAAAAATTATGCAAGTACCATTACATGCCAAACCTACTCGTGCAAGCATCATTACATATGAAACTTAAAGACATACATACATTCTCATTTTTTTATTTAATTTATAGTGCATTCAATATTGGCAAATGATAGACACAGTTGAGGCCAGACCTATTGGCTTTGCCAGTGCTTGTTTTGCCATTTGTGCAGCTACTACTGATGCAGAAGGTGAAGGGGCACCAGGGCGCAAAGCCGGGAAGGGCCCAGTGAACCCTGACAATGTTGTATTTTACTATCCCAGCAGCAGTCGAAGACGCCTTTTTCCTAGCCTGCACCAGGACCCATGACATCCTTGCTACGCTACTTTTTCACAAGACAAGCCCATACTACTCTAACTTTATTGTATGACGGTGATGACAGAAGGATGTCAGAAGGCTACTTAGTTCTGGCCCTCCCACCAACAAGTCTGTGCTGTGAAAGTGACAATTCCACACACAAAATCCTAATGACCTGGGTGTTATTATTTTTGCATCTTACAAACATAGAACCCTCCACACCATACACATGTGCATCAAACATGCAGTTCACATCTCCTTACACAAAGGTAAAGTGTCTAGTGCAGGTGTTCTTAGCCATTTGAAGTCTGTGAACTCCCACTTAATCATTGATGGAATCCAGGGTTGCCTACTGAGTCATTACTGGAAGCAGGGGACCCCAGCCTAAGCAATTTCGATGATTTGAACCACAAAACAGTACTCAAAAATACTGACACAAGTATTCATAGAACAAATACACAAATTATGAAATGCTTTATTTAATTTACAAACAAATATAAAAAGATCAAAATTTTAACAGGAAGTTTGGAACTTTTCTAAATTCAATTGAGGACATCCATATGATATTCTAACAGAGCCGACCAGAGAATCTGCAACATTTGAAAGTTTGAGTGTTCCTCCAATCCTGGAAGAGAATCCTGGCCCAGTCGCTGAGCAGATTTCACATGCCTCTGAGCTTATAAACTATAGTCAGATAAATCAGGTTGGTCTAGGCGTAATGTGTATTCCCCTCAGACCTGTTGTCAAGGAACATGGCTTGACACAAGAAACAGAGATGGGTGTGTTTTACCCAGGAAGGGGACCCTGCACAAGATTAATGGTATGGGCTGAAAACCGAACCCATCCACCAGGTACACAGCTTTTGGAGGCAGATAGCGAGAGTGTACCTACAGGATGGGTTGCTTAAGATGGACATAACCAGCCCAACACCAAAGAAACCAAAATGTTGTGCAGCAACCACACACACAGTTCAAATGGGCTGCACCATTCACCTGTCCACCGTGACCTGCAAATCCCACATATGCATAACAGATATCCTAAATCTGTGCCCCCACCATGATGAAGGTAAATGATCACAGTACCAGAGACTTAGGCAATCTCCTCAGAATGGGATGGGTAAAAAGGCCGCTGGTTTGCAATCTTTTTGCCACCACAGTGAGCCAAATCACAGCCTGAGTTGAGAGGGTGGGAGCTACTCTCACTGTGAATGCAGTACACCTATGACCATCACTGTCACCATACAGATGATGTGGAGCAGCAACTCCAGCGGGCTCGCATGATTTCCAAGCTCGCTAGAGGGCATATTCCCAGATCTATAGAAGGCCTTCACCCATTTGTATCTGGAGGACTGCCTTAACAACTCTGGCTGTTATTGTCTTCACACTATGCATGATTAGAGCATTCTCCGAATGGAAAAGAAAAGATGACTGAATCATACTTAAATGGCCTATTTAGTAAAGTGTGCATCTAGAACATGGCAATGTGTCCAGCAGGTTCAAAAGGGTAAATTTGGTGTCGTGCTCAGTTTGAGGAGAAATGGCCTTGAGCTTGTTCTGCTTTAAAAGGGCATGTTCAGTGAAAATCTCCATTCTAACACTGAAGGATGTTCTGCAGTTGTATATGGTCCTGTTCAGAACAGTGGCATAAGCTATGATTAGTTTTAAAATCCTGATTTGCCAGCCTTCCTCCTTAGACATGGCGCATGAAGTGACACATTCACGGTGTGCTGGCAACACAGCGGGCCTGCGGATGCAAAAAGCCTCTGAAGTGTATGTCCAACACATTTACTACATATTCTTTGCCATCTAGTGCAATCCAATGACCTAAATCCATTTAGATTCTGCTGCAGTGACAAACGAAGAAAACCTTTGTTTTATAAAAGTAAAAAAATATCGGGTGAGGAATTCTCAGCTTGGCAGCTAATGGACATACTACGTCTGGGTGAAACAGTATCCTAAAATGTACAAGATGCCATTTTTAAATTAGCTCTCCATAGGCCACATACTGAGTGAGAGAGATAGATATACAGACAACTCTATATTTCAATTTACAGAAACATAGGGGACTATTTTTTAACCTCGTTGCGTTGCTCTTGCACCACACAACGTGGTGCAAGAGCAACGCAACTCAAAAATGAGATTTATGGAGCCATGCAAGGCCATAATGTGTGGTTCTGAGTGGCTTAATAAATCTCGAGTAAGGCTACGCAGCGCTAATTGTTGCATTGCCTTACTCTGGGACAGGGAGGCGTTCCATGGGTGTTTGCACGCAACATCCATGGATTCTGACGCATTGCCAGATTTACCAGAAGTGCCAGACCTAGGAAGGCGCCAAAAACCTACGGCTTCCCAGGTGAGGCGTAATGAGGAAAATATGTTTATTTCACCTCGTTTTTTCCTCTTTCCTTGTGTGCTGCATTCTTCCTGCACAAAAACAATCCATCTTAGCGTGCAAGCACCCTTGGTTAGGGTAAAGTAGCTCTGGTTTCTATAAGGAACATGGACTGATTTAAAAAAAAAAGAAAATCTCTTCTGGGAATGCATACACAGGTAGGGTGGTATGCTGTTCCTCGCAGACCACTATCCCTTTGTTTGTAGGCAGTCACAGGGTGTCACAAATAAAAACCTGCCTAATTAATATTTATTCAGCAGGTAGTTCAGCCACCCCCTGAAAATGGACACTTGGTGATGCAACTTATTAGTATTTAAGTCCCATCACAAAATCAGAGACAGATCACAAAATGTTGATGCATAATTTGCAACAACTTTTTTTTGGCTCTTACTCAAATGGCACTTACTTCACAGATACATCATTCTTTCCGAATGATCTGAGAACCCCTAGCCTTTTGGCATGGTTTCAATTAATGAACAAAGAAATGTGTTCATATATTGGGAAGTATCATCAGGATTGTACTCATAGCTTCTATTGCCAATATATCTGAAGGTAATAGTCATTCACTTATGAAATATATAAATCTGTTAGCACAAAGTCTGTTGTTTTGCTGTCATACCCATGTATTAAATCATGGAAGCCTCCAGGGACAGTATGAATGTAAACAAAGTTGAGCAAACATTTAGGCGTAATTGGATCTTGAATTATGAATTAAGAATTCAGTCAACTATCCTCTACCAGTCTGGAAAACATGGAATTTATCAGGTAGAAGAAAGTATGGTGTAACTCATAAAATAAAATATTGAAACATATTTATATATTGAAACAACTTTATCACTTTTACAAAATATTAATATTGTATGTAATATTTACAAGTTTTCTGTACCAATTTGAGGATGCAATGAAGAGTTTTCACCACAGTTAAGACAGCATTCTTAAGTTCTGGGAATTTCTTTAAGTAAAGCCAGTGAATCATATACAATAGTTCTTTAAATTAAAAAGGAAATGTTAGGACTTTTCTGAATTCACACATTATCGAGAAAATCCGGTTACATAGTCTGCAATAGTCATGTTTGTCTAACACAAAAGTAAGAATTATGAAAATTAAAATCCACACATCTGACTTCTACCTCTTCCTTGGGCTTTCTAAAAACACAGCATTGGGCACTTTTTGTTCCATGATTATTTAGATTGTAGAGCTTTAATAGTTTCAGAACAGGGAGGTTTGAAAGAAAGCATTGATTGTAAAAATAAAATACTAGCAGTAAACTTAATTTTCACGGTGTTAAACGGACCCACCAGAACTAATATAGTAGACATCGACGATTACTTTAAGAGATTAATTTCCCCTCGAGTCCACTGAAAACTCAAAACTTGATCATTTAAATATATTTAATAGTTCAGCCATAAATCATTTACCGGGGGAACCTTTATCTTATTTGAATTACGTTTGTACTGCTAGACACTTGAATAAATCTCATGAGAAATGAATCAAGAGCAGATTTAAGATTAGGCATAAACACGAATAAATCATCAACGTAAACTGAAATATTAAACTCCTATTCGGTGAGTTTAGCATCCTTTTGTTATGAACATTGATGAGGTTATAAAGAGGTGCAGGACACCCTCATCTTTTTAAAGTGGAACGGCACTCTGCGAAGGTGTCCTTACAGAGAGAAAGGCAGTGAACATCTTGTTACTACAGAAACCGCAAGGGAACAGGAAACTCTTGCATCTGCGGTGGTTTTAAATAAGTTTCACAGCCCTCAGACCCGACTATGGAGCACTGAAAGGCTGCACAATAGAGGCACCATGTAGTAGAGGAAAAGGAAGAAGGTGATATGGTGGACCTGTCAAGGGTAGACTTGCAGGTTTATCCCAGGAAGAAGTGAATATTACCTTAATTGAGCCAGATACCAAGAAGAAGTTATTGGATTTGTCTAATGAGGAGGAGGAAACAGGGCCCAAGGGGAAGTACGAGCAATGGTATTAAAGAAAAAAAGACACCAGCGTATCACCCTGAGGTAATGGCTCCGTGGAGAGATTCAACAGGTTGATCATGGACAGTATTCAGACCACCATTAATGCTGTAGAAAACTGGGAACTAAAGCTTGCCAAATTGGTGTGGGCATACCGCCTAACACCTACTGTAATGGATTATTTTCCCTTTAAGATTTTGAAGGGACGTGATCCTTGTACTAAAGACTATTCTACCTTGAATGTCTCATGGAATTTAGAAGAAGTGGTTACCTGAAGTGGTCAAAGCAAACTTGGAAAATGCACGCCAAACTTACAAAAAGTATTATGACGAGAAAATTGTGTTAAGGATGCCACTTTTAAAGAGGGTGATTGGATGCAGGTTAAGCTGGATAGAAGTGTTAAGAAGGGTGGCAGTCACTTCTCTGAACCGTTCCAAGTGTGTAAGGTGTATTCGTGTTAAGCCAAGCTTAGTAATTGTACGGTTTGGTATTTTAGCAAATTTTGAAATGTAATAAAATGTTGTCATGGAGTTGTGGAATTTCCAGAACTCCAGGATCATTGGTGTGGGATGATGTGTACAATGGCGTACCTAGCAAGAGGGCTATTCAAGTAATGCAAGGTAGTTCTACAGTGAATCCGCCTACTTTGCAATTTCTCCACGCACAATGCGTGAATCTACCAGTAATGTACAGGAACACACTTCTTCTCAAATGTTAGATTCTCACAAATCTGTCAAAGGGGCGAGAGTAACACATTCAGGAATAGCCATATCACTTCCTACAAAGCTAAAAAACAAACGTTGTTGGGTAATTGTCCTGTCATGTATGCATCAGTCTTCTAGTGATATTATGCATTATTTGCTTTACCCTGTTTAAATCACATACAGTTTATAATTCCCTATTGAAAAAATTGTAGTATCTGATGTATACAATTATTCCTTCTGATATGTGTTTTTTTTGTTATTAATTAGATTTTCTTCTTCTTGTAAAAATTCTAATTCCCAAGGTAATTTCCATTCTCGCTAGTATGGCTTTAGTTTCTACTTTGGCCTCTGATGAGTCACTGTCAACATAACCTTGGGATATAAAATGAGACAGTGCCATAAAACGCTGATATGTAGCATACGACTTTGCAATAAGAAAAAATTAATGTGCAACACATACACTATTAAAATATTTCCAATCTCTTTGTGACTACCTTCATGAGGAGGAAGATCCCACAGCACAATTCTAATTATTACTGACAAATTGCATTGAGGAGTTAGAACTCAGGGTGAGAGGGAGGGTCTTTGACTGGGACAGGCAGGACTGAGGTTTTGACAAGTAAGTAATATGTCCATTAAGCTAGGCCCAGAGAAGTTGAGGGTGATGTTGTGTGCAGACAACATCATGGTTTCTGCGGTCGTCATACTTATGTAGCGAATTGACATGGTTGGTCCTCCAGTAAACAGAAATGGTGCATTAGTAAACACTATTAGGCCATTTCCGTTTCTGGCTTGGTGTGTCTGTAAAGGACCACGTAGGAAGAAGGCTGTACCATCATCCTGTAGTAGGATGCTAAGCTCACTAAGTAGCAGCTGGATGTCAAAGTGATTTTCCTGTAATTTCTTAGTAAGATTGGCTAATCTGCTCAGGGGAATTGCTGCACCCCTGAAACACATATTCGGGACTGAGCAGTCATCTCCGTGTTTTGCATTCAGCTCTTAGCTTTGTGGTGTAAGGCACTGAGCATGCTTGCTTTTGTTGTGCAGAGCTTGTTTTTTTGGTTGGGTTCTCTAAGTGCTGCTAAAGAGTTGGGCAACGTGCATGCTGTAATTAGGAAGCAGTGTTACTTATTCCGATTAATTCAGAAGATATTCACATATTTTTCGAGTTCAGCCTTATCACTGTTGCAGTGCCAGACTTGTCTCAGGTTGTATAATTATTCCCCAAAAAGTGGGATCACATTTTTCTTTTCATCCTAAAACAAGCTGTTTCTGCCCATCTTACTTGGGGTGGGATTTTTAGTTTAATGAATTAGATGTGGCCCTTGAAAGGAGCCCTGAAACTAATATTTGGTGAGTGAAATAAACAAATATGGATTCTAAAATATTGTGTAGCCAAAATGTTTTGTCAGAAATATCATCACTACAAAAATCGCAAGAATTTCCAATGTAAAATATTGTTTTCTATGCACATAATATTGTTTTTAAAAATATTGTTGTATATAATATCATTTACCTTCATATAGTTGTAGTATATACATTTTAATTTTTTTGAATATGTAATTAGTACCTATTTTTAATATATTATGTACTTTTTTAATTTTGTGATTGAACTTTTAGTAAATGAAATTAGTAATTTATAATGCAGTTGCTAGTTGTTTGGTTTGTAGGGGACTAAAGTGGGAAGTTATTTACATTATATTGTATTTTGAAATTATTCATTAATCTGGTAAATAAATATGCCAATTGTCCAATTGATTGATATTTTAATTATGTGTTTTGTGACTTTTTTCAGGTATAATTAATTTTTGTATAGTTTAATCAAAAATATATATTTTAGTAGCAGGAGGTTGGATTTGTAGGGGAATAACGTGGAAAGTTATTGAAACTGAAATGATAGGTTTCTTATAATTATTTTGTATGTTAATTAAGTATTTATTTAGCACTTAGTTATGTAAATTGCTTAATTGATTATTTGCTATGTGATTTTTTGATGTACTTTTTTATTTTAATGTGTTGATAATTGTATCGAACTATACATTTTGGGAAATTTATTTTAAAATGATTAGTGGCTCTATTTTTATTATTTTTATTTAATCAGAATTGTAATGTAATTATTGTTTTTATTTATCATTTTTCTTTATTTCTGAGGTGTTTGTTATTTTTGTGTAGTAAGGAGTGAAGTGTATTTAATTTACATTTATTTATTTTGTTTGTTATCTTTTAAATTATTTTTTTAATTCAATATTTTAGTAGCAGGAGGTTGGATTTGTAGGGGAATAACGTGGAAAGTTACTGAAACTGAAATTATAGGTTTCTTATAATTATTTTGTATGTTAATTAAGTATTTATTTAGCACTTAGTTATGTAAATTGAGTAATTGATTATTTGCTATGTGATTTTTTGATGTACTTTTTTATTTTAATGTGTTGATAATTGTATCGAACTATACATTTTGGGAAATTTATTTTAAAATGATTACTGGGACGACTTTGAACGCACTTGGCGGGAGCCTTTACCTGGAGGCATATTGCATCTCTCTGTGCTTATTCCTTGACCTGCCCATGGACCTCGCCTCACCCGCTCCGCGGGTGCCGCATCGCCGGCCTGTGAGTGGGGCTAAACACCGGACCTTGCAGGGAGTCGAGGAGAGCAGGAATCGGGCTGAGGGCTGCAGCGGGGCTGCGAGCGTGGCAGGGACTCATTTACCCAGGAGTCCCTGCGTGACCGAGTGACAGCTTCCGGTTCGCTCTCCCTGTTGGCCCGCCCACCGCCCACTAGGAGGCCTTTTAAAAACCCCTGCCCCTGTTGTTACTGTGGGACGACTTTGAACGCACTTGGCGGGAGCCTTTACCTGGAGGCATATTGCATCTCTCTGTGCTTATTCCTTGACCTGCCCACGGACCTCGCCGCACCCGCTCCGCGGGTGCCGCATCGCCGGCCTGTGAGTGGGGCTGGACACCGGACCTTGCAGGGAGTCGAGGAGAGCAGGAATCGGGCTGAGGGCTGCAGCGGGGCTGCGAGCGTGGCAGGGACTCCATTACCCAGGAGTCCCTGCGTGACCGAATGACAGCTTCCGGTCCGCTCTCCCTGTTGGCCCGCCCACCGCCCACTAGGAGGCCTTTTAAAAACCCCTGCCCCTGTTGTTACTGTGGGACGACTTTGAACGCACTTGGCGGGAGCCTTTACCTGGAGGCATATTGCATCTCTCTGTGCTTATTCCTTGACCTGCCCACGGACCTCGCCGCACCAGCTCCGCGGGTGCCGCATCGCCGGCCTGTGAGTGGGGCTGGACACCGGACCTTGCAGGGAGTCGAGGAGAGCAGGAATCGGGATGAGGGCTGCAGCGGGGCTGCGAGCGTGGCAGGGACTCCATTACCCAGGAGTCCCTGCGTGACCGAGTGACAGCTTCCGGTCCGCTCTCCCTGTTGGCCCGCCCACCGCCCACTAGGAGGCCTTTTAAAAACCCCTGCCCCTGTTGTTACTGTGGGACGACTTTGAACGCACTTGGCGGGAGCCTTTACCTGGAGGCATATTGCATCTCTCTGTGCTTATTCCTTGACCTGCCCACGGACCTCGCCGCACCCGCTCCGCGGGTGCCGCATCGCCGGCCTGTGAGTGGGGCTGGACACCGGACCTTGCAGGGAGTCGAGGAGAGCAGGAATCGGGCTGAGGGCTGCAGCGGGGCTGCGAGCGTGGCAGGGACTCCATTACCCAGGAGTGCCTGCGTGACCGAGTGACAGCTTCCGGTCCGCTCTCCCTGTTGGCCCGCCCACTGCCCATAACGCCCACTACATCTAAGACCCATTCTCCCACAGCGCGGGACGCAGCTCGGGGCGAAGACCGGGCTAAGAGCGGGCCGTTTGAGGCCGTTCGAGGACTGAGAGGCCTGACCTGGGCCACCCCCCTTGCTTCTTTGTTGCCATATTGTTTACCTGTTATTTTGTTCATTCTTCCTAATTATCATGTGCACACGGGGTAGTCGTAGCAAAACTGCTAAGGGGACGAACAAGCCCAGTGGGACTCTTGATGATTTCCTTACCAAGACCAATATGGCCATTGATGTGGAAATCAGCAAAATGCAACATAGAGTGTCCTTGGAACTAGAAGCAGCACGAAGACTTTCCCTGAACCTAGTATCCTCTAAAAAATCATCCTTAGGGGAAATTGCCTCTGTCTTAACCCCGGAGCGCCTGTCTGGCCCTCGATCATTGTTAACACAGGCGGATATCCATTATGTCCCAACCACACCATCATCTGAGCCCCTCCTTATTCCATCATTGACACCACCAAAGCCCACTCAAGTGTCGGTGCCTTACGTCCCTGGGTTAGGCATGGCCTTTACCAACAAATTTGAGCTGCCAAAGCAGGCAGCAAGCGTAAAACAAAAAGATGTCATTCACAAAAGGAAATGCCTTGCCAGATCAGCCTATGCACGTAAAAAGGCCAAAATTGCGAGGTCGCAATTCTTTAATAATCGTCGACCTCTGGTCTCAAATGGGGTAGGCAAAGAGGTCCCTGAAGTTAATACTTGTTTACTGGGAGAGGAATTTGGTTCTGGCTTAACCAGCGCTGTGTTAGACTTAACAACGGGGGATTCTCTTGCTAACATCGCTGAGAGGTCTACTGAGGGTAGGTTGAGGTACACTGGGAAGGATCTGGGGGGTGATGAAGAATTTCTTAAAATTGTCTGGGTTACCTTAAAACAGCTCTTAACTCCCTTGGAACTTAGACTTTCTCGTATTGAAAACAGCTTATTAGAAATGGACAAGACTATAGTTACTCTAGCTAGTCTTAGTCTAAAACAAATGGAAGATAAGATTACCAAGGGCGATG
The DNA here is from genome assembly GCF_964261635.1 of Lissotriton helveticus. Classification (NCBI taxonomy): domain Eukaryota; kingdom Metazoa; phylum Chordata; class Amphibia; order Caudata; family Salamandridae; genus Lissotriton; species Lissotriton helveticus. Next base: position 535,694,065 of record NC_136069.1, on the reverse strand, counting down.
TTCGCACTCCACAGGCCCCTGTGCTAGAACCCCCAGCCCTGCCCTCCCTGAAACCTAAACCCATACCTAAACCCCGGACAAAAGTTTGTAATCCCACAGCCACCATCCCACAAACTACAGCCCCAACCTCCCGCTCCCCACAAGGCATAGTACCATCCAATCAGAGGACTCAAGCTGTACCTCAACAGCCTTATCAGCCAGCGATCACGTGTATACCTCCCCAGCAACCTAGCCGCCCGAATTTTCGTGGGGGTTTTATCGATCTACCACCAGAAGCTAGGCCTTATGTCATTGTATTAGCTGGCGTGCCTGCCCTGGATCTACAAACACAAGAGACCCATTGGTCGCTAAAAAACAAGGTCATTCACTGGCTTAATGCAAATAGACAGCTCCCAAACCATCTAAGAAGCAAGATACTAATGGTACGCAGAGTACCATGGGTAGGTTCCACACGTAAGTCTATTGCTGGTGACTGTATAGTAGTTTCCTTTGCGGATCCCCACACAGCCCAACATCTTTGTTCCTGGAATACACAAGGAGATAATTCAACTATTGTTGTCAGACCCCTTACATTTTTTTACCCCCCACGGCAGAATGTTGACATTGAGGGGAACTGGTCAATTGTCCAAAACATCAGACGAAATGGACGAAGGGATGGCTGGCTAGGTCAAAACACCTGGTGGGAAGGGGCTCCTACTTCTAATATGTTTGGTTGTCTGGATGAGGTCGATTGACTTGGGGGGATCGATGCTTCAGTGCATACCATCGAACCTAATCCCATTCAGGTGACTCCCCCCCTACCCCCTTAGTAGCTTGCGTAGACAGTTCTGCTTTCTCCGATGGCCCAAGCCCAGTCCCTGGTCACGTTACTAGATCTACTGAGATCAGGGCGGCTGACTTGGGCTTATCGGAGACTATTCCAGCTGGTAGTTTAGCAGGAACAATCAGGGTGGCTTCCTGGAACATTGCAGGGCTAAGGGGTCGCTTGGATAACGATGATTGGGCCGATTTTATCGACACGTATGATATCGTCGTTTTTCAAGAAACCTGGGCAATTGGTCCTCTATTTAGAGCAGGCTATCTAAATTATTATAAGCCCGCTATACAGGGCCCTAAGGGCAGGGCCTCTGGCGGACTTGTGATGTGGATCAGAAACACCCTGGGATTCCAAGCTAAGGAAATCTTGGTTGAGAATGCTGATCTTCTATGTATCAGCCTGAGAAAGGGTAACAACACGGATATTCTCTTAATTAACATCTACGCCCGAGGATGTCAGGGTGGTCGTAAGCAACCGGTCCTGAACGATCTAGATAGCCTCCTGAAGAAGTTCAGTGGTGACCGTTTTACTCTAGTAGCAGGCGACCTGAACTGTTCTTATGAACCCATCCTTAGTCTGGCTGAAGATGTGGGAATTGATGAAGATACTGCTTGGAATATCCCCCCGTTAACCATAAGTAAGGGTGTTAGGGGAACTGAGGCGGCCCTCCACTGGTTGGGACTTTGTCTGGAGTGGGGGCTTCGGGCAGTGAACGGCCGTACTCTGTCTGATAAATCCGGGAAATCAACTTTTGATAATGGGACCAGTGAGAGTCGTATCGATTATATACTGGTCAAAATAGAATCCTGGTCACACGTAATAGATATGGAGGTAGAGCCTAGGCCAGAGAGTGACCACAATCCCCTCTCTTTGGGTCTTAGAGTTCCCGGACTGTGCACCGGTCCTATGGTAACAACTTGCCCAACGTCCGACATAATATTGTGTAATAACAGAAGACGGGTTAAATGGCCCAGGGTCATAGCTGACCCAGAGCTCACTCATGAAATAGAGGAGCTGGTCTTAGAAACAAGGGGTAAAATGATAGACTTATCCCCCCTCAGTGAGGCCGACTCCCTAATTATCAATCTCCATGAGAAGTGCTTTACGGAACTTAAAAGCCTGCTCACCAAGCCATCAAAAAATAAGGTAGTCAAAGCCCACAAAAGATGGTATAATAAGAGCTGTAGGGAAGCCCACAGCAAACTAATAGCAGCTGTTAAATCGAGGCTCTCCCATGACATCAAGAATGCTAGACAGTTCTATAAGCAGGCTCTTTGGATAGCCAAGAGGGATTGGGATGACTCTTATTGGGCAGATCTACTTATGGCGTGCAAGTCATCTAACCAAGTGAAATTTTGGGAGACTATTAGGTGGGGTAGGGATCCGGACTCCCAAATACCGGTTAACCACGTCTCTGCTGTTGACTGGGTGGAATTCTTTACAGCCCAATTTAAAGATACGAGCGCCGAGTCCAAACTGGTAATCAAGCCTGTACTGGGGGTTCAGCCCACTAACCCCGGGGCCCCACTTATTTTTTCCGCCTTAGACACGGCGCACGCTCTCGGCTCTGTCCAGTCAGGAAAAGCCTCGGGCCTAGATGCCATCCCTGCAGATCTTTTTTAATTGAACCTTGATCTATGGGTCCCATACATCACCCTATTGGCAAATGTTATCTCAGCAGGGGCAAGGATTCCACAATCCTGGAAAGGGGCAGAGATCCTGCCAATATATAAAAAAGGGGATCGATCATTGCCAAACAACTATCGCCCCATAAGCTTGATCGATTCACTTCAAAAAATAGTATCAAGAATGGTTCTTGCAAGAATTCAGGGATGGATAGAACAGAATAATATACTTTCCCCCATGCAGGCTGGGTTTAGATTGGGCATCAGTACTATAGACCAGGTGTTCAGACTCACCATGCTCTATTGGAAGGTGGTCTTCTTGGGTGGAGGGGTTATCTATGCCGCATTCGTAGATCTTAAGTCGGCTTTTGATCTAGTTCCAAGGGTGAAACTTTGGGAAGCATTAAGACGCATGGGCTTTCCTGTCGATCTCTTGGAATTAGTCATGAGATTGCATGAGGATAATTTCGCCCGAGTGAGGTGGGGCAAGCAGGGTCAGGTGACCAACAGCTTCCCGGTCCAACGAGGGGTGCGCCAGGGTTGCGTGTTGGCTCCTACCCTGTTTCTCCTCTTCATAAACCAGGTTGTCGAATATTTCACCAACACGCAGACTGATGCACCATCTCTGGGCGGGTCAAAATATCCAATGCTAATCTTTGCCGACGACACCCTGCTCCTTTCTAAAACTCGGAGCGGGTTGCAGACAGCCCTGAATAGGTTTGCAGAGTTCTGTAAGAAAAATGACTTGCAGATCAACGTAGACAAAACCAAATTCATGGTCTTTAGTAATAAAACCCCAGTCAAAAGCTCTGTTAGTCTGAATGGTGTTCCAATTGATCAGGTCAAGGTTATGACGTATTTGGGTGTGACCCTTGATTACCAACTCAGCTGGAAACCCCAGTTGGAGGCACTAAATCTAAAATTTGTTCGCCTCACGGGTTGCCTATTGCTTGAACAGAAGAAATCCTTGACTAAACGTATTACTCCAGCATTAAAGATATATGAGGTCAAGGTTAATGCAGCTACCCTCTACGGAGCAGACATATGGGGCTACAAGGATTTGTCAGTTTTGACTACAGCCCAGAATAGGTTCCTGAGGAACTTGGTAGGACTTCCCCAATCCACTCCCATTAAACCATTGTTATTAGACCTAGGTTGCAGACCTTTAGATCAGATGGCACAGTTTCGTTTAGTGGCACTATGGCGACGGTTATGGACGACTCCAGAGCTTAGCCTCTTTGCTCGTGAGTTGAATGAGGTTAAATCTTTGTGGGGTGCCCACAGAATCCCCTGGCTCAGGGAAGTCAAACATGTTTTGTATGCAATGGGCCTTCCTGAGCTGTGGATAAATCCCGGGTGTTCCAGCTTCCCCCCAAAACAAGATTTTAAAGATCTATTCTGGGCCTCGATAAAATCTACTGTGGTTATCCATTCTTCGGACACAAACCTAACGGGGCTTTTTTTAACACACAAATTGACACCCTCCCTTGAGCCTTATTGGGACCTGATATGCAAAACTCAGGATCGGAAACTGTATCATCAGTTTCGTGTAGGCACACTCCCCATTAATTCCTTTACTACAAAGTGGGCAAGGAATGTAAGTAACAAATGTCCCTGGTGTCCGGATCATGTAGAAAGTATTGGCCATTTGTTTTTTGCCTGCCCAGCTTATCGAGCCCCACGACTCAAATGGTTGAAACCTCTATGCAGAAGCTTGGATTGTGGGGGATATCTAGAAGCCCTGCTGAAGTTTCGTAATATTAGATCTGAACTTTTTGTGATCTGTGTGGCTAAATTCCTGGATTGGGCGTGGTTGATCCGTATTAAGAAACTGAATTCCCATCTCAATTAACTGTTACGACATGAAGCACATACTGTATGTTCACAACTTTTTATATATTATGGGAGATGTCTGTAGCTTTTTTAACATATTTTTATGTATTGTATGCTGTCTTTTATGAATTTTACTTCGAAATAAAGACATAATGAACTGAACTGAACTGATTACTGGCTCTATTTTTATTATTTTTATTTAATCAGAATTGTAATGTAATTATTGTTTTTATTTATCACATTTCTTTATTTCTGAGGTGTTTGTTATTTTTGTGTAGTAAGGAGTGAAGTGTATTTAATTTACATTTATTTATTTTGTTTGTTATCTTTTAAATTATTTTTTTAATTCAACATGTATCATTACATTAAATGTTATTTATATTGTACATATTTTTTTGGGGAAATAGTTTCATATTTTTGTTTTGTTATTTAAATATTGTTCAAATATTAAAAACAGATAGGAGCTAAAATGGTACATCTAAACCTTCCTAGGTCCAAAATCTTTCATGCTTTTGTTTACAGCGGAGTAAAAAGAGTAATTCTAGCCCCTCCAAAGTCCCGCACTTTCCCTATTGGTACATATATTGGAGTGGGCATGGTAAATCTAACCTCTCCAAAGTCAAGCAATTTCCCTACTGTTGTATAAATTAGAGATGGAAAAGTAAATCTAACCCCTCCACAGTCCAATAATGTTACTGACTTTGCTTATGTTGGATTGGAAATAGCAATTGTAACCCCTCCAAAGTCCAACACTTTCCCTACTAATGAATAGTTTGAAGTAGAAATAGTAAATTTGACCCCCCCCCTGAAGTCCAATCCTTTCTTTACTGTTGTGAAGATGGAAGTATGAATAGTACATCTAACCCTTCCAAAGTCCAAAACTTTGTCTGATTTTGCTTATGTTGGAGCGCGGATTGTAAAGGTAACCACTCCGAAGTCCAACACTGTCCCTAGTGCTTGCTTAGATAGCAGCTGTCCTATATGGGCATGAAGGGTGGTGCCCCACTATTCAAGAAAGAGAAGAGGAGAAGAGTGTGCATACACAAGCAGCTCAGTAAAGACTCAAGATAGATCATGCTTTTTATTTATTTTTTGAAGGCGGTATGCAGTGCAATTGATAATGTTCCGGCCGAAGTTTCACTTATACTTGAGGCACACACTAGAGCAGTTACTTCAGGAGAGGGGTGAGGCCTGCCTTCAATGTCACTGATGCAATATACCAATGGGCATTGACAGCAGTGGCCCGTGGCAGAGTTAGCAAACCTCTGTAGTTTCTAATGAGGGTGGCAGGGCAGGCCATTGGGGTTCAAAGTGGAAGAGGGTAGCCGTAGGCTGAGTGTAGAGACTGAACTCCACTCACTTATATGTTCTGTTGATTGCTTGTTGGATTTTACGAGGGGTTGTAGAGGTGTCTGATCGCAGGTGGACTTCAGGGAGAAAGTGTAAGTGCTTTGTAAATGCAGAGATTTGCTTGTATGTTTGTATTACTTAAAATTGATATATTCCCATCAGTCCTTGAACGGCTACTGTGTTGTGATATTCTAGAGTACTGTCTTTACCATTACTGAAATGCCTGTGAAGTGAGTGCTTCCCTCTGTGTGTTCTCCTGTTCAGCTTTGCTTTTGGTTGTGGGTATCATTTTCAGAATATTCATTGATCAAGTCCTCACGTTTCATAAAACAAGAACAATGACAAGAGCTCAAATGTCGTGCTGGTGAGAGATATAAGCATCATTGGTGAAATATGTGTCAACAGATGTCACACCAGTGGCATATTTTCAATATGTGTCTGACTGTTTAGTGACCTTGAAAGGCCAGTAAGACTGTGGTAACCCATAACATGTTCAACTAGTTTCTGGGAAGCCTTGGAGTTTGCAGATTCTTGACATACCAGGCTCATATGAAGAGCCAGCAGGGGTGGGTACATGATGAGTTGCTTCAGTTCAAGCTTTGAAAGACTGCAATAGGTAGCTCAGCCGCATATGTGTGTGTGTGTTTCTCTCTCTGAGGGCATACATCTTGGATGAAATAACACATAATATATGTTTATAAAATGTATGTTCGCCCCTTGGGGCATCTTGCTGCTGAATAACAGATATTTTTTGTTGCTTAACTCAATATTACTCATTTTATCAACCATGGAAGGATAAAAGGTTCATTGGTATGACAGGAATTTGAACATGTGACCCAATTTAAGACAGTGGGAAGAATTTGTTATTTCAAAACACACCAGCTCCTCAGAAAGACTGGCAGACTGAGGCAAGACTTTTATCACATGTGGACCACTGGCTCATCCTGCTAGAGTACAGTCATCCAGGGCAGTGGAAGGTACGTAGGGGTGTAGGGGAGTCTGTTACATACCAATTTAATCATTAGTGGTGCTGGGAAACAGTCTCTCAGGACACAAAAGGAGAGTCATTATTATTAAACCACCTTAAAGACATATTGGTGGTTCCCATTCAATATCACCTGGTGCACCTCTAAAACATTGAAACGTGTACAGAAAATGTAGCAGTGGTTCCATGTGTTCTTGGGAGAGAGGTCTAAAACCCTTTTTTGGGGAACTGAAGTTTGCTCACTTAGGGGCTCATTATGATGGCGTGCGGACATGAGTCCACCCGCCAACATAACGGTGATGGGACCGACCGCCGGACGTGCTGTGGTCCCACTGGCCCAATTAGCATGCACCCACCATACTGGTGGGTGCATCCTGGCCTTTTACCATTGCGGACGGTGCTGCTGGCTGCAGCACTGTCTATAATGGTAAAAGGGCATGCACAGCATTTCCCTGCACCATGTGGTAGGCACCACGCAGTGACTGTCTGTTAGGCACCGCCACCATATTACTAGCCCAGCTCTGCCCAGCTGGCAATCGTAACAATTGCTGACCAACGCAAAAGCGGCATGTGGACTTTGCGTCCGCCGCGATACCCACCGCCGGTGGATATTTCACGTTACGCCATCGTAATGGGCCCCCAAGTGAAAATAGGAGCAGCTATTATAGCTCACCACTTTTAAAGTTCGCCAGCCGCCACAGCTTGAAATGGAGTGGGATTCGTAAATTTAACCCCTTCAAAGTCCAACACTTTCCCTACTGTTGTATAGATTGGAGTGGAAATAGTAAATCTAAGTTCTCTAAAATCTAAAACTTTCTGTGATTTTGTACACTTTGGATAGAGACTAAATGTAACCCCTTCAAACTCCACCACTTGCAATGCTCTTGCTTATGTTGGAATGGGAATTGTAATCTACCTCTCCAAAGTGTAACTCTTTTCCTACTTTTTTAAAATTTAAACTACGTCACTCATTTTTGTTACTGGTATCTAATTTGTTAATATTGTTATATTTTATTATTTTGTATTTTCTATTGTTCATATGGCTTTTTATAAGCAAGTGCTGTTTTTACTCAAAATTATTTTTTATATTCATTTTATTTTTTTAGTTTTGATATATGTTTTTGTTAATATCTATTTTCCAATGTTACTTTTTTAGTTATGGTTAATAATATTACTGTAATTTTTTACATTTAAAAATTACTTTTATATATTTTAATATGTATATTATTTACATACTTAGTTCTAATATTAATGGAAACTACTTTTTTATATTCATTTAAATATTTAAATTAGGCTACATAAATGTGTTTTTTGATATATATATATGTATATATAAATATATATATATATCTATATAAATATATATATTTGTATATATTTATATATTTGTTAATAGATAGATTTATATAGACAATGCCCTTTCAAGCTTTGAGTGCTGCATAAATTATGCAAAAAAAGGGAGCAAAAAAACTCCTTGTAGTTCCCAAGTTTAGGTAGAGATCAGCTCCTTTCCATGGAGCGCCCTACAACATCACCAACACTCTGAACCTGCTCAACTCAAATGTGTGTTTTTCTAGCAAAGTTTTTATGTACAGTATTTGTACAGTGCCACCCTGGCAGTGTTAGAATGTGCAAAAGCCTTTTGTCATTTTTACAGCATAGTCTTTAGGCATAGGTTCAACAAGTGCTATCCACACCAAGCTGAAAAATCACAAAAGCCTTTCACCACTCCTGGCATAATATTATAGCTTGAGATTGGTGAAATACCATCCAAACCAACTTGGAATAAATAAAAGCAGCCCATGACACGTGTTTCGCTCTTACTAGAGTAGATAGATAGATAGATAGATAGATAGATAGATAGATAGATAGATAGATAGATAGATAGATAGAGAGATAGATAGATAGATAGATAGATAGATAGATGTTTTACTTTTTAGGTTTGCCTGCACATCACTTGTGCTGAGCTTGCAATGTCTTTGGTATTAAAAAAAAATATTAATAGGGGCTTACAGCCCACCTTTACTTTCCATTTCCTTGTTCGCTTGTCATTCTGTTTTCCTTGCTTGATGTTGGTTGCAACATGCTATTTCCTGTGTGTTCATCTTTCTTGTTGTGTGTTTTCTTATCATTGGAGCTTGGACAAAGTATTCCCTTTGAACTTTTCCTCCTCCTTTTATGGCACTACTTTTTTCTTTGTGATTAAGCATGTTTAGTGACGGCACCACCTGAAGGTATTGGAGTGCTTTACATGAGCACTAATGAAACTACACAAGGATGCATTCATTTTTGTAGGCACACCGAGATTAAGTGGTCTTCCCAAAATCAAGAATGTTAGACAGACGCCGAACATCGAACCCAGTTTACCAGCTCCGTAGTCGGTAACTCTGACTCTTATGCCACATCCTGTCCTGAAAGGACACCATATAATTTCCCTAGCCTCGGTCTCAGTTCCACATTTTGTGATTACGGATACATCACATAATCTACCCATTTCTTAACACAACAAGCATTGGCAAAGCCAGTAGGTTTTGGCTTCTATTGTTTTTAGGTTTTGGCTAGAAAGCGCATGGGCTGTCTTGGGAAGACGTATTGCATTCCATCTGTGGGCTTACAGGCCAGCTATCTCCTACATTTGGTTAACTTCAGCATCACTCATTTCCTTTGATGCCATTCGTCATGGTATTAGGGCGTCAAGGCCTCTTCTTGTGTTTGACCCTCCCACAGCGCATGAACCAAGTACATGTCTTCTTACACTGCTCCCAGTTTACACAGTTATTTTTTCTTTTTTGTGAAGTATTCCATAGGACGACTTGAGTTTTCAGGCCATCACCCTTGTATACATCACATATACCACTAAAATGCAGGCGCTTGTACATATCACATGCATTTCTTATAAAGTGGTTAAAACATGAACAGCACTTGTTTATTTTTGTTGTGCATGATCCGATGGTATTGGAGCTCTCGCTCCATCCACTTTCTTGGCATAGCACAAGCACGACCCAATTGTATTGGAGCACTTTAAGTGCTCACCAATTACATTCCACAATGACTCGTTCATTTTTTGTGGCTAATCCTGCTTCAGTTAAGGCATTTTTTAACCCCTTCATTGTTGCTTCCTCCCGCCCTCTCCAATCATTTCTTGTCCATCTCCCCATCCCTCCTGCTTCCCTGCTTGACCTGTCCCCCCACTACCTCCCTTGTCGCTGCTGCTTTTATTATTATCTTTTGTTTTTACAATCTGATGGTATTGCAGAGCTCGTTCCACCCACTGTCTTGCCATAGTCTCCCATGTACACATACACACAGAACTCTAAAATGCATATACATAAGCAAATGCATTTCTTAAAAAGTTATTAAAATATGAAGAGCACTTTTTTTTTGCATGATCCGATGGTATTGGAGCACTCGATCCATCCTCCGTCTTGCCATAGTACAAACACAAGCCAGTGGTATTGGAGCGCTTTAAGTGCTCATCAGTTACATTTCACGATGACACGTTCATTTTTGTCGCTGATCCTGCTTCAATTAAGGTATTTTCCCCCCTTCATTGGTGCTTCCTCCCACCCTCTCCTGTTGTTGATTGACATCTCCCCATCCCTTCCTGCATCCCTGCTTGTCCTGTTCCCCCCACTACCTCCCTAGTCACTGCTGCTTTTGTGTTGCTAGACAACATAGCTAAAAGACATTCACATTGACAAGGCAAATAGCTTGGGCATTGCTGAGTCCCCCAGTGCTAAGCCTTTTTTTTTTTTAGCTATTTGTGATAGTTTGCGCTCTGGTCCCTGTAACTTTTTGTCCATATGAGGTATTCATGCCAAATTTGCGTACTACTCTTCCACCATCTTAAGGATTCCAACGGTACCCAGGGTTTGTGAATTTCCTGGAGGGGACTGAGAAATTAGCCAAAATATGGCTTCATTTTGGTTTTATGGGGGGAATGGAAAAAGGGGGCTGCAGAAGAAAGTGTCTGTTTTTTTCCCTGCAAATGGTATCAAGAAAGGTTTATGGTGCCACAATTAACATATTCCTAGCTTTCAGGAATAGACAGACTTTTGTCAGAAAATTTACATTTTCTACATATTTTTGGCATTTTAGTGGGAAATAGTCTATTTTTCCTATGTTTTGTGCTTTTGACCTCCTTTCAGTAAGTGGTAGAAATAGGTGTGAAACCTATAATAGATCATTGACAGTTATACATTTCTGAAAAGTAGATAACATTCTGAATTCAGCAAGAGGTTATTTGTGTAGATCCTTCAATGTTTTCCTGTAGAAAGTAACAGTTGAAATCATAAATTATTGAAATTTAGTTGACAAAAACAGCCATTTGTGCTGACATTTTCACCTGTAACTTATTCTAACTAAGAAAGATTTTTGAAAGCAATATACTGTTACGTCCGCTTGACCCTCATGGTTGCGGGATATATAGGTCTTCTAGGTTCATCAAGAACTCAAGGTACCCAGAGTCAAGAACTGAGCTGGACCTTGCAAAGGTTTTTCATTGTGTACCAGGTATAGAGCAGTTCATTTGGTAAAATATAAAGAGTGAAAATTAGGTATCAAGGAAACCTATATATTTCTGAAATGGTAACACAATATGGAGTTTAGAAGCAGTGGTTATTTGCACATCTCTGAATGTGTGGATAACCATACTAGCATGTGAATTAGAGAGGATTTTTCAAAATGACTTCTTTTTTACACACTGTCTTACATTTGGAAAGTAGAAATGTATAGAAAGACAACTGGTTGAACACGTGTTCTACTATTCTGTGTTCCCCTATGTCTCTCGATAAAACAGTACCTCACTTGTGTGGGTAGGCCTAGTGCCCGCGACAGGAAACGGGTCAAAACACAATGTGAACACATCACATTTTTCCACTGAAAACGGACCCTTTTTTTTACAATTTACCTACCTGTGGATTTTGCGCCCTAGCTCAACCGACAACTAGGGAAACCTTGCACACCTACACATTTTTTCAAACTAGATACCCAGGGAAATCCAGGATGGGGTGATTTGTGTGGCTCTCACCAGGTTCTGTTACCCAGAATCCCTTGCAAACATCAAACTTTGTAAAACAAATCACATCTATGAGAAGCCACAAACTTCCATCCACCCACCATTTCCCTAAGTGTCCTGATAGTGACCGCAACAGGAAACGGGTCAAACCACAACGTGAACTGATCACATTTTTCCAGTAAAAACTGGTACTTTTTTCGCAATGTGCCTATCTGTGGATTTGGGACACTAGCCCAGGAAGCACCTAGGGAAACCTAGCAAACCTGGAATTTTTTTAAAAACTAGACATGCAGGTAAATCCAGGATGGGGTGACTTGTGTGGCTTTCACCAGGTTCTGTTACCCAGAATCCCTTGCAAACCTCAAACTTTATTTTAAAAAAATACATTTTCCTCACATTTCTGTAATGAAAAGTTCTGGAATCTGTGAGGAGCCACAAAATTTCACCAACACCGCATTAATTTAAGTCTCACAATACAAAATGGTACCTCACTTGTGTGGGTAGGTCCAGTGCCCGTGACAGGAAACAGCCCAAAACACAACGTGTGCACATCACATTTTTCCAGTGCACACTGACCCTCTTTTCGCAATGTGTCTAGCTGTGGATTTTGGACCCTCGCTCAGCCGGCACTTAGGGAAACCTGGAAAACAAGTATATTTTTTAAAACTAGACACCTAGTGAATCCAGGATGGGGTGATTGTGTGGCTCTTACCAGGTTCTGTTACCCAGAATCCCTTGCAAACCTAAAATTATGTTAAAAAAACACACACATTTTCCTCACTCATCTGGGATGGGAAGTTCTGGAATCTGCGAGGAGCCACAAACGTTCACCCACCCAGCATTTCCCAAAGTCTCCCAATAAAAATGATACCTTAATTATGTGGGTAGGCCTAGCGCCCACGCCAGGAAATGGCCCAAAACACAACTTGGGCACATCACATTTTTCCAGTGAACACTGACCCTTTTTTTGCAATGTGTCTAGCTGTGGATTTTGGACCCTCTCTCAGTGGCACTTAGGGGAACCTAGCAAACCTGTACATTTTTAAAAACTAGACACCCAGGGGAATCCAGGATTGGGTGACTTGTTTGGCTCTCACAAGGCTCTGTTACCCAGAATCCCTTACAATCCTCAAACGTTGTAAAAAAAACACATTTCCTCACTTTTCTGTGATGGAAAGTCCTGGAATCTGCAGGGAGCCACAAACTTCCACCCTCCCAGCATTTATCCAAGTCTCTTGATAAAAAGGGTTCCTCACTTCTGTGGGTGGGCCAAGGAAGGGCCCAAAACATATTGTGGAGACATCAAAATTATATATCGCAAAACAACCTGGTTTTGCAAGAGGGTCACCTGCGTTTTCGGTCCCAGGCTTGGCGGCCATCTAGGGAAACCTACCTAACCCAGACATTTCTGAAAACTAGACACCCGGGGGAGACCAGGGAGGTATGGCTTGTGTGGATCCCCCAATGTTTTCCTAGCCAGAACCCCCTGCAAACCTCATATTTAGCTGAAAAAATCCAATGTTTCTCACATTTGTGTGTGGGAAAGTTGTGAGATCACCAGGTTAACACAAATTCCCTACCACCCAGCGTTCCTCCAGGTCTCCCAGTAACAAAGCTCACTTGTATGGGTGGGCCAAGTAGCCGTGGCAGGAAATGGCCCAAAACGTATTGATTAGACAACAAAATTACCTATCACAAAAAACTTGGTTTTACATGGGAGCTCCTGTGTTTTGGTCCTGGCTTGGTGGCCATCTAGGGAAACCTAACTAACCCTGACTGCCCGATCAGTCCCCTGGTGGTGGCAGAAAATGGCCAACACAAAAGGCCCCCAATATGAAGCAACCCTTGCTTCTATTCTGTATACAAAATCCCTGGTGCTAGTGGGGGCATTACTGCTGCACGATCGCGACCCAATCCGAATAGAACGCTGACCTATGACTGTGCTGCTGAGGTATGTGAGGAATGTGTCGGCAGATAGCAGGAAACAAACTGCCATGCTTCTGCTGCTTGCCAAACAATGCATAGGGATGTGCTGGGACCGATGGCAAGTTCCGCACAGAGAGGACGGGCCTAAAGATGCAGCCTTCTGCCTGGGGCAGTGTCAACCTACTGGGACCTCATGCCTGTCCATTCTCAACCTCAAGACATTTGGGAGCCACTACAAGCTTACTTGCAGCTGCGGGTGGAGGACGAGGCTCATCCCACTCCCCTGCCCAGTGAGGTCCTGAATAATACTGCAAATACAGATCAGAGTGACGCTAGAGAATGTGATTATGTTCATCACGTACAACATGAGAAGGCCGGCCACGCCACCCACCTTTTCCCCTTCCCCTCCCATCCCCCCTTCCTCTCTATTTGTAGTTTCATGTGGAACTTCCTGGATTTCTGTACACAAAACTTTGTCGAGACAATGTTGGGCTCCTGCTCTAGCAACCGAGATGTACAGGCAATACGGAGCTTAGCTTCCTTTTGATGTTTTCAACACCAAAATGTTTTTTAATAGCATATATGCTTTGTCATACCATCCTGTTGTATCCACAGATGTGTTCAATAAAAATAAATGTTTAAACAAGAGGATAAGATCCTTGATTCTGTTAGTTCAGACTTTTTGTTCTCTTTTAAGGTCTTTAAAATTTGTCAGAAAAATTTCCCAAAAGGTGCAAGCAGTGTAAAGAGTACTGATGTCAGACGCAGACCAAATATAGAAAGCTATCTCTCTCTGTTTAATTCAATACCCCTTTCCCCCTCTGCGGACATATTTGATTCACGACTCAGGAGTTGTAGTGGTTATAGGCTCAAGCCATAGGTTGTGGTGGATCTGCAGCCTTCCCGTAAAAAGATGTAACGATCAGGTTAGTCTAGTTTTAGAATGACTAGAACTCTCATTTCCCTAGCCGAGTCCATGTGCACCAGTGATAGTGTTGATGTGACCTCTTGTCCCTCACACAGTATCCTTGGGCCAGTGACGCCTCGTTATTGTCTCCGTGTTCTTGTATATCCATGTCCCAGTGCTAGGCTCCCAATATCAGTGTCATTCTGTTACTGTCTCACAGTCAATATAGTGCTGCCAGTGTTGCAATCCTAATATCAGGGTCCTCGTGCAAGTGTCAGTTTCCCCACATTGGGGTCCCTGTTTCATCACATGCACATGTTGTAGCGTAAGTGCTTCTGCATCAGTGTCTCCATGCTAATGTCTCATTCTCAGTGACCCTGAATCGGTGTTGGTGTCATCAAGCAATTGTCAGATACCCCGTGCAGCTGTTCCTAATTACCTATATCTCAAAGTTAGTGTTTGTGTCAGTTTCCCAGCATCACTGTCTCCTTGTCACTATCTCTATGTGAGTATCTGTGTCCCAGATGTATGATGGAACAATGCATTCCATTGCAACGCATGCCTTTACCACGCATGCGTTACAACGCAAATGTCTTTACCATGCATAACCTCTACCACACATCTTTTTACGAGTATGCCTTTACCACACATGCCTTTACAGCGAATGTCATTGTAAAGGCATGTATAATAAAGGCCTATGAGTGGTTAAGGTTTCCCCTGACCCCTACCCCCAGCCCTAAAACCAGTCCCCAGAGCTTCCCCAACCCTCTTTAAAAATACTCGAACTCTGGCCTCAGCCCTAAAACTAGACCCCATGGCGACCCCTCTTCTGGGTGCTCAGCATTTTATTTAAATACACAACCCCTGCCCAGAACACCCCACACCCAGTCCCCAGCATTTGTCAATCATACCTGTTCCAGCCCTGAACCCTAAAACCGGACCCCTGCGCATCACCCCCAGCCCTTTTCAAAATCACCCTGCCCTAGACTCTGCGTGGTACCAGCCACATTGTAATGGCTGTTTCCCCTGTGTCCCCTATGTAAGTGTTAGCCATTGTCTTCATTCTCATGCTACTAGCCAGGAACTAGGATCGCCATATTGGTGACCCAGCATCAGTATCCACGTGGCAGTGTTAGTGGCCCTCTGCCAATGCCTCCATGTCAGTCGGTGACAAGAATCATTCCAACAATGGGTGTCACAAACAAGAGAGGTGTATGCCTGTTGTCCAGTCCCATCCCACACCCTTTTAAAAACATGTCCTTCGATCGGAAGTGTGATCCCAAGAACTAAACAGAGCTGCCCGTAAATGGGCATATATATGTGATCATGGGGTTGAGAGCCTCATTTGGGTTTGCCGTCCCCCACAGATTTTTTCTTAGAAAGGGGACATTAGACACATGAAGTCATCCACATGCCTCTCGTTTTCACATTTTTGCAGCACGACTCCTGTTTCAGTTTGCAGACTACAGGTACTTTCCATTGTAGCTAAACTGAGGCAAAACAGATGCCTGTACATTGTTGATTCTCATGTTCCTTTTCCAAAAAACATTTGACTGATGTACAGCAGATCTGATGTTCCATCCAGCGTATTCATTTCAGAAACCACCATAACTTAATCATATTTGATTATGGAACGTTTGAAGCAGATTTGTGTATTTTTTCGTCATTTCATCTGCACGTCTATCAGTGTGTCTGTATGTCTATCCAGACAATACCCACACTATTAATTGCCTCACAGTGAACCAAAGGTAGCATAATGTGACCATTATTTCCGGCAGTAGCTATAACCCCCTGAAGTTATGCACACGCTGTACATAATGTTGCTATACACACCCAGTTCAGGAAATGACGCACGTCAAAGTCTGAAGCCAGCAACTACTTTTAAAATGAACAATCAGAAAAAAGCACGAACGAGCTGCCGGTAACATTAAGTAGATGGCATTTAATTAAACATATTAAAAAAGCGAATCTCCAGATGAATACGTCCCCCATCAAGAAAAATCTAAATTGGACAGAGTTGGTATCCCAAGGCACCCTGGCCAAGGCCTTGTATTCATTGTGTGTCCTCTACATGGGTTCCCCGAGGCCTTTGCATTGTACAATTTACATTTCGCACTAGAGGTGTCCCCTTGGGTCGCCTCATTTTAATTAGTGTGAATACGTGAAATCATTACTTTCCCAGCAGCCTACCCAATTTTGAAGCAGTTGATGAGTTTTCTGATCTGACCATGAACCCCTGGCTAGGTTCTCATCAGCTCAATGGAAAACTTATTGAAGTCTTCACATTTTGTAAGTTAGTAAAATACTGGATCACAGAAACTTTTCCCCTCTGCTGGGTTCCACGGGGTAAGAGTTGCAATTAGTGTGTTGGATGTTGCTCTAGTTCATAGACATTGCACAAATATTCTTGCATCTGTCTAAAAATTAAGAAAAAGAAACAGTTACGCTAAAGTGCCTCAGGTGGTGCAAAATTATTTTGCAGCATTAACTGTTGTGCTTTGTACACTATTAAAAAAACTACCAAAAGCCGGCTACATAGATAACAAACTGTAAGCTACGTTATGTCGTTTTGTTAATTAATTGCAAGTTAAAAAGTCACAGTGGGACCAAATGATATAATGTGCTTATAGGACTGGCGACAAATGCATCTTATGATAATGGTCAAGAAGCAGCAGTTAGAGCCCGATTTAGAGTTTGGTGGACAAAGTACTTCATCGCAGTTGCAACCCGGAGCGGCTCCTCCGCTAAGGTGGAGAAGCATCACCCAATGCTCTCAGAGCAGTGAAAAAATGAAAAATAAAATGATAATAACATTGTGTCATTTTATTTTTCGTAGCTGCGTGGCTTGGTTAGGGCGGGGCGGGGCTGGGTTGGTGTCATAGGGAGTGGTAGTCACTCATTTAAGTGCACATGACGGTTTGGCCGGCAGTCTTGGGCCGGCCAAACAGTCATGCACACTTAGCACGTTCTCCACTGGCTGTAATACACAGCCTGGTGGGGAACATGCTCAGGCTTACTAGGAACACTAGGGCCCAGATTTATCATAGGATTGTGTTGCCCTTGCATCTTGTAGGGTGACTCAAGGTGTTGGACCTGTCAGCCTTAGGGTTGTCTTGCCCCAAACTTTTTGCCTGTTTGCCTCCAATTTATCTGGTCAGGTTTTGTTTGTTTTACTACTTTGGGCACCTTACCACAGCCAACTAGCAATAACATGCATGTGCAGTCTTCCTAAACTTGATCTGATTAGCTCATCTACAATTGGCATATTTAATTTAATTGCACATCCCTAGTAAAGTTCACTATATTTAGCCAGGGCCTATAGATTAAATGCTACTAGTGGGCCTGCAGCACTGATTGTGCCACACACTTACATAGCCCTTTAAAACATGTCTCAGGCCTGCCACTGCAGAGCCTGTGTGTGCACTTTACATTGCCATGTCAACTTGGCATTTAAAACCACTGACCAAGCCATAAACCTCCCTTTTATTACATATATGTCACCACTAAGGTAGGTCCTAAGTAGCCCATAGGGCAGGGTGTAATGGAATTAAAAGGCAGGACGTTTATGTTTTACAAGTCCAGGTAGTGAAAAACTCCCAAATTCATTTTCACTACTGTGAGGCCTACTCTTTTCATAGGTTAACATTAGGGGTTCCTTGTTACACCTAATATGTGTAGTTCCCAATTGGAAGGAGGTAGAGGTATTATGTTTAGTACCTATGTGTTGACGTGGGTGAAGGGACGACCGTGACACTGGCTGTAGGGTTTAAGGAAGGTTTTATTTTTAATCCTCTCAATGGTTTGGTGACAAACGTCTTTCTAGTCCTGAAAGTTAGTCTCTCCCGGGCGAATGCACTGGGGTCCGTGGCGCTGCTCGTCTGAGGGTCCGGCTTGGGTAGCTGGTTCTTCTCCTCGGGCACCAGGGGTCTCGCCACATGCAATAGAGAAGACCAACAGGGCGGAAAGCCGTTAGGACACAATCCTCAACTGGGTTTGCACCAGGGGGCCCAGGGGGTGATGGGATAACACCGCGTGATTCTAAAGTACAAAGGGGCGTGCTTCGTGTGGTTGGAGTCGGGAGGGAAGGACAAGGAGGGTAGGGAAAAGGACAAGGGGTAGGATGCAGCAAGAGCGGTATGCGCGGTGACTTTTAGGCGCTAGTGGTACGCTTGCCTATCCAGCTCGCCAAACGACGCCGTACCTGTGTCAGCCACACTCCTCCCTCGGGAGTGTGGCACGGCGATCCGCAGGGTCGTTGGCCTCCTGGCTCTCCTCGTGGTTCTGTTTCGTCTTGGGCTTCTCCGACAACGATGCTCCGGGTTCCGTCTGCTCTCCCGTCCCGATTCTCCGTCTCCGCTGGTTCCGCCTCCCTCCTTGGGGTGTCTCCACACACTGTATACCGGACTTCCTCTCTTTTGACCAATGCGGTCTCCGTGACGTCATGAGGGGCCGGGACTTCCCCCTCGTATGGTGACGCCCACTTAAAGGGCCCATCGTCCTCGCTCTCGCCGTCAGAGGCATATCCGTGTTCCCACTCGGGGCTCTGTGGAGAAGCCGGAAACGAGACGTCAGTATGGGGCGGGCGCCACCATTCCCGTCGGGTAAGGACGCCGTCCTTACATTCCTCCCCCCCTGGATTCTCCCGATCGGGGAGCATAGGCATCCTGGAGAGGAAATCGGCATTCCCATTGTCTGCACCCTTCCGATGTACAACTTTGAAGGCAAAGGGTTGCAGGAAGAGAAACCACCGTAAGATCCTAGCATTCTGGGTTCGGTTTCTTTGCATCCACTGTAGGGGTGCGTGGTCTGAGTACAGGACAAAAGCTTTCCCTTCTAAGTAATACCGTAGTTTGTCAATTGCCCACCGGATGGCCAGGCACTCTTTTTCTACCGTGGGGTATTTCTGTTCCCTGGGGTGGAGTTTTCTGCTGACATAGAGTATGGGATGTTCCACCCCGTCATCCCCCTCCTGGGACAGTACAGCCCCAATGCCAGTGTCAGAGGCATCTGTGGCCAGGGAAAAGGATTTCTCAAAATTCGGCGGTAAGAGCACCGGGCTTGTGGTGAGGGCTGTCTTTAGGGTCTGGAAAGCTTTGAGGGCTGCTTCCGATGGAGGAGTTGGCAGAGCGTTCTTTACGTGTTTCTGCAGAAGGTCTGTCAAGGGACTTGAAAGGACTGCAAAGTTCTTGATGAATCTCCTATAGTACCCTATGAGGCCTAAAAAGGCACGCAACTCCCTTTTTGTGGCCGGAAAAGGAGTACCAGTTATGGCTTTGATTTTTTCCTCCTGCGGGGCTATGACTCCCTCACCCAGCATGAACCCCAAGTACTTCACCTTTGGAAATGCGGCTCTTGATTTTTTTGCGTTCACATGGAGTCCGGCTGCCCGTAAAGCGGTCAAGACTTTGGATACGTGTACCAGATGGTCTTTCCATGATGTACTGAAGATGACTATATCATCCAGGTACACCGAACTGTAGGTGGTGTGGTTGGCCAGTACCCTGTTCATTAGCCGCTGAAAGGTAGCAGGGGCTCCATGGAGGCCAAATGGTAAGACAGTGAATTCATAGAGCCCGTCTTCGGTAGCAAAGGCCGTTTTGTGGCGGTCTTCCTCCTTGAGGGGCACCTGCCAATACCCCTTGGTCAGGTCCAGGGTGGTAATGTAATGTGCATCCCCTATCCGCTCTATGAGTTCATCCACCCGTGGTATTGGAAAGGCGTCAAATGACGACACAGCGTTAAGGGCCCTGAAGTCCATACAAAAACGGGTAGACCCGTCGGGTTTGGGGACCATGACTATGGGGGAGGACCAACTGCTCTGGGAAGGTCTTATCACCCCAAGTCGAAGCATGTCCTGCACCTCCCTCTTTACGTCCGCCCTTTTTGCAGCTGGGATGCGGTATGGTCTTTGTTTTATTACCTGCCCCGCTTTGGTGTGTATCTGATGCTCTGCCATATGGGTACACCCAGGGGTGTCCGAAAAGATAGGGGAAAAGGGCAGTAGAGTGGACAGCAGCTCTCCTCGTTCCGCCTCCGATAAGTCTGGGTTCACTGGTAGTTGTTCCAGGGTAGACCCGCTCCTGTCTTCAGGAAAGGTCAAGTTAGCCGGACGGGGATACGGCCCAATCCATTTTTTAAGGAGATTAATGTGGAAGGTTTGTCTCCTGTTCTGGGTCATTTGTAGGCCGTATGTGGTACGCCCGTAGGTTTCTACTACTTTATAGGGACCTTTCCACTCACTCCGAAACTTTTGGGTGGATGACGGTAGCAGTACCAGAGCCCAGTCTCCCTTTTCTAGGGTCCGCCATTTTTTTCCTTTATCATAATGCCGTTTTTGAGCGGCTTGGGCTCTTTCCAGATTCGAATAGGCTAAGTCCCTCAACTTGCCCAACCTTGACCTTAACTGCTGGGTATACTCCAACAGGTTTCTCTGTTCAGCAGCTCCTTCGTTCTCCCAGGCTTCTCTAGTAATCTCTAACAGAGACCGTGGTTGACGGCCATAGAGTAGTTCGAATGGGGAAAACCCTAGACTGCTTTGTACCTGGGCTCTTATCACATACAACGCTAGGGGTAGCACTCTGTCCCAATCCTTATTCTCAGTATGTAATAGTTTCTTCAGGGTTGTTTTTAGGGTCCTATTATACCTCTCCACGAGGCCATCCGTCTGAGGATGATAGGCGGATGTTCGGATGTGGTGTAGATCGAGTGTTTTACACACCTCGTTCATCATCCGGGAAACGAATGGCGTTCCCTGGTCCGTGAGTATCTCGCGAGGGAAGCCTACCCTTGAAAATAACTCCACCAACTTGTCCGCTACGTTCTTGGTAGTCGGAGTACTGAGGGCAAAGGCCTCAGGGAATCTAGTGTTGTAATCAACGACCACCAGCGCGTAGGTATGGCCACGTGATGTACGTGGTAGGGGCCCTATCAGGTCCATGCCTACCCTATCCCAGGGATTACCGATTATTGGCAGGGGTTGCAGGGGTACCGCGGGTGGTCGAGTCAAGTTCCTTTTCTGGCACACCTCACACTGTTTACAGTAGGTGTCTGCCTCTTTGTATATCCCAGGCCAGAAAAAGAGACGTACGATGTTCTGAGTGGTTTTCTCGCTGCCGCTATGCCCGGCTGTAAGGTGTGTGTGGGCATAAAAGAGAATCTGTTCTCTGAATTCCTTGGGTACCACTAGTTGGGTGGGTTCTCCCTCTTTACTTTCCCTGTAGAGCAGGTCGTTTTCGATCCTGAACCTGGGGTAACTCTGTGATGGCGAGTTTTGAGCATAGTGTGCTGCTTCCCAAGCGTTTAAGAGAGAGGGGTCATTGGCTTGTGCGAACTTAAACCCTCTATCTATTACCCAGGGATCTACCGACAAGTAAGCTTCCGCAGTATTGTTTTTTATCTCCCTCTTGAACAAGGACAGGAAGTCTGGGTTGTCTACCCCTAGTATTAACTCTTCGGGCAAAGACCTTACTACCCCCACCTTCACTGAGCACGGCTCTCTACCTAAGGGATGGATGGTTATACGGGCCATGGGATAGGGCTTGACATCTCCGTGGACGCACCTGATAAGAACAGTCCCTTCTTGTCCTATCTGGTCGGGGTGTAAAAGGCGTTCCTGAACCACCGATTGGCGACACCCTGAATCAAGTAAGGCTTTCACTACTTTCTGGTTGACTCGTACCTGAACGTAGTAGGATGGACCCATTTCTGCGGTGTACAGGACTGCCCGCGGGATGTAGCCGACCTCCATTGGTTCGTCTGGGGGTCTTCGATGGGGGCACATTCGTGCTATGTGGCCCCATTCACCACACTCGTAGCACTGTGGTCCCTTATTAGGGGGTCCTTCCGGTTTAAAAGGGCGTGGTCTGATTGGTTCGGGTACAGTTTTTTTTTCTCAGGTTTGGACGTAGGTGTTATGGCCTTGGTGGTTTTTTCACTATCCCAAGGAAATGACCGGGGTGCGGCTCTGTTATAGTTGGCTGCCA
This sequence comes from Lissotriton helveticus, assembly GCF_964261635.1. NCBI lineage: Eukaryota > Metazoa > Chordata > Amphibia > Caudata > Salamandridae > Lissotriton > Lissotriton helveticus. The sequence goes on along the minus strand of NC_136069.1, from coordinate 535,671,623 downwards.
TCTCTATGGCTTGGGCTGCCGTTAATCCGGGGTGTTGTCTCAACCACCTCTGTGTGCCGTATGGTAGCACTTCCATGAACTGTTCTAGGATGATACTGGTCATGACCTCTTCTTTGCTCCGGGTATCCGGCCTGAGCCATTTTTCGGCAGCCATTTTTATTCTCAGATACATGGTCTTTGGATTCTCGCCTGGTATGCCCTTCTCTTTTCTAAACCGTAGACGGTATGCCTCTGCATCCATCCCTAGGTGATCTAAAATCACAGCTTTGATATCAGCATAGGAGGACGTTCCGGTATGATTAGCCACCTGGTAGGCGGTTTGGGCCTCTCCTGAAAGCAGCGGAGCCAAAAAGAAAGGCCACTTCTCTTCAGGCCATCCACAGGCTCTCGCTGCGCGTTCAAAATTTAATAGGAAGGCGTCGGGATCTTCACCGTTCACGTATTTTTGTAAGGCGACCCCTGACGGGTGTGGGCCTATGGGTCTTCTATCCAGCATGGACGATGAAACGGGTGTTTGTATAACCTTGTGGATAGTGTCCAGTTGTTGTGCCATAGACGTTCTGAACAAGTCCCGGTCAGCATCAGCTGTGCTTACTTGCTGACCTATAGCCCACTCAAGTTTTTGTTGTCCATCAATGAGCGTTTGAATCACTTGTTCCATTGCCATGGTCGTTTCGGGAGGGGAGGATCCCACTTCTGACACCAGTGTTGACGTGGGTGAAGGGACGACCGTGACACTGGCTGTAGGGTTTAAGGAAGGTTTTATTTTTAATCCTCTCAATGGTTTGGTGACAAACGTCTTTCTAGTCCTGAAAGTTAGTCTCTCCCGGGCGAATGCACTGGGGTCCGTGGCGCTGCTCGTCTGAGGGTCCGGCTTGGGTAGCTGGTTCTTCTCCTCGGGCACCAGGGGTCTCGCCACATGCAATAGAGAAGACCAACAGGGCGGAAAGCCGTTAGGACACAATCCTCAACTGGGTTTGCACCAGGGGGCCCAGGGGGTGATGGGATAACACCGCGTGAGTCTAAAGTACAAAGGGGCGTGCTTCGTGTGGTTGGAGTCAGGAGGGAAGGACAAGGAGGGTAGGGAAAAGGACAAGGGGTAGGATGCAGCAAGAGCGGTATGCGCGGTGACTTTTAGGCGCTAGTGGTACGCTTGCCTATCCAGCTCGCCAAACGACGCCGTACCTGTGTCAGCCACACTCCTCCCTCGGGAGTGTGGCACGGCGATCCGCAGGGTCGTTGGCCTCCTGGCTCTCCTCGTGGTTCTGTTTCATCTTGGGCTTCTCCGACAACGATGCTCCGGGTTCCGTCTGCTCTCCCGTCCCGATTCTCCGTCTCCGCTGGTTCCGCCTCCCTCCTTGGGGTGTCTCCACACACTGTATACCGGACTTCCTCTCTTTTGACCAATGCGGTCTCCGTGACGTCATGAGGGGCCGGGACTTCCCCCTCGTATGGTGACGCCCACTTAAAGGGCCCATCGTCCTCGCTCTCGCCGTCAGAGGCATATCCGTGTTCCCACTCGGGGCTCTGTGGAGAAGCCGGAAACGAGACGTCAGTATGGGGCGGGCGCCACCATTCCCGTCGGGTAAGGACGCCGTCCTTACAGAATTGTAATGATAAATCATCTTTAATAGTAAAGTCAAAATTATCATTACAATTTTTAAAATGCCACTTTCAGAAAGATAGCATATTTCTGCTCTTGGCCCTGGGTGCCCTTGCCTGTCTCCAATACGCATGTGGGTTTTATGAAAGCTGGGCCTTGGGCACTCCCTCTAGGCAGCCACAAACAAAGGGAGCTTAGGTGTGGCTGATGGCCATACACATACCGATAAGCCATCCTGAGCAATATGGGAAAGAGGAGCTGGGCACAGCCTTACACCTGAGTCGGCTGTGTTCTCTCCCGACACAAAGGACTGCTTAACCCCGTGTAGTGAGGCTGGAGCCAGGGCAAGAAGGGAGGATTTCTGTGCACTTCAAAGCCCCTCTTTGTAGTCTCCCCACTTCAAAGGCAAAACTGTGTATACAAATTGGGCTTCTGACCATACCAGGCAGGTACACTTTTGGACCTGTAAATACTCTGCCAGGAAGAAGGGCTTCTATGCTGCTGAAGTACTGCCATGCTGCTGAACTGCTGCTCTGGAAGAACTACTGTTCTGCTGTGCTGATCTGCTGACCGCCCTCCTTGTCTGGGTGAGAATGACTGGACCTACCCCACTTCAACCCAGAGTGACTCCAAGGGCATTCCTGCTTGCCTCCTGTTCTGAAGTCTCAGGGAAATCAAAGTCTTCCAACAACCCTGCTACAGCACCTGGACTCTACCATCTGTGAGTCTTGCCCTGTCAAGTGGTGGCAATCCGGTCCTGGTCCCTTAAACGTGGGCATAAAGTGTTGCTCCAGCAGAAACCCACACATCAACACTGCTGAATTGCATCGCAGATAGTGTATCGCATCGCTGATGGGGCTACGCGTTGCTTCCATTCTGTACACATTTTTGACTTTGCACGACTTTGAGCCGACGCATCACTTACATCCCAAGGATTGGCGTCAATGCATCGCCTCCTCTTCTTCTCACATCCCATCCTCGAATTCACCGCAAACAAATGTACTGTTATCAGCGGGCCATGGCTGCTCCTGTATCTTGCCCACGCTCCATCGCGGTCAGCCTGAACATTTGGATTTGACCCATTCTAGCACAACCAGCTAGCCTTGATTGGCACTTTATACTTTTCAGCACTACATTTCAAGATATTTTAAAAATGCATAACTCCGGTTCTACTTATCATGTTGTTGTCGTTTTGGTCTTGTTTTGTTCAATAAATCAAGCTCTATTTTTCTAACTAGGTGTGGTATTTCTTTGCAGTGTTTTCACTTTGTTACTGTTTTATGTGGTGCACAAATACTTTACACATTGCCTCTTAACTTAAGACTGACTGCTCTGTGTGAAGCTACTAGGGGGTGAGCACACGTTAATTTAGGGTGTGTATCTGACTAACCTTGACTAGGATTGTGTTTCCTGCTCAGACAGGGTACAGACACCTGCTAACCAGAAACCAAATTTCGAACACATCGGCAAGGCAATCCTAAACTCAGATGTACCAAGTCATGTAAGCTTCTACCTGTGCCAACCAACTTAAGAAAGTCTCCAGTCAATCTTCAATGTGTCTGTGAGTTCCTGCACTTCCCTAACCTGCCAACCTACATCACTACAATGGAAACAAGATTTAAAGGACCCAACATTATGCAAAACCTACATATTCACATGGATTTTGATGATGTGTAAATAACGTACTCTTCATTACATTAATAAGGGGTAATTATTTTTTGAAGATTTTACCCCACCTGTGCAATTTCACCTGGAAGCCTCCTGGAAAACAAAACAGCAATGTTTACCTAAATATAAAACAGGCACCTGCTTGTGGCACTTGTACCACGAACTTTGGACTCCCTGTGGCGTTGGTTCTGCCATAATGTTGTTTTGGAAATGGTTCCAGCATGGAGACATTAATAGAAAAATAGTACTCAAGATCACCAAGATGTTTTGAACCAGCATAGTTGTTGTCTTTCAACCAAGTGGGAAGTGGTTTTAGCAAGAGTTTTTCAATAGAAGGTAATTTGTCCAAGATCACAGTGCTATCTGAAAAGACCCATTGAAGGTTGTTAAAGATTGTTTATACTATGAGTTTGAATAAGATGTGTTACACCCATGTTAAACTTGATTCATAGATGCTGCTCTTGAAGAGTGAATCATGATACTGCTGTTGGGCAGCTGGTCGAGCACCATTTCAAATCTCCCAAGGCTCGATTAAATACTCTGCGCGAGCCGCCCTATGGGCGAGCCATTCCAGAACTCTGTATTTTCAAAGCATTGGCTTCAGCACATTATCTTGATCCATTCTTCACCCAGTGCTGGCTTTTGGATTATGCCTCCGAAGAGAGCAAGAAAAGACAGAGCACTCAACATCAAGGCAAGCAAACAATGGTTTACTGGTGCCTCCATACCTGTGTCCTGATACCTTTATTAGGCAATGTTTTTCCAGCATCCTACAAGTGTTGTCAGAAAGGGGATTTAAACAAAGACAAGAGTCTGTCCTTCGATGCACCATTTCTCACAAGACCCGTGGAAGGCCAGCTCCTCCAAGAAGAGCAAGTAAGAGGCAACTGAGAACGTATGTAAAAAAAAGTATGTGTCAACAGATGCAGACATCAGCCCTGAAGTAACCTGTGATTTTACACAAGCTCTTACATAGCTACCTACACCCACTCAACAACTGCCTACATACCAAAATGCAAAAGCCCCAATTTTCTTCTTCAGATTTGAAAAGGTAACTACTAACAAAGTGTGACACCAGGTAAAATGTCTATGATGTACTTGACAAACCTTAATTACTTGACACCCAGTCCCACTTCACCTGCTGCACTATTGACAACCATGCTCTGGAGATCGAGGCAGCTTTAGTGCCGGCTGCCATATTCTTAGGATGGTGAGGCAGGGAGGGGAAGTAAAAAAATAAAATAAAATTAAGTTAAGCACTTACCATGAGGCGCGATGCAACGTTCTCCTCCACCGGCTGTCCCTCTTCTAGGCAGGCTGGGACCAGGAAACTGCACTAACCAAACCTGGCGCAGCTCTCACTGCACACGAGCAGCCACAGGATTAGTTGGAGCGCCCTCTTTCAGAACTTCTAAGAGTGCTGGAGGCATGTGCTTTCTTTAACCCAGCTATCTAAGACAACAGGGTTAGAAAACTACATGTCTGGCGGATGTCGCAAGATGGCAGGCCAGACATGCGCATTTTAAAGTGCACAACTCCCTGATGCTAGCACTGGGCCCACCCCGTCCCTCTATTCAGGACAGGTCAATTGCTCAAAAATAAAACAGTAATAAATAAACTGTATTACCGTTTTATTTTTCAGGTATTGCCTGCGGGGCGATGCTCCTCCGCTCAAATGGAGGAGCTGCCCTTGGGCAGCTTACTATTCCAACAAGAGGGGGAATGGGTTAGACTAGAGCATGCCTGCTTTCCTTATATGTTTGAGTCTAGAGAAGTAACTGCACCATAGGTGATTCAGAAGTGTTCTGCAGAGTATGAATTGGATTGATCTAATGAAATTGTATCTTGTACGATGCTAAAAGATAAAGATATGGCTTATGTCTACTAGCTCCTAAAATAAACTCTTTGCAATAATGATCATGGCTTTTAAGTATTATGATTCCAATTGTGAGCCTGACCACCAAAAATACTGTTTTCGACACCAGTGTATTTTGTACCACTGCCAAGACAGCAGAAGAAAATCAGCCCTCAACGACTACCACCATATTTTTAGTGGTAAATCTATATCAACAGGCTGTAGTTAAAGTATTGGGGGTAGTGGGCAATATCTGCAGCAAGATTTCTGCTACCATTTGCAAACCCAATAAATATACTTATTTTAAGATTTTTCACTGTCCGTACTCATATTTGTCATCTCTTTGAGTTCCTGTGGAGGGTTCCCACATGAGAAAGAGTGTCAGTAATCTGATGACACATAATTTCAATTCTTTATCCACAAATGTGGCGGAATTTTAGCTTTTAAAATGATGGATTTTTTTATCATAAAAAATGTGTTGTATACATTTAAATGTACACTGAAAAAAAAGTTTATTAAAAAAATACGTCAATTAAAAAACATAAAATATTAGCTTGACAGAAACAATAGCATCAAGTACATTACATGCTATATAATTATTCCTAAAACCCAACAACCTAATAAGGTGTACTAGAACATTCATGCAATCGTATTTTTATTACATAGCCATCAATCCTTAGTTGAAAAGTGTGGCATCTTATAGGCAAACTTGAGAATTTTCATAAGTCAGCTAATAAAGATATTGGTATGAAATGTAAAAGAAAGCCTAGTTGCGTCTTACACAGTTCTTATTTTAGCTTCTATTAATTAGGTTCACAAATATTTCTTTTGCTGACCTATTGATTTTGTACATAAGCAGATTATATTTTGCAGGCACTTAAACATATATAAACTTAAACATTTATAGACTTAAACGTATAAACTTCATTCATTTAAGCAATAGGTAGGATCTTCCACAATCCTTCAGACTGTTGCAATGGGATCTATAGAAGCCTGACTCTAGTGTATTTTATCTTTGTTCCTGCCTCCAGATGTAAAGCTAGGTATTTTTGTCTGCATACTAAGTTGGAGTCTACGGTAAGTTCCACATTTTTGTGTGCCTAATATGTTAGTACATTTTTCTCAAAGCCTCTGTCTTACAATGTGCTCTCTAAAATATGTTTGAACTCTAGTCGATTCATTGCAGTGAGCAAATCTAATTGCAGGAGTTGGTATTCTTGAATAATATTATTAATCCTGGTTATGTGTAATTCACATTTGTTAGATGATTTTAACATGAGTTCCTTTGATATAATTTGTTTAAAATAATTGATTGTTAGAAGAATATGATGGGTTAGTGATTTAAAAAGTAATTCAAGCCTAATTTTATAATGTTACGTATTCGGGGGTTGTGCTCAGTTCTGTGCATCAAACTAGAACCCCCAAGGACCACTAATAGCAAGAAGGCCACTGCATTTATAATAATAGCAATTGCAACCTCTGAATGTTGTATATTATGAGACTACTCATTAGAGCACGTGTTTGAATTTTATGTTATCACGGTATTAGTAATGTTAAAGTCATGCACAGTGTTGTATAGCGCAATAATGCATTTGTTGATTGTCTGAATGTGGTCTAACGGACACGTTTGAGTGTATGGGAAATTGCACAGAAGATCATGAAATAACTGGTAATAAATACACAGGTTACGACAATTCATTTCCTGGACCTTTAATTTAAGGATATTTTTTTTTAATAATTACAGCTAGGGCAATTGGTTTCATATATAATTTTATAATGTGGCATAGTAGTGCAAAAGTTTAACAAAGATCATATGTTTGCATAAAAATCTTGCCCAAGACCAGCACTTTTTTAAGTCAAGTGCCAGAAATACATATAGAAGAGGCGGAATAAACTTAGAGTTAATAGCTGTAATTGATGATCTGATGGTTTTTCTTCCTTACATTTTTGCAAAGTGCAGATTTTTTATTATATTTGATTTCTGTCACATTGAGAAACTTTGTTCGGACCTGGAAAGTTTGTTATTGATAGTTACTCCAAGGGCAAACTTATTGACTTTGCTCAATGGTTCCTCAACATAATTTCCAAGATATCTGTTTGTTGCCTCTACAAATGCCATGATTTTGTTCTTTGTTGAGTTTACAATAAGCCCATTTGACGAATTAAATTCATTGAAATAATACAGTTGCAGTAGTAAGCCACGTGGTGTTGCTGAAAAAAGTAACCCTCATTGTAGGGATTACATTCTGACCACAGGGCCGACGGGCTTCCATAGCCCGTAGACCCGCATTGGTCTGTTCCTCACTCATGTGGTCGCACCAACCACATTTTAATGCTGCGGTTTGACCACTGCTTAAGATGTCGGTGGGACCGGCAGCGAATGCGCTGTCGTTGTCAGTCCCACGACAGCACAATGAGCCCCTCAATTTGCAGAGGGGGAACAGATTCCCCTTTGGAAATCATGTTGGTGACCTCGTTGATCCCTTGGACATATTCATATACTGGAATAATTTGTATAAAAAAATGAGCACCTGTACCGTTAATGTAACTGCCTTAAATCTTTTTTGCCCATTTTTAAATGGAACAGCAGGGGTGGAAGTCTGCTGTCCTTAGCAGGCTTCCATCCCTGTATTTGTATCCAGTCACAAGGGGTTGTAAATAGTCGTCACTGTCTCAAAAACCAATTGACAAAATTATGGGGAGCCAAAGGTGACTGCCCTGGCCTAAGAAAAGAAGGATAGTCTGGATGAAGACCAAACTCTGGTTTAAGAGAAAACAACAGACTATCCCCAAACTCTTCAGAGGTCTGTCACCACACAGAGGGGAACAATCTACAACAAAAGTGTCCCTGGCAATCTACTCCTTTTTTGGCGTTAGGTTTTGCTTCCTTGCATCACACCTCTTTGGCACCCATGGCTGATAGGAGACAGTGCAAGAAAAACTTTACCAACCTCTGGAGTCAATTCAATTAATCAACCAATTTGTACTTGTAAAATGTGGCTTGTCACCTGCAAGGAAATCCAGGTGTTTGCTGCAGGCTTCAGTCAAAGAGACAGTTATGAGCCTCTTCCTGAATTCGGTCAGTGAGGGTGGGGTGCAGAGATGGAGCGGGAGGGTGTTCCAGGCTTTGGTGGTGAGATGGGAGAAGGAGTCTCCTCTGGTGTGGCCTATGCGAGGGATGTGTGCAAGGGCAAGGTGTGCGAAGCGGAGGTTCCTGGAGTATCAGTGGAAGTGCAGGCAGTGGTTCATGTAGACGGCTCCTTGGTCGAGGAGGACTTTGTTGGCACTGGTCAGGAGCTTGAAATGGCATCTCTTGCGGACCGTTAGCCAGTGGAGGTTTTTCAGGTGCTGGGTGATGTGGGTTCTCTTGGGCAGGTTGAGGATCAGTCTGGCGGCTGCGTTATGGATCGCCTGGAGTCTTTGATGAGTTCAGTGGTGGTGCCTGCATAGAGTGCATTGCTGTAGACCAGTCGGCTGGTGATGAGGGTCTGCATTATCGTCTTCCTGGTGCTGATGGGGAGCCACTTGAAGATTTTGCGGAGCATGCAGGATGTGTGGAAGCAGGAGATGGTGTTGACCTGACATTTCATTTAGAGTTCGCTGTCGAGGATGATGCCAAAGTTGCAGGCATGGTCTTTTGATGAGGGGGTACGTCTGAGACCCGACCACAGCCAAGAGTCATTCCAGAGAGCGGTGTGCTTACCAAAGATCAAAACTTCAGTCTTGTCTGTGTTGAGTTTCAGGCAGTTGTCCTTTATCCAGGCTGAGATGTTCTTTATACAGTTATGGAAGTTGGTCTTCGTCGAGGTGGGGTAGGCTGAAAGTAAGAGGATGAGCTGAGTGTCGTGGACGTTGAAGAATATGTTGATGTTTGTTCTGACAATGTCTGCCAATGGTACCATGCAGTTACTGAAGAGCGATTTGGGCAGAGGGATGAGCCTTGGAGGATGTTGCCAACGGTGTACTTGGCTTGTTATCTGAAGGTAGGGAGGTGGACTTTCCTGGGTGCGTATGATGAGAAAGAATGCCATCCACCTGAGCACGTCATCTATGATACCAATCTGGCATGGACAATTGGTGAGTGTTTGGTGGGAGACAGTGTTGAAGGCTGTGGAGAGGTCACGCAGGATCAGGGCAGCTGATTCTTCTCTGTTGAGTAGGGTGTGCATGTCATCTGTTGAAGCAATCAGAGCTGTCTCATGGCTGTGGTTGTTTCTATGCCTTATTGCAAAGTGTCCAGTAAGTTGTTTCTCTCCAGGTGTTCATGAGTTAGATGTTGATGAGACAGTAGTCTGGAGCTCTCTGAAGTCTGCCAAGGATGTCTTGAGGAGGGGTCTGACCCCAACGCTTTTCCTGGTGTCAGGAAAGGTGTCTTAGGTTATCGAGGCATTGACGATGATCGTGAGTTGGCGGCTGATTCCGTCTCTTTTGAAGTTAAAGAGTTGGTGGGGGAAGGCGTCAGTGGGTTCTCCTGAGTGGATGGAGTTCATAAGAGTGATTGTGTTCAGTGTGTTGAGTTATTTCCATATGGTAAGCGGGTGGTCAGTGGTGTTGGTCCATCGGAGGCTGAGAAGGTTGGAGGGTTGGGATTTAAGTTTTTATAGATGGTTGTTATCTTGTTGTTGAAGTGGTTGGCAAGGGCATTGCAGAGTTCTTGTGATGAGATGGTAGAGTTTTATTTGACTGACAGGCAGATTAACTCTCTGACGATGGCAAAGAGTTCCCTGGTTTGGTTGGAGTTGGTCTCGATACGGTGGATCATGGCCTCCTTTTGTTTGTCTTTGATTGGTCGGTGCTAGTCGTTGAGGGCTGATTTGAAAGTAGCTGGGCCGGTGTGGTTCCTGCTGGTACGCTATAATCTTTCCAGTTGTTTGCACCTGTATTTTCAAGTGCTGAGTTCCGGTGTGTAGCAGCCAATATGTTTGGAGGGTCTGTGCATGTTGCCTGGTTTGGTAGGAGCGAATTAGTCAGCGGCATTGGTGATCCAGTCGTTGCAGTACTGTACTACTTGATCCAAGTTGGTGGTGTCTTTGAGCTGTGTGGTTAGGAGGTGTCAGTCCATTGTTCCTGAGTAACCTTGTACCAGCTGCATAAGTATGCTCAGTATTGGTTGAAAACAGTGAGGGCAAGTCCGGTGAGGGTGAAGTGTATGATGGAGTGGTCCAACTGAGGTATGGCTGTATCTGAATCTGTTGCTGGACGTGAAGATGATTTCCAGCCTGTGTCCTGCTTTGTGCGTGGGCTCAGTGATCAGCTGCTTGAGGTTTATATCATGCAATCTTTCCAGGAGATCAGTGGAGTTGATTTCAGTTGCGCCGTGTAGGTAGAAGTTGAGGTCTCGCAGGAAAACATAGTGTACAGATTCTATGGCGAGCTGGGTGTTGAATTCAGTGAAGATGTCACTGAGGCTGATTCATGTCCTGGAGGTATGTACGTGAGGGTCCCCCTGATGGTGGGGTTATCGTCGATGCAGAACTGGAAATTCATGTGTTCCAGGATTTGCATGGTTTCGTCATGGGAGATGGTGCAGGTGATCAATTCCTTGTGTACTATGGCGATGTAACCTCCGTGTCTTTTGATGCAGTTGCAGTGTTTAATCTTGTAGCCAATGGTTGTTGCTGTGGTCAAGTTCGGGGTCGATGTGGGGGATGAACCAGTTCTCTGTGCTAAAGGTCACATCAGGAGTAAAGATAGAGATGGACCTTGCCCTTTTTGCAGAGTCCCCCCCCAGTTGTTTGCCTTCGGTTGCCAAACTCTTGTTTGTTGGCATTAGGACTCTGGACACTTTTCCACTGTTAACCAATTGTACAGTGCTTGTGCTCTCTCCCTAAAAGGTGGTGCAATTGGCCTTTACCTGATTGGTAAATTTAATTTACTTGTAAGTCCATAGTAAATAGTACTACATGTACCCAGGGTCTGTAAATTAAATGCTACTAGAGATCTGCAGCACTCCATCAACTAGATGTTGATGAGACAGTAGTCTGGAGCTCTCTGAAGTCTGCCAAGGATGTCTTAAGGAGGGGTCTGACCCCAACGCTTTTCCTGGTGTCAGGAAAGGTGTCTTAGGTTATCGAGGCATTGACGATGATCGTGAGTTGGCGGCTGATTCCGTCTCTTTTGAAGTTGAAGAGTTGGTGGGGGAAGGCGTCAGTGGGTTCTCCTGAGTGGATGGAGTTCATAAGAGTGATTGTGTTCAGTGTGTTGAGTTATTTCCATATGATAAGCGGGTGGTCAGTGGTGGTGGTCCATCGGAGGCTGAGAAGGTTGGAGGGTTGGGATTTAAGTTTTTATAGATGGTTGTTATCTTGTTGTTGAAGTGGTTGGCAAGGGCATTGCAGAGTTCTTGTGATGAGATGGTAGAGTTTTATTTGACTGACAGGCAGATTAACTCTCTGACGATGGCAAAGAGTGCCCTGGTTTGGTTGGAGTTGGTCTCGATACGGTGGATCATGGCCTCCTTTTGTTTGTCTTTGATTGGTCGGTGCTAGTCGTTGAGGGCTGATTTGAAAGTAGCTCGGCCAGTGTGGTTCCTGCTGGTACGCTATAATCTTTCCAGTTGTTTGCACCTGTATTTTCAAGTGCTGAGTTCCGGTGTGTAGCAGCCAATATGTTTGGAGGGTCTGTGCATGTTGCCTGGTTTGGTAGGAGCGAATTAGTCAGCGGCATTGGTGATCCAGTCGTTGCAGTACTGTACTACTTGATCCAAGTTGGTGGTGTCTTTGGGCTGTGTGGTTAGGAGGTGTCAGTCCATTGTTCCTGAGTAACCTTGTACCAGCTGCATAAGTATGCTCCGTATTGGTTGAAAACAGTGAGGGCAAGTCCGGTGAGGGTGAAGTGTATGATGGAGTGGTCCAACTGAGGTATGGCTGTAACTGAATCTGTTGCTGGACGTGAAGATGATTTCCAGCCTGTGTCCTGCTTTGTGCGTGGGCTCAGTGATCAGCTGCTTGAGGTTTATATCATGCAATCTTTCCAGGAGGTCAGTGGAGTTGATTTCAGTTGCGCCGTGTAGGTAGAAGTTGAGGTCTCGCAGGAAAACATAGTGTACAGATTCTATGGCGAGCTGGGTGTTGAATTCAGTGAAGATGTCACTGAGGCTGATTCGTGTCCTGGAGGTATGTACGTGAGGGTCCCCCTGATGGTGGGGTTATCGTCGATGCAGAACTGGAAATTCATGTGTTCCAGGATTTGCATGGTTTCGTCATGGGAGATGGTGCAGGTGATCAATTCCTTGTGTACTATGGCGATGTAACCTCTGTTCTTTTGATGCAGTTGCAGTGTTTAATCTTGTAGCCAATGGTTGTTGCTGTGGTCAAGTTCGGGGTCGATGTGGGGGATGAACCAGTTCTCTGTGCTTAAGGTCACATCAGGAGTAAAGATAGAGATGGACCTTGCCCTTTTTGCAGAGTCCCCCCCCAGTTGTTTGCCTTCGGTTGCCAAACTCTTGTTTGTTGGCATTAGGACTCTGGACACGTTTCCACTGTTAACCAATTGTACAGTGCTTGTGCTCTCTCCCTAAAAGGTGGAGCAATTGGCCTTTACCTGATTGGTAAATTTAATTTACTTGTAAGTCCATAGTAAATAGTACTACATGTACCCAGGGTCTGTAAATTAAATGCTACTAGAGATCTGCAGCACTCCATCAACTAAATGTAGCACTTTAAAACATGCATCAGGCCTGCCACTGCAGCATGTAGTGCAGTTTTAAACTGCCATTTTGACATGGCAAAATAAAACGTTTGCCAGGCTTAAAGCTCATAGGGCAGGGTTTATTGTATTTAAAAAGTAGGATATGTATATACTTATGTTTTACTTGGCCTAACAGTGTAAAATTCCGAAAGTCATTTTTCACTGTTGTAAGGCCTACTTCTCTCATTGACTAAATCTGGGTTACCTTACATTTATTAAATGCTAACTTTAGATTGGGAGCAAACAGAGATATGCTGTTTACACTCAAATGAATTGTAATTTAAAATCTTCTTTAATGGTGAAATCGGATTTGAAGTTACAATTTTGAAAATGCTACTTTAAGAGAGTTGGTGTTATCTTGTCCCAACCATCTGTGACTCCTGCCTGGGTCCTGGGTCATATGACTATAAATGCCTGTGCTGTTGGAGTTTGTGTATTACTTCCAGACAATAAAACAAAGGGGGTGTAGGAGTGAACATGATGGTCAATCCTGGCAGGGTGCCTGTGGAGGGGCTGCACACAGCTCCACTTACATTTCAAAGGACTATGCCTCCTCCACACAAAAAGGAACCTGACACCAGACCTGCACTGACTTTTGTCAGTCACACTCAGTTTGGAGCACTGACATGGGATGGGAAAATAACTTTCCTGAACCAGATATAGGGGGTAGGACAGGGATTTCACCCTGACCCACTAAGGCTGAGACAAGGTAGAAATATTGGACCTACAGAGTCACTCATCAGAACACTCCGAGACCTGTAGAAGTTACAGAAGAATGAAGATTTGACTTGCTTCCAATCATCCCAGGCTAACCATAGTTACTTTGAGGCTCATTTTGCTGACTTCCTGTGGCAGCTACAGGGACAAAACAGGCTTCAGAGGCCTCCCTTCATCTGTCAGCTGAGCTGCGGCTAATTGAACCTGCCTGGACTTGCAACTGGACCTACCTGAGCCCTACTGTTGGGTTCTTCTGAAGTGAGTCCTAATCCCAAGAGGTGCCTCCTAGGTCCTGGGCCTTTGGCTGGCTTCAGTGGATGCTCACCATGAAAAGAAAGGTGAAAACCATGAAGGTTTGGCTCCCCGTGAGTGTGCACAGGCCCATTCATGCAAAGAATATTCCACTCACAACAACTGCAAATGTGAAGCTGGGTAAAACATGTACTTCACGACGACACCGACTGCCCACTACGACTGGCAATGCAATACCTGCACTTCAAGGTACAGCAATGATAAGCTGTGACGACTCCCAATGTGAAGCTATGGTATGGACCATCCGCAGCACTTGACCTGCTCTTTGCGCTAGAGGGACGAGCATTTACAATACCCAACCATCTCTTTGCACTCCAGTGACAACCACTCTACTTGCTCCTTGCAGCCTTGTTAAACTTGAACGGAACTCTTTTTTTGTTTGAATTTTTTAATCGAGTTTTCAAATAGTACAGTGTATACATGACTCATGTACATGTACAATGCTAGTATTGTATAGTTACAAGGACATTAAATCAAGATTCAATGGTTACAGAAGATAAAACAACAAACTGTAGAAGGAAAGAAGAAAAAATAAAAAGTCTTACAGCATGAGAAAAAAAGAAAAGGAGCAGTGTTGCAGAGCAATGACCTGTAAGAGATCTTACATGTGATGGGGAGGGTGGTTCAGCGCAGACGGTCTAATACATCTAGGGCTGCATTATACATGCGTAAAATGTTCCTTCATTCCGCTGAGCGCATCTTTTAAATGGTGCCCCAGCGCAATGAAGGAAAATGTACCGCATTATGCTGAGTGCACTGCCCTCAGGGTGACCCGAACTCGCGCTGCCCTGGGGGAAGTGCATTCATGTGAAAAACAGAGCAGCAGCTTTGAAGCCACTCCCTGTTTTTACAGTGCAGACGGCAACCTGCCTGCACTTTTAAGCAGGATTAGAGATACCCAACCTACAAGGGGGATGCCTGGGGTCCATGGGACCCTCTTTCCCTCTTCCAGAGGGCTGCTCTCAGGTGGCGCACTGTCAGTGCACCTCCTGAGAGCTTCTCTGCCTCTGCGCCTACAATACAGTGCGGGTGCAGGGGCAAAGGGATTCCCACATTTGCATGGGGCACACCCCATGCAAAAGAGGAAATGCCCCCTGAAGATTTCACTGGTGCTTTATGTGCGCCAGCGCTATAAATATTACAGAAGGGGCCGCACAAACTGTGTTTTTTGCAATTTTCACCCCGAGTGGGCTGGGTATGCTCAGACGTGAGTCCCAGGCTCTCCACACCACCGGAGTCAAGCTATCCAGGCTGAATGAAGGCTGATAGCCAGAAACCGGTCCTTGGATGCTTGATTCCGGTCTGGGAAAGACATGGCTTGGTAGTTCGGACTGGACTGTTCCCATGAGGCACAGGGTCAGAGCTGATTTGCATATAGCCAGTGTCTAACCCAGGGTGGTGTGGAGTGCAAAAAAACGATGGATTTAGGCCCAGATCCTTGTACTGGTGTCAATGTATGACATTGTTCTACATTCTGTCCATCAACTGTGTTTTTTTCAATTTTCACCCCGAGTGGGCTGGGTATGCTCAGACGTGAGTCCCAGGCTCTCCACACCACTGGAGTCAAGCTATCCAGGCTGAATGAAGGCTGATAGCCAGAAACCGGTCCTTGGATGCTTGATTCCGGTCTGGGAAAGACATGGCTTGGTAGTTTGGACTGGACTGTTCCCATGAGGCACAGGGTCAGAGCTGATTTGCATATAGGCAGTGTCTAACCCAGGGTGGTGTGGAGTGCAAAAAAACGATGGATTTAGGCCCAGATCCTTGTACTGGTGTGAATGTATGACATTGTTCTACATTCTGTCCATCAACTGTGTTTTTTGCAATTTTCACCCCGAGTGGGCTGGGTATGCTCAGACGTGAGTCCCAGGCTCTCCACACCACTGGAGTCAAGCTATCCAGGCTGAATGAAGGCTGATAGCCAGATAGCCAGAAACCGGTCCTTGGATGCTTGATTCTGGTATGGGAAAGACATGGCTTGGTAGTTCGGACTGGACTGTTCCCATGAGGCACAGGGTCAGAGCTGATTTGCATATAGCCAGTGTCTAACCCAGGGTGGTGTGGAGTGCAAAAATACGATGGATTTAGGCCCAGATCCTTGTACTGGTGTGAATGTATGACATAGTTCTACATTCTGTCCATCAACTGTGTTTTTTGCAATTTTCACCCCGAGTGGGCTGGGTATGCTCAGACGTGAGTCCCAGGCTCGCCACACCACTGGAGTCAAGCTATCCAGGCTGAATGAAGGCTGATAGCCAGAAACCGGTCCTTGGATGCTTGATTCCGGTCTGGGAAAGACATGGCTTGGTAGTTCGGACTGGACTGTTCCCATGAGGCACAGGGTCAGAGCTGATTTGCATATAGCCAGTGTCTAACCCAGGGTGGTGTGGAGTGCAAAAAAACTATGGATTTAGGCCCAGATCCTTGTACTGGTGTGAATGTATGACATTGTTCTACATTCTGTCCATCAACTGTGTTTTTTTCAATTTTCACCCCGAGTGGGCTGGGTATGCTCAGACGTGAGTCCCAGGCTCTCCACACCACTCGAGTCAAGCTATCCAGGCTGAATGAAGGCTGATAGCCAGAAACCGGTCCTTGGATGCTTGATTCCGGTCTGGGAAAGACATGGCTTGGTAGTTCGGACTGGACTGTTCCCATGAGGCACAGGGTCAGAGCTGATTTGCATATAGCCAGTGTCTAACCCAGGGTGGTGTGGAGTGCAAAAAAACGATGGATTTAGGCCCAGATCCTTGTACTGGTGTGAATGTATGACATTGTTCTACATTCTGTCCATCAACTGTGTTTTTTGCAATTTTCACCCCGAGTGGGCTGGGTATGCTCAGACGTGAGTCCCAGGCTCTCCACACCACTGGAGTCAAGCTATCCAGGCTGAATGAAGGCTGATAGCCAGAAACCGGTCCTTGGATGCTTGATTCCGGTCTGGGAAAGACATGGTTTGGTAGTTCGGACTGGACTGTTCCCATGAGGCACAGGGTCAGAGCTGATTTGCATATAGCTAGTGTCTAACCCAGGGTGGTGTGGAGTGCAAAAAAACGATTGATTTAGGCCCAGATCCTTGTACTGGTGTGAATGTATGACATTGTTCTACATTCTGTCCATCAACTGTGTTTTTTGCAATTTTCACTGGTGGTGTGCACAGCGGGCGCAAATGCCTGATGCGCCCCCGGGGCACTTTGTGTAATATGGCCCCTGATGAAGGGCGATTGACCGGAGAGTTCACGCTGTCCATAAGTATCATACAATCCTCAGATGAGTCACCAGTCATATAGTATAGTCTCCCAAGAGAATACAAGAGGGCATTTATGAAAGCCTCTGATGTCTTCCCTGCGTAAGGCAGTTCTCTTAATCTGAACCTAGGTTTGCTTGGAACGTTCCCAGGCATTGACCGCAGGTGCAGTAGGTGATTTCCACCTGTGATTGTTCAAGTGCTTGGCTATGAGGAACCTCAGGTCAACAAAGAAAATAGTGGCTCTGTGTTTTTTATCCGTACATCACAGGACCTAAGAGGCACATCTTCAAAGTATCTAGTGTGGGTTGCCCTGTGCAGTACCATGAGCAGACCTCTTCTCACAGGACTTAGAAGGTAACTTTTCAGCAGGACTAACCTTTTTCCTGTAGCTGCCATGTGCTCTATTGCAGCTGGACTTGTGATTTCCCCCAGTCTAATGCAACCAGTTGACCGTGAGTGGCACTTTAATGTATAATATCTTTGGTTCTACTGATTGGATTCTTGTCATTCTGCCACCATTTTATTTATTAAAATGTACTCTATGCCTCTAACATGGTTTGGGATTGTTCTTATGTTGTGTTTTTACCTTATTACAGTGTGTGTGCTGCATAAATGCGTTACACATTGCCTGAAAGTTAAGACTGACTGCCTTTGTGCCAAGATACCAGAGGATTAAGCATGTAATAATTTAGTCACTTTCATTGTTGACCCTACCAAGAGTTGTGGTTATTGCCTGAGTGGGGCTTCCACCAGTATCCCATTTTTTTTACAGAAAGGAGTTACAGCATATTGTGGTCGGGGTACATAGAATACCCCAGATACTTTGAGGAATAGAGAAATAGATTACTAAAATCAGGAATAAAGAGGGTGAAGTGGAGATAGCTAAAGATATGCTTCTTTTCATTCCTGGCCTTAGTCCTGAAGAGCTGACCACAGAGAGACGCGTAGGAAAGGTAAAGCACAGATTGATGTAAAGGGAATTATATGTTCCCAAATAAATGGGCGCTCCGAAAAATTACACTATTAACTTAATTTTCAATGAAAGATACGGGTAATTTGGATATATTCATTTGTATGAACATTATTTTTAAACCTTTATTAACAAAAAAAACATTAAATTACATGTGTTTATTATGCATTAGTAATTCTTAAAAGTGATGTTTAGAATTAATTAGGAGTATTTTAACTATATTTAATTAAAAATATTACATACATTTTAAAATATATATATTTTTTAATATTAGATCAAAATAATGCATGGTTTTAACTGTTTTAAATAATGTAATTTAATTTAACATTATTTCCCATGGAGTTTTACTTCAAGTGCCAATTGCTATTATTTTCTATGGGAGGTGTTGCAGTATCAGTGGTTGGCTAAGTGTGGTACTGGACTTATTCCTGCTCCTTTTTGGCTGTAGTACAGCCATACATTTGGGACCACGCTCTGTTTTGGGGTGGTGAAGACATGTACGTCCACACTTTTGATTAACAGTACACTTGTAAATGGTGAATAATACAAAGTGGTAAAGTTACTGCTTTGTTCTCTTACTTAAGTGAGTCAACTTGAACTTGTAAGGTTACCTTTCTGAATAGGACCTTAGTGTCCTGAGTCAGCACAGTACAAACATAATCTTTCCGTTCTTCTCCGATCTTTTTCAGCTTTGGAAAGAGAACAGTGAGGTGTGCCTATTTCTATAGGTTCTTCAGGTGAAAAGGACTAGCAGACCCCTAATTTGACATCTCTGGATTAATAAGTGGGGGACCATATCTAACTGAGTCTCTTACTCTTTCTGCATTTGTTATTCCTCTGCAACAATCAGTGTTCGATAGGCAATGCTATTTGAATTACCTGGGAGAGACTGGGAGGATGTGGAGATCTCATAAGTTCATCCTTAGTCTCATCTTTTAGGACCATGGGGTTCTTTCTTCCCAGGTGGTCAGCGGGTAACTTATAGAACTGAGTCATGTAGGAGAAAACATCCAAATTTCCCTGAGAGATGTCACAAAGTACTTTTTCCACAGAAAGCTGGACGTTGAGTAATATTTAAGCAGGGTTCATCTGTAGACACAATGGGGTGCCCCAAGAAAAGAACGCTCCAAGCAAGTAGCTAATAAGATGCCTGCCCTAGATTTATCTGATGCAAATTCGACAGGACTAACTGCAAAATGCAATGTAGATTCACCTAAAAAGTCTTACAACTTAGTGGGGTCTCCAGAAAAATGGTGTGAACTAGAACTCTTCCCCAGAAAGTCTCCCATTGTAATATTGAAGACTTGTTTTAAGACCACATTCTTTGCGTGGACCTCAATCAACTCTTGGTTCTGCAGAGCAGCGGCCAAACCCATGGTATTCTTGGCTGAATACTTTTGTTGATTTCGGAACCAGTGACTGGCTGGGTGAGATGCTGCTTCATTTAGTATTTACCAAACCTGTGTGAGGTAGGACAACACCCTCTAGAAGCCTCTTTGTGCCACACTAATAAAACATATAATGAACTGAAGCATAAAAGAGCTGGTGTCTTCTGGAAGGAATCCCAAGACTGGAAGAAAGGCCTCAAAGGCATACAACCTCCAGCAAAGATGTAGGATAGAATAAAATTCTCTGAGATAAAACTGATAAGCCCGGAATGGTGGATCAAGAAGCTCAGAGAAAAGTCATAAATAAGCCTGATGAAAATAGTGCTGTGCATACCTCCAATACAGAGCAACAAGGACAAAAATTAGGAACAAACATCAAGACATGGAGAGAGTGAGAAACCATTCGAAAAATCAAACTTCAACAATGTTGTGATGCAGTGAAAACAGTTCTTTACCTCCTTACATAAGGTTAAACAGGATACGAGAGTGCGGAAAAAATATATGAATTAGGACGAGGGCATTTTTTGCAATATTGAAAGATATCACGTGTGACCAGCGAGCTGTGGGAGTCATTTCCAGAGGAGCCACCAACAACAAGAGTGCCCCAAGTTATGCTGTGTATGGCACAGGGTGTGCGCCTAATCTCCTATATGTATCGGGCACTTAGGGAGGACTTGGTAGCCCCGTCCCTACTGGTCCAGGCATGCTGGCAAAAAGCTCTAAGCGAGCCCCTATCGGAGTGGGAGTGGATCAAGGTGCATGAGGGAGTTAAGGGAGTGAGCTCTTATCCGCGGTTCAAATTGGTTCAATATAATTATATACATCAAACATACCTCTCTCCAAAAACACTAAGTAAAATATTTCCGGCCCGAACAGCCGAATGCCCCAGATGTGAAGAGGCAGATTTTCTCCATGTATTATGGCAGTTCCTGATCATAGCCTCCTACTGGACTGAAATCCTAGGTAAACTGGAAAAGGCCACAGGAAGGAATATTTCCAAAGAAATGAAGATAGTGATGTTGGGACTATTACCTACCCCCAAAAACAAGAGGTTAAGCAGGAGATTAGTAATGCTAGGCCTTATTTTGGCAAAAAGACAAATTGCGATATCCTGGAGGAGCCTCAATCAACCTCACATAAAAATGTGGCTGGGGGACTTATGTGAATGGGCGACAGCAGAAGCAATACGTATGAAAAAGTTTAGGCACGACAAAAAGTTAGAAGATGACTTAACAGCATGGACAGCAATGATAGCAGACATTACGAGCATGCAAACAACAATAGCAACACCTGCCAAATATACCCACAAAATAACACAAACATATAGGTGTGAGAGGAAATCGGTACACAACACTAAAATGGGAAACAGGTGACAAAATAAAATTCTAACTAAAACCTAGTAATACTACTGTGAGAGGTCTACGGAGCTGAGTGGGGTAAGAGGGTGGGGGAGGGGGAAACATTAAGTTAAGGAAATGGAAAAGTTTGATGTTGATAATAATGGTTGTATGTGGTAGCACCGAAATACGAGTTGGAAACGTTGAACTGTAAAATACTATGCTGAATAATATGTATAGAATGCTTATGAATCCTTAAATTATACAAGGACTAAACAAGGGTCCTAATGCTTGTACCAATAACCAATAAAAATATATTTTTTAAAACACGAAACTGAAAACAGAAAAACAGGTGCCATGTTGGATCTGGATTGACTATATAAAAACAAAGTTAAATCCAGAAACGACTAGCTAGAAGGGTCTGGAAGGCTGAAAGGCATATCCATTAGCGTGTAGCCAATTCACTCTATTCCAAAGGGGGTTTGCTGCCATTGCCTGTATGAAATGCTCCATCAGCACTTTAGTGGAATTACTGGTTCCAAAGTGACGGGTTGCTGAAGACTTGTGTCAAGGCTAAAACCGGCCAATGCTTGAAGACATGAGGACACTATCTGCTGAAGAAGGGATAGTGGGCATGGGACATCCAAAGAACAACACAGTGGTGAGAAATGTATCTGCCCACTGCTCTTCCAAGATGGCCTGCACTCCTCAGCAAACAATAGTCTGTAAATTTGACAAGTGAAGATTTCTTAATCTGGTACCTATGGTAGAAATGCCACTAGATATACTTAAACAATGACATGTTGTGGTTCCAGTTTGCCTTTGTATTAGGCACAAGCACACAAATGCCTAATAGAAAACATCTGTGTTTTTTTTCTAAATGAAAGGAAGTTTTGTATTTGACCAAAGGCTGCTAGTATCCCTTTGCAGAGGGATGAGAAACGTCTTTCCTCTGCAGAGGCATGTGAGGATAAGTGAGGATACGTTTCACATAAAAGGTAAGTGCAGTGCTTGAGAATCAGCAGGTAAGGCCGGTGCAATACCCCTAAAGAACTTATGATGTCAATGCAAAAATGTGAGCACAGGGGTCACATGGAGAAAGGTACATGGCCTTCCTGTCAATATGCAGTAACATTCTGAATTGTTTGCAGTGAACACATTAACCTATAATGTGATGATAGAGTGACTGATACCTTTCCAAGTCAGACAAAAGAAAATGTGGTGCAATATTTTCAAGTGGCAGCAACAGGTGGACATAATTAACTTTTCCTTTGGTGGGCATTGAATGTTTAGTGTTGAATTTAACTCTTGGACTCCTGACTAAAGACCTGATTTATATACTGAAAGACGGCCCATTTTCCAGCCAGAACAACAAAGTAAATTACTCCGCCTCCCTGGTGTAAGGACCGCCCAACAGATTTATAAATGGCTGCCAAGCTAGTGGTCATTTATAAAGCAGTGGCATGAACCGCCATCACAGCGGTTCATGTCAATGCATTTTGCTGTTTCATGTAGGGCTCAGTCAGCATGACAGATTACTGCACTAAACACTTTTCTTTTTTTATTTTGAAAAGGAAAATCCAGAAACAGGGGGAGGTCAAAAACCCAATGATCTTCTCACAATGGGAGTCGTCTCCCATGGCGAGGGGAGTATTTAGCAGTTTTCACTGCCCCTTACCGGCAGGGTGTTGTTCCTGACGGTGACGAACAGTGACAAATGAACTCTAATTCTGCACATCTACATTAGATGAGTGAAATTCAGGGGCGTAGCTAGAGCTTGTGGCGCCCGGGGCTACCCCTCAGATTGCCCCCCCCTCCTTTATTGGGGAAAAAGGACGGTGCGCACTTGAAAGATGTCCGAGTTTCCGAGAGACACGTAGTATTGCTGCTAACAGTTACCTCGATCATGCAAGTTACATGCACATACATGACACGGTCATTGGCAAACAACGTATATTTAACAAGGACCCCCTGAAGACATAGATAATGTAGTTCCTAGGTCAGGGTAAGAATCTCATGTGACAAAAAACAACCTAGGCAACCTAAGATATGAAAGACAGTAATTGATGTGAAGGGACACAGGCTGTCAATTATTATGAAAGCAGAATTTTATTCTCAGATTTAAAAACACAATAAACAGTGACATAAAACAGATTTAAAAGTATATTAATCAAAAATTGTTACAGAATAAAAATTCATAAATCCGACATAGTACATAAAGTAATTTATACAATAATTAATACATAGTATGAAACAAAAAAGAAACAAAATGTAACCAATTCCAAAATATTAAAAAATGAGTGGCCTAATGGTTCTCTACGCGCGTTTCGGCGACCAGCGCCTTCTTCTGGAGTTGCCACGTGATTTTCTAAGAGAGTAGAAAAAGTCATACAAAAAATACAATTATTTATGGCAAATGACCTGACATATTAAAAGTAACTGTACTTTTCATCAATAATTCGGCCATTACGTGAACCCTTCTATTTTACTAAATGACATCATATATTTAGTAGAACTATTAACCTTTGTTCATTTCCTTACTCATTCAGTTCCTTTCAGTGGGATATTAGTTAAATATATGGGTACTTTCTATTCTCTGTTGAAAATGGGAGGTAGTTGCAGAAAATCAACAACCTAGTTCTCTCATTTCCCATGACATATCAGTCATTATAGCTAGAATAGATAACTATTGGATATTGATTCATCGAATATGTACTTACAAGTAGTAGTGGAATGGGATTAGTACGGTGCGGATGATATGACGTTTCGTATTGTTGTCTTTATAAAACCTCGAGGCAGTCTTTGATAAAGCTTAGAAAAGATTTAAAAATTATAGTCAATTATTGGATTTATTCTGGTAGACACATATTTCTTCAGAGGCTTTAGAGAGTCAAACATCTCCATGGTTTTTTTTAAATTAGAAAAATATATACAACAAGTTCTATTGTTCCGGTAATTTCATTTTTTAGTATTGTGATATTAGGAGGTACTCTCATTTCAAATAGCTTCAATGTTTTCAAACAACTAATTCTATTATGGAAGGAGGCATTTTGTTCAGAATATATGACTGTTTAATTGCAGACAGTGTAATTACTACTAAGAATATACATAAGGCCGAGCCACTGAGTTTGCACAAAGACTGACATCTAACTAATAGGTTATTTCTTCCGTCATCTTTAGACTGTTTGTAGACAATGAGAAATTGGTTAATCTTGCCCCGATACAGGTATGACATCATGCTCTTATTTTGACTTTCGATAAAATACAATGTCTTAATAGATCTCTCTGCGTAAAAAGATAAATGCAAGAGATAAATTTAGAGAGGGCATGCATCTATGTCACTATGGTGATATGTATTATGGGTAAGTTCGACCTAACTTACCCTCAACTTATGCGACAGAGCTCATTGATTCTTTCAAAAGGATGTAGTTGTTAGCGTCTCAACGGCGAAGAATGATGGATCGCAAATATAGTTTTAGTCAGATATAGTGTATTAAAAGATCTCCCTGTCTGGAAAAACATGGGAGATAAGTTTGAGACGAACCTGTGTTTGAGACAAGAATGTATTAATGTCATGTAGTGTTTTAAGTATGTTAAGTCAAGTCGGACTTACTCGACAATAGACGACAGGGCTCCTTCATTCACTCGAAGGGATGTACAGACTTGCGTCTTGGTCCAGGAGGCGAATCTTCAGTGGGTTTATATCAATTATTATATTTTAAAAGATCTCCCTGCCTAAAGAAAATAGGAAGCGGATTTTAGAAAGAGACATGTTGTCATTCTTTGGCGGTGATTCAACTATGGGGCCAAGCAGAGATTTAACTAAAGGGCAAGGCGGGTCAGCTATAACTTACCCGGCAATAACCAGCAGGGCTCCTTAAATCCCTCGAAAAGATGCAAGGAATCGCGTTTTGTTCGGGGAGGTGGGCGGCTCTTGAAAAGGGTTTACATCAATTGTTATTTTTTTATATAAGATCTCCCTGCCTGTAAACAAATATATATATGAAATAGGTTTTAGAGAGAAACGTATTTTCATTCATTAGCGGTGATTAAACTAAGGGGCAAGGCGGGTCAAATTTAACTTACCCGGCGATAGAAAGCAGGGCTCCTTAGTTCCCTCGAAGCACTGCAAAGACTCGCGTCTTGATAGGGGAGGTGGACGGATCTTGGATCGGATTTACGTCAATTAAAAATGTTATTTTAAAAGATCTCCCTGCCTATAGAGAAATATATAGAAGATGGTTTTTAGAAAAAAGGCATATTTTTATTCTTTAGCGATGATTTAGCTAAGGGGCAATGCGGGTCTGGATTAACTTACCCGAGGATAGACAGCAGGGCTCCTTGATTCCCTCGAGGTACCGCGCAGGCTACGTCTCGCGTCTCGACGGGTAGAGATGATAAAATGGGAGTTTGTCCACGGGTCTCTCGCTTTTATATTGGTAATTCTAGTTCAAATAACTTCCAGCTGAAAAGATGTTTATATTGCGGAAGGTAGAAGTAGGACTATCTTTTTTAGATGGGACCTTCGTCGAGATAGGACTACTCCTTCTGTTGTTTCGATTGATCCATGGCATCCATTACTAAGAGGTGCGGGGATCGAGACTAAAAATAGATAACGGACTAACCAACTTCTGTTGTTTCAATTGATCCATGGCATCCATTCCTAAGAGGTGCGAGGATCGAGACTGAAGGTAAATAATGGACTAACTAACTTCTGTTAGAGATCTAGCATTCGTGATAATGCACTATTATATAAATTTATACAAAAAAAGGTTAGTCCGTGGTAGAAAATAGAGAGAAACCAATAAAGAGAAAGTGGAAAATTGATATAGTTTAACACCAAAATGCTGGTGTGCATACACATATGGGGCAAAGGATTCATATTTTTAGTAACTCAGATGTCATTTTCAAATTATGATTGAATTTGAAAACAACTGGAGGGTGAAAATAGTTTTCTTACAAAAGGGATGATGAAGGTATTGAACAGCGCTTAAACAGACATAATTGTTTTTACTTAATTAAGAATTGTCTATTCTATCTACAGAATTGCCCCTTTCCTTTCTTCTTATATAAGTAAAAACAATTATGTCTGTTTAAGCGCTGTTCAATACCTTCATCATCCCTTTTGTAAGAAAACTATTTTCACCTTCCAGTTGTTTTCAAATTCAATCATAATTTGAAAATGGAAGCCGATGACTCAAAGGTCAAAGCGTAACCCGATAGCTCCATAGTGCGGTGAGTGGTGTTCGCCGCAGGCTCACTTGCGGCCCCTGTCGCCATGAGGCCTCCGAGGCGTTGCCGAGCAGTGCGTGCTTCCCTTGATGTAATAGGGCTGTCAGGACAGCCAGGAAGTGAGGTGGACCGGCATCGACTTAATCCCTTGGTGCAGATGGGATCCGATAGCATGTGAATCAAGCATTTAGCGTGCAGGGCCACCAGAGTTTACAGACAGTCTTTTAAAGCATTATCAACCAAATTCTATAATCACTGAAAACTTGAAACACAGACAGCAGACACACCAAATATTCTCTAAGTTGTCCAGCAATACTCTGTCATGAATACAGAGCCAAATAAATGAAATTACAAAATCCACCGTGGGAATATCGGCCTGAATTTCAACCTGGGGTACCCTGGTCACTTTGATGAATACGTTGTGTAGCTAACGAGCCAATACATCATTTTAATTAGGTCTGCCTACTGAAGTTCCAAACTTTCTCAAGGTTATGCATCTCTGCAACGTTTTTGTCAGGCAGCCTGCCTGCCACTGACTTTAGTAGTGTTGTTACTTTTGTCAGGTTACAGGAGGGAGCACTAGTGTTAATGCCCTTCCATTTCTGGTGCTCTGCGGCAGTTTCAAGAACCTCTTGGAGTTTCTTGTTGCTCAAATTGCTATAATTTCTCATATTTATAAGTTTCCCTCGTATTCATTGCATGATTTTGCTCGCCAGAAAGTGTCACTCATAGTCGTTGAAATGTCACCCATAATTTCACTGAAATTATGAAAATGTCACACATGGCAATCTGAAACCTTGGCAGCTATGTACAGATAATAGTATTTAGGGAATATTCTCCACTTCCAGCTAATCTAGTCGCACTTGGACCCACTCTTCGTTCTGTAGACCCTGTTACCCATTGCCATACTGATTGGAAATGGATGGAAATAGTAGATGATAGAAAACATTCCCTTTAGTAAATTACACTGCTGCTGTTTTTCCGTGATGCAGTTGAATTGCTGAGCTGCATTCTCCTGGTATTTTCAATCCTGGAATTCTATAGGAACCCCACCACTTTTATATATTAGCAGCTTGCCAGTGGTTGCAATTAACATCCTGTGATTCTGGGCAGATCATTTGATCTCACAGTACCTATAAAAAACAAAACAACCATAGGCATAGCCAATAGGTCACGTATTTCGCCAGAGCTATTGGCTTTGCCAATGACCGTGTCATGTATGTGCATGTAACTTGCATGATCGAGGTAACTGTTAGCAGCAATATTACGTGTCTCTCGGAGACTCGGACATCTTTCAAGTGCGCACCGTCCTTTTTCCCCAATAAAGGAGGGGGCGGCAATCTGAGGGGTAGCCCCGGGCGCCACAAGCTCTAGCTACGCCCCTGAGTCTGAGCCTGGCAAGAAAACTTTGTGCTGCTGCCTGGGGCCCGGATCGGCCGGTGCACGGTACACAGCCAAATGACAAGGCACCAGTCTGTGCTAGAGCCCGCCGTGGCCGCTACGGGCCTCGGCCTCCAGTCAGTCAGTGCCGGCCGCCTCCAAAAAGGTGCCGCCTGGGGCGGACCGCCCCCCCCCGCACCCCCCTAGCTCCGCGGGTGGTGAAATTACAGGTCTGCCTTTGATGGCCCTTAGCCTCCGCCATGATTAAACCTATAGGCCACCAGCATTTAAATTGGGAGGTCAATTTTTTGGGTGAATTGTACAGTCCGTCACCGTTGCGATGGAGAAGGCATACCTCCAAGATATAAACTAGGCCCTATGTTTTGAGCATTTACAACTAGCTAATTTCACAACCAACAAAAATCATGTTCTATATTTTGACATTATGCCACATGAGCCTTTGTTTATGCATCAAGTCTAGAGTCCTCACAATGTGCTGAGGGAAATTCTTGTTTTCAGTCTCCCGATGCCCTTGAAACCTCAGGAGGATCTTAGTCACCCGGGCACACATGCAAAAGTGGAATGTGTAAGTAGAGACACCTCACCAACAACGTAAAAAAAGTGATTTGCAAAAATGAGATCTGTGGTGTTCCACAATTAACGAGGTCGGTTCTTATGTAAAAAAAAGGGCAGCCTGAAAATGTTCTTGATATATCGCAGACAAAAAATATTTGAATCAAGTATGTACAACTTCCTGCAAAACTGTAGACCAACAGCAATCAAGCAAAATATTGTGGTCAACGATGTAAAAAAGCCACTAACAGATCTTGGTAAACCAGGGTGATGGCACCATCACCAGGAGTATCTGAACTAAGATCGTCAGAGGGTACAGTAAGTATTTATTTGGAACCTCTGGCTGGGGATAAAACCTACATGAAAATTATCAAGACACCGGAAAACTCAATAAATCTCTAACGTTTTGAGGAGAAAGAAGTCTAGAAGACCTCCGTGGTAGCTGTCACCACAGGGATGAGGCAATAACATGCTGGATCCTCTGTACTTTTCTTCACAGAAAGAACAATGTCCGAACAACAAGATGGGTTATTATGGCCATATGACACTATGGCCATATGGCATAACGGAAAGTGCCAACGCTTTCAAAATATTAATGCAGCTGGTATACATCAGTCGGAGAACTGCACTTCATTTTAGATATAGGTATATTAATGTGTTCTAAAGTATTGGAAACAAAAATTTTGAAAACCAGAAAATTTGCTTTTACGAGGGGGGTCAGGGAAGCAAAGCCAGCAAGGCCAACATGCTCGCAAATTTTAGAAACCCCGACTTAACAAACAAATGCAATGCTAATAGCATGGATGACTGTGAAGAAAAGTCCTTGATAGTGGTACATGTTCCCTTACTTATAACGAGCCATCAAAAAACCATTGGAATAAAAAGTATTTCTAGGGGCAGTTTTATAGGCTCAACATAGCTTTTATGACAAACTTTCATGGCAGAATAATAGATTGTTTACCATTTGATTTCTGATACTTTAGCCTGGGATTTTAAAGCTTCAAAACACAGCTAAAGCTAGGTTGCTAGTTTGTTCTGAGGATGCATAAGATTTTCTTTTATTTTTCTTTGAATAGTACATCACTTACAAAGTAGTTATCCAAAAGTTCTCTTTGCCATTAACCGTTTTTTTTGTTTGTTTTATTGACAGAGTTTTGCTTTGAGAACCTGCACACACCCAGTCTTTCCACATGCTCTCTTCTCCTCCCTCTTTCCCTCTGAGTGTATTGTTTCAGTCATTCACCTCTGAGAGCTGCCGCCACTGAAGGGCCTACCTCCTATTGCAGCCATCCACCTGGAGATAGATTACACAATGGGCATTTGCAGCAAATATTTTGCACCCAGGGAACTTTGATATTAAATAAGAAGCCATGGACTCTTGTGTGGTCCCTTCTGTGATATGGATTGTGTTGCTGCAAAATATATACCAGTGGAAAGGCAAAAGGATGTTCCATCATCTGAATGGCAACAATGCCACATGTAAATGAGGTAATGTCTTTGCCCTTCCACCCATACCATTTTACACACAAAGGTGGAATGGTACACAGCCATCAGAAGGTCAGCAGGCAGCCTACATGAAGTATGCTGATTGTGTACCACACAATCATTACAGCCCCAGAGGACCCAGAGACCCCAGTAGGCATCTTCGCTTAGGGGGGTGCAGTCTAATCTGCACCTGCTTGTGGGAGATTACCTCCCCCTATTGAAAATGAGGCTGGGCCTAAACCCCACCCAGGTGGCGAGCTTGCTCCCTCCTTGTCAGCCTTGTCATACAGCATCCCTTTCCACAAGAATCATTCCAGGCACAACTGATTAAGGTGCATCAAAGGCTGCAGTTTATTTTCAGAACATGGATTTTACATCTCGCAACATACTGGTTAGTCATTTGCAACCCATGCTCATTTTACATTACATTCATGTAACACATTGGCCTCTCCAGGGGTAGACATTTGTCGTAATAGTAGTTACCTTCTAGCTGAAAGCCCAGTAAATGAAAGCTGTCTGGGTGCACTGGCAGTAAGAGGAAGGCTGACTCAATATCTGCCTTGGCTAAGAGGCCCCCCCACACTGCCCACTTAATCAGCTCCACTGCATCGGCTACTGAGACGTATGCCACTGACCAGCTGCCTTGCTCTAGCCAGTCATTTATGGAATCCCCTTGCGGGTGTGATATGTGATGTATGCGTCGGAATTTCCCTGCCTCTTTCTTTGGCACCACCCCCAAGGGAGACACCATGAGATTCTTCCGTGGGGGCGGCGCAGGGGCCTGCCACCCTCCCCAGTTGTACCTCCTTACCCACCTTCTGCCTGGCCACATCTGGGTTGTCCCGTATGGATTTTAGATTGCGGCCAAGCTGCGGGCCAACAGACTCATGTAAGGAATGGGGAACCCGTATATGAAACACTCTGCTAATCGTTGCCTGCCTGTCTCATTTGGGTAATTATTAAGTAATGCCACTAATCTCCCTATTTTTATGGGGGGCAGTGATTTCCCCTTCTCCTGCCCCCGTTGCTTCCTGCGCCTGTTTACACCCTCTGCTAATTTTTGTTGTTGACCTTTTCTCTGCTGTACCCTGCCCCCTATGACTGTTTGCAGTGGGCAGCGGGGTGGTTGCCCACGCTGTTCTCGCAGCTGTGTTTAAATGCAATGGTGGCTCGCTGAGGGAGTGCTGCGGGCAGTAGGACGGGAGGGGGAGGTGTAGGGTGGGGGCGTAGTGAAGTCCAACGTACGACGGACAGGAGTAAGGTAAGGAATTCAATAAATAAAGCAATTGACCTTGCGCTCACTGCAATGCCAACTCAACGATGCAGGCAGCGCAAGGTAAATTGTTTTATTTATTTAATTACTTAGCTTACTCCTGTCCGTGGTACGTTGGACTCCACTACCCCCCACTCATCCCCTCTCCCGCCCCGATGCAGCACTCCCTGAGCAAGCAGCCAAAGTTTAAATCTGTAGGCGTGCCCCATTTATATTCCTCCTTATCGTACTTCAAGCACGTTGCCGTGCAGTCCCTTCCAGCCTTCCCTCCCAGCAGGCCCCTGCCCATGGACCCTTGTACCTGACCCTCGTATTTCCCTTTGAACCCTGAGGGACGAACATTGTGCTCCAGCGCACCTAACCTCTCCCTGGCTGCCACCATATGATTTGTGAAGCCTTCTATATCTTGGTGGTCCCACTCTATCACTGGCCAAGTCTGCATCTTTTCCCTGAAGCCCTCATTGTACCGTAACCAAGCTTTCCCTTGGTACTTCTGTAGTGCCTCATCCACTTTTTGCTCTTGCAGGAACAAGGCTGTTCCCTTTGGGGGAATATGTCTAGGAAGACGCATGCCAGGGTTCTAAAGGACCACAGACAATTCTATATCAATTTCTCAATTCTGTGTTTGCACCTATCTATCCTGTCCTCATCCTTTTTATCCTGTACTGCTAAATCCAACCCGCCTGGCACACTTTTAGAAAGGAAAATATGTTGATCTATTGCTTCTGCCAGATTCGTTCCTTCACTGCTAGTAGTATCAGGTTGGCTAGTCCCATTAGACGAATGGTAGTGGTTGGGTCCCCTGGGGACGGGCATATGTATTCGCTGCAGGGTTTGCCCGCTGGCCCTTTCCCTTCCCCTGCTCCAGCGTTGCCCGGGTGGGCTCCCCTAGTTGCCTTCGTGCCATCTGGATTGCTTAAGTTTGCCACCCCCCTGTCCGCGCTTCCCCTGCTCCCAGCATCACCTGGGTTGTCATGTGCTGACCCTGTTTGCCACCTGCTTACCTCGCTCTGAGGCACAGCCTGGCTGGGCCCTTCACTCCTGGGCTCACTGCCGTCCCTCGTGCACCTCATCCCCAGGTGTGTACTCCCATCATATTGCGTGCCTGGCCTGGGCATGGCCACCAGAGCATCCATGATGCCAGGTGTGGGGGTTTCTGTTGAAAGAACATCTGCCCACAAGCTTGCCCTTGAAATTCCCTTTCCCTCTGTCCTCCCCTCTGATTCATTGGCCAGGGGGGCTGGTAACCCCACAGCCGCTGCGCTGCATAGTTACTCACCCCCATTTGAGTACCATCGTTCGCAATGTGCCCTGGAGCCCCCTCGAAACCTAGAGCTCGCCCCAGCCCATGAGTGTGCAACCTGCCCCTTTCGCTCAGCGTTTGTTGCTCACCATTCGTGGCCAATACTTTGTAGCTTGCCTTGCTGTGTGCCTCCTAAGGGGCCGTTGTCGTGGCTACAGGCCCCTCCTTGCCGTCCCCTCTGCTGTAACCTTCTGTTTCATTGTTCTCCTCCTCTTCCAGGGGTGTAGTTGTCATGTTCCTGCCCCTTCTCATGTGCCTTCCGAGGTTGGGGCTTGCAGCAGCATGCCTCCACGCTGTGGGGGGCTGCTGCATTTTTGCTTATGCCCCCTTGCCCAGCCCGGTGGGGGATGCTGTTCTGGCTGCATGCCCTCTCCAACCGGGCCCACTGGACTAAGTTCTTCTGGGTGGGCTCGAGCTGTTGCTGACTGTTCTCTGCCGATTCCCGGGGCGAGACCATGCGGCAGAGCAGACAAAAGCAGTGGAGGTGTGTCCAGCTATGTTCGCCATGCCACTGTACACCGCTCTGCCCTCTCGTTGCAACAGAGGTCCTCACTCGCCAGGCAGCTCTCTGCTGGTGCCGACCGGTGGGTAGATACTTGTCCTCCTGGTGGCTCTGTCCAGCCTCAAACAAGGCGATTGGCCACTTCTCCTCCGTAGCGATGGTCCTTCCCTGACCCGTGTCTCTACTGGCACTGCATATGGAACTGCAGTTTAAAATCGCAGCTCCATGTTTCACTGATGCACTATTGTTAGCACAGTCGTAAACTGTCAGAATTTGTACTTGCACTGGAGAGCGCTCATTTTCTTCTGTAATCAAGCGCATTGTCCCTGTCTACATCGGGCACAGTGTGTTTTTAAAATTTGGGACTGTCTAAAGCACACACACTTCACTTTGAAATGTTCACTGCAAGAGTATGAGCTCAGAATACAGGTAGAGGTAACCCCTGCTCTGATCTGCGCCAGTGCACATGTTCATGATATCGCATAGGCTACCTCCATCGAAGGCCTGTGCCACAACCGACGCCGAGCCCCCAGAACAGAACTGGTTTTCGGCCCCAAGAATGGGAAGACACCCGCATCCCCCCGCGGTGGCTGCCAGAGAGGCGCCACCCCCCGGCCAATGGGGGCCCAGGCACCATACAAACCGCCCCAATGAGGGGAAACCACGAGCGAGGCCAGAATGAGCTGGGGGAGGATATAAGCACTGCTCACCCAGGTAAGCTCCTATCTTTTGGAAATATTTGTTGAAAATACCTGTTGAAGATCGTGCAGAGAATCTCTGTCTGGAACCAAGCCGTCCGGGTGACCGCCATGCTGCAGAGGATGACCACGTGCCCACCCCTGTGCCTTGGTGGTAGACTCGCCATCCTCAACCAGGAACAGCCTTCCACATTCCTGCTCCCATACTCGAGTCGGCGGATTGCAAAAAAGGACGACGGGGTGCCTATCCCGGCATCCTCGAACGAGCGGAGCACCTTCCATCTGCCGCTTACCATCTGCCACCCCCATCAGGGAAGCATCGCTCCACGCCAGGCAACCTTGTCCGGTTTTCTGAGGGAGGATCACCCACCTCTGCTGGCACAAAGAAAGGAAGCAGATCGAGTGCGGCTGAAGAAGGAAGCCACTTGCAGGGTCTGATGCGGCAGCAGGAAAGGACAACCGTGTGGCTGTGGAAAGAAGCCGTTTGCGGGCCTGAGGCGGCGGCAGGAAAGGACGACTGGGTGCCTACCCCAGCCTCAAGCGCTTCTACGAGGACAGACGGGGCAGGAGACACCAGGCAGAGTGAGTCCAGTGCCGGTAAGACAAGCAGCAGCCAGCGGAGGGCGGGAGGAGTGGGCGGGTGAAGAGCTGCAGGGAACCCAGCCTCGCTCCCGGCCTCAACGGCCCAGCGCGCACACCTGTGATGACGAACACGCGCCCGGCAGCCTAAAGGGGCAGGCAATGTATTAAAAGGTAAAGTGGCAGGACATGCACGGGGCCAGCAGGGGAGACGGCAAGAAGCATAGGAGCTACCCCTCTTTTTCTCACGTGCTGTGTAACTAGCGCGCACCCCTAACGGGGGGGGGGCAGGCTGCGGTGGTGTGTCGGGGAGCACAAGAATGGCTGTCCCTTCCAAACAGGGCGAGTGGCTGGAGTAATCAAGCGTGATTTGGTGCATAAAAGCGGTGGTAGAACCCGCGCCTGTTGGCAGAACTTTGGGTGGTGACATTCTTGGGGCAGCACCCAGCTTCAGGGACCTCAGCGTCTCCAGCCAGCACCCCGCTGAGACGCTGCTGAGAACACACCTCTATTTGGTCCATAAAACAGGTGGCAGCGCCCCACCTTGGGGATTTCTGCATCAGCACAAAGAATGGCAAAGAGGGGGAATAAACGGCAGCAGGAGGATCTTGGTAACCTGCTGAGAAGGATCCGGGCAGCATCTGAGGTCCATGGAAGCGGCTGGCTGCAGCCCCACCTGTTGGACTACACACACGAGGGGACAAGTAGCCAACAGCGGAACCACATCATCGCAACTGCTGCCAAGAGGAAAAGGCGGGCTCCAGCCAAACTTTTGCAAGCAACAGCTCCCAAGAAAGCTCCCCAGAGGAAGGCCCAATGACCTGTAACCAACACTGCGGCAGCAGGACCAAGCAGGTGGATCAGTGACACGGCAGCGAGTGGTGAGCAGATCTGTGCTATAGTACACGAATGTTTTAAAACTATGGCACCACTGTTGCTAAAAAGCCTAGGCACGGGGCTGCGGGAGCCCAAGCAGAAAGGAGACAGAGGGGCACGCAGGGAGCAGTGGCAACAGGCGCCCTAGCAGATGAGGAGGTTTCTGGGTTGCCTTGGCACCTTATAGACCCAAGGTATGCATGTCTGAACTCATTAGGGGGCCAGGACGGGCGAGAGGCCAGGGGAGACACAGGGTCACCATTAACAGCTTGGGGGGATACCACCACGCCAGGCACCACACCCGCGGCATCCCAGGCAGCTGATCCCTGTGCATTGCCTTCACCTGGCCCAGCATCTATGATCACCAGGGCCACAGGTCTAGCATGCCTCATACCACTAGCGGTTAAGGAGAGAATTTGGAGAAAGGAGTTTATCGATATCTTCTCACTGCTAGAAATACAACTAGAATGCCTGGACCGGACAACACGTGATAGGAAGGATGAGGATAAAAGGTAGAGGCGAAGAGAGCGCAAGGAAATAAATTTCGACAACTGGCTAGATGCATTCATAATCATGACCTGCATCATAGTGGAGAAATTCCCGCGCTGCACAGCTGACCTATGGCTTTATGAAGCCAACATCCTTAAGGCAGAGAGACAATTTTCAGGCGATGCCTGGCTATAATATGACAAGGGTTTCAGGCTAAAAATGCAAATGCACCCAGAAATGGAGTGGAACGAGGAGGATGTGTCTGGCTTAGTCCATAAGATGATGGTAGCTAAGGAGGCCAGGTCCTGGGCAGGGAGGAGCGAGCAGTCCTTGCAGAAAGGGAAAAGGAAGCCTTTTCAAAAGCCTAAGCAGTTTGGCACATGGAAAGTGCCACACACTAATGGACACCAGCAATCTGTTGGAAGCTCAAGGCGAACGAATGCACTTACGGGGCACTGTGCAAGTTCCAACATATCTGCTCATCCTGTGGGGGGAGGCACCTTGTGGCTGGGTGCAAGCGTAGGAAGGAACACTAGGGAGATGGGAAAGAGAAAAAGAAGCAGTGAGGAGTACACTGAAACCACAGGGGCCAAATGGGTGTGTGAAAGACAGGCCAGCATGGTCCCCTATCAACACCCAACAGTTGCTCAAGCTAGCCAACAGATATCATAACAAGACGGACGCGGAGATTCTAGTTCACAGCTTTGAGAAAGGTTTCCCCATCCCGTTTTCAGGCCCCCTCCCTCCGAGCTGTTCCTGAAACCACAAATCAGCTTCACTGCACCTAAGGGTGGTGGCGAAGAGATTAGAGAAGGAGAGGTCCTTGGTAGAATTGAGGGATACCTCCCCTTCCTCATGAGCAAGGAATTGGTGATCTCCCCACTAAGGGTGGTCCCCAAGAAAGACAGTACAGTATCAGTTAATCCACCACCTGTCATTCCCCGACAGCACCTAGGTGAACAACGGGATCAACACAGAAGTATATTTAGTCAGTTACGCCACAATAGACGATGCCATCAACCTAGTTAGAGCAACAGGCCGAGCGCTCATGGCAAAGGCGGACATCGAGTCCGCCTTCTGCCTACTCCCGGTCCACCCCTCGAGTTTCCACCTACTAAGTTTCCGGTGGGAAGAAAAACGGTATTTTGACAAGGCTATGCCGATGGGGTGCTCGGTATCATGTGCATACTTTGAGATGTTTAGCACCTTTCTCAAGTGGGTATTGCACGCCAGGCATCCATTGGGTGGGAAACTCCATTACCTGGACGATTTCCTTTATCACAGGCCCGGCAGGGTCAGCAGAGTGTGGCGACACATTGGCAGCATTCGTGAACTTGGCAGAGGAACTAGGGATCCCCTTTCAGCAGACAAAACAGTTTGCCCGATGACCGCAATCACATTCCTAGGAATAGAACTAGACTTGGTCTCCGGGATGTCCAGGCTCACCCCAGAAAAGGTGGAGGATTTCAGGGCAGAAATTAGAGGCCTGTGTGGGCGGGAGAAGGCAACACTGAGGGAGCTCCAGAGGCTCATAGGCAAGCTGAACTTTGCAGCCTTAGTAATCCCAGCAGGCAGTGCATTCGCCAGACGCTTAACTCTGTTAATGTGTGGGCTAACCCATAAGCATCATCATGTAAGGCTCGAGGCAGAAGTCAAAAAAGATCTGCGAATGTGGGACACTTTCCTGACAGACTTTAACAGATTGCTGATATGGAGGGATGGCTGGGTAACAAGCAAACAGATTGCGCTGTTCACAGACGCTTCAGGTAGCACAGGCTTCGGGGCTCTCCTGGGCAAAAAGTGATGCGCAGGTCAGTGGCCTAGCAGTTGGTGCAAGATGGGCATAACCAACAATATTACCTTTTTGGTCCTATTCCTTATCATAGTTTCACTCACAGTGTGGAAGCAGGACTTACATACATGAAGCTGACACTATGGTCTGACAATAAGGGGGTAGTGCAAGCAATTAATAGAGGAACAGCCAGGTGCCCAGTTACATTATGATTAATGCGCCAACTGGTTAAATTGCAGTTGGAAGGCAACATGGACCTGAGAGCACGCCACGTACCGGGAGTGAAGAATGAAGTTGAAGACGCCCCGTCCAGAGCGAGGATGGCAAAGTTCAAGGATCTAGCCCCTTGCACAGAGCGGAACATGACCCCTTTCCCGGGCCTGCTGTGGGACCTGGCGGGGTAGACTTATCAGAGCTGATCAGCCAGGCACTCGCCCCGGAGGCAGCCAGGAGATGTAAGACTGTGATGCGGGTAGGGGGCATCCAATCCCTGGGTGATGTTGTAAAAACTACGGTCAGGGACAATCAATATTTGCCCGGCGGTATCGCCTCTTTAACCCACAAAATATTAATTAATGAAGAGGCAGGCGCTGGAGACTGGAAGGCAGGAAACAAGGTTTATTCTCTCCGGAGGAGAACACATCAGTTCAGACAGCCAGTATCGTCACGAGGTGCTCTAACCGCATCTCTGAGGCCTGGCCTCTTATACACAGTTTATGAATTTTATTGCAGGTAACACATTCTTGTAATGCTTTGAAGTATGAAAGGACATCCTCGGAATCTCCCCTTCAGGCCTGTTCCCACACACATTTACAGTTGAAGTCCCCACCCCGGTCATAATAGGTGATGATTATCGCGCAGCTGGACATTCCGCCGATTCACGGAATGTGTGGGGTTGATCGGATATCATAGGGTGGGGGCTTTGATCAATTCGAGGGTCCTTTAATTGGGGGAAGCTTCCTACTGTACGGGGGGGCAATA
The DNA here is from genome assembly GCF_964261635.1 of Lissotriton helveticus. Classification (NCBI taxonomy): domain Eukaryota; kingdom Metazoa; phylum Chordata; class Amphibia; order Caudata; family Salamandridae; genus Lissotriton; species Lissotriton helveticus. Next base: position 535,633,671 of record NC_136069.1, on the reverse strand, counting down.
AACAGTATCCGCAGAGCTAGGTGGCGGCCTGAGAACGAGGAAGACAAACGGGCACACAGGAAAGGGGGTTTGTATCAAAGGGCCTGGGACCATGAAAGGAATGAAGGGAGGTGTCGCGCTGGGAACAGGATGGGGTTCTGAGGCAGAGCTGCGCTGAAGAGGGGTTTATGACCCAAGGCATGCGAGAGCGGGGGGTGGGGGGGGTTGTGAGGGCGAAGGGCTGTGCTGGGGGCCAGCGGCGTGCAGAGGGTGGTTCTGATCGAGGCACCTAAAATGGCGGGTGCACACGACAAAAAGTGTGGCATCAGGGGAAAAGCGTACTAATTTTCCACAGTCCTCCCTTTAACATATCCAAGACATCTTGCTGGCCTATTTCCTATCCATGTCTACTGTGGCGGTCATAAGTAAAGAAGTAGGAACCTAGGTGGAGGAGCTATAAACATTACATTTAAAATCGATAAACTCGTTTGCAGGAAAGTCATAGTAATGCAATATCGGACAAAAACGATTCTGTAGTGAGGGCATTGAGTACATTTCATAGATGCTTATAGTCATTCGGAATGTGAACTGATAGGTTATTACATATGTAAGTTCTGTTCATATTTGGTTGGAGCATAATCAATACAATGGTGGCTGGGAGAGAAATGAGACGTAGGAAAAAACAATAATCAGGGGTGTCATTGTTCGAAGGGGAGGTCCTATTGTCATGGACCATTATTAGTGAGTTCTCAGCATTCTTTGTCGTCTTCTGTTGGCACGGTGGAGCACCGGCGGTGGAGCTATGTGTCCAGCTCTATTCTAGGTCCCGCGTTGCAGGGCATGACCTTTTCCTCGCTTTCCTGGTCTAAAAGGTCCTTTTCGCCCTGTGTCCTTTTGAGTCGATTGTCAAAAAGTTCAGGTGGAAGAAGTGTGTGTGTGTGAGTAGTCCTTAGGGTAGGTCGGAGAAAAAGGGATGGAGCAGGGCCAGATCGGGAACAGACCAGGGGGACGGAAAATTTTGGTAGGCGGGCCCACGACCGAGTTCAGAGAGCGGGGACTTTTCGGCACATGTTGATCGTCGAGCAGGGGCATCAGGTCAGCCCTTTCCTCTCATTTTGTCGGAAACAGTGCCTCGTCCTGCAAATCCTTACTGTCGCGGTCTCGCCTTGGCCAATGTCGCAGATGTTCCACGATCTGTAGTCAGGCCGCGTGCTCCCACATCCGGTCTCTCTCTCCACCGACAGTGGTACCCTTAAATGAGTTTGAAAAGACAGTCTTTAGAGAATTGGCAGAGGAAGGTAATCACATAAGTCTATTTCTCTCCCAGCTCCAAGCAAATGAGAAACATCCGTTACATTGGGGTTCACAACCAACATATAAATAATTGATGATGGGCTTGCTGGATTTCCTATAACTTTCTTTCGTAACTATTTCTGTGGTGTTTGTTGGTGTTACATTCATTGTCGTGGTACGAGATCTGGTACCTATTCATTGCATTTTGTTTATTACAGTCACATCAGTTCTTCTGGCAGAGACCCACTTTCCTAGTACGAGCCTTACGAAGCTATACCGTTCTCCAGGGCTTTATATTTTACGAAAAGTGCAACGTGCTATCACCATGGTCTGATAGGTATCGTAATGAGGAACGAACATAGGCTAAACAATTTTCCATTCGATCAATGCATCCTACCTCTCAGCTAAACATTTTACTTCTAACAGGGTTTATTGCAACAATTTCTTCATTTTGGTCTAATCTTAACTTTGCAAACATCATTCTAATTCCTACATGGTCTCTTACAACCTGACTACTTCATTAAAAAACCGAGGTCTTATGGAAAACAACTAGGAACATAGCAAACTGTGGTGAGGGACTATCGTCTTGCTTTGTGTCATGAGGGCGTTATCTAGCAGAAGGCCACAGTTCAGTTGGTAAGCGTTCAGTGACATTTCTCGAATTCTAAACTCTGTAGCTTGCTCATCAACAAATCATTTCTAGGAACAACGGCTGGCCTGTGTTAGTCGTAAGTCGACCCATCTCTTACAACCGGGGGTGAGGGACATTTTAAAAACTCTCGTCCGGGGCAGCTGATACAAAACCGAGGGCGTTCTGGGAAGATGGGGATGTTTCGGTCACTTTTACTGTCTGGGTATTGAGACAATTCGGGACGGGGAAGGTCGCGTTATCTGAGGCATTTTTGTTTATCATAGAAGCCACTGACATGTAGTTCCCTTATTACGGGTCAGATTAGGGAACCTCAGTCGTCTTACCTGTCCTTTCCCTTTTGGCCAATTCTAGGTTTCATCAATTTTTAGCAGAAAGGAGAGGTAGTGACGCGGCATTAGGGTGATTTTATATAAGACAAGTTTTGTGCAAATACTTGCGGTATTGGAGCCAATTGGGTGGTGCACCAGGGGTGGCGGTTTGCCAATTAGGTGCTGGTCGTTCGGAAGAGTGAGAGTGTGGAGGAGAGAGAGAGAGAGAGAGAGAGAGAGAGAGAGAGAGAGAGAGAGAGAGAGAGAGAGAGAGAGAGAGAGAGAGAGAGAGAGAGAGAGAGAGAGAGAGAGAGAGAGAGAGAGAGAGAGAGAGAGAGAGAGAGAGAGAGAGAGAGAGAGAGAGAGAGAGAGATGTGCAACAATAGGCTAAATAGTACACGTGCGACATGGGGAGTGGCCGTGTATTAAGATAGGCTATTCAGCGCATTACACAACATGAGACATTACGGGTCTGTGTTAGAATTTCGAAAGCATGCAGTTTGGGACGGACGAGCATTAGGCCGGGTACAGGGGACATGCATTGAGTAAAAGACACCATTGTGTCGCACTTCTCGCACTCTCGGTCCTTTGACTAGTTAAGTCAGCGCTTCAGTCGCACAAAAACATTTTCTCATAGTTTCAGACATACGTGACACGTGCCCATTCACGCAACACGGATTAGGGGTGATCGTGTTTCATCATATCATACAACTTATTGGCTTTTTCGTTACAAGAGCAGTTTGTGGGTGTGCTTAGGTGCCACCTTGCAGCGTTAGTCCGCTTCGTGTATCAGACATGGCAAGGCTTCAGATCTTCACCATACCTCAGTCGTGATTCCAATGTAACCTGTAGAGGGAGGAAAAGAGGGGAAGGGAGGGGGACAACATTCGAGCATATCAAAGGCAAGGGCACGAAAGTCCTTTACTTACCTCATACTCGTCTTATCTCCTCGGGGTAGAATCCCTGGGGTCTTGGTTTCTGAAGCCGGGGGGGGGGGGGCAGTGTGTCCTTATAGGCCGTGTGTAGGGAAACGTTAAAAATCAGAAGCACTTAGTGCGAGGTATCTAGTTGGTAGGTGTATCTAGCTATCGGGGTCCTTAAATCTCTTTCAACGCTGTGATGTTCTAAGGCATATCAGTTCTTCGGCCAACTTTGTTCCCTAGTACCTTTGAGTGCTGTACCTTTATAACATTCTTTCATTTACACCGCTTCACTTTACCCGTCCTCAGAAGTCGAGGTCCTTCTCCATGCGTTAGTTCCTGAGCCAGTCGCATACTTGGAGGCAGAGTATCGTGTCTTAGATTCGATCCTCCATCTGGGGCTGAGCAACCATCTTCTAATAACCTTAAAAAGAGAACAAAGCAGGGTGCACAGAAAAACTCTCCCGCTGATCCCACATTTTTTTTTAAAAAGCATGCAATACCTGTTCATAGTTTGGAAAACCTTTATTTGCACAATCGTTCAGCATGTAGATATGAGAGTGTAATCGTATTTGGCCGGACATGGCGACGGCTGAAGCACGTACAGTAAGGGGGGTATTTTGCAGCATTAAAAACATTAAAAAGGGTTTATTTAGTCATTTGCAGGAAACTAAAAAGGTCTATCAATAGGTGAGGGATCAAGGAGCACTCATTTCATAATTGGAAGCACAGTCAGGCTAGTTGTAATCAAAATTCCTATATGCATACCGTGGGCGTGTGTCACAAGCGAGGTTATGTATCGGCTACAATAATATCATAATAAATCGTACATTGAAAACAACGTTTTTCACGGGGTCCTTTTACATGTTCGTCGAGTGAACCCTCCCTCGTTTTCGTCAAGTGTACAAAGGATCATTACCTACTGGCGGTCGCCAGTAGGTATATATAGTTAGGATTTTTTCTCTATGGGATTTTTGAAAATTCTATGTCTAATAACTTTGGCGTTTGTGGACGGAATTGGCTGAAATTTTCAGGAAAATGGCACATTTTGTTTCTGAGCAGCCCCTGAAAATTTTGGGGGGGTTCGTCAAGGGGGGGCCGAGAAAAAAGGGGGGTCCCAAAACGCGTTTTTCCCATGTTAATTTCCATAGGGCGGTTGGCCTCACTTTTAGCCCGAACGGCTGAATGGATTTGCACGAAACTTGGCAAAATTGTAGGGACTGGTAGCCCGATGTGCCTTTTGTAGGTCTCAATATATGTGCTCCAGTGGATTTTGAGAAATTAACGTTTAAAAAAAGATATATATCTGTAAGCGCGCTCTGGGCAGCGCTCCAGGACGCGTACTTTTCGCGCAACGGAGCTTTGTGAAGCGAAGCTGATTGGTTCTCTGGCGTCTGTCAACATTCCAAAAAGTCCGTAGCGGCCGCCATCTTGTCTCTCGGTAGGATCGAGAGACAAGAGGAGGCCAAAACAAAGGGGCAAATAACCATAAGGGGGCATAGTAGATCCTCCCTGACCCCCTAGGTTTAATGTGGAGGCTTTAAAACGGCCCCGCGGGGCAAAAAAAAAAAAAAATTTTTTTTTGTTTTTTTGCGTGGGTAGCGCCCGGTCCGGGAACCGGGAAGCTTTCTGGGCAGCGTACTGCAATGAAAAATGAATGATAGACTTTTCAAATACTGTTGTTAATTGATTGTTGGTTTTGTTGATTATTTTTTATTTTTTTTTATTTTTTAAGGATTGTTTATTGTGTTTAATAATTTATTAAACTTTCTAACGCGGCACGTCATATGACGCATTACGCGACAACGCAGGTCCAGAATATAGTCAAAATGTCTCCACCAACCAGCGGACGGCACACAACCCCTTTCAGCAGGCTAAATAGTTCTGTTAAATGACAACAGAAGGGACAGGCAACAAGAACCATCAGTCAAAGAGGGGAGGGCAAGTTCTTCTCTACCGGGTCACGTTGGAGCGCTACCGGAACTGATCGAATTGGTAGTCTACAGTGTTTCTGGATGTTTCAGACTGAAGCTGGCGTTAGCATGAGAGCACCACCATTTCGTAGCTCCGTCGTGGCCATTCCACGAGCAATCATGCTAGGCGCTCCCCACCAGAAGCCTGCGGGAGTCGGGGGCCCCCAAGACTTTTGTAGAATCTTCAAGGATGAGGGGACGCTTTCGAGAATGGAGCCCAAGCTCTAGCAGACAAGCGTCCGAGTTCCAAGGTGTCGCAGGCCCATTTTAGTGGACCACGCCCAAATCTGAAGAGATGGCCGCCATTTTGAGAGTCCTGTGGCAGCCGCCTATCGCTGCACCGCAAGAGCGGGAGCAACTCAAGTACATGGTGAGCGAGACGCTGTAGTCGAAAGAGCGGGCGGTAAACAGCTGAATAGCGGAAGAGGCACAGTGTAGCAAAAGCGGGCTGAATGGCAAATGAAACGGAAAAGGGGTGCCCCACTACAGCGTGTCTTTAGGTGAAACGGATTGTGGGACAAGGTGAAGAATGGAAGAGTCACCAAAAGGAAAAAAGTTCCGCTTGACCCCGGGAGCCGGCCACCTATGTCGGGGGCGATCTCAGGCCACACCAGGGCAACACGACTTGGGGAGGGGGCCGGAGCCAAGCGCCCCCTCCGAGTCCGCGACATGACACCGTCCCTCGGGGGCCTCCGTCAAGCGGTTCAGGGTGGCACCGCATCACAACAGCCCCCACTTACTTTAAGAATAGTGAAGATGAAGCAATTGCAAATAGGCTTCAGACAATGTTACAAGCACTCCTCAAAACTTTGAACTTTCAGAGTGCATGAGTTGGGACAGCGAGGGGTGATTTGGTTTCTCGGACTGTTTTTCTGGTCTCTCACCACTGGCATACTTTAACGTTTTCTTGTTTCTAGGACATTAATAGGTTTTATCATTACGTTATGTTATCGTTTCTTTGTTTGTTGTTTAATAAAAGTTCATGTTCATCAGTGGCCTACTGATTTTCGTTTTCCTATTTTTTTCTTTCCAGGTTGTTTCATGGTAAAGTTTCTGTTAACAGGATACAGTGATCACTTCGTTATTATTGCATATGTCCTTTTCACTAGGGGTGCTCTCTGGTCGGGCCAGATGACGTATCTCTAGTAAATGGTCCGGGTGAAAAAGGTGCATCAATCAGTGGGGAGTAGATAGGCATGACAGATTACAACGGGGGAGAAAGGTCCGCATTACGTACCCTTTCACTACTTGCAAAGATTTTCCTACGTTTATTTGCAAACAGGGAATACCTCCAAAAAGAACTAATTCCCAAACAGTCAATGTTCGGACAATCAATCAATCAATGAGGAATGAAATAGGTACGACGTGTTAAAGGCTTGCGTTACCTACCCTTCACTATCTGCAAAGGGAGAGAGAATATTCCTATTCTTCCTCGTTTGCAGGTAGAGAAGATCCTTAAGAGAATTAACTTCGAACAATTCAATGCTCGATTGAAACAATCAACAAGGGGTACTGTGAACACAAATGAACGCCGCTTATGTACATACGCATTGCTATTTTCAACAGGTTGTTCCTAATGTTTCTATTTTAGCGAGGTCAAAAAGAGATCCCATTAGTGGCCTACTGATTTTGCTCGATTCCTTTTGTTTTTTTACACGATTTTTCGCTATCTGCAAAGACTAAACAGAGTATTGCGACTCTGTGCTTGTTTGTAAATAGAGAATGAACCAAAGAGAACAATCAATCAAATGGAGAGAGAAGCAGGCACGACGTATTACAAAGGGGGCAAAGGGCTGCGTTAACTACCCTTCACTATCTGCAAAGAGAGAGTACTCCTAATAGAAATGAGGGGTGGGGGGCAGTATTCAAAGCAGATCAGTGTGCATAAACACGAAAATGTTTTTACTTACCACGTACTTGACATTCGACAGCTTATGATATTTGCTATTAAAAAACCATTGAAATTCACTGAAAAAACCATAGGTTATAGACCATATATAGTTAGGAATTAGCATTTACAAAACCTTGAAAATTCACTGAAAAAACCATAGGTTATAGACCATATATAGTTAGGAATTAGCATTTAAAAAACCTTATTTTACTCACACAAAACCATTGAAATTCCATATATAGTTAGTTGCACTAACTATATATCGCGCACCCGCAATCCACTGCTGATCATGTCACATATTACATCATTCATGACATGGTCAGTGACATCACTGATGACATCACTGATGACATCTCAAATGACATCAATGACCACATCACTGATGATATCATTCATGTGACAATACAATGCATCTCCTCACGTTTTAATATAACCTCTGTTTCACCCAGTGTTAAATACAGAGTATAATTTTTGAAACCATTGACACACCAATACTAGTTACTACATACGTACTCACTGATTCCTACGTCTACACACACATTCACTCATTCACCCATACAATCATTCATACATACAATCACTCATCTTTACAACACTATCATATGCACTCATACACCTATACAGACACTTACACTCTGCCACTCATCCATGGAGTTACTCACACACCTAGTCAGTCCTGTAAAGAATCAATCACACTTCCATTTTCTTGTCTATACAGTTAAACATAGAGCACCTTACATTTTCAAACATACACTAACACATACTTACTTTCTTATACAATCATTGATACAAGTACACATTGATCGGCACAGAGTCACACACCTCCCAGCCAGCCACACACACACTCAGTCTCCTATACAAATACTTGGACAATCAATCAATAACCCATATAGTTAATCATATAGCTACTGATCAACACATGCAGCAGTTTACAGAACAACAGACATAATGATGCACAAATTAAGACAGTTTAGTCACTAACCCATGCACTCAGTGAGACACATTTAATCACTCACTCATACATTCAGTCATGCACCTACTAAATCCTTCGTCCAGACACTTATACATCTACTCATTCTTCAATATGTAAAACATATTTAAACTTTACAGAAACACACAGTCACTGGATGATGTCATCAGTGATGTCATCAGTGATGTCATTTGAGATGTCATCAGTGATGTCATCAGTGATGTCACTGACCATGTCATGAATGATGTAATATGTGACATGATCAGCAGTGGATTGCGGGTGCGCGATATATAGTTAGTGCAACTAACTATATATGGAATTTCAATGGTTTTGTGTGAGTAAAATAAGGTTTTTTAAATGCTAATTCCTAACTATATATGGTCTATAACCTATGGTTTTTTCAGTGAATTTTCAAGGTTTTGTAAATGCTAATTCCTAACTATATATGGTCTATAACCTATGGTTTTTTCAGTGAATATATATATATATCTCAGAACATCGAGTCTTTTTAGCTAAAAACACCACAAGGTGTTCGTAAGTTCTCATTGATACCGGCGCCATTTTGGGCGGGGCCGGGTTAGTCCGGAAGTAGCATCAGGGAAAAATGTTTCCTGCAACCGGCGGTTGGACCAGAGTCCTTTTCGGCAGTTCAAAAATTCATGCTAACAGAAGGGATGGCTATGTCGTGGTTATTTCGTTAGCGACCAAGGCAGTTGTTCCTCACCGGAAGCCAGCAGGGGCCGAGGGCTCCTGGGACTTTTGTAGAATCTTCAAGGCTGTGGGGATGCTGTCGGAGGTGGGGGCTCGTGCCCCGGTGGGCAAGCGTCCGGGTTACACTGCTGGTCAGAGTTACTTTAGTGGCCTAGACCCGCCTTCCAGGGGGCCCAGACGCCATTTTGAGGCCCTGCAGCAGCCGCCCTTCGTCGAGTCTGCAAGAGTGGAAGAGGCCCTTTGGGGTGAAAGAAATGGAACACCGTGCCGTAGGAGCAGGACCTTCGGCTAGGGTGCAGCTGTGGTGCCCCCACCTGGGGGGGCGAGGGAGACTCGTTCGCGCCGTCTCCCTCTCCCAGTGCACCCCACGGCGCCCCTTCTCACGGGCATACATGATGGCCACTCCACATCCCATGCTCCACAAGTACTCTTGAGGGCCATCGTATGTCTTGTGCTGCGCAAGTATGGGCACCGTTGCATGTCCGGTGCTGCGCAAGTATGGGCAACGTTGCATGTTCGGTGCTGCGCAAGTATGGGCGCCGCTGTTGTATGTTCGGTGCTGCGCAAGTATGGGCACCGCTGCATGTTCGGTGCTGCGCAAGTATGGGCACCGCTGCATGTTCGGTGCTGCGCAAGTATGGGCACCGCTGCATGTTCGGTGCTGCGCAAGTATGGGCACCGCTGTTGTATGTTCGGTGCTGCGCAAGTATGGGCACCGCTGCATGTTCGGTGCTGCGCAAGTATGGGCACCGCCCGGCTGGAGGATTTCGGTGCCGGGCCGGGGGCTGGGAAACCTCCTATCCGAGGAGGTGGGAGAGGCCCGTCCGCGTCGCCTCTCCCTCCCAGCCCACCCTGTACCAATTTCAGCAGAGGTATTTGTGATGGCCGGACCGGGGCTGGGAAACCTCCTATCCGAGGAGGTGGGAGAGGCTCGTTCGCGTCGCCTCTCCCTCCCAGCCCACCCCATGAAGAAGAGGATGGGACAGTCATTTCATGCCGGGCCCGTGGTGCCTCCTGGACATCCCACTGGCGATTCGATCGATGGTTGTCAGCAGGCCCCGCCCCACACGTGCTGTGTGTTTCACCTTCCGGATGGGCGTGACCGGTGACCTGCGGCATTGCGGGAACTTCCGGAGTGGGGGTAGGTATTTTGTTTGGACAGGCATGTCTGGGTAATGGGGGGTTGTCTATGCTGGCCTGTAATTGTCTCCCCTTTTTTTTTTTTTTTTTACAGAGTGGGGGGGCAGCAGAGAGTAATCAGTCCCATTGCACTCGAAGTTTGAGCTCATTAATGGAATGTATACTAATCTGTCCGAGACTACTCTGTGTATTGTTTCTGTAGGTTATCCGAAAAGGGTGGCTTTTTGTGTTAGGGAACAGTAGCGGTAGTACGGGGTTCGTCACCGGGTAACTTAGAGCTAGACTGGGTTTCTCGTCTTAGCGTTGTTCGATCTATGAGGACTCGAACATGTCGCTGAAATCGGTCTGGCGAAATCTGTGCCATCGGGCATAATCAAACGTGGTGGTTCTATCTGGCCTGTCCATGTCAGTCTGGTTCATCTTTGTCTCGCGCCTTTTCCCTTTCTGCCGGCCTGTTATTTCTGTCGGCCCTCTGCTCCTACCCTCGTTCAGTAGAGTCGGGCATTGGGCTTTCCAGTGCCCGGAACATTTACAAAAAGCACATTGGTTTTGCCCTAAGTCTGGTCGTCCTATGCGTAGTGTCGGGGGATTACTTTCGGGTCGTTGTGTCTTGGGGTTGTCCTGTCGATATATTCCTTTACCTACTCTGACTTCGTCTCTTTTCTTTCGTTGCGTTGCTTCTTTGCGCCACATACCGAGACTGTCGAGCATAATAGGCGTTGTCTTATTACTACAAAGGGCTATTTCTAACGTTTCTATTTTATCAAGATCGAAGGATCCTATCAGTGGCCACTGTTTCTCTTGATTTTCTTTGGTACACTTGTGCCACAGCTTACTATAGGCTATGGTAACTAATCCATATTTTGTGAACATGTCTTTATTAGGGGTGCCTTCCAGCGGAGCTAGATGGTCCACCTCTAATAAACGGTCCGGGCTGAACCAACTACCAATCAGTGGGGAGAAGACAGACATGACAGCTCACAACGAGGACAAAAAGTCAGCACTGCCTATCTTATCCCTGCGTGCAAAGACTAGACAGAATATTTCTATTCTACGTTGTTTGCAGGCAGTGAATACCTCATGAACCAATATCAAATAGTCAATAAACAACCAGTGGGGAGAATAAGTAGGCCCGCAAAAGGTCTGCGTCCTCTACCCTTTCACTATCTGCAAAGAGGAACCTGTTCTTTCCTGTTTGTAGATAGAGAATCTCCAGAAAACAATCCGCGAACAGTAGTTCGGGGAAAAAAAACCAATTAATCAGTGTGGGAGAGGGAAATCTCCCGAAAACAATCCGTGAACAAATAACCAATCAGTGGGGGAGAAAGATAGACACGCTGGCTGCGTTACCTATCCTTCACTGTTTGCAAAGAGAAAGAGCCTGTTGTTTCTCCGTTTGCAGACAGTGAATCTCCAAATAAGTCAACAAAGAGTAATACTAGTATTTTCCGAACCATTAAACAATCATTTCGCAATTCGTCGTGTTTGCACGACCTTACCCGGACCGTATGGACAGTTTCTTATCTTCCGAATCCAGCGCCCGATCGTCCTCTTTTCCTCGTATTCCTCGCGGCACTCCTGATGGTTCCCAGTCAGGACCGTAGATCACTCGAGAGAGGTCTGTTCGGAACCAGTGAAGTTCGGATGATCGGCTGCCAGACGAGGGTCTATTGGGCAAGAGCTTTCCCGATCGTTGCAGTCGTTCACTCTGTCGTCAGGACCTCTCCCACTGGATCTACGTGTCGCTGATGGGCCCCACGTTTGGGACGCCAATTGTAAAAACTACGGTCAGGGACAATCAATATTTGCCCGGCGGTATCGCCTCTTTAACCCACAAAATATTAATTAATGAAGAGGCAGGCGCTGGAGACTGGAAGGCAGGAAACAAGGTTTATTCTCTCCGGAGGAGAACACATCAGTTCAGACAGCCAGTATCGTCACGAGGTGCTCTAACCGCATCTCTGAGGCCTGGCCTCTTATACACAGTTTATGAATTTTATTGCAGGTAACACATTCTTGTAATGCTTTGAAGTATGAAAGGACATCCTCGGAATCTCCCCTTCAGGCCCGTTCCCACACACATTTACAGTTGAAGTCCCCACCCCGGTCATAATAGGTGATGATTATCGCGCAGCTGGACATTCCGCCGATTCACGGAATGTGTGGGGTTGATCGGATATCATAGGGTGGGGGCTTTGATCAATTCGAGGGTCCTTTAATTGGGGGAAGCTTCCTCCTGTACGGGGGGGCAATAAACAGTATCCGCAGAGCTAGGTGGCGGCCTGGGAACGAGGAAGACAAACGGGCACACAGGAAAGGGGGTTTGTATCAAAGGGCCTGGGACCATGAAAGGAATGAAGGGAGGTGTCGCGCTGGGAACAGGATGGGGTTCTGAGGCAGAGCTGCGCTGAAGAGGGGTTTATGACCCAAGGCATGCGAGAGCGGGGGGGGGGGGGGGTTGTGAGGGCGAAGGGCTGTGCTGGGGGCCAGCGGCGTGCAGAGGGTGGTTCTGATCGAGGCACCTAAAATGGCGGGTGCGCACGACAAAAAGTGTGGCATCAGGGGAAAAGGCAAGATGGCGCAGATAATGTTTACCAAAACCGTACTAATTTTCCACAATGTAGGGGCCACAAGCAGGGCAATCTTACAATTCATACTGTGGGCTTTTAACACCAATAAATTCAGATTACGGGTGCGGGCCCATCTGTCGGCTGTGGCACACTACACTAAGCTAGAGACAGGGCAGGACCCTGCAGCTTCTCACTACATCAAAGCAGCGACAAAGGGGTGGAAATGCACAGAAGGCACAAGGAGGTACAACAGGTGCCTGATAGACAACAGGAGGCTAGGCGTACTTCCGGGGGCACTGTGGGGCACCACAAAGGACAGCTTTGAGCACCTATTGTTTAAGGTGGCATTTTCCACCGCCTTCTTCGGGGCTTTACGCCTTAGCGAACTAGTAGCGCCGGTGAGGACAGGACCAGCAAAACACTGCTTACAAGCGGGTGATGTGGCACCCAAGTCAGGGGGAGTAGAGATCCTGCTGAGGAGGTCAAAGACAGAGCAGTACGGCAAAAGGGCAATAATAAGGCTGAGGTGCATCAAGGACCGTAACTGCTGCGCGGTGTGCTGCTTACTCGCCTTCATGGCAGTACGGCCGGCCGGCGAAGGGCCACTGTTCACACACAGAGATGGCACGCACCTTAGCAAGTTCCAGTTCACCGCAATCATGCGCCTCACACTCACTAAAGCAGGGCAGCCACCAGCAGGTTTCGGGTCCCATTCATTCCGGATAGGGGCTGCCACAACAGCCGCGCAGCATGGGATGAACGAGGCCGGAATACAAGCAGTAGGGAGATGCCGATCACGGGTATACCAGACCTACCTGAGGCCCCAATTGCTATGATATACAGAGAATGCCGGGGAGCATAGGGGCATTGCCTCGGCAGGAAGGAGACCACGTTTGGTATGGGTGGTGGGCCACTCATTCATAAATCGGATGCAAGCCTGGTGGCGGCAGGGGGGGCCACTAGTGGGAAGGATGGCCAGTGGATACCTGCGTGCGGTGCTACGGCCGATCTGGAAGAAGATGGAACCAGCTGCAGGCGACCCTCGGACCTACAAGCGGAGGCGGCTTGGGACCCAGACATTTTGATTACCCACTTGGGGGAGAACGACTTGGCCAGGTGGGGGAGGAAAGTACTCCTCTACGACATATAGAGGGATCTCACGGAGGCGGCCAGGGCCTTCGGGAGTACCGCCATCTTTTGGTCAGAATTGATCAGCAGGAATTAATGGCGTGGGGCAGAATCCCAGAAAGCGGTCGAGAACTCTCGGAAAAAGCTGAACCTCACCGTGAGCAAATTCTGTATAACCAATGGTTTTGAGACTGTCAGGCATGGGCTCATCTACATGGGCCGCCCCGAGTTCTACACAAAGGATGAGGGGCACCTATCTGAGGAAGGCATGGGAGTTTTCTGCAGCAACCTGTGGGGCGCCATGGCGTTAGCAGGAAGCAGATTAAATGTTTTAGGAGGAAGGGGGAGCCGCAGGAAGACTTAAGCCTCCCTGGCGGCGTGGCAAAGAAGAACGGGGATAAGGGTTGGTACGGAGGCACACTGGAGGGTGGTGTGCCAGAATAGGACTACTCACCTTGGGATGCCTCATGGCTGGGTGTGTGGGCCTAAGGGCGGTGTGTAGGACTACTCACTTTGGGATGCTGGGTGAGTCGGCCTACCAAAAGGGGGTAGCAAATAGAGACGGTGCTCGTAGCCCAGCCCCCGCCGGTTTTCAGGGCACAACAGGAGTCGGACAAGGTAGCGAGTTGTGTTGTAACTCCAGGACAGCAGCTACAACCCTTCTCCGGGACAGCAGCTACAACCCCCGCGCAAAAGAGAGGGCAAACCCAACCGAACCAAGGAACGACCCAGAAGGGCCAAGAGACAATACAAGCCTGCAAATAAGCTATCCACCGAACTGTCAGTATAATTTGCTGGGACAAATGATTTGTGGCAAATGTGATATATAATGCTGTGCATATGAGGACGATGCATATGTGACAGTTCACCAATGATGACTTATGGCATGAGATACAAAGTACGCAAATATATACACATGTATTCCTAATAAAACTGTGGCCAACAAATGACCACCACAAGAAGTGTGTACATTGGCTTATTTATAAGAAGGAATACAATGAGGGAAGATTGCATTTATGTGGGAATGGGGTTATGGCTCTTGGAGGCGTCTTCTTGGCCTAATGCCTGCCTGCGACTAGCAATCATCCACTGGAATATTGCACCGTTCTACAGATGATTACATATATTTTCTAGAATGTCTGCTCGGCAGATATTGTCCCTCACTAACAGTGCTTCAGTGAAGCCATTTTAAATGCTTTTGAGTTTTGAAAATGCAAAACAAATAGATATAAGCCAAATAGTAGAATACTGCCACAGATGCATTTTTATGTCTGATCTTTCAGAGAAAGTGCGATAGAGATCGTTAAAAGTAAAACCCTTTTAGAAGATAATTTTATTTGCACTCATCCAATCACAGTGCAGCAATTAGCTCATATGTGAACATTCGGAAGATGGCCTTGCTTCAAAAAAAGCATTTTCTAGGATTCACTTTCTTTTGGATCGCCTTTGTAATAATATTTTAATGTGTGTTCAAGAGAACAAGAAAAAGGAACACCACAAAATTCTGAATGAATGTGGCAGCTCCAATAAATACCCCTCAGATTGTTTCTATTGATATACATTCAAAACATGTAGGTCATCATGTAACTCTGCTTGTTAAGAAACCTAAACCAAAACCCACCCTTAACCTTTCCTTCCACTTCAGCCCCCCAACTCCCCTCACCCAGCCAGACCAACACTCCACACTGTATTTACTCACCTGGCGTTTTTAGATAGACCAAACAAAAATCTTACTTCAGATTAAAAGAGTCACACAGTAAAGGCAAGGATTTTAACTATTGGGTAACCGTTTTCAAAGGTTCTGGGGTTGCTTACTGTGATATGGAGTGAGAAAATAATAAGCAATTCACCAGGACATTGATGGACTAACCAATGTTCAAGTATTGATAAATGGTAAAATAGCTCTCTCAATTGTAAATATGTGGCTCTTTAAATGTCCTTGGTTTTGAATAAATGTGCCCACTGCTTCTAAAAAAGTGCCTTTCTTCTGCCCCTGAGTTTTATCCTTATACGGGCACTTTCCATAATTGAATGGGACTTTAATGCACTAGAGGCAGGCACTTTGTGTTTCTGATTCCTGACAGCACAAGCTACACCCAGCAGGAGCGCCTGGTAAAGGGCTCCACACTTTGCTTTCCATTTCCCCAGCACGCACGCTCTCTCAGCGTTTTTTAAAGCAGCACGATCATATTTTTAAAAAACAGCAGTACTGGTTTTTAAACTCACTCGTATTGAATGTCACAAATTTATTGTACTTACTATTCACTGCACTGAGCAAAGGTCACACAAAGGGGTGCCTCCCCGGTCCACCGCGGATTGCTCCGCTTGAGTGGAGTCCGTGTTGCACCACCCGGAAGTGACGTATAGTTTCCAGGTCAGCTGGCTAGCTGACTAGAACTACAAAATTGCATGCCCTGGCCATCGCGCAGCGGACGCACTAGAGGCAGGCACTTGGTATTTCTGATTCCTGACGGCACAAGCTACACCCAGCAGGAGCACCTGGTAAAGGGCTCCACACTTTGCTTTCTTTTTCCCCAGTATGCACGCTATTTCAGTCTTTTTTTATAGCAGCACAATCATATTTTTAAAAACAGCAGTACTGGTTTTTAAACCCCCTCGTATCCAATGTCACAATTTTATTGTACTTACTATTCACTGCACTGAGCCAAGGTCACACAGAGGGGTGACTCCCCGGTCCACCGTGGATCAGACCCGGCTCCAGGAATTTTTATTTGGGTGGGCCAAGGGTGCATTTGGGTGGGCCACTGCAGGCTCAATTTGTCGCATATATGTCTGGGCAGGCCTGCGTCAGGGACCTCCTTTATCTCTTATTAGTCTTACAAGGCACAATAAAACGCACTCTTTTCCAAATCTCTTTCTAAATATTATCACTCTCAAAAAGTGTTTTTCCATGTAATGTTCCTTTGTTGGGAAGAGGAGGTTTCTGAGGTGGGAGTATCAGGCAAGTGACACTTCAGGGGCTACCTCTGTGCGAGCCTTCAGGGAGAATCCCTCTTCATTACTACCTCCACCTGACACCAGACTCTGCAACGCACTCCCTTACAGGCTTCATTATCCACTACTCCTCTCCAGTGCTCCTTATTGCACAGCCGACCTTGGGCCCCAGCCCCATATCAGGCACCATCGGGCTCCAAGTTAATTTTTTCCAGTAAAAACATTAGTAAAATCACCTTCAAACTTGAAACATTGAATATAGTAGTAAATATAATTAGAACACACTTTAAAGTATGTTCCACAGAAGCCCTTATGACCCGACTGCTTATTAAATAAACAAAAACAGAAAGGCCATGACAGTGCCGGCTTTTGCGCTGATGCGAAAATCCTTTTTGGCGCCCTACCACTGACCTCGTTCTCCGTAAATACCTTCACTACCACCTTCCAACAGTGCCCCACAACCCTCTATGGGCCCCCTATTGACCTCCTCCTTGGATTCCCTCACTGCCACCCTCCACTGGTGCCCCTCATCTCTCTGTAGCCCCTCTCCCTCATGACCTTTTCCTCAGACTCCCTCACTACCACCCTCCACCAGTGCCCCTCATCTATCTGTAGCCCTTCCCCTCATGACCTCCTCCTCAGACTCCCTCACTACCACCCTCCACCAGTGCCCCTCACCTCTCTGTAGCCCCTCCCTCATGACCTCCTCCTTAGACTCCCTCACTACCACCCTCCACCAGTGACCCTCACCTCTCTGTAGTCCCTCCCCCTCGTGCCCTTCTCCTCAGACTCCCTCACTACCACCCTCCACCAGTGCCCCTCATCTATCTGTAGCCCTCCCCCTCATGACCTCCTCCTCAGACTCCCTCACTACCACCCTCCAGCAGTGCCCCTCATCTCTCCCTAGCTCCCACTCCACCCCATGACATCTTCCTCGGATTCCCTCACTGTCACCCACCATCAGTGTCCCTCATCTTTACGTACCCCCTCTCTCATATGCATTTCACTTGTTGTATAGCGCTACTCATATCAGTGTAGTGTTTGTCAGTACTTTACACCACGCACACATTATACAGAGACAATGAATCATACAAGTATATAAATTACAAGGTGTAGGAATCACGTGTCATCCATACTGGTGGGCAGTATATTTTAAGAGGGTTTGGTCTGGGGAAACCCAACCTTAGGGTTAAAGAGTATTCCATGGGGGTCAGCTTTACTGATAAAAATGTATATCTGCCCAAACATACTCATTTTACCAATATTAGAATAATGAAATACTGAGGAAGTTCTAACTATATCACAAAACAAAAAAAGCAAAGTTCTAACTATACCATTCATGTTTGTATGTAGCTCTTTGGTGACAGTTCATTGGTCACTGTCCTATGTTAGGATTGTAACTTCTGAACTGCAAGTAACACAAGGATCTCTGTGACAAAGGCAGTGACCCACTGAACATCCACAAAAAATACAGTTCATCTGCATTTTAAAACTACTAACAAACAAATGATTGCTCTCCAGCAGGATCATTGATCACCAGCGTTATCTGGGCATTTTGTATTGTCTTATTGTTGTCCTGCATCAGCCATGATATTGATAAAAACTGTTTATATAAAGTGCGCGAAGTATGTGTCCTGCTGGGCCTGTGCAGATTTTAAAAAGAAAACAAATAGTAACACATTCTCTTACCTACTACTCCATTAGTCAAACTTTGTGTCACAGCCTGATGTGATAAGCGGCTGCAGGGGTCAGGAAAGGTGTATGAATAAACAAACTTCATTTCTCCTGCGCTGCATAGAAAAAGAAATGTCCACGCAGCACGACAGTAGGCAAAGGTTACCATTAACAAAGAAAGAATGTTTCCCCTTTGCCATGTGCAGATGAAGTGGTGAAAGATCAAACAAAGCCTCATTAACATGTTAATGGTCTTTTAAAGACCTGTGAAGTACTCGGGTGCGGCTGCGATAATCTCTAAAAGTGTCTGTGTGCGCCCCAGAAGCTGTCTCAGCCCGGGCGCACACACACACACAGGCAGCCCTTTGAGCCCAATTCTGTTGCGCGCCTGCCTTCAAGCCCTCACTGCGAGGGCCAAGGCTCATGTTTGGGTGGGCCTGGCCCACCCGGCCCACCCGCTAGAACCGGGCCTGCCGTGGATTGTTCCGCTTGAGTGGAGGGAGTGCTGCACCACCCGGAAGTGACGCATAGTTTCGAGGTCAGCTGGCTAGCTGCCTGAAACTGCAAAATCGCATGCCCTGGCCAACGCGCAGCAGACGCACGCAGCAGACGCGCACAGCGGGTGCGCCAAAGGCAAGCCCGTCTGCGCCCATCCGCGCCAGACCATCGCCGGGAGCCAGAATCCCTGGCGGTTTTACCGTAAATCAGGTAATCAGCCCCAGCCCACTGACCAAATACACTAAGCAGGCGTTATTACACATCAGGCACAAAACACAACCCTCCGGTACGTGTAAAGGTGTGCTCTCCTGTACAGACAAATTTCCAACATCGATAGAAGGTCTCTTAACATATATAACTGCAGTTTTCAGAGCACCCCCCTCTTACAACCCACCGACTCTCACAACAAAACCAACCCTCGCAAATCCGGTGAGGAGAGAGCAAGATGAAATTGCTTCTTGGCCAACGTTCGCTCACTCCCAAAACACACAAAAAATATCTGGAACCTGCTTTCTTCCTCTCTTCCTAACATTGGTTTCCTAACTGAAACATGGATGAAGCCCTCCTCCGCCCCGGCCATAGCTATTGTCCTACCTGACGGATACCGTATCCTAAAATTAGACAAACCACGGAAGGCAGGAGGTGGGGTATCCATCATATACAGAGACTCAACAAAAGCTACAATATTAGACCAACTTAGCAGTGACAAATTTGAAATTCTAGTATTTAGAATAGATCTCTACTCACAGATGAGCTGGAAAGGAGCCCTCGTATACCACCCCCCGGACCTCTCTCCGACTCCACCATTCACCTCTTAAATATGATTGCCCCTCATGTGATATCGTCCAATAGATTCCTTCTTCTGGGAGACTTTAATGTCCACAGCGAGAACCCCAAGGACCCTGAGGCCTCCTCTCTTCTGTTCGAGTTGGCAACACTAGGACTTACTAAAACAAATGAAGCACCCACGCACATCGCAGGCCACACTCTAGACCTAGTTCTCTCCAACTCACCCCACACACTATACAAAACTACTAGCCCCCTAACGTGGTCAGACCACTCCATCATCAAATTCAGTTTACTGGGTCCCCCTGAGCACATAGTTAAAAAACACCAATAAAACGTGACTACAGACAATGGCACAAACTAACACCCACACTTTTTTGTGATGCCTTCATCCCTCCTCAATATGCCACCAGAGACACAGCAGAGAAACGCTTGACGGTCTTTCAAGACGCAGTTAAATCTACCCCCAGACCCCCATGGTACTCTGTAGCACTTCGGACAGGGAAAAGTCAATGTAAAAAGATTGAGAGGCAATGGCGTCAAACACATGCACCCCTAGACAAGGGAAAGTATAAAAAAGCCTTAGACTCTTACCACAAAAATATAAAAACCGCCCGGAAAAACTATATAGTCAACCAACTTGCACAAACAGATAACACCCCCAAAGTCCTCTTCCAAGTACTCAACACCCTTATCAATCTTAAAGCTTGCAACCCGGAAGATACACCAACCCAGTCTCTCTGCGACAATATCGCCGGTTACCTCTCACAAAAGATTGACAATATCTACAATAAGATAACCTCTTCCATCGCAAACACAGGCCAAATCTCGACCACTGATCCTGCCCCAGCCCTACCCAGCCCTTTTACCTTAAAAGCATTCCCTCTTCTCCCCATTCAAGAAACAGATTCCCTATTAAAAGCTTCCAAATCAGGATCCCCCAACGACCTTATCCCAGCTAAAATCTCGAGAAGTCTCACAGTGGTGCTGGCAGCTCCTCTCTGCTCTCTCTTAAATAACTCAATCATAGTAGGCAAGCTCCCAACAGAATGGAAAGCCGCCTAGATTATGCCCATTAGGAAAAACACCAAACTGCCCCGTGAAGTGATCTCTAACTATAGACCCATCTCACTCCTCCCTCTCCACAGCAAATCGTTGGAAAAACACATTAATACTCACCTCTCTATATTCATTGAACCCTCCAACTGCCTGGATCACTCACAGTCAGGATTCCGTCCTAGGTATAGCACAGAATCAGCCCTGGTCAATGTCATAGATGACATCAGAATGCATGCGGACGCTGGCCGAGCAGTAATCCTCATACTGCTCGACCTGTCCGCAGCGTTCAACACCATCTCACACCAGATTCTACTGGATAGATTACGAACCATAGGTATTCAGGAAACAGCCCTAAACTGGCTGACAGACTTTCTTAAGGGGAGAACCCAGACGGTAAATCTTGGTCCCTTTAAATCTAGGACCACCATGGTATCCAAGGGCACACCTCAGGGTTCCAGCCTCAGCCCCTTATTCAACGTCTCGCCCCTCTAGCAGTACTTTTAAGGATTATAGGGTTTACCCCCATTTCCTACGCGTACAACACTCAACTCCTCCTTACCTTCGACAAAAACACCCCTAATATCCGAAACACCTTTGCAGAGAACATGAAAACAATAACATCTTGGATGAGTAGCAAATTCCTACAGTTGAACGCAGATAACACAGAAATAATGCTATTCATAAACACAACAACCAGCTGGTCACCCAGCTGGTGGCCAGAGGAACTAGGTCCTGCACCTTCCCCAAAGACAGTGGTCAAGAACCTCGGAGTCCTAATAGACAGTGAACGAAACCTAGATGAGCACATAATCGCAACCAAACGGGTCTGCTTCCATGCACTCAGCCTGCTCCGGAAAGGCTTCCACTTCCTCCCCTCTCCCACACGTAAAACCCTGGGACACGCTCTGGTACTCAGCCGACTAGATTTCAGCAATGCCCTGCTGATCTCTGCTAAGAAAACCTCCCTGAGAAGTCTACAAGTGGTACAGAACACAGCAGCCCGTCTAGTAACCAGTGCGCCCCACCATACCCCCTGATTCCCCCTTCCCCACAAACTACACTGGTTACCCATACGGAAAAAAAGTCAATTTAAAATATGCTGTCTGGTGTTCAAAGGCCTTAATAAGATGGGACCAGTATATCTGGCGGATAAACTGGTCAGACACACCCCTTCACGCCCCCTTCTCTTAAAAGGGAAAGGTCTTCCCACCATTCCTCACATAAAACAAACCAGACTAGGAGGAAAAGCATTCTCCTTCCTAGCCCCCCAAATCTGGAACCAACTACCCTTGGACATCCGACAATGCACCAACTATCTGACTTTCAGAAAAAAACTCAAAACATCACTTTTGGAGCTCCTAGTCCATACCTCTTCACGTCCTCAGCGCGGAGATAACCCAACCGGGGCGATTCAAGCGCTCTATAAATGATATAAATAAATAAATAGATACATGGAATGATAGGCAGGTCACTTGATTGGCACAGCCCCAAACCATCACACCACACGGTCAGACCCCACTTAGTGTTTTACAACCTCCTTTGGCCTTAGAAACGTCTGAGGCACTGGCACATGACCATTTGAGAATACACCTTTGTTTCAGGGGGAAACACATCCTACTCCCAAATAGACCACTTTTGTCAGGCACACTGCAGAGATTGGACTCGGCTAACTAACTAGTGTTTATGGCGCATACTGGGCATAATTGCAATATGATGTCATGGACAGGAATCTCTAGAGGTAAGACTTAGAAGACTACATTAAATCTTACTACAAATGGTGTTGCTTGTTCGACCATCATATTTTTAAAAACAGCAGTACTGGTTTTTAAACTCGCTCGTATTCAATGTCACAATTTTATTGTACTTACTATTCACTGTACTGAGCCAAGGTCACACAGAGCGGTGACTCCCCGGTCCACCGTGGATTGTTCCGCTTGAGTGGAGGGAGTGCTGCACCACCCGGAAGTGACGCATAGTTTCGAGGTCAGCTGGCTCGCTGCCTGAAACTGCAAAATCGCATGCCCTGGCCAACGCGCAGCAGATGCGCACAGCAGATGCGCACAGCAGACGCGCACAGCGGATGCGCCAAAGGCAAGCCCGTCTGCACCCATCCGCGCCAGACCATCGCCGGGAGCCATAATCCCTGGCGGTTTTACCGTAAATCAGGTAATCAGCCCCAACCCAATGACCAAATACACTAAGCAGGTGTTATTACACATCAGGGACAAAACACAACCCTCCGGTACGTGTAAAGGAGTGCTCTCCTGTACAGACAAATTTCCATTTCCAGTGATCTCTAACTATAGACCCATCTCACTCCTCCCTCTCCACAGCAAATCGTTGGAAAAACACATTAATACTCACCTCTCTATATTCATTGAACCCTCCAACTGCCTGGATCACTCACAGTCAGGATTCCGTCCTAGGTATAGCACAGAATCAGCCCTGGTCAATGTCATAGATGACATCAGAATGCATGCGGACGCTGGCCGAGCAGTAATCCTCATACTGCTCGACCTGTCCGCAGCCTTTCAACACCATCTCACACCAGATTCTACTGGATAGATTACGAACCTTAGGTATTCAGGAAACAGCCCTAAACTGGCTGACAGACTTTCTTAAGGGGAGAACCCAGACGGTAAATCTTGGTCCCTTTAAATCTAGGACCACCATGGTATCCAAGGGCACACCTCAGGGTTCCAGCCTCAGCCCCTTATTCAACGTCTCGCCCCTCTAGCAGTACTTTTAAGGATTATAGGGTTTACCCCCATTTCCTATGCGTACAACACTCAACTCCTCCTTACCTTCGACAAAAACACCCCTAACATCCGAAACACCTTTGCAGAGAACATGAAAACAATAACATCTTGGATGAGTAGCAAATTCCTACAGTTGAACGCAGATAACACAGAAATAATGCTATTCATAAACACAACAACCAGCTGGTCACCCAGCTGGTGGCCAGAGGAACTAGGTCCTGCACCTTCCCCAAAGACAGTGGTCAAGAACCTCGGAGTCCTATTAGACAGTGAACGAAACCTAGATGAGCACATAATCGCAACCAAACGGGTCTGCTTCCATGCACTCAGCCTGCTCCGGAAAGGCTTCCACTTCCTCCCCTCTCCCACACGTAAAACCCTGGTACACGCTCTGGTACTCAGCCGACTAGATTTCAGCAATGCCCTGCTGATCTCTGCTAAGAAAACCTCCCTGAGAAGTCTACAAGTGGTACAGAACACAGCAGCCCGTCTAGTAACCAGTGCGCCCCACCGTACCCCCTGATTCCCCCTTCCCCACAAACTACACTGGTTACCCATACGGAAAAAAAGTCAATTTAAAATATGCTGTCTGGTGTTCAAAGGCCTTAATAAGATGGGACCAGTATATCTGGCGGATAAACTGGTCAGACACACCCCTTCACGCCCCCTTCTCTTAAAAGGGAAAGGTCTTCCCACCATTCCTCACATAAAACAAACCAGACTAGGAGGAAAAGCATTCTCCTTCCTAGCCCCCCAAATCTGGAACCAACTACCCTTGGACATCCGAAAATGCACCAACTATCTGACTTTCAGAAAAAAAATCAAAACATCACTTTTGGAGCTCTTAGTCCATACCTCTTCACGTCCTCAGCGCGGAGATAACCCAACCGGGGCGATTCAAGCGCTTTATAAATGATATAAATAAATAAATAAATACATGGAATGATAGGCAGGTCCCTTGATTGGCACAGCCCCAAACCATCACACCACACGGTCAGACCCCACTTAGTGTTTTACAACCTCTTTTGGCCTTAGAAACGTCTGGGGCACTGGCACATGACCATTTGAGAATACACCTTTGTTTCAGGGGGAAACACATCCTACTCCCAAATAGACCACTTTTGTCAGGCACACTGCAGAGATTGGACTCGGCTAACTAACTAGTGTTTATGGCGCATACTGGGCATAATTGCAATATGATGTCATGGACAGGAATCTCTAGAGGTAAGACTTAGAAGACTACATTAAATCTTACTACAAATGGTGTTGCTTGTTCGACCATCATATTTTTAAAAACAGCAGTACTGGTTTTTAAAATCGCTCGTATTCAATGTCACAATTTTATTGTACTTACTATTCACTGTACTGAGCCAAGGTCACACAGAAGGTGACTCCCCGGTCCACCGTGGATTGTTCCGCTTGAGTGGAGGGAGTGCTGCACCACCCGGAAGTGACGCATAGTTTCGAGGTCAGCTGGCTCGCTGCCTGAAACTGCAAAATCGCATGCCCTGGCCAACGCGCAGCAGATGCGCGCAGCAGATGCGCACAGCAGACGCGCACAGCGGGTGCGCCAAATGCAAGCCCGTCTGCACCCATCCGCGCCAGACCATCGCCGGGAGCCAGAATCCCTGGCGGTTTTACCGTAAATCAGGTAATCAGCCCCAACCCAATGACCAAATACACTAAGCAGGTGTTATTACACATCAGGGACAAAACACAACCCTCCGGTACGTGTAAAGGAGTGCTCTCCTGTACAGACAAATTTCCAACATCAATAGAAGGTCCCTTAACATGTATAACTGCAGTTTTCAGAGCACCCCCCTCTTACAACCCATCGACTCTCACAACAAAACCAACCCTCGCAAATCCGGTGAGGAGAGAGCAAGATGGAATTGCTTCTTGGCCAACGTTCGCTCACTCCCAAAACACACAATAAATATCTGGGACCTGCTTTCTTCCTCTCTTCCTAACATTGGTTTCCTAATTGAAACATGGATAAAGCCCTCCTCCGCCCGGCCATAGCTATTGTCCTACCTGACGGATACTGTATCCTAAAATTAGACAAACCACGGAAGGCAGGAGGTGGGGTATCCATCATATACAGAGACTCAACAAAAGCTACAATATTAGACCAACTTAGAAGTGACAAATTTGAAATTCTAGTATTTAGAATAGATCTCTACTCACAGATGAGCTGGAAAGAAGCCCTCGTATACCACCCCTCCCGGACCTCTCTCCGACTCCACCATTCACCTCTTAAATATGATTGCCCCTCATGTGATTTCGTCCAATAGATTCCTTCTTCTGGGAGACTTTAATGTCCACAGCGAGAACCCCAAGGACACTGAGGCCTCCTCTCTTCTGTTCGAGCTGGCAACACTAGAACTTACTAAAACAAATGAAGCACCCACGCACATCGCAAGCCACACTCTAGACCTAATTCTCTCCAACTCGCCCCACACACTATACAAAACTACTAGCCCCCTAACGTGGTCAGACCACTCCATCATCAAATTCAGTTTACTGGGTCCACCTGAGCACATAGTTAAAAAACACCAATAAAACGTGACTACAGACAATGGCACAAACTAACACCCACACTTTTCTGTGATGCCTTCATCCCTCCTCAATATGCCACCAGAGACACAGCAGAGAAACGCTTGACGGTCCTTCAAGACGCAGTTAAATCTACCATAGACGCCCTCATCCCACCAAAGATATCATCCTGGACTCCTAAACGCCCCCAGACCCCAAAAGTCAATGTTAAAAGGTTGAGAGGCAATGGCGTCAAACACATGCACCTCTAGACAAGGGAAAGTATAAAAAAGCCTTAGACTCTTACCACAAAAACATAAAAACCGCCCAGAAAAACTATATAGCCAACCAACTTGCACAAACAGATAACACCCCCAAAGTCCTCTTCCAAGTACTCAACACCCTTATCAATCTTAAAGCCTGCAACCCGGAAGATACACCAACCCAGTCTCCCTGCGACAATATCGCCGGTTACCTCTCACAAAAGATTGACAATATCTACAATAAGATAACCTCTTCCATCGCAAACACAGGCCAAATCTCGACCACTGATCCTGCCCCAGCCCTACCCAGCCCTTTTACCTTAAAAGCATTCCCTCTGCTCACCATTCAAGAATCAGATTCCCTATTAAAAGCTTCCAAATCGGGATCCCCAAAGACCTTATCCTAGCTAAAATCTCGAGAAATCTCGCAGTGGAGCTGGCAGCTCCTCTCTGCTCTATCTTAAATAACTCAATCATAGAAGGCAAGCTCCCAACAGAATGGAAAGCCGCCCAGATTATGCCCTTAGGAAAAACACCAAACTGCCCCGTGAAGTGATCTCTAACTATAGACCCATCTCACTCCTCCCTCTCCACAGCAAATTGTTGGAAAACCACATTAATACTCACCTCTCTATATTCATTGAATCCTCCAACTGCCCGGAACACTCACAGTCAGGATTCTGTCCTAGGTATAGCACAGAATCAGCCCTGGTCAATGTCATAGATGACATCAGAATGCATGCAGACGCTGGCCGAGCAGTAATCCTCATACTGCTCGACCTGTCCGCAGCGTTCGACACCATCTCACACCAGATTCTACTGGATAGATTACGAACCATAGGTATTCAGGAAACAGCCCTAAACTGGCTGACAGACTTTCTTAAGGGGAGAACCCAGATGGTAAATCTTGGTCCCTTTAAATCTAGGACCACCATGGTATCCAAGGGCACACCTCAGGGTTCCAGCCTCAGCCCCTTATTCAACATCTCGCCCCTCTAGCAGTACTTTTAAGGATTATAGGGTTTACCCCCATTTACTACGCGTACAACACTCAACTCCTCCTTACCTTCGACAAAAACACCCCTAACGTCGGAAACACCTTTGCAGAGGACATGAAAACAATAACATCTTGGATGAGTAGTAAATTCCTACAGTTAAAAGCAGATAACACAGAAATAATGCTATTCATAAACGCAACAACCAGCTGGTCACCCAGCTGGTGGCCAGAGGAACAAGGTCCTGCACCTTCCCCAAAGACAGTGGTCAAGAACCTCGGAGTCCTAATAGACAGTGAACGAAACCTAGATGAGCACATAATCGCAACCAAACGGGTCTGCTTCCATGCACTCAGCCTGCTCCGGAAAGGCTTCCACTTCCTCCCCTCTCCCACACGTAAAACCCTGATACACCCCCTGGTACTCAGCCGACTAGATTTCAGAAATGCCCTGCTGATCTTTGCTAAGAAAACCTCCCTGAGAAGTCTACAAGTGGTACAGAACACAGCAGCCCGTCTAGTAACCAGTGCGCCCCACCGTACCCCCTGATTCCCCCTTCCCCACAAACTACACTGGTTACCCATACGGAAAAAAATTCAATTTAAAATATGCTGTCTGGTGTTCAAAGGCCTTAATAAGATGGGACCAGTATATCTGGCGGATAAACTGGTCAGACACACCCCTTCACGCCCCCTTCTCTTAAAAGGGAAAGGTCTTCCCACCATTCCTCACATAAAACAAACCAGACTAGGAGGAAAAGCATTCTCCTTCCTAGCCCCCCAAATCTGGAACCAACTACCCTTGGACATCCGACAATGCACCAACTATCTGACTTTCAGAAAAAAACTCAAAACATCACTTTTCGAGCTCCTAGTCGATACCTCTTCACGTCCTCAGCGCGGAGATAACCCAACCGGGGTGATTCAAGCGCTCTATTAATGATATAAATAAATAAATAAATAAATGGAATGATAGGCAGGTCCCTTGATTGGCACAGCCCCCAACCATCACACCACACGGTCAGACCCCACTTAGTGTTTTACAACCTCTTTTGGCCTTAGAAACGTCTGGGGCACTGGCACATGACCATTTGAGAATACACCTTTGTTTCAGGGGGAAACAAATCCTACTCCCAAATAGACCACTTTTGTCAGGGACACTGCAGATATTGGACTCGGCTAACTAACTAGTGTTTATGGCGCACACTGGGCATTATTGCAATCTGATGTCATGGACAGGAATATCTAGAGGTAAGACTTAGAAGACTACATTAAATCTTACTACAAATGGTGTTGCTTGTTCGACCATGGAGAAGCGATCACCACATTTTTGTCAGCGTCTAACTGGAGCAGCCACCGGACTCATGTGTGATCCAGAAAGCCAGAAACCACAAGTTAAACTATTTTTCACACCTCGAGTGATAGCGCTGCAATTGTGGGGCTAATTGTATTGTCTATATGTGCTGCCTTGTTGGGTGCATATAATTGGTATTGAGAGCACTTACTGGGCTGACTGCAAGTGAGGACACGGATCAGGAACTTATTACGTCATAATGCTGGACGTCTAAGCTACCATTTTAACTTGCGCTGTAGTGCAGTTCAGCAGCATAGCAATAGTGCAGGAGCATAAGCTCCCATGACCAGTAGAAACGTCGTGCCGAAACGGAGCGGCTATCTTTTTATTGGGAATGCTTTCTCAACTCAACTGCCATTTTCTATTGAGAACCTCATGTGGTGGTCAGCGCTATTATTTGTATTGGGAGCTTCACGTGGTGGTCGGCGGAGCTAATTTGAGGTGGACACAATGCTGTGAAACAAACACTGTCAGACATAACGCTTTGAAACTAACACTGTTCTTTATAAAGTAGAATTACATTTTGTAGCAGCATCGCAGCCATCCTCTCCTACTGCCAGCAATTATTGGGTTCAAACCTGTTTTTATATTACATGCAATCTGGGCACATTGTAGGCAGCAACAAGCACAACAGTGGTATTGCATGTATATGTATGTGTGTGTGTGTGTGTGTGTGTGTGTCTGTGTTTCAGTTTCATCTTAAGTGACACGCACACACAATCACAAGGTTATTTCAAGAAATATGTCAGTTATTTGTACTGTGAAACACTCACTTTTGTATGACATGTCAAGTGAAGATTTCTCAGTGGCAGCACACTTATGATCTCATACTTACAGTGATATCCACAGTATTATATGGCGTGTCAACTCCTGATTTCTCAGTGCCACACGCACTTACGTACTCTGTTCCAACTACCTCCTCATGAAGCATACTTTGATATACACAATATTAATATTTGCGTATCGACGTCTGAATTTTCAGCAAAAGGTCTTTAAAAATGTATTTAGTGTGATTTTTGTCCTTTCTTTTAATGGAAATAATTATTTTTATGTATGCCATCAGTTAATCCACCACTACCATTTCTAGAATCACCTGGGGAACCCTCAGTGGTGTGAAAGAACTGGTTTGATGCTTTCGAGATTGATTTGAGGGCAATAGGAGCTTCAAGGTTTCACCCAGAGCTGAAAATTATTTTACTGTTACATTCTTTAGGATTTGAAGGGTGTACCATTTTTAAATATTCACTTGCTGTGGAAGGAGTGGATAACGACTAGATGTATGAATATATAGACTGTGAAAAGAAGGTAGAGCTGTGTTTCTATGTCCACACTAGCATAGTGGTTTTGTGACACAAATTCCTTATTAGGAAACAAGTTGCGGAAACTGTGGATATGTATGTGTCGCACTCAGGAGAATGGCGGCAGATTGCCATTTTGCTAATTTTACAGACCAGTTGGTTCGTGACCAATTCATATGCCACTGTACAAATAAGGTGATACAACAAAAACTATTGTCTTTAGCTAATCCAACTCTAGACGAAAGGTTGCATAAAGCATAAGGTATAGAAACATCACAGATTTCTGTGAAAGAACTGGATGGAAGAAAACATAGGTGGTAAACGATGTACAGCAGGATGGGAAAACCATGCTAAACACATTGATTATTTGAAAGATTTTACAAAATCAGAAAAAGAATCTTCATACAAACAAATATGAGTTTTAGGTGTGAAAATGTATCAAATTTCAGAAGTGGGAAACAATGTCTGACAAGAAATGTCATTTGCAGAAATTGCAATAAGATGGGTCATTTCACCAAAGTATGTCAGAGCCAGGTGAAACAGATAGGTAGGGTGACAGTGTAATAGCAAACCTGGGGTGAGACGCTTATGATGGTCACTTAGACAAACTACAGAAAGAACTCCAGGATATGGTTTTAGTGGTTAGTGAAGACACAGTGGGTACAGGTGATCCCGCACACTGTTTGGACCCATATGCTGAAAACCTGATGGGTGGCAAATCAGTAAAACTGTTAGTGGATTCAGTAACTAGAATACCTATGGTCACACAAGAGTTATTCGATGAGCTTCGGCCGTGGAGAATTTTAGAACCCCTGAACATGTACCAGTATTCTATGAAGGGAGACGCATCAATCCTTTAGGATTTTTTGAAGATGTTCTAGCTTTTCAGAAAAGGAAAAATATAAGTAGCAGTTAAAGGACTGTGTATTTTGGGTGGTTTCACCAAGGTCTGTTCAAAATGGTCTTGAGGCCTGGTACCAAAGGCCAAGTCTCCATAGTTGGAGAGAACATAGTAGAAGAACTGTGTGCAAAATATCCTTTATTGTTTTTGGATAACCTGTGAACCATTAAAGGGTTCCAACACAAAATTAAAATTAAAATTAAAGAGGGGTCCATACATGTTAAACACAAACTATACAGTATGCATTTCTCCACCAGGGAGAATCTTGAGAAACAATTGATGAAGTTGTGTGACAACTGAATCATCTAACCCATTGAATTATCCCAAGGGCTGTCACCCCTGGTGGTATCTCGTAAAAGGAATGGCAAATCGAGAGTTTGTGTGGATAGACGTAGTCATAATAAGGCTATTTTAATTGATTCACATGCTCTTCCTAAAAAATCTGATCTGCTCACTGTAGTGGCAGATGAGAAGTGGTTCACATTGTTAGACCTAGCCTCAGCGAACCTCTATGTTGTATTAGAACCAGAATCCAAGCATTATACAGCTTTTGTGTCTTCTATTGGAACTTCCCAATATCGCAGGATGCTGTTTGGGTAAGCCTCAGCAGCATCTGTGTTCCAGAGAATAATGTGCCAGGTGTTTAGGGACATTTAAGGAGTTGTCACATTTCAATATGATGTACTGATATTTGCAGAAACCAAGGTGGAAGAGAAAGCTATTCTTAATCAAGTGTTTACCAAACTGCCTAAAAAAGGAGTGATTTGCAAGACTGAGATGTGCGAAATTTGGCAAAACAGAGTCGAATATTTGTACATATTCTTTCTGAAGATGGCCTGGTCTGGTTAGTGCAATAATTGATGTACTGGCTCCTACTGATATAACTTTCCTCATATTATTCATGGGCATGTGTGAAATATATCTTCATTTCATCCTATACTATGCTCACACATTAAATCTTTGACTGTACTCCAGAAGAAAGATGTTACATTCAAGTGGTATGCCACATGTTAGAACTCTTTTGAATGGATAAAAAACAACTGGCCAGTTCAAGAGCCCCCACACCATTTGACCCTAAGCTTCTGTGTTGTATCACTGTTGATGCTTATAACCATGGTCTTGGGGCTGTCCTTACCCAGGAAAATGGTCACATAGAAAGCACCATTATTTATGCCTCTGTGGTGTTGAGGGATGCTGAAACCCACTTTTCTACCATGGAAAAAGCTTGCTGGCATGTTGGTGACCCATACAGAAATTCAAACTATATATTTGGGGTACAAGGTTTACTGTGAAAATAAACCTCTGGTAGCTACCTAACTGGCGAAAAGATCATAGAACAGACTCCCAAAATATACAGACAGACAACAAAATTGCTGCAGTATCATTATAACATTGTGCACATCCAAGGTGGGAAAATGTTTGTGAGGATTTTCTGTCTAGGTTTGCTCTACAATCTGATGCTATGGATGACGGTGAAGACACTATGGATTAAAATTGTCTGATTGCAGTGTTGGACCTGTTTTGTTTCTTTTTAGATTCCGTATGAATTTCCTGATTCCTGCCCTTATATAGGTACAATTCACATTGCCCTTATATAGGCATAGAAATCCAGCCCTTGGTTAGGCATTGCTCATGCTAACCAAATACAAGCATGGCTACTTGCATCCATTCATCTACATCACAAGTTCTTGGAAAACCAGACTCTTAAGCCGTTAGGACTTTCCCCTGCTTGGATATTGATTTCTCCACAAACTCATTTATTATGCATTAACACCTATTCCTTAGGGGTTCATTCATGACGTTCTTATGCCCGACTTTTACATCAATACTGGCATTCCTAAACACCTTCAAGGTATAAATATGCCTTCACTTGCTATGTCAAGGCACGGTGCGGTTCGACTACCTACTTGCATGCGGCTCGCCACAGCAAGTCCTGAAGGAAGCCAAGTCCACAACTGATGCACTAACCAGACGCTGTCATCCTCCTCGCTGGGTGTTAGAGATAGAGTCCCGGGAAAGAGATACCATCCTCTCTCATTCTAAGGTATGGAGCTTATGGGAACATAGAGAAACTTTTGGCAACTTTTGGCATAACTAAACCAGACTAATACAGCACCTACTTCTTCCCTTGTACTACACTTAGGTTAGGTACACTGGGGTAAGATTATTTTAGAAGCACCAGTTGAGTATTTTAGCCTGTGTTATTTATGTATGTATTTTAAATGAATATATGTCATATCTACAAGACATGCTATTACAGTATTATTTTATATTACTGCTAACGCTGTACATTTAATACTTCACATTCTGTATTACGATTGTAGCAGTTCATATCTCTTGCATGAGAAATAAGACTGTTCAATAAACCCTTTTTATTGAAACGCCCGTCCCTCTATTTCTATGCAACTCTGTAGAAACTAAGCATCCACGATTGACTGAGTGAAACGGTTATCTATTGTTTCCACGACTCTGAAGATATTGTTCCGACTCTAAGGGAAACAAAGTTGTCATATTTCTGCGGTTGTCAGAAACTAATCCCTTCTTGTTCCTTCAAGAAGTTTCTAGTGACCCCTGAGTTCGCTGGCCCACACACACACAATGAAGTTTAATGTACTCCATAGAGACATACTGACCTCAGTCCTATGTCAAATCTATAGTGTAAATTATTCCAATGCGCAGTGCCTATAAGGGATATAGGAACTACACTACATGGCGCCCTACGATTTGGTAAGGCACTAATTTAACGCTAGATACTGAAGCTACTCAGTCGTGCTTTTCTCAGAGACCCCTACTCATAAAACTCCATTAGACGTCTGGAGTGTGTAGGGATAATATCCACCATAGCTGAGTAGGACGAAAATCCTATGTATTAGCTTTTTTGGTTCAACGTTGATGGATACAGTGTTCCAAAATACTGTGCACCTTATCTTTGTTTCCTTGAATCTTGCTCTGCCATTTTCATTAAACAAAATGTCCCTAAACGGGGATAATAACACCGAAACCGGTGAAGCTGCAGGCGACAGCGCCGTACCAGCTTTTAACTTAACAGGCTTTAATGAAACCGGTGTGAATGCAATAAGCTAATGGGCAATAAGCATTCCTCCAAATTTAAGGAAAGGCATCACTCTAAAACTTATAAAACATGGCCTAACATCGAGAGGTGGTAGAGCAGTTTTTGTAATAAAGGCACATGAATATCACCAGACAGAGGTATCCTATTCATGAATAGTATTCCCAGAATCAAATCCAGTAACACATTTGTTTCACTTCTACAAAGACGATGATCCACCAGAGGAATATATTCCTTTCGCGGATATTGAAATTCCACTCACATACCAGGAGCGTGAGCTCTGGTTTAAAGGCGCCCTAAAACATTTAAATCACATTACTAGGCTCTGTCCACTAGGTAGACCAGGAGCAACATGGCCGGTTTTAGCTGGCTAAACACCACATCCTGATATTGAAGAAATGACAGATGTAGAATTACTTACTCAACTCAAAGAATTAATCAGAATTTATAGCCAATTGGTTTAATATGTCATGCGGACTCTTACAGTCCAACCTCCATTAGTTATTGCACAACAAACCTCTCACCAGGGGAATACACTAAAAATTACAACACAGACTTTACATGCAGTCATGGGTAAACTACCTGCAAAACGTGAACAAATTCCGTTCTGGATAGCTAAAATAATTACTCAAATCGAAGCAGTATTTCCCAATACCAGTCCCTAAGACAAACATAGAATTTTAACAATATGTTTACTAATGGGGATAACACCACATCTGGAAGACTGCACCACTTGGGGCAGAGTCTTCGCTGCTTTCTACATTAAAACACATGGTGTTCCATCTATGGCGGTAATATCTGATGTCCTGAAACAGATTCAAAACGAATACAGGGCAGAGCCTGCTCTGAGTTTAGGTATGAAATTACTGAAAAATGTCACCGAGGTCTCAACAATAATATTATCTAATATTAAAGGAGAAGCAGCATCAGTGGCAATCCACCAGAAACTAAGGGGATTTGATGTAACAGAACAACCACAGGAACTAGACAGAATAATTGAAAAATCCTATGAAGAATTAGGCAGAGACAGTTTGGTTGGGAAACCAGTTAAACCACAACTGTCTGAGAGTCCTGAAAAGTTCTTCATTAAAAGCACTCCTACCTCTTCTAAAAAGAAGTGGGAAAATAATAAACAACATTCTAAAGAGAAAGATTCTCAACCTTGATGTAGGTCTACTCAAAAGGAGCCCTAAAGGAGGTATAACCTCAGGAATAGGGATAATTTGAGAAAACCAGACAGGTATCAAGATACTGATACACGTTCCTCTCTTACCTTTCAGATATCGTCTCTGACATCCAAAATAAGAGGATGGTCAGATCACAAAGAAGAACGCGTGAAGTCCAAAGATGATCAACACGTTCAGAAAAGCAAATCAAACCTCAATTCACCAAAAAGAAGGTAGCTGGCCTAAAAATCAGACATGCCGAGGATCTTGAGAACACAACTCAGGAACGGAGAATGGGCTCAGACAATGTTGGACAGCGCAGCAGAGGTATCAATAGCTCACCAGAACCTGAAGGGACTTCTGGAGACAGTGGACTTGAATGAGGACATTCAAGTTGAAACTGCAGATACCAGGGTTAGCTCTCCACATAGGTTAAATGAAATAACACTCCGGATAGAGGGAGACATACCAAGAAAAGTGAAAGCGCTCTTTTCAGAGCGACTTTCAAAGGGTTATGATATACTTTGAGCAGAACGGGACTGGCCACCAGAATTTGTCAGGGAGTGCCCACATGGCAAAGACATCATTATTTGTAACCAAAGAAGACGGCCAAACCAATTGGCTGTCTGACGTTTACAGTGTCTGGCACCTCAGTTGTTTGATAGTCAAACCCTCACACACCAACCAGGTTGGTGTCATGCTTCATCATCGGGTCCCAGTCAGGTAGCCAAATGCTACCCGGCTGTGCTGCGACACCTGTTTACAGTGGAGCTGGTTTTGAGGTGTGGTGAATGTGATGAAGTGAGTGAAACTATAATAAAAATACCTCCAGATTGCTACCCATTATTTTATTCTTGGTGATCTGGGGTATGATTAAAAAGCAAGAGAGCGGATAATATGTTACAGGTACTATGTGTAACAGTATTCATTATCAGTTGGTCAACATGTTTCAGCCCGTTGAAAAAATATAAGGGCTTTTGTCAGGACCTCTCTACTGAAAGTGAGTATATTGAGAAAAAGTGAGTGGTAAAAAACTACCACGTGAAAAGCACTCGCGCTAAGGAGTGTTTTTCATGCGTAGAGGACTAACCATGTGCGTGTCCTCGTAAAATGTTGAATACCTGCAAAGGAATGAAACAAAAATGCAATAATAATTTAAAACCACATTTCAATCATACTGCAACATTCCGCAAGTATTCATGCCATAATGAGGTTCCGTGATTTTCGACTTTGCTTCGTAGTCAGCCGCCATTTTGTGACAGCCGCCATTTTTTATTGCCCTCACTCGGATGTATGACATTACAACGCATGCTTTTACCACGCATGCCTTTACAACGCTGTTTTTACAACGCATGCCTTTACAACGCATAGTGCTTTGGCCGCTGGATAGTGAATAGTTTAATTTACTATTCCAACTCCAGTCCCCGTGGATAGTAGGGAAGGTGTTGGATAGTAAATTAAACCTATTCCCTATCCTAGAGCGCCCCCCAGCGCAATGCGTTCTAATGGTTTGCGTTGTAAAAGTTGCGTTGTAAAGGCACTGCGTGGTAAAAGTCGCGTTGTAAAGGATGTTTCCCCCTCACTCAGGCGACACGGCGAACATGATGTTTTTGCCTTTTCAGCTGCTCGCCTCTCCTGTTAAAGAGTAACCCTTTGTCCTTGTTTAAGAAACCAATGTCAGGGACTGGCCAAGTTAGTCAATCCATGTCTAGACTGATTGATCCTTGTCTTAGTTGGCTGTGTGGGTCTCACCATTCTTCCTTTATCTTATTCTGTTTAACTGGCCTTCACTATTCTTTCTGTGTATTCTCTTGTTACACAACTATCCTTTGAGGCTCGCAAATACGTCCTGCCACCTGCAAATTGAATTACATGCACTAGCATTGATTAACTTGAGGGGAGGGGAGAACACGGGGTCTGAAAGAAGGGCGTATACAAGATACCCGATAGCTTGTTTTCGAACTTTTCCCATTTGTCAGTTCTGTATGTTTTGGGAGTGGGTATTGTAAATATGTATTGTATAAAAGACTGTTCACCACGGAATGAAGTGGCAGTCTCCTGAGAGCTTACCATTGGTGTACTTCTAGGACCACTGTGCTTAGCTGCAGCTAATAAACCTGATTTTCTACGCCTAACAGAGTGTCTTGTGTCTCTGTCTGATAAGGCAGGTGAACCCGGAGATATCAGGCGTGCCCTGCGCCGCTAGGCCCATAAGGCCCGGTTCTCCAATAATTATTACTAGTACTGGTGTGTGAAATATCCGGTGCTGCTACAATTCATACCGTGAATATCGCCATTACTAGTGGTAAATATCAGGTGCTACGTACTGATCGCGATGTCAGACATCCGTGTATGTTAGCTTTATTGGTCATTCCATGCCATGCACACAACATACCACACACACACAACATGCATGTTTAGTAGTCGGTGCGGTGAAAGTGCCTATCTCTTGTGTAAATACAGCACTTAGTCGCATCCTTGTTTAAGGTGGTGGAAATAGCCGTGGATTGTGTAGGTGTGCTACCTATGCTGGTATAATGCATTGTGTTGGGTACTAGAAGTACTAATTTGCACATGTCAACACTCATAAAATTATTATATGTACATTTGTCCAGTATTATGCTGGCTAATCTTGTCCCGGGGATGGGGGGAACTTGCGCCTCTTTCCTGTTATATACTGAAGAGAATGGGTTAGATAGAATTAGCAGAGAAGAACAAAAAGCGGCGTCAATCTAGCCTCGCTGACCGTTTATGTTTACACGGATCGCGTTACGCGGCTACAAACTAAGTGGGAGCGCAGCGGTGGAACACTGCTATGCTCAGAAC
Organism: Lissotriton helveticus; assembly: GCF_964261635.1. NCBI lineage: Eukaryota > Metazoa > Chordata > Amphibia > Caudata > Salamandridae > Lissotriton > Lissotriton helveticus. Next base: position 535,595,998 of record NC_136069.1, on the reverse strand, counting down.
GATCTTACTTGTTGTGGAAGGGCAGTCCACCGATCGACCTATTCGGTATCCCCGTGGAGAATGCTGGCATTAGATTGGAGACCGGAGCATACTTTTATAAAAGTTACTCCGGTTTGGTGCAGCTTCCGGGGTTTGCGTGCGTCATCGCGCCGAAGGCGTGTGATGCACACGAAGTCTGTAGCGGTCGACTAGACTGCTAACCTGATATGTGACCATTGCGGTCATGCGCAGACGAGTCTTATGGAAGCGTAACACTGCGGGCATTATATTGATGGGAAAGATATTACTATTGTTGTAAAGCGTGCGCAGCATTGTGGGCATTTAACTTAGGAAAGAATAATCGGAAATTAAAGCACATAGGTATCATAGCTGAGAGCATACTGGCATAGTGTGGCCCAGAGGGAGAAACCTGTGGGAGAGAGAAGGGGTCATTTTTAATATACATCACGCCTGGGGAATAACGGAGTATGTTATTACTGGTTCAAGCTGTTCCATGGTATATTATCGTTTAATCCTTGGATGTGAGTGGCTAAACGATAAATCCTTCTTTGTTCCTTGTCAAATAGTTCTTGTTGGCTGTTGCTGGCATTGCGGTCTTCTTGCTCGATCACTACCCACTGCATGTTTGGCATGTGGTTTCTTTCGAGGTAGTGGTTGGTCATGCGTGATAGGTTACGCTTGCACCAGATGTTACTACTATGCTCAACAATTCTTGTTCTTACTTTGCGGCTAGTCATTCCAATGTATCTCAAACCGCAGGGGCAGGTTATCAAATAAATGACATTGGTGGAGTTGCAATTTGTGTGTCGTCGTATCTCCCAACTTTTTGTGGTTGTGGTTTTTGTGGTCGGTGTGTCAGATGACACACGCTGCAATCTCCGCATGGGTGATGACCAGTTACCTTTGGTAAACCCCAGGCATTGGTTATCATGTTTTCTTCACGTTGGGGCTGTTGAGGTCTGGTGTGAACCAAGTTGTCTTTTAACCTCCTCCCTCTGCGATATGAGAATAAAGGTTTTTCCCAGTCAAAATTTCCGGTGTTTAGTATAAACCAGTGTTTTTGGATTATCTTGGCCACTTGATTTGACATAGGGTTGTATGTTGTGTCACAGGTCAATGGAACGGAGGAGTCTCCACATCTTTTGGTTTCTAGTAGGCCCTCACGGCTCTGATTGCGAGCTCTTTTTTCTGCTTTTTTGGCTATTTGTTCAGGGTATCCGCGGTGTTTTAGTTTCTTGGTCAGAGTATTTGCCTGATCTTTAAAATCTCTCAGGTTGGAACAGTTCCTGCGTAGCCTTAAGTACTGTCCATAAGGGAGATTCTCCCTCAGTGGACGGGGATGAAATCTTGTATAATGTAATAGTGAGTTTCACGCTGTGGGCTTGAAGTGTGTTTTCGTGACCAAGACCCCCATTGTAGTGAGAGATGTCCAGATCTAGGAACGTCATGGTGTTCCTACTTGTGGTGCTAGTGAACTTCAAATTGGGGTCACAGTCGTTGATCTGTTCTAGGAAGGTGTTTAGTGATTCATTAGTTCCCTCCCAAATGAGGAATACATCGTCAATGTATCGTTTGTAAAAACGAATGTTCTCCATGATCACTGGGTTGTTTAGCAGGAATTTTTGTTCAAAGCTGTACACATATAAACCTGCCACACTTGGGGCGAAAGTGCTCCCCTTCGAAGTGCCATACGTTTGTTGGTGTAGTTGGCCTTCAAATTCAAAATAGTTCTGTTTTAGAGCGAGTTCTGCAAACTTCAGGATTAGGGTCTTAGGTGTTTGGTAATCCCATTCTTTGCTGTCTGGTGCCGTTCTTAGGACTCCCAGTGTATCATCTTGGAGGAGGCTGGTATAGAGGCTCTCTATATCAAGGCTCACTAGGAAGCTTGTGTTGGGATTAAATGTCAGGTCCTTGATTTGTCCTAGGAGATCTTTGGTATCTCGTAAGTATGTTGGGGTGCTTTGCACCAGGGATTTGAGGAAAAAATCACAAAAGTTCAAAAGTGGTTCTAGAATAGAGCTTATGCCCGATACAATAGGGCAACCTGGTGGTGGGATTTTATTTTTGTGCACTTTCGGAATAGTATAAAAATATGGAATTTTCTCTTTTGAAGTGATCAAATATTAGGCTTCTTTTTTACTGACATGGCCTCCTATTTCTGCTTCGGTTACTAGATCCTGGATGATATTCTTGAGTCTGGGGGTAGGGTCTTCGTTGATCGGTTTGTAGTTGCTCCTATCTGTTAAGAGGCGTAGGCATTCATTTTTGTAGGCTTCTTTAGCTTGTAGGACTATCCCTCCTCCTTTGTCTGCTGGTTTTATAACCATGGTCCTATTTGCTTTTAGTGCTTTTAGGCCTTCCTGCTCCTTTTTGGTGGTATTTTTGAAGGTCTTCTTTTCTGTCAGTAACTCAATGTCTTTGAACACTGCCTGTTCAAATGTTGTAATTTCGACAGGTATGGTTGACGGCGGTGGCATGAAAGTGGATTTTGGATTGAAGTCTTTGTCTCATTTTTGTTGAACATCGATGTCAGTTAGTTGTTTGGAGAAGAAAGCTTTTAATTTAATCTTTCTGAAGAAATCTGCCATCTCGCAGTGAAGGCGAAATTTGTCTAGACGGGGGGTTTGAACAAAGCCTAGTCCTTTGTTCAGGAGATTCATTTCTGTATGATCTAGTACATGTTGGGAATAGTTAGTGACTAGGTTTTTGCTGGTGCTCGGCCCGATCGTTGTTCCATGGACTTGCTCCTGGTTTGTGCTCCTACTTGGGAGTCGTCCTCCCAGTGTACCTGAGCTTGTTTTAGTCGTTTTCCTCTTCCCTTTCGTCCATTCCCTAAAAAAGGAAACCTCTGGTTGGGGTTCATGTAGGGGATTTTCTGGGGAGCAAAGGGTGGGTTCCAGCCATACATCATTTGTGGAGGCATCTGGTGGTATTGTTGTGGGTAGGCTATGTGGCTACCTGGTTGTGCTTGGTTCCAAGGTTGTTGCCATTTATTGGCTCTCCCTCTTCCTCTTGGTCTATTCTGACTGCTGCCCAAACTAGAGCCACTGCTAATTGAAGTGGCATCATCTGAGCTGTAGGATTGTTCCTGGTTTCTTTGGGGTTGGTAATCTGGTTCAGAGTAGGGATATGTTTTTGCATATGAAAACTTTTTCAGGTCTTTCTGAAAATTCTGGATGTTAGATTGTGTTCGGTTCTCCTTGTATTCTTGCATTTCTTTGTTGACCTCATCATGTTTCTTTTTATAGGCAGTTAGCGTGGTTCTAAACTGGTTTTCTGTCGTCTGGATCTCTATTAGGTATGAGTCCCCTAATCTTTTTGCAGGTTGGATTATCAACACAATCCAGTCTCTTGTGCATCACCAGGCGATTTTGGCCCAATCCCTTCGGAAAGCTGCATCCTCTAGGAATATTCTCGGGGCATTAGTTACTATTAGCCCTCTCGGTGCGGTATTGGCTCTTAAGTACTCCGTAAGTATTACCCCGTGCATAATAGTTCTGACGTGGTTCCGTTTCTTTTCTGTCAGTGACTCCCAGTCGGTACTTTGCGATATTGTTCTTGCTATATTTAGATCTGCCAGCATTGGTGGTGCAGCTAATATGTCGCTAATTATCTCCTCTGAAAAGGTCAAACCCAGATTCTCTGCCATGGTGTGAAGACATCATTATGCCAGCCTTCTCTAACCATATTCCAGTACATTTAAAATATACTTATGCCAGAAAATGGGCAGTTGCCCAAGCCCTAGCGTTATACAAAAATCATGTAGGATGGGATGAGGACTCACCTCACCACACAATCTAGTTAAAAAATCAACCAACTGCACAAAGGCGGTATCCAATTAAGCAAGAAGCTAAAAAAAAAGGTCAGGGAGATCTTAGATCAACTTGAATACCAAGAGGTGATTGAAACTTGCACCTCGTCAATGAACAATCCTTTGTTTCCTGTCTCCAAACCAGACAGTACATATCGTCTAGATTTGGATTACAAACACCTAAACTCTTGTTGTAAAATATTTGCAGTGCAAAATGCGCACAGTACAGCATTAATGAATAACATTGGGCGTAAAAAATATAAAACCACATTAGACATATCAAATGGTTTCTTTTGTCAAAACATTGCACCTGAAAGCAGGTATCTGACCGCTTTCTCAATAATGGGGACACAAGGTCAGTTCTGTCGTCTCCCTCAAGGATTCAAGAATAGTCCGGGGTTATTCTCAGCAAGGGTAACAGAGTTAATACAAACTTATGATGACGAGGCATTGTCATATGTCGATAATATCTGTCTGACAGACGATGACCTGAACAGGCACTTGAACAGGGTGAACACCATTATACTTGGCTTCGCCTCTGAAGGGTATGAATTCAATTTAAAAAAATTAAGAATTGCCTATCTCAAGGTCCTTTTTCTAGGATATAAACTTTCAAGTGAAGGCAAAAGCCTGGCAGCCAACTTTTTAGAAAAGTGTGCGCTGCTTCAACCTCCAAAAACGCTGAAAAGTTTACAGTCTAGGTTTTCTGAATTTTGGAAGAACTTACTTTCTAAACTACCGCAGAAATGGTTAAACCTCTCTAAGAATTAATCATACCTGGTCTAAAAAAAAAAATTGGACAAAAGAACACACAGACATTTTGTGTTCGCCACAAACAGACATGTTAGCAACAAAACATTTACAAACACGCGTAAACATACGCAACTTAGTGATCCGAATCATTCCGGGTCAATGCGGATTCACCTACTTAACTTTTAATGAAGGTGAAAAAGTACCAATTGCATACAAATCACATTTGTACACGCAAGGAGAAATGACATTTACATCAACAGAAAAAATTCTGACAGCAGTTCAAGGGACCAACTTCCCAAACAACTAACTTTAAACTTGTGATTGTAAATACTGCAAGATGAAAATTAGGAATTGGGGAGGAGGGCCAGATACTGGACGTGATTGGATTCTTGCTGTCGACCTGTGAAGCAACAAGTATAAGTTGGATCAGACTTTAAGTACTTCCCTTAGGTTAAAACATGTAGTTCTCAGATACTTTCACAATCGGTTTTTATACCATTTAATTTGTGCCTACCTGTGAGCAGTAGTTGTCAGTCCAACGTCCCAGTATTTCTTTGTCTTGTGTTGATGGGTTGTGTGCAGTCAGGCAAGTTCTGGTAGAAATATTGTTGTTCTTGTTTGCATTGGCTGAAAAGGCAAAACAAGACTTTACACCCTTTCCTTAAACTTTAGAGTTTTCTTTTTATCTCTAAACAATCTTTCTACTTCCTTAGTTTTTGTTATATATTCTTCTTGTATTGCAAAGGGGTTGTCTGACTGTTCTAAAAAGAAATTCTAAAATAGTAGAGTACAAACATATCCAATTGTATATTCAATATTTTGCTTGAATACCAATGAATAAAGACAGAATCACAAATATCAAATTACAAGTTAGATAAATTGCTTATAATTATTTTGCAGGAGCTGTCTTCAAAACCACAAAACCAAGTCTTTTTCTATTTATTGATAGTTTCCTATTAAGTTCTTCTTCTTTTAAGAAGCTCCAAGAATTATTTTGTAGTTGTTGCCTTTCTTGCGTATGGCGCCTTAAATCATAAAAGTACTTATCTCGTTCTTCTTGTTTTATCTTGCAGAGTCTACTGTCGTGGAGAATGAAGCATCAGAAAACGGAACACCGGAACAGCAAGAAGAAGCCCTTGGATCAATCAGGTGAGACAAAAAGCCCCAGGCTGGAGGCTTCCAGACGTGACTCCTTCCGTGTTCAAGGAGAAGGCAAAGCGTCTTCTGGAACAATGGGTGCGGTTTAAATAGACAACCGCACCCAAATGCTTATGCGCACTGTTAAGTTGAACGGACGGTGCGTGCTAATTTAACTCTCTGTCTTTTCCGCTCGAGTTTCTTTTTCCCCGAGCATCTCTGATTAAAGCAAAGTGAAAAGCAGTGTGCTCAAGGTCTGCAAATTTTATTTTTTTTGTAGAGTTTTATATAGACCCGAACCGAATCAGGTATCAGAGCGCTTTACATAGCACAAGTTACATTTTTACATGAGGACACACACTTTCATTTTTAGGCACGGGGAGATTAAGTGATTTGCCCAGAATCACAGGAGGTTTTGGCGTTGTTACCGAGACTCGAACCCAGATCCCCAGGTCCGAAGTTGAGCGCCCTAGCCGTTAGGCCAACTCCTCTCCCCAAATAAAAGCGGCGAACAGTAAAAAGCTTTTATCTTGTCCCTCGACGACTCCTTGAGCTCAGAAGCTATCATTAAGCTCTGACAGGTTACTAAGTTATGCTGTTACAAAGTATGTATAAAGAGAAAACCAAAAGAAAACCAAACAGAGTTTCTTTGCTTATTGTTTCAACATATAAAACGTTACACAAAACAACACTAACTACTTGGAGTGCAGGTGCACGGGAAAGGGGTGGGATTTTATCATATAAAACAGACTTTTTTTTCTGGTTAAAGTACCATGTGTGCTGTAGGACCAACCCTAGTAATCTTGTCTTGATCCTTGTTTTGATTCATGACAGTACTCCCCTCTCAAGATCCCCCCTAAAACTGTTGCAATAGGTTTTGGTTTAGTTGGATAACGTGCATGAAAGGCTCTTATTGCTCTAGGCACATTTTTTAGATGAGCTAAAGGTTCCCATGATCGTTCTTCTGGGCCATAACCTTTCCAATCAACTGAGTAAAAGAGTTTGCCCCGCACTCTCTTGGAATCCAAAATTGCTTTTACTTCGAATTCTGGGTGTCCTTTAATAGTAATTGAAGGAGGAGGTTGAATTATTCGAGTTTGTGGATTAGAAGTCTTAAGTAAAGAGACATGGAATACCGGATGAAACTGATATTTTGGAGGGAGTTTTAGTTTTACACAGACTGGGTTTATTACTTTCTCAATAGAGAAGGGACCTATAAATCTAGGATTAAATTTTGTATTCCCTTTTATTATTAAATTCCTTGTATTCAACCACACCTTATCTCCAATAATATACAGGGGTTGTTCTGCCCTATGTTTGTCTGCCTCGTCTTTTTTTTATCTTTTGCCTTAGCCAAATTATATTGAGCTTCTTCATGAATGGATGATAATTTAGAGATATAATCATGTATTGCTGGAACTACATCGGTGGATTTTAGATGTCCATGAATATGTTTGGGATGAAAACCATAATAACTGAAAAATTGAGCCATTTTAATAGAAGTATGTTCCAAATTATTGTATGCAATTTCTAGGGCACTTAAAAGATCTGACCATTCATCATCCAGATTTCTCAAGATACTTCGGAGAAACTGTTCTATTGTCTGATTGGTACGTTCTGTCAAACCATCTGTTTGAGGATGATAACTTGATGACAATTGAACCTCCATGTTCAATAATGAACTCAAATTTTGCCAGACATGAGAAATTAACTGGAAACCCCTATCAAAAATAACCACTGACGGGATTCCATGTAACCGTATTATATGAGTCATTAAAACTTGTGCTAATTCCATGGCAATTGGAAGTTTCTTTAGAGGAATTAAATGGGCCATACGTGAAAATTGATCTACTGCAGTTAGAATGGTAGAAAATCCTTTCTTAGTTGGGGGAAGCTCTACTATGAAATCTAAATAAATAGTATGCCAAGGCTGAAGTGGTATCGGTAGAAGTTTCAAAAACCCACTCGGAGCCTGGTGTGATGCTTTATTTTGAATACAGATACTACAGGTTTCAACAAACTTCTGTATATCCTTGAACATCGAAGGCCACCAAAAGTGCCTTTTGACGAGTTGGTATGTTTTAGCAATTCCAGGATGGGCTGACAAAGGGGTATCATGATGGAGATGCATAACTGATCTTTGGATTTCAGGTGTAGGTACCATAACTAGATCATGTACAAAGAAAATCTTATCTTTTTCTTGTATGAATGGGTATTCTTTTCTCCAATCCTCAACACTTCTTGTCTCAAGTTCTTTTCTTATGTCAGTAATTACATCACATATAGACAGACTAGCTTGAAAAACATTGTTGGTAGCACAGGTTGTGCAATTACATTGTGTTTGGATTCCTTTTCTCCGATTCGTGATAAAGCATCAGATTTCTGATTTTCTTTTCCGGGCCGAAAAGTGATTACAAAATTATAATCATTGAAGAATAAAGACCATCGCAATTGTCTGGCAGATAAAGCTTTAACAGATCTCAAGGCCTGTAAATTTCTGTGATCAGTGTAATTAGTGATTGGATGACGATCCCCCGCAAGTAATCGCGCCATTCCTCAAAGACTGCTTTTATAGCCAATAGTTCCTTGTCTGCTATGGCATAATTTTGTTCAGCTGCAGACAGCTTTCTGGCGTAATAGGCAGTAGGGTGAATTTGACCGTTATCTTTATTACGTTGTGATAATATACCACCCAGGGCGAACTGAGAAGCATCTGCTTCCACTATGAAAGGTTGAGTAGGATCAGGGTGAGATAAAATAGGTGCAGTAGTAAACTTTGTTTTCAAGTCTTGAAAGGTTTTTTCAGCTGATTCGGACCAACCAAACTCTACTCCTTTTCGTAGAAGTTTGGTAATGGGAGTTATTGTCTGAGAAAAGTTCTGCATAAACAGACGATAAAAGTTTGCTAAGCCCAGGAAACTTTGCACCGGTTTCACAGAAGCAGGACTAGGCTAAGCACTTACTGCTTCAATCTTTTTAGGATCCATTTCTATCCCAGAAGGACTAATCAGGTATCCAAAGAAGTCTACTTTTGAAACATGGAACAAACTCTTTTCTAATTTTACATAAAAGGAATTTGAAAGCAATTTTTGAAGAATGGCATGAAATTGTTTTACATGCTCTTTTTTTTAATTTGAAAAGATTAGAATATTGTGAATGCATACCACACAACAAACATCTATGAACTCATGTAACACCTCATTTATAAAAAATTGGAAAGCGGCAGGAGCATTACAAAGTCCGAAGGGCATTACTTGATACTCAAAAAGGCCAAATTTGGTGCAAAACGCAGTTTTCCACTCATCGCCCTTTCGGACTCTCACAAGATGATATGCTCCGCGCAAGTCCAATTTAGTATAAATGGTGGTCTGTTTTAACTGATGTAATAAAGTTGGAATTAGAGGCAAAGGATACCTATTTTTATTGTAACATTATTTAAGGCTCTATAGTCAATGCACGAGCGTAACTCACCCCTCTTCTTAGGTATGAAAAAAAGAGAAGAAGAAACTAGAGACCTAGAATGCCGGATAAATCAGTTTACTGGGTATTCATCTAAATACTCTTGCAGATGTTCATTTTCTTTTTCAGTAAGTGCATATATTCTGCTGCAAGGTAAGGTAGCACCAGGTATGAGATCTATCCTACAATCAAAGTCCCTATGAGGGGGAAGAGTATTAGCCTTTTTTTGTCAAATACATCAGTCAAGTTAGAATAATCTGAAGGAACTCCTTCAAGTATTAAAATTACTCAGCGTTTCATTTATGAAATTGAATCCTTGTACTATGTTTTCGGTATGGGTTTTTTAAAAACAATGGTTAAGACAGTGAGGAGATTTAAAAGTTATTGTCTTGGATACCCAATCTATATAAGGGTTGTGTAGAATTAACCATGGGATCCCTAAAATCAATCCAAACTGAGGTACAGCTATGATGTCAAAAGATTTGTGTTCTCTGTAAATGGGGGAGCAGTCCATTTCTAAAAGTTCAGTTTGCCTTAATATCGGTCGAGATGTGAGTTATTCTCCGTCTACTGCCCATACAATTTCTGGGTGATTTTTGATGTTGGTTTTAAAACATAATTTATTCAAAAACTGGGTGTCTATAAAATTACCGGTGGCTCCGGAATCAATCAGTGCATCGATTTCCCAAGAGCACATAGGGTGAGTCAAATTTTTAATGTCACTTTTATACATAGATGACAACACCCTTGGGGTGGTACAGTAGAAGCCAAACTAGAATAGGCACTCGACAAACTGACCTCGTCTTTTATCGAATTTTCTAGTTTTTTCACCCTCTTGAGGCGGAAGCCGGGAGGTCCTCTCTCACCTGTTTTTAAATCTTGTATGTTCCTAACTCTGCCATCATTACCCTCGCTTGACTAAATAATCGTTTTATTGTATTTTACTTGTGGTGCCATTCCACTTGATTAAAAAGCGTTTTACCTGGCAGGCACTTCAGCCTCATCTCTCCGCTGCCTGGGCCCACTCTCAGCTGAGCATTGACGCTGAGAGTGTGGTCCCGGGGAGTCGAAGCCTCTACAGCTGCCATCTTGGGTGTGACTAAGCGCTCTGGTGCGCTCTAGCTGCCTATAAAAGGGGACGGCCTCTCTTTGCGTAGCGGACGCGATTGGCGGATGCGCCGGACTCACGCCGAAGTCATGCCAGAGTCCTGCCCGTCTGCACCCGTCCACGCCAGGACGGGCCCAGGGACTACTGACCCTGTCCTCTCCACGCCTGTCCTAGCCACTTACTCGCGCTCCTCCCTTCTGCAATTAAAACACGCCACTACCTCTCCTAACTCCTTGTGCAAACACTCGCTAGACCCTTCACACAATCAATATCACTGCCAACACTGCCCTTACCAACTGATTAAGCCGACAGAGATCAGGCAGATGCAGGTGCACAAGCTCAATATGACACTATTGAATTGCCGCTCCCTGCCTAAACATGCCTCTGAGATCTCATTCTTACTACAGGACGCGGCACTGGACGCACTGTTTCTTACAGAAACATGGTTAGGACCCAGTTCAGGCCCAGACATTGTCCAGGCCTTGCCTCCGGGCTACTTAATCCAGCACCTCGATCGAACAGGGAACGTAGGAGGAGGAATCGCTATCCTTCATAAAGATCATTTAGTCTGTCGCCTGTTAGGCAGCCCATTACTTGACTGTGAAAACGTCCATTTTTCGATCACGCTTTCACCATCAGCCTCCTTCACGGGGCTTCTAGTATACCGTCCTCCAGGATCCTTAGGACAATTCCACAGGACACTGCTAGAATCGGTGGTGAACCTCGCCAGTTCGGCTTCCAACTGTACCATATTGGGAGATCTGAACCTCCATTTCGACAATCCACAAGATACGATAGCTGTGGATCTGGCACAAGACCTAGAGACATGCGAAATGGTTCAAACAATCCAAAAGCCCACACATATAAAGGGACACCTGCTTGACCCCATATTTTCTAATATCACGGATTTAATTACCTTGGACCCGAACCCTGTCCCATGGTCAGACCATTTCATCATACCTTTCACCTGGACTGTCTCTCCCCCAGCCCCGGTCAAACCTTTTAGCACTAAACAGACAAGACACTGGTCCAAACTCAAGATAAACGAATGGTCGGAAGCCCTAAGGAATACTTTACCGCCCGCTAACCCGGACATCAATATAGCGAACCCAGAGTTTAACCAGTGGATAGAGAACTCATTGGACGCCATCCTGCCTAGGAAATCTGTAACGCAAAAAAGGGGATCTATCAATCATCCTTGGTTTAGCCCAGAGCTCCGAAAACTTAAACAGAGTTGTAAAAAAGAGGAGAGACAATGGAGAAAAGACTTTGATCCAGAGACAAAAACTAAATACAGGGCATCCATCAAAGCCTATAAAGCTGCGTTAAAGGCAACAAAAACAGCTTTCTACGCAGAGAAAATCATTGCATCCCAGAACTCATCGAAAGAGATTTTCAGAATTGTCAAACCTCTGTTGAAACCCCCTGACCCCCCCTTGCCCCAAATGCATCAGGGCCCCGCTGTGAAGAACTTGCACTCTTCTTCCATACTAAAATTAAAAAAATTCTCCTGGGTCTCCCACCCATCGCCACCCCCGAATTACTCCTGTTATCTAAACCTTTCTCTCAAGGTACTTCCCCCGAACTCTCTTCTTTTATCCCTCTCACCGAGGAATTGTTACCCCCCCTCCTCAACTCAATCAAAAGTGGCTCCCCCCTTGACCCTGTTCCTAACAACATCTTGAAATTAGCCTTGCCTATCATGGCGTCTCATGTCATCAATCTGATCAACACCTCGATTGAAGCAGGCACAGTCCCACGGGACTGGAAAATGGCCATGGTCAAACCTCTCTTAAAAAAAAAACAACCTTGACCCTGGAGACCTATCCAATTACCACCCCATCTCCCTTCTCCCGGGCATCAGTAAATTAGCAGAAAAATGTATAAACCACCAACTGTCCTCATTCCTGGAAACCTCTAATTTACTCCACCCAACAGGCTTTCGCCCGGGTCAAGGGACGGAGACGGCACTTCTTAAAGTGGTGGAAGAGTCTAGGAGGATCCTGGACACAGGTGGCAATGTGGCCATCATCCTCCTAGACCTCAGTGCCGCCTTTGATACGGTAAGTCACCGTATCCTTTTGGCCCGCCTAAACGAAATCGGAGTCTCGGGAAAAGCCCTTTCTTGGCTTGAATCCTTTCTTTGCGAGAGGTATTTTAAAGTATTTGAAGGGGACTGCCACTCCTCGCCGTTACCCTTGCAGTGTGGGGTCCCTCAGGGCTCCTCCCTTAGCCCCACACTTTTTAATGTGTACATGTCCCCCTTAGCCGAGATAGTGGCCCCCTACGGAATTGAATTAATCAGCTATGCTGATGACACTCAGCTCGTGGTCTCTCTGAATCAGGCCGATCTGGCCAACACGAGTCTGAGCGACTGTCTTGAGGAGGTATCAAAGTGGATGGGCCAGTCTCAGCTCAAACTTAATAACCAGAAGACTGAACTGATGTTATTGGGCAGGAAGGCATCATTCAACTTCCCCACGCTATGGCCTCACTCTATGGGTGCTGGCCCGACCCCAAAAAGCGTGATCAAGAGCTTAGGATTCTGGTTAGATGATGATCTTTCATTCAAAGTACAAGCCAGAAAAACTGCGGCCACCTGCTTTGGCTTGCTAAAATCCATACGTAAAATCCTCCCTCAACTTCCTGATTGAGCCAAAAAAATCCTGGTCCAAGCTATGATCTTATCAAGGCTTGACTACGGTAATGCGCTCTACCTGGGAGCCCCGGTTTCTGTGATCCAGAAACTACAGGTGGTCCAGAATTCAGCAGCTAGACTGCTGACGAGCACTAACCATCGCTCCTCAGCCAAGCCAGCGCTAAGATCACTCCACTGGCTACCGATAAAAGAACAGGTACATTTCAAAGCCTTCTGTATTGCCCACAAAAACCTGCAAGGCAAAGGCCCCCCTATCCTTAGCAATCTGTTCAAACCATACAAAACTACTAGAAACCTCGCTCCAACGATCTTAACCTGGCACAAGTCAACAGAATAAACAAGGCTTGTACGGGTGGCCGCCTCTTTTCCTATAACACTTCAAAGTTATGGAACTCTCTGCCCCCCCCCCCCCACTTCGTCAGGAGCCCAATCATCTTTCATTCCGTAAGAAAATAAAAACCTGGCTTTTCCCTGGAATCTAACGAATAATTGATCCCTGCTCATCTCTGACCCTCTCTGTCGCAGCTTTAAGCACTGGGATGCCTCCGGGTAGCCATGCGCTATAAAAGAGTTGTTTTCATTTAATTTCATTTCATTTCTGACTGAACTTGTGTAACTGCTAAATCAGAAGTTATTAGTTTATTTTTGTTTGGACGAGTAGGACACTCCTTAACTAAATGACCTGTCTTACCACAATAGAGGCATTGATTTAACTTCCACTTCTTTTCCTTTTCTTCTTTTGAAAGAGGTCCTCGGATCGAACCTATCTGCATAGGTTCTACAAAGTCTAACTTGGTAGTGACTTCTAGTGAATTAGCAGGTTTTTCTTTGAAAAATATTAGTTTATGATCAGATTTTCCTCTTTCTCCTCTTCTCTCAGACAATCTGTGATTTAATTTTACGGCCAAATCTATAAATTCGTTATTGTCCTCTGTCCTTTAATTCTATTTTTAAACCTCTATAAAATAGGGAAACTCTCTTGTCAAAAGGCCAATTTGCTTCTAAGACTAAACGATTAAAAACTGAAATATAATGGAGTAAATCAGATGATCCCTGTTTTAGATTTAGTAATTTGTTATCCGCTGACTGCACAAAAACTTGGTTTGCATAAATCTTTTTCATCGCACGTTCAAAATCTCTGAAATTGTACGAAATTGGGTCGTCTCTCTCAACCAGAGGGACAGAACAAAGGGCTGCGTCCCCACCTAAGTATGATAACAGAAAAGCTACTTTGGATGAATCATCAGGAAATGCTGTAACTTTAGCCAAAAAATGTAAATGACATTGATTAATGAAAATGGTGAACTTATTACAGTCACCATAAAATCTCTCAGGTTGAGGAACCGGCACTGGAGTGACCACCTGAATCTGGGTTTGAGCTCTTGGAGAAGAAGAGGAAGCAGTATTAGGAAACGTTGTTTGGAAGGTTGCAGGCTTAAGAACTGGTTATTGCTGCACTGCGCCTTGTAGAGCTGATATATTTCTTCGTAATGCTGCATTTTCTACTTTGATGTCATTTAACATGGAAGCTATGTCTTGTAAGGAAATTTGCGAAGCTTGATCCATTGCGCCCAGGCGAAATATTTGTCTTGGGCTTTGCCTTCTGTCAGATTACTACGTTGTCTCTTACCTTAAACTCTTTTTGAAGACAAAGTGTGTTTCGCAGGTGATAGAGCGCGCAGGAACCTACTGGCTCAGTTTTACTATAATCACCTTAGGCCCATACAGCATTCACACATTGAACTAGTAGTCCTGCCTAACCAATTTACTAATTTAATCACTCTATCAGTTTTCCCAGAGGTCCGATTTAGGACTTATACCTGTAGACCATAACTTACCAATCCTTGTCACCATACTATAAGTCCTGTGGATCAGATAATTAGCATAAACAGATAGTATTTAAACACATTTACCTTTTTTATAATAACTACTGACTCGGGGAAAGTTTTAACCCTTTAACTATGATAGATTTTCTGAGTCAAATGAAAAGGGCCAAAATCTCGTGACCATAAATTTTGCAAGCAAAAATATAACCAGCAGGGCATAAAGTTTGTAAGAAATCTCAGTAACACCTTTAGACATTGGTACCTGAGAAGGGTGAGAAAGGGAAATAGCACAAGGACATATCACATTGATTATATTTACCTAGAATGGTGCAATGACCAATCCTGGCCACGGGCTGGGGCAAAATATGGACCAGCCTCCCAACTAATCAGGTGCCCACGGGAAAAGATAGGTGCAGATCAGGACAGGTGACCTCAGCTAAGTGCCACGCCAGCGTCACACCCCTCTCTCTCGGAAAGCCAATTAGTACCCCGATTGGGTAATCGATTCTTCTGACAGAGTGCTCCGCCAGCACCTCTGCTCTTGATTGCCTATTGAGTGCATTGGGTCAGTGACAGGTCAGCTATTTGGACAAGGCGGACAATTTCTCTATCTGAGCCTACCTTAGTTATACCATTTCGAGAGCAATGTACCACCCCTAAATGTTGCAAATCCCCTTCAGTGATTGGTTGGAAATACGAGGAAAGGTCATCACACCATACTAAGATGATGTAATTTTCAATTCAAATCATATTGATTGAATCCCCACTCACAATTTACATTTACCATGATTTTATTCCACCCAACAATATTGGCATACAAATCATATACATTGTATTTATTTGAGTCTTCTTGCTTCTTCTTTAGAGGTCAGTAAAGTAGGTTCCCAGGAACATCGTGGGCAAAAAGGGTGCTGGCAATCATTCAATGCTATTGCTTCAGAAATTTCAGAGTCTTTGTGCCCGTGCGCTGCATCGTTCAAGATGGAAGATGTGTAGGCGTCAGGCCCAAAATACTAGCTAGTAGCAAAGTCAAAAAGAAACACATTAGAATACAGAAATAAATGAATGCACTCTATACCACTTATCTCTACTCTATCCCCATTACTTTATTTTAACTTGAGCATTACTGACTAAGCAGAAGGAGCCAGTTTAGTACAAGCTGCAGCATAACCATTAGCATGTGAAATTTAAAGCAGACATTTCTGGCAATAGTGCGCAGAAGCAAAGTTTTCCCACCAAGCAAAGAGGTACGTTACACCACGTGAGTGTGGCAGACGCATGCGCAGAAGGTTTCCTGCGTTTTCGGCTACCATTTTAATGCATTAGAGTTACGGTTAGTAAAAGCACATTGAAAAGCTTCCCCTAGATACTAGAAATGTCGTGAAATGTAAATATTAGTAAACAAAACATGTTGATTAATATTTTATAAGTTATTTAGAGAGGGCTGAGTACAAGCAAGTTTCGGAATATGTGAATCCTTGCTCCATCAATCCTCTCTTTGATGATATTTTATATCATCACAAATTAGATGCTAACTTCAACATTCTCCCAGTTCAATTTCTGGCCACGGGCTGGGGCAAAATATGGACCAGCCTCCCAACTAATCAGGTGCCCACGGGAAAAGATAGGTGCAGATCAGGACAGGTGACCTCAGCTAAGTGCCACGCCAGCGTCACACTCCTCTCTCTCGGAAAGCCAATTAGTACCCTGATTGGGTAATCGATTCTTCTGACAGAGTGCTCCGCCAGCACCTCTGCTCTTGATTGCCTATTGAGTGCATTGGGTCAGTGACAGGTCAGCTATTTGGACAAGGCGGACAATTTCTCTATCTGAGCCTACCTTAGTTATACCATTTCGAGAGCAATGTACCACCCCTAAATGTTGCAAATCCCCTTCAGTGATTGGTTGGAAATACGAGGAAAGGTCATCACACCATACTAAGATGATGTAATTTTCAATTCAAATCATATTGATTGAATCCCCACTCACAATTTACATTTACCATGATTTTATTCCACCCAACAATATTGGCATACAAATCATATACATTGTATTTATTTGAGTCTTCTTGCTTCTTCTTTAGAGGTCAGTAGAGTAGGTTCCCAGGAACATCGTGGGCAAAAAGGGTGCTGGCAATCATTCAATGCTATTGCTTCAGAAATTTCAGAGTCTTTGTGCCCGTGCGCTGCATCGTTCAAGATGGAAGATGTGTAGGCGTCAGGCCCAAAATACTAGCTAGTAGCAAAGTCAAAAAGAAACACATTAGAATACAGAAATAAATGAATGCACTCTATACCACTTATCTCTACTCTATCCCCATTACTTTATTTTAACTTGAGCATTAATGACTAAGCAGAAGGAGCCAGTTTAGTACAAGCTGCAGCATAACCATTAGCATGTGAAATTTAAAGCAGACATTTCTGGCAATAGTGCGCAGAAGCAAAGTTTTCCCACCAAGCAAAGAGGTATGTTACACCACGTGAGTGTGGCAGACGGATGTATGACGTTACAACGCATACTTTTACTCCGCATACCATTACAACGCGGTATTTACAACGAATACCGTTACAACGCATAGCGCTTTGGGGTGCTGGATAGTGGTAAGTATAATTTACTATTCTAACTCCAGTCCCCGTGGACCCTAGGGAAGGTGTTGGATAGTAAATTAAACTTACCTCTTATCCTAGAGCGCCCCCCAGCGCAATGCGTTGTAATGTCATGCGTTGTAATGCCCGCGTTGTAATGGTAGTGCGGAGTAAAAGTTGCGTCGTAACGGGTGTATACCGTGGCAGACGCATGCGCAGAAGGTTTCCTGCGTTTTCGGCTACCATTTTAATGCATTAGAGTTACGGTTAGTAAAAGCACATTGAAAAGCTTCCCCTAGATACTAGAAATGTCGTGAAATGTAAATATTAGTAAACAAAACATGTTGATTAATATTTTATAAGTTATTTAGAGAGGGCTGCGTACAAGCAAGTTTCGGAATATGTGAATCCTTGCTCCATCAATCCTCTCTTTGATGATATTTTATATCATCACAAATTAAGGAACCAGATGCTAACTTCAACATTCTCCCAGTTCAATTTCTTCAATTACTTTGGGAGTTTTCTTTTTACCATTATTCTGATAAATTTTCATTCGCATATATATGGCACCATTTAACTCTTCCATTTGAATTTCATCAAGTTTGCGTTTCTTTGTTTTCTCATTAATAGTGCACCTTTTTCTATTTCTGCAGCATTTGCATCAAATCATTATCACTAATATTATTAGTGATATTCCCATTATTGACATCATTACTTTACCTACAATGCTTCTACCTACATTAGATATCCAAGTACCAATAGAGAAGAGACCATCAGTAAGTCTCTTCCATGCACTATCAACTTCCAGTGGTTTCAGTTCTTCTTCCAAATGAGTAATGTTCCTTACATACCTTCCAATTTCAACGCTTTTATCAGGTATGTAAGTGCAACAATGTTGTGCTTTCAGCATTCTACAGACTCCGCCCTCTTTTGCTAAAAATATGTCAAGAGCAAGTCAATTTTGTAAAACCATTGATCTGATCGAAACCAATTTGGTATTGATCATTAAGAATCCTCCAGCAATGTCAGTCGATAAGCGATCGACCACTGTAGACAATTCGCAAATTCTTTGAGTATTCAGAACCACTCCCACTGAAGGTATTAATGCACTAAATATATCACCTACAATTTCTGCAAAACTAGCTCTTTTAAAACGTGTTAGTTCATTTTCGTGTTCATTGTTTCCAGTGATTCTTTTTACATGGTATACTTTTGGGAATACTATTCCGAAATAGCAACTCCCATTCCAATGGTCAGGCAGCTTAAAGTAAGCTTTATTCCCACAGATATAATAACTCCAGGGAATACTTGATCAGTTCCCCCTTTTAGTCCCCAACCCTCAAGTATGAAGACATTGTGTTCACATTCACTGGAACCAATGAATACATTGTTATACTCAGTTTTCTTTCTATGGAGACAGATTTTCCACATCTTTTCAAAGTCAAGACATAGCAGCATGAGGTTTGCCAGTTGCCATAAATTCCTCCCTTTCAGACCATTTGGGAATCCAGGGTTTTGTTTCAGTAGCTTTTCTATGGCAATCCTGTCTCCTTTTCTCTACTAAATTTAAAAATGCATTTTCTTCATCATGTAAAATACATGTTAGATTATCTTTGTGTGCATTAGCTATATCTAATACTTTCATTGTTAGGAAAAATTCACCAAAGAATTGGGCATCTTTAGCACTAAGGACAGGATTCATTCTCCTACGTATAGGAATTTCAGAAAAAATAACATCTATGTTAGAATAATAATACTGCAACCTTCCAGTTTTATAAAACAAACTAGCTACTATGCTACAGGAAATACAATAAGTCAGGGGTAAATGATGGTATATTACACCTAAATCTACTCTATCTTGTTTGTGGTGCTCTATCTTTCCGTGTGTATACTAGTGTCATTTTGCTTAGCAGTCATCAAGTATGGTTTTGCTATTGTCAGTCCTAGCCATATAATATCAGTACTATCAACACACCACATATGCATATCCTACAGCATGTCTTTATACAACTTATTTTCGAGTTTCCAGTAACTCTTTTATCAGCCATTTTGAATAAGGAGGCTTAACCCCTCTTTGAGATTTTTCACAGAATATTCCTGTGTTTTATCTCAAGTTGGTCTCACTTATTCAATATCTTGATCAGCAATCAATTCTTTATCACTGATATCACTGATTTCTAGATTTTCAAAATCTTCAAGGATGATGTATGTCCATTCAGGGCCTTTAAACTTATTATTCAGCTTTTTCAGGCATGGACTTCTCCTTCTTTGATTGCTTGGGGATGGTTCAGTTTGACTTGTCACTTCGTTCACCCGTTCAGGTTCTTCATCTATTGTCACTAGGCGATATTCTTTTAACAAAACCAGGCCATTTATCACCTTTTCTGAGTATTTTGGCTGGCACTGTGCTTTCTGATTCTTCAAATGTTCTTTTGTTTTCTTTAAGTTGTGGAACAACTTGATTTTCGTCAACTTCAGGTTTCCTCTCTAACTCACCTACCCCAGGGTTTAATGCAGTTGACTCTTCTGCCTGTACTGATCTTTCTATCCTAATCTGACCTGATTCAGGGTATGACTTTGTTGGGCCTGGAATTTTTTCTTCGTCCTGAATCCTTTTGACTAATCCTGTCTGGTCCGGTACAGGTCTTGCAGATTCTTGATTGTCTTCCGCCTACGCGTTTTGAATAGTACCTATCTGTCCCTTCTCAGACAAAGGAGTTCTGGTAGGTGTGTCGTTGGTTTGAGAATTTTGATTTTTCCTTATCTGGTCCTCCTCACGATTACCATTGGCTTGGATTTCGGCAATCTGAGTACGTTCTTCTATGCCTATCTCATCCTCACTATCAGTCTGACTATCTAAGTATGTTTGGCTTCTTGTTCTCACTCTGATTTCAGGTATGTCAACCCCTGGGATCCACTCATCCTGACTGGTGCTCGGTTGCTCTTCATCAACTACTTCAGGATCAACTTCTTGAGACCCCTTCAGCTGCACAACCTTCAGCCTCAACTTCGTCAGGTTCTGGTATCTGCTTGGTATGGCTTGCATGGATCCAATTTGGGATTCCCTTGCACTTTACAGCTGTGGTGGTAACCAATATCACTTGCTGTGGCTCTCCCCATCTTGGTGCTAGGCAAGATTCCTGTGTATGATTCTTTATCACAACCCAGTCTCCAGGGTTCAAGTCATGTACTGGAGTTGAATGTCTGGCTTCTGCGTCTTCCCCCAACCTGGTGAGAGAAAGAACGCACTTGGTCAGCCAACTCTTTGCAGTACTCCAACACTAAATCATCATATATAGTTAACAGCTGATGTCCTGGCACACATGCTTGCCTCATTGCCCTTCCCATGAGTATCTCATGTGAACTCAAGCCTGTTTTCTTGTCTGGAATACTTCTGAGTCCCATTAGAACAAGAGGTAAAGCATCAGGCCATTCCAAATGGGTAGATTCACACATCTTTCCTAATCTTGCTTTTATTGTGCCATTCAATTGTTCTACCACTCCAGAAGCCTCTGGGCGATATGCACAGTGCAGTTTTTGCTCAATTTTGAATGCTTCACAAATTAGGCTGATTATTTCATTATTAAAGTGCCTTCCTCGGTCTGATTCAATCGTTACTGGAAAACCGAATCTTGGGATGAGTTCCTGCAAGAAAAGTTTAGCTACTGTTATGCTATCGTTCCTGCGAGTTGGGTATGCTTCCACCCATTTTGAAAACAGGCAGACAATGACTAAAATATATTTTAAGAGTGGAGGGATGTGCACTATAGGGCCTCACACACTACGTGCAACACCACGGCGAGAGAAACCGCAGTGAAGCTGGCAATGTACTGGCACCTCACCCCAGCCCGGCTTCACAGAGGAAACCCGTCGCGTAGCGAGCACTGTTGGAGACGGTGTGGGGAACGAGGTACCCTAACCCATCTCCTTTGGGACTGCCGGGAGATCCGCAGCTACTGGGAAGCGGTACTAAATGATATTGACGCTACCTTTGACACTGAAATCCCACGATTCCCAGCTTATGCCATACTGGGCCTCCCCAATGCACTCACCTTCCCCTTGAAGTCGCTGAGGGGTCGTCAAATGGGAATCGCTATGCAAGCCGCCACACAACACATCTTGTCACTATGGGGCTCATCTACCGTACCCACGCATACAGGGTGGTTGCATAAACTCTGGTTTACCTTGGGAATGGAACGCATACATGCAACACTCACACACTCAACCACCGCATTCCAGAAAACGTGGTCCCCGTTGCTGTCCCTCCTATCCAAAGAATTCAATGAGATCACATGCCCTAAATACCTCCGGATCCTACGCCTTACTGGCACCACACATGACTCTCGATGACTCCCTGATCGCTATCACTGCTCTCCATCGGCTAATTCATAGATTATATCTTGGTATATGGTGCACTGGTTGAGGTGGGGGGGAGGGGATCTGGGTCGTTTATGGGTTTTTGGTTGTTTACCTTATTATCTTGTCTCCTCGCACTGCATCATTTCTGCTTTTGTGACATCGTTTTTCCTTTTTGGCACTTGCATTTTACTATATTTCTCTTAATTAGGGAAGACATGCTGGTCTGTCCCGTCAGTAATCGGTGCCGCACGCATCTACAACATGTCAAGATGTCTACTGTTGCTTTTAATGATGAACTCAATAAAACACATTTGAAACTAAAATATATTTTAATCCTCGACAAGCAGGTAACTGAATGAAATCAATTTGTAGTCTAATGAAAGGGCCTTCTGCTTTCCCAATTTTTCCAGGGCACACTACAGTTTTCTTACCAGGGTTTATTCGTTGACATGTAAGGCATCTCTGGCAAAAACTCTCTGCTATGTTCCTGAACTTTGCATTGAACCAGTCTCGTCTAAACAACCTCACCATGGCATCTCTCCCTATGTGTGTGTCCCCATGGTACATTCTTGCCATTGGTACAAGCATACAGTCAGGTAACACTGGTCTTCCATCTTCAAGTCTCCCTTGACACCCTATTTTCTGCCAGTCTTCCTTTTCTTTGAGCTCTTCTTCACCTTGTAAATCTCTCACTTAATCCCACGTATTCACACCACAGAAAAGCATAAGTTGGCAGCTATTTCCACATGCTTCAATTTTCTTGTTTATTGCCATTTTATATTTGGCACAATGTTGAGCCACTTGGTCAGCATAATGATTTCCAGCTGTCACTCTGTCACTTCCAGATTGGCGAGCAGCACATTTGACCACGGCCAATTCTTTAGGTAATTGAATTGCTTGAAGTACTTCCTTCACATATTGTCCATTTTTGACAGGAGTTCCTGAAGAAGTCATGAACTCCCTTTGCATCCAGAGCTGGCCAAAGTCGTGCACAACCCCATAACCATACTGGCTATGAGTGTAAATGGTTACTCTCCAATTTTCCCCAATTTTGCATGCTTTTATTAAAGCCATCAATTGAGCTACTTGTGCAGACTTGACTCGTGGTAAATAGGATGCTTCGACTATGTTTGATAAAGTGCATGCAGCAAAAGCAGCGCTTAGTCCTCCATCCTCATGGCGCATACATGAGCCATCTACAAATAACTCATGGTCTGGATCTTTTAAAGGTTCTTCCTGTATGTCTGAGCGAGGTTTAGTACTGAATTCAGTTAAGTCGATTCAATCATGTTCGACTTCCTCTCTGACTTCCTCAAAGTGAGAATTGGGCAACAAAGTTGCTGGATTTAAAATAGTGCATCTCACTATTGTCAAATTTTCTGAGCCAAGGATAATTCTTTCATACTTAGTCATCCAACTAGGTGTTAGGTGCTGAGTATGTGTTTTGGTCAAAAGAATCACAACTGAATGTGGAACATACACTGTTACAGGATGTCGTATTACAATGGATTCACTTTGCTCGAGACTCATGCATGTTGTAGCTACTGCGTTCAGACAACCTGGCAGTGCAGATGCCACTGGGTCCAATGTTGCAGAAAAATATGCCACAGGTTGACGCATTAAACCATGGGTCTGGGTTAAGACTAAAAGTGCACAATTGTCTCTTGTGTCACAAAATAGTGCAAGCTCTTTTGAATAATCTGGCATCCCTAATGCTGGAGCTTCACACAGACTATTACGCAATTTTAAAAAGGCAGTCATGCTTTCATCGTCCCACTCAACTGGATCTTTTGCTCGTTTCTTTGTCATTTGAATTAGTGGTTTTGCAAGTCCTGCAAATCCCACAATCCACTGCCTGCAGTAACCTACAACTCCCAGAAACATTCTGATTTCTTTCTGGGTTTGGGGTAATTTCATGTTCTGAATTATTTTGATTCATTCAGATGTCACTCTCCTGACCCCTCTTTCTATCTGGTGTCCCCGATATTTTACTGAGGTGGTACAGTATTGCAATTTCTCTGGAGATACCTTATGTCCACCTTTTGCTAAATGGTTCAGCAATGCAATGGAATCAATCACACAGTCATTTCTTGTTCTCGGTGCCAGCAATAGGCCATCGATATACTGCACCAGGACAGACTTTCCGGGCAGCACTAATGATTCAAGGCACTTTTTTAAAATCTGATTAAAGATGGATGGACTTTCCGTGTACATGTGAGGGACACGATTCCAAACATAAACATGGTCGTCAAATTTGAATGGGAATAAAAATGTGCTATCTGGATGCAGCGGGATGGAAAAGAAAGCATGGCATAAATCAATGACAGTGTACGATCCGGCTCCCCATGGTATTTGATACAGAATCACAGCTGGATTTGGTATTACTGGACAACATGGGACAACAATTTTATTTACCTTTCGGAGGTCTTGGACCACCCTGTATCTTCCGTTTGGTTTCTTTATGCCAATTATAGGTGAATTACAAGGACTGCTCATTATTTCTTCCAGAATTCCTTGTTCAACCAAATGCCCTATTTCTAGTTCAACTCCTGCTTTTATTTTGGGACTCATTTTGTACTGTCAAATGTTTGGATAAACTGCACCTTCTTTCACTGTCACTTTTAAAGGATCGACATCTGTCATTAGGCCTACTTCTTTCCCAGTAAAATCCTACACATCAGGATTTACAAAGGTCTTTAGTTTTCCGGGTAAATCTTCTAGAGACAGCTTTTTAATTTCTGTTTCCTGTCTAGCCAGCATAATTTTATACACTCCGTCTTCATCTGGAGTCTGAATTTCAACACCATTTGGTGTACAAAAGATTGTGCAGTTCATTTTGCACAGTAGATCTCTTCCTAGCAAGTTTACGGGGCTATAATTACACACTACAAATCTGTGCATTTCTCGGAAGTTGCCAATACAAACTTCAATAGGTTCTGTGACAGGGGTCCTAATTTGTTTATTAGAAACGCCCACTACTTGGATCGCTTCTCCCGAGAGGGGTAGGTTTGGGATGTCTTCTGTTCTCACAGTAGAACGGGTAGCACCAGTGTCCAGTAAAAAGGTAACATCATTTCCCTCCACTTTTCCTTCAATGTATGGACCTGACTGATCTACTGATAAGGATGCCCCAAGTACGCAGTCCTCTTCCCCCTCTCTCAAGCACCGTCAATCTTTAAATTAAAAAAATGTATCCTGCAAAAGAAACTGAGGGGTTACTGTATTTTTCTTACCACTTCCCTCCCGAAATCCGGTGTCCACACTGTATTTTAGTTGACTCACAAAATCTGGCATAGGGGCTTGAGGTAATTAATTCGGTATTACCTGTTGCAGCTGTCTCATTGACACTTCATTCTGCGTCTGATGATTTAAATTTTGAGTTTGGACATTATTATTCTGTATTAATTTACACTTATTTCTCCAATGCCCTAATTTTCCACACCCATGACAAGGAAACCTTTTCTTTGCCTATTCTATACTAATTTTTCCTCTGAGTTTGCCCCCACTTCCTTCACCTTGGCCTTCCCCTTTTTTCTGATTATTTGCTTGCTGACTTAGCTGAAGTCCCTGTTGCTCTGCCTTTTAAACCTGAGCACACATTACCTTATTCTAAATTCTTTCGTTTATTGTCAATTTCATCCTCACAGTATTTTGCATACTGGAGAATTTCATCGACAGGCTTTGCTTGCCAACACAATTTATGCTCTCTAATCGTTTGGGAAATTTCAGGTTTTAGTCCAGACACAAAAAGATAAATAAAATGTGTCATGTCCTTATTATCAATGCTTTCTAAACCACTGTACTGTTTAAATACTTGCAAGAGGCGTTCATAATATGCATGCACAGATTCATTTTTATTTTGGGTAGTTCTGTCTATTTAAGTCCAATCCGTTTCTTTAGGGGGAATATTCCCATTTAAGTAAGTTATCACCTGATTATATTTCTTCATCACCTCCCCTGAAGTAGCTCCTGTCCTTTGGTCTCTAGGGTACTCCTCACTAGGCCAATCTACAGTGATTTTGCACTCAGACCACAAATCAGCTGGAACAACAATGTCAAATAAACTATCTAAATCTGTTAACAATACTTTCGACAACTCCACAAACCTTTCGACTTGTCGGTACCATTCTACAGGTTTTTCTCTCAGCTTTGGGAAATCATTAGTAGATTATAAAATATCCTGTCTTGACCAAGGGACGTGTACATAACCTCCTCCTGGCACTTCTCTCATCGGACACAACCTTTCGACTTTTTCTGCTTCTTTTAGTAAGTATTCAGAAGATGTTTTATTTGCCTGTGCTTCTTCCTTTTTCTTTGTCCATCTAACTTTCCATTTGTCTAAATCTCCCCATTTTTGCAACAAGGACAACAATTCCTTTATCTGCAATTTATGACCTGACACATTCATGTTTTCCAAATCTTTGTCAGGAAATTCATCTCTATATGGTTTCTGCAATACCTTTGATTTGCCAATGTCAATTCCCATTTCCAAAGCCAAATTCATTAGTTTTTCATGATATATTTTTGTATTGCAAGTAACACTTCTGCATATAAACAATAATTTGTCTTCATCAAATGAGTTCAGTCTGCCCAATCCCACATTTCCCGCTACCATTTCCTCTAATTTCACCCTTAATTTAAATATGTCCAATACCTTAGGTTGTGATTTAGGCTTCTCTATGTTTCGAGTCCATCTGTCTAATTTTTCCGGACTTACTACAGTTACATGCCTCGTTCCCAAGGATGTTTCAATCTGTACCTCTTTTGAACATGGGGGTGTAATTTTTCTGTTTGAGTCACTTACTGGTTCTCGTATAGGTAAATCCATTAAGGAAATTACTGACTCACATTCACTTGCTTGATCATCAACTATTAGGGTTTCTTTTCTTGGCTGAACTATGGGTGTAGTCAGAACAGGAGTTTTAGGATTAACTTGCTTATCTCCATACAAAGGAACTACGGGACCTATTGTTACAGGTATTGTTAGGGCTTCAGGACTTGTATTTAATTTGGAGATTTTCTGAATTAATTGACTACGCTGTTTAAGATCCTGCTTAAAAGATACAAACTGGAAGTGATTAAGACCAAACAGGAATATTTTACGGCCCTCACTTCCTCACTTTCATCTCCAAAAGAGCTTTTCAGGATCGTTGATTCCCTCACTTCTCTTCAGACCCCAGACCCGGTGGTTGCCTCCCAGGGGCTCTGTAACAAAATAGCCTCTTTCTTTCAGTCCAAAATATTGGACATTCACAGTGCCTTGGAGTCCCAAAGATCTTTCACCGTTGTGCCTCCGGTGCCTGCTATTTTGGAATCTAACGGCGCTGCTTCTTCTCGGCTCATAGGTCTTGAATCCTTTCCCCCTCTCTCTTACCAAGATCTTGAGATCCTCCTTAACAAAACTAAATCTGGATCTCCGCTAGATGTCTGTCCGCTAAAGATCCTAAAGCAGTGCAGGGAATCCCTCCTTCCCCCTCTGGTTGACATCATGAATAGGGCGATGGAGGAGGGTGTTTTTCCCCAGCAGTGGAAAAATGCTGTGGTAAAACCTCTGCTCAAGAAGCCTTCCCTTGACCCTGGGGTATTAAAAAACTTTCGCCCCATTTCACTGCTCCCGGCTCCCGCAAAGATGTTAGAAGCCCACCTAAATAAACATCTTGCTGCATTCGTGGAGAACTCCGGCTGCTTGGATCTTTCCCAGCATGGATTCAGGAGGGAACATAGCACCGAGTCTGCCCTCACCATAGTGCTTGATAACATCCGCACATGGGTTGATGGGGGACAGACCTCCCTCCTGATCCTTTTAGACCTCACGGCTGCTTTCGATACCCTTTCTCCCTCAGTCCTAACATCTCGCCTGAGGGACATTGGTGTTCGGGGGGCGGCCCTGGGACTCCTTTCCTCTTTTCTCGATCATAGAGAGCAAAGGGTGATGCTGGGTCAGTTTCTATCTCCATCCCTGTCTGTGCACTGTGGGGTCCCTCAAGGGTCAGCGCTTAGTCCTACTCTTTTCAATATCTATGTGACCCCCCTTGCCAGACTTATCAGATCTTATGGGATGGAGGTAGTCTCCTATGCGGACGATACCCAGATCCTCGTCTCTCTCTCCCAGCCAGTTACGTCGACTGCCGCCAACTTTAGATCTTGTATGGAGGCAGTCGGCCAATGGATGATTCACAATTCATTGAAACTGAACGGGGAGAAGACTGAGGTGATGGTGTTTGGAGGAAGGGAAGATATTTGGTCCGCTGAATGGTGGCCGGACTCATTGGGTGCCTGCCCGGATCCTACATCCTCAGCTAAAAACCTGGGGGTTATGATCGATCCTACCCTTAGCATGTGCCAACAGGTCAACAGGACTGTATCGACCTGTTGGGGGATCATTCACATTCTAAGGAAAATCAGGCATTATCTTTCTCTACAGGAAAGAAAGCAACTGGCTGTTGCCCTGTTGGGCTCGCGTCTGGACTATTGCAATGCGCTGTATGCTGGACTTAATAAGTGCCAGCTGCAGCGCTTGCAGGTGGTTCAGAACGCAGCAGCCAGATTTGTTCTCGATCTACCCCGACGTGCCTCTGCCATCGTTGCCCGGAAGCAGCTGCATTGGCTTCCCGTTGTGGACCGCATCCTTTTCAAGTCCAGGTGTATGGTCTACAAGGCTTTAGCTAAAACCAGCCCCACTGGTATTGGATCCATCCTGTCCTACTATAATCCTGGTAGGAACCTCCGTTCCTCGAATAGACTTCTCCTCTCTGTTCCTCGTGTTCGGAAGACCAGATGGGGTGGCAAGGCTTTTTCCAATCTGGCCCCCAAATGGTGGAATGCTCTCCCTCTTGAGGTAAGGTCTCTCCCCACTCTGCAAGCCTTTAGATCTGCCCTAAAGACTCACCTCTTTGTACGTGCCTACCTGTAGTAGTGCTGTTGTAATTTTCTGATCTTTTTTGATAGGCGCCTTGACACTTTCGGGTTGAGTATGCGCAATACAAATCGGTAAATAAATAAATAAATAAATATTTAATGCTTCCTTTTCTTTCTCTTGAAGTACCTTTTCTAATGAGGTTTCATGTATAACTTGCAGAACTAAAGGTGGGTGTAAAAACGGAGCACTAGGAGTAACTCTCTGAGTTTCTTCTTGATAAGGTGGTGGATTTTTCATTAACAAGTCATCTAATAAATCGTCATCCAAATCACCACTAGTCATTAAATTTCTCATTTTCCTTGTACTTTTACTACGTAACGGTTGTTCTGTGGTAAAAACAGGAAATAATCCTTCTACTAGCATGAACTGTCTCCACTTTTTAATTTGCTTATCTCGGGTCTCTTTTGGGAATCTTGGATAAAACTTACTTCAATTACTGTAGCTTCTGGACTGTCTCACTCAAACGCCTCTGTCTCCCACTCTTCTAGAGCTTCACATTGCGTTAATCTTGGTCTGGGATCTCATTTATTCATGCGATTTCTCAAGTTGTACAAAATTTTACCATTAAAGGTACCATGTTCTGGAAATGCCAAAATACCGTCTTCCTTAGTGTACTCTATCCAGTTCTCTAACCACACACATGTGCGGTAGCCCCTTTCTACCATCATGTATGATGCGGGCATATTAGGTGGTTGAATAATACTCCCTTCTCTAGTTTTAATAACTTTGTCTTTTTTTTTATAATTCTTTATTCTACTAAAAAGTGACATCTTTCTTCTTTCTCCGTACATGATGTAAGGTCTTCCTCTAATTTTTTGTTCTCGTGCAAATCCTAAATATTTTCTATCAGGACGGTTTCCTGCAGGATCTAAATTCCACATATACCGCTATTTAATTTTGTACGTAATGTCAATAAATTAAATTAACTCAGTTTGTTTACTTTGCAGAAATAATTCTCCAATACCAGCGTGTCTCTTAATTTTAATGACCAATGAGGTTTAGACTTACAAGCAGCATTAACCAATAATTGCACGGTTTTTCTGTGACGTGAGTCTCACTCTCTGCACTCACCCCTCCTTTACAATTTTCTCACAACTACACACCCGCTGTTTCTACCAATCCCAGCGCGGGTCTCTATGATGTCAGTGCAGCACCCGCGACTGACTCCCTCCTTTACAAGGTAATACGACAATTCAATTTCCTTTCAAATTTCAAATATACATTTCATTAATTAACAAGAAACATTTGCTTCTGTGCCTTATTGACTAAATTCAAACACAGATAATTCCGCTCACGAGTAAACCTAATTCCGTCTACTCTTCTCACACTGCGAGTAAAACAACCTTCCGTTTACTCTTCACTTAAGCAAAAAGAACCTGTTACTTCTTCATAATTACCCTTTCTAGGTGATATAAAACCAAAGTTTCACCAGCGAACTTCTTTGCTACCAATCACTCTCACAATTATACTCAAGAAAAATAAACCCTAATTAATGCTTCAAGTTTTACCTAACTTTACGCACTTATTCCTCAAGGCAAGTAACCTCACTGCAGTGTGGCTTCTAATTACCACCCGCTTCCTTTATCCTGGGATATTCCAGACAACATTTAACAATACGGGTGGATTTTGGTTAGTACATAAAAAATCAATAAACAATCAATATTCAATAGTCGATACACAACTAACTACTTATTATTAACTAATCCCTAACCATTCTACCGCTACCAAGAAAAGTATACTGATAGAGTGCGCAGGGACCAACTAGCTCGGTTTTACCATACTCACCTTAGGCGCATACAACATTCACACATTGAACTAGTAGTCCTGCCTAACCAATTTACTAATTTATTAACTCTAACAGTTTTCCCAGAGGTCCGATTTAGGACTTATACCTGTAGACAATAACTTACCAATCCTTGTCACCATACTATAAGTCCTGTGGATCAGAGAGTTCGCATAAACAGATAGTATTTAAACACATTTACCTTTCTCATATTAACCACAGACTCTGGGAAAGTTTTAAACCTTTATCTATGATAGATTTTCTGAGTCAAATGAAAAGGGCCACAATCTCATGACCATAAATTTTACAAGCAAAAATATTACCAGCAGGACATAAAGTTTGTAAGAAATCTCAGTAACACCTTTAGACATTGGTACCTGGGAAGTGTGGGAAAGGGAAATAGCACAAGGACATATCACATTGATTATATTTACCTAGAATGGTGCAATGACCAATCCTGGCCACGGGCTGGGGCAAAATACGGACCAGGACCAGGCTCCCGACTAATCAGGTGCCCACGGGAAAAGATAGGTGCAGATCAGGACAGGTGACCTCAGCTAAGTGCAACGCCATTGTCACACCCCTCTCGCTTGGAAAGCTAATTAGCACCCCGATTGGGTAATCGATTTTTCTGACAGAGTGCTCCGCCAGCACCTCTGCTCTCAATTGCCTATTGAGTGCGTTGGGCAAGTGACAGGTCAGCTATTCAGACAATTTCTCTATCTGAGTCTACCTTATTTATACCATTTCGAGGGCAATGTACCACCCCTAAATGTTGCAAATGTATGTGTTCCCCTTCAGTGATTGGTTGGAAAGACGAGGAGAGGTCATCACACCATACTAAGATGATGTAATTTTCAATTCAAATCATATTGATTGAATCTCCACTCACAATTGACTTTTCCCATGATTTTATTCCGCACAACAATATTGGCATACAAATCATATACATTATATTTATTTGAGTTTTCTTGCTTCCTCTTTAGAGGTCAGTAGAGAAAGTTTCCAGGAACATCGTGAGTAAGAAGGGTGCTAGCAATCATTCAATGCCAATGCTTCAGCAATTTGAGAGTCTGTGTGCACGTGCGTGGCATCGTTCAAGATGGAAGATGTGTAGGGGTCAGGCCCAAAATACGAGCAAGTAGCAAAGTCAAAAAGAAACATATTAGAATACAGAAATAAATGAATGCACTGTACACCACTTATCTCTACTCTATCCTCATTACTTAATTTTAACTTGAACATTAATGATTAAGCAGAACGAGCAAGTTTAGTACAAGCTGCAGCATAAGCATTATCATGTGAAATTTAAAGCAGCCATTTCTGGCATTAGTGTGCAGAAGCAAAGTTTTCCCACCAAGCAAAGAGGTACGTCACACCACGTGAGTGTGGCAGACGCATGCACAGAAGGTTTCCCGCGTTTTCGGCAGCCATTTTAATGCATTAGAGTTACGGTTAGTAAAAGCACATTGAAAAGCTTCCCCTTGATACTAGAAATGTCGTGAAATGTAAATATTAGTAAACAAATTTTGGAAAAGGGGGGTGGTGATGGACAGAGTTTCTGAATGATGTAGAATACTCTTACCAAGTCAATAGATCATGCTTTTAATCCATCACCGTTTTTTAGCTCACTGCACCATCCCAGCTCAGAACCTGGCTATATGCAAATTAGTCTGTTCCTGTCCCAGTGCATGATGGGAACAGGGCAAACCAAACTACCAAGCCAATTCTTATACTGGGAAGGAAACAAGCTTCTGGGGACCGGTTTCTGGCATCACAGCCTTCTTCGGCCCGGCTTGCTTGAATCCTGATGGTGCAATGAGCAAGGGACTCACGTCTGAGTATACCCTCCCACACATAGTGTGGATAAAAACGATTTTGGAAAAGGGGGGTGGTGATGGACAGAGTTTCTCAATGATGCAGAATACTCTTTCCAAGTCAATAGATCATGGTTTTAATCCATCACCGTTTTTTAGCTCACTGCACCATCCCAGCTCAGAACCTGGCTATATGCAAATTAGTCTGTTCCTGTCCCAGTGCATGATGGGAACAGGGCAAACCAAACTACCAAGCCAATTCTTATACTGGGAAGGAAACAAGCTTCCGGGGACCGGTTTCTGGCATCACAGCCTTCTTCGGCCCGGCTTGCTTGAATCCTGATGGTGCAATGAGCAAGGGACTCACGTCTGAGTATACCCTCCCACACATAGGGGCCGATTATGATCGCGGACGGACTTTTGTCCGTCCGCGATCACTGAGGAGGAGGGAACGTCCGCATGGGCTGCGGTGTTCCCTCCTGTACGATTAGGATGTGACCGCCACCCTGGCGGTCACATCCTCTATTACTTACATTGCGGCGGATGCGGCTTCAAGCTGCACCCGCAGCAATGTAAAAAATGCAGGTGTTGCATTTGTATGAAGAAAGAGGCAGGCACCGTGCGGTGCCTGCCGCTTTCCGCATACAAATGCAGGGGGGTACCATAGGTACCCCCCATGTGCACCCCCCACCCCCACTTCACCTAGGGGGCCCGCAACGGGCCCCCGCAGTGAAGTTACACATGCTTTTCCACGACGGAAAAGCCGCCGCGGAAAAGCATGTTTCCCATCCCATCCTAATCTGGCTGACGGTGTCTGAGAGACACCGTCACCATATTAGAGCTTTTCCGCCGCGGTTGTAAGCCAACCGCGGCGGAAAAGCAGCAGACGGAAACCAGGACCCACCAGCCATCCTAATGTGGCGGTGGGTCTTTGGTGGGTCCACAGCGGATTTTCCGCATCCTCCGGGCCGGCGGTGGCTTCCGCCGGCCCAGAGGATGCGGAAAATCCGCTATCCTAATAAGCCCCTTAGTTTGGATAAAACCGATTTTGGAAAAGGGGGGTGGTGATGGACAGAGTTTCTGAATGATGCAGAATACTCTTACCAAGTCAATAGATCATGGTTTTAATCCATCACCGTTTTTTAGCTCACTGCACCATCCCAGCTCAGAACCTGGCTATATGCAAATTAGTCTGTTCCTGTCCCAGTGCATGATGGGAACAGGGCAAACCAAACTACCAAGCCAATTCTTATACTGGGAAGGAAACAAGCTTCCGGGGACCGGTTTCTGGCATCACAGCCTTCTTCGGCCCGGCTTGCTTGAATCCTGATGGTGCAATGAGCAAGGGACTCACGTCTGAGTATACCCTCCCACACATAGTGTGGATAAAACCGATTTTGGAAAAGGGGGGTGGTGATGGACAGAGTTTCTGAATGATGCAGAATACTCTTACCAAGTCAATAGATCATGGTTTTAATCCATCACCGTTTTTTAGCTCACTGCACCATCCCAGCTCGGAACCTGGCTATATGCAAATTAGTCTGTTCCTGTCCCAGTGCATGATGGGAACAGGGCAAACCAAACTACCAAGCCAATTCTTATACTGGGAAGGAAACAAGCTTCCGGGGACCGGTTTCTGGCTGGGATGGTGCAGTGAGCTAAAAAACGGTGATGGATTAAAACCATGATCTATTGACTTGGTAAGAGTATTCTGCATCATTCAGAAACTCTGTCCATCACCACCCCCCTTTTCCGAAATTGGTTTTATCCACACTATGGGGCTCATTAGGATGACGGACGGACTTGCGTCCGTCCGCCACCCTAGAGGAGGAGGGACCGTCCGCAGGGGCAGCGGCGGTCCCTCCGTGCAAATTAGGATGTGACCGCCACCCTGGCGGTCACATCCTGTATTTTTATCATTGCGGCGTGTGCTGCTGAAAATGATAAAAATGTACGGTGTGCATTTGCATGCACAAAGCGGCAGGCACCTCGCGGTGCCTGCTGCTTTGTGCAGGCAAATGCAGGGGGGTACCATAGGTACCCCCCATGTGCAACCCCCACACCCCTTCACCCCTGGGGGCCCGCAACAGGCCCCCAAACAAAAATCTGTATGCCTTTACACGGCGGAAATGCCGCCGTGTAAATGCATGTTCCTCCAGTCATCCTAATATGGCTGGCGGTGTCTGATAGACACCGCCAGCCATGTTAGTGCTTTTCCGCCGCGGACGGGAGGCGACCGCGGCGGAAAAGCTGCGGACTGAAAAATCGATCCCCCAGCCATTCTAATCTGGCGGGGGGTCTTTTTCAGTCCGCTGCGGTTTTCCCGCATCCTCCAGGCCGGCGATGGCTTCCGCCGGCCCGGAGGATGCTGGAAAACCGCAATCATAATCAGGCCCTATGTGTGGGAGGGTATACTCAGACGTGAGTCCCTTGCTCATTGCACCATCAGGATTCAAGCAAGCCGGGCCGAAGAAGGCTGTGATGCCAGAAACCGGTCCCCGGAAGCTTGTTTCCTTCCCAGTATAAGAATTGGCTTGGTAGTTTGGTTTGCCCTGTTCCCATCATGCACCGGGACAGGAACAGACTAATTTCAATATAGCCAGGTTCTGAGCTGGGATGGTGCAGTGAGCTAAAAAAACGGTGATGGATTAAAACCATGATCTATTGACTTGGTAAGAGTATTCTGCATCATTCAGAAACTCTGTCCATCACCACCCCCCTTTTCCAAAATCGGTTTTATCCACACTATGTGTGGGAGGGTATACTCAGACGTGAGTCCCTTGCTCATTGCACCATCAGGATTCAAGCAAGCCGGGCCGAAGAAGGCTGTGATGCCAGAAACCGGTCCCCGGAAGCTTGTTTCCTTCCCAGTATAAGAATTGGCTTGGTAGTTTGGTTTGCCCTGTTCCCATCATGCACTGGGACAGGAACAGACTAATTTGCAAATAGCCAGGTTCTGAGCTGGGATGGTGCAGTGAGCTAAAAAACGGTGATGGATTAAAACCATGATCTATTGACTTGGTAAGAGTATTCTGCATCATTCAGAAACTCTGTCCATCACCACCCCCTTTTCCAAAATCAATATTAGTAAACAAAACATGTTGATTAATATTTTATAAGTTATTTAGAGAGGGCTGAGTACAAGCAAGTTTCGGAATATGTGAATCCTTGCTCCATCACAGGAACGCAAGGGACCAACTTCCCAAACAGCTAACTTTAAACTTGTGATTGTAAATACTACAAGATGAAAATTAGGAATTGGGGAGGAGGGCCGGATACTGGACGTGATTGGATTCTTGCTGTCGACCTGTGAAGCAACAAGTATAAGTTGGATCAGACTTTAAGTACTTCCCTTAGGTTTTGACATCTAGTTCTCAGATACTTTCACAATCGGTTTTTATACCATCTGATTTGTGCCTACCTGCGAGTAGTATTTGTCAGTCCAACGTCCCAGTATTTCTTTGTCTTGTGTTGATTGGTTGTGTGCAGTCAGGCAAGTTCTGGTAGAACTATTTTTGTTCTTGTTTGCATTGGCTGAAAATGCAAAACAAGACTTTACACCCTTTCCCTAAACTCTAGAGTTCTCTTTTTATCTCTAAACAATGTTTTTACTTACTTAGTTTTTCTTATATATTCTTCTTGTATTGCAAAGGGGTTGTCTGACTGTTCTAAAAAGAAATTCTAAAAGAGTACAAACATATCCAATTGTATATCCAATATATTGCTTGAATACCAATGAATAAAGACAGAATCACAAATATAAAATTACAAGTTATATAAATTGCTTATAGTTACTTTGCAGGAGCTTTCTTCAAAACCACAAAACCAAGTCTATTTCTATTTATTGATAGTTTCCTATTAAGTTTTTCTTCTTTCAAGAAGTTCCAAAAATGATTTTGTATTTGTTGCCTTGCTTGCATGGGGCGCCTTAAATCATAAAAGTACGTATCTCCTTCTTCTTGTTTTATCTTGCAGAGTCTGCTGTCATGAAGAATGAAGCATCCGAA
The DNA here is from genome assembly GCF_964261635.1 of Lissotriton helveticus. Lineage (NCBI taxonomy): Eukaryota > Metazoa > Chordata > Amphibia > Caudata > Salamandridae > Lissotriton > Lissotriton helveticus. The sequence goes on along the minus strand of NC_136069.1, from coordinate 535,559,775 downwards.
AATGGAACACCGGAACAGCAAGAAGAAGCCCTTGGGTCAATCAGGTGAGACAAAAGGCCCCAGGCGGGAGGCTTCCAGACGTGGCTCTTTCCGTGTTCAAGCAGAAGGCAAAGCGTCTTCTGGAACAATGGGTGCGGTTTAAATAGACAGCCTCACCCAAAAACGTACACGCACCGGTACGTTGAACGGACAGTGCGTGCTAATTTAACTCTCTGTCTTTTCCGCTCGAGTTTCTTTTTCCCTGAAACTCTCTGATTAAAGCGATGTAAAAAGCAGTGTGCTCAAGGACTGCAAATAAAAGCGGGGAACAGTAAAAAGCTTTTCTCTTGTCCCTCGATGACTCCTTGAGCTCAGAAGCTATCATTATGCTCTGACAGGTTATTAAGTTATGCTGTTACAAAGTATGTATAAAAAGAAAACCAAAGAAAACCAAACAGAGTTTCTTTGCATATTGTTTCAACATATAAAACGTTACACAAAACACACTGACTACTTGGAGTGCAGGTGCACGGGAAAGGGGTGGGATTTTATCATATAAAATAGACTTTTTACTCTGGTTAAATTACCATGTGTGCTATAGGACCAACCCTAGTAATCTTGTCTTGACCCTTTTTGTGATTCATGACATTGATCCATATTTGAAAACACAAGCATTCCTGCAATATGAACATGAATGTCCTCTGCCTACTGAAATTCTACCTCTAGACCAGTAGGAATGTATAATTTATACTGACAGATCAGCACAACCCGCTACAGAGGGTAAAAAAGCTTATAGTGCGGCATGCACGATCGTTAACGGTCGTGTGCGCGATGGCAAATTCAGACCTATGGTCACAAAAACGCAATCTCTAGTAGATTGTACAGCTCAGCGAGCTGAACTACAAGCATTCAAAATGGCACTTGAAAATACGGAACGCAAATTCCCCACACTCATAGTGTGCGATTCATTTTACTGTGTTCAATCTTACAATGAATATTTACAGAATTGGCTTCAAAATGGTTTCAAAGATGCAAAAGGTAGCACAATCAAGCATTAAACACTTTGGGAACAAGTAGTTCAGTTGCGAAATGGACTACAAAACACTCATGTGATACACACGCTGAGTCATCAACGTGATGGCGTTCTCGTTGAAGAGAATTCATTGGCTGATGAAGCCGCGAAGGGGGCTGTGCAAACGGCTTTCGTAGCTTCAATCACTCATTCAAAAACTAAAATAGACAGTGAAATAATACTGGCTGTCAATGCTTCACGCAAAGGCAGCGGTGCAGTGGTACGTAAAAAGTTTCCACTCAAATACTCATGCATAATTGATGCGAACAGCGTTCCGTTTGCTCAAATCCCTGGAGTGGGGGATAGGGTAATTCCAAACCTGGAACGTAGGACAGCTTTTATTTACGAAGCACATCTGGGAGAGGGTCTGATACATAAGGGGATCTCTAAAATAATAACAACTTTAAAAGAGATGTACTGGTGGCCAGGGATAAATGCATATATTCACATCTTCGTCATTAACTGCATAAACTGCAATAGATATCGCAGCACAGAACGTCACCAGATACCTGACTGTAGCATAGCCAGCCCAGTACAGACACCATTGTTAGACAGCATTAGACTATCTACGTGCAGGCATCCTAATGGACGAATGCAGTCCCATAAACACTGAATCAAGGTTCCTTTGGATATGGCCTCAGCGCTAGGATGACACTCGAACTGTTATAAAAGATTTGTGAGTCTTTATCGGTATATACGCAATAGGCACACTACACTCTGACCAGGGCCCTGCGTTTAGCTCTCAAGCTTACAAAGAAGCCATGGCCAGTTTGGGTGTTGAATTGCGGTACTCTTCTCCATTCCATCCTGAAGGAAATTCTGTTGTGGAAAGAAAAAAACAGGACATAAAGCAGTCTATAACAGCTAGGGTATTAGGTTCGGGTTATGGGTGGGTCAAACATCTTTATGGGATCCAACGTAGTCTTAACAATTTGCCTAGAAGTTATTTAGGGGTATCACTCGATATGAGGTCCTATTTGGGACAAGAATGTTGGTTAGGACCTTGATTGTCATGGAATAGTGGTGGAAAATAAGACATTTGATATCAAAGATCGTTTGGCTGTTTTACAGGACTTAAATGAACTAAGATCGAAACAAAGCAAAGTTTTCCTGAAGCCAACCACCACTGGGGAAAAACTAACCCACCCAGCAAGGCCTGTCTGGATCCCAAAGCTAGGTGATCTTGTCAGAGAAAAGATCGCAGACAAGAAGGAATTTGGGCCTTCATACAGACAACCAGTACCTGTCCTAGCAATCCACGGATCAAGAACAGTTCTACTGCCGCCCCTTGCTGGTAAAAAGGAGAAACGATTTTTGTCTATTGACCTGATCAAACCACACTATGTGGCCTATACTAAGCAGTAGGCCAAGTGGACTCCGCCAAAGTAGCAGATGCACTCCTCTAGCTACAATCCAAGCGGTTCAAACTAAGAGACTCATCACCTTTGAAGATTCTACAGTGAGAAAAGAAGGACTAAGCAACAAAGCTATGGAACTCGTTCCTCTTGCGACCCAACTAACAGTTCGTCCTGATGCACCTGTCTACAATGAAGTAACAAGTGATCAAGTGGTTCCAGCGATTTCAACAAATTCTGATGCAATTCCAACCATTGACAGAACTGCCTCTGGCTATTTCATTAACTTTGATATGTTTTCTGACGATCCCAGCGAACATGAAACAACGCCAGCACAAAGAACTTTCAAAGAACAAGCAACTGACCTTTTTCATCACCTGAAAAAGACTTATCTTGTTTCACCATGGATTGAACTATGGATTGTTTTGAGAATATTCTTCTTTCTACTTTGGTTAGCTCTGGTAATAACTCTGGGGATGCTGATAAATGGAAGATTTATTCAAATGAACACAGCAAGTAAAAAAGTGAACTTACTTCTCCAGCCACACAAATCATCCCATTGTGAACAAAGAGACTTGTCAGCAGTGAACATCACAGCCATTCCTATACCAGATGGTATAGTTTTGGACCGAACTGAATAGCACATTTTTGGCCCGTCTGAGCTGTTGAAGATTCCACACTTATTCAAGATTTCATTAAGTGACTTTATTACCTCTAGTACCTTTACTGATGATTGGGACTTCGAGACTGTTAATAATATGATGTCAGATCTAGAAATGTCTGCAGTATTACCAAATCATGAATATTTAGAGGGTTCATCAGATTATGAACAAATGTATTGTTACAACCATTAAGGTCATCATTTCTTGCACAAATCTGCAACACCTAGAAATGTATATATGTATAACCAATGGAAACATTGTCCCACACCTCCAAAGGGTAGCTCAAAAACTTTTGCAATGAAATGTTCATATTTTTCAGGGTTCAATTTATCCAATGCTGAATCATGTTATTTAAAAAATGTGCACAGAACAGGAACGAAAAATATGTTAACAAATACGAAACAGATTTATTCTGCAGCCTTTATTGCCCAACTGTCTAGACATGGTTTCGACTTATGGAAAGACACCATTGAGACAAAAACTGTCTGGGGTACAAAAGATTGGCAAGTGCAGGGGGTAGAAGCTTTGTTTTGAGACTGCATCATCCCTGAGCAAATTATGTTTTTGAATGACACTGTCCAACAAACGTCTTGCCTTGGGTTAGCCAAGATCAAAGACATGAACACACCAACCATACCTATACCTGCAAGTAATAGCTCTACGCGGTGGGAGGTCGACGTACATAATATTTTGCATCACAACAGATCAGATACAGATTGGAAACAATGGTAAATCTGGCCCACAGACACAAACAACTGTCAAGATCAATTTCTGAACAAAACACAGGGTTTCACTATAAATAGGCCAGACCCAAGATATGTTCAAAGACAGCATCCTGGGGTAGTATCAACATACAGTGTAGGGAAACTATGCCTTGATTGACTACAGAAATCTACACTTGAGGATGTAAAATAACACTTATCTTTACTTAAAGATGGCACTGACCTTAGCGAATTCTTGCTAGGACCAAGAAAACTGCGTCAAAAATGTTTCATATATGCCGGTATATATGCTGCATATACCTAATTATGGAAGATTATCCAAGCAGAGACTGCAGAATGAATACGAGAAATTGATAGTATTAATTGAGATAAATCTCTCTCTGTAGTAGACAATGGGTTAACGACTGTCATCCAGGATATATTCATTGGACAGCGTTGTGTCTTCTGCCATAGACATCATGGAACAAGACTTGGTCATGTTGCAACATGGTAAGTCTCAATTATGTTCTATCATGCTATTAGGCTGGATGCTACAAAACCTGCGCGCAGGTTATGTGCCTTGGCGTTTAATCAACTCTACGTCACTGTTTTCAGAATTCAATCTCACTGATAAACAGATCAAACTGACACAAAGGGGAGCAGACTATAAGGTGCTGAGCATTGAAAAACTGGAAAGATTACCATTCACAGTAGCAGAAAAAACAGCTACTGAGTGGATCATGCATGGTAAACTCACTCTGCATGTTACAATTTTCCATTTTCAGTATTGCCTAAAACACATACCAGCAGGCAAATATGAAAGGTTGGGTAAAGAATACATCAAGACATCCAGGAATTTACTATACACACACAGATGTTGGAGTGTGGGGCGGGAAGTGCTTCTTAGCGGTTCAAACTGTGAAAATGCACTAAGCAGTTCTCTCCTTTGTCAGGGTATTAATTTACACGGGGCCTGCGATGGTTTCACTACAAACTTATCCTTTCACCTGCAAGGTTCATCAGCTGCAGTGATTAATCCAATTTTTGGACTACTTTCTAATGGGAGTTACCTTATGTTGAATGATCACAGCTGCTGTTGCATGTTGCCAGGGATTCCGTATCCAGTAACTTTGTCATCCAGGGTCACTTGCTGTAAGTAAGTATTGTTTCCACAAACCAAGACAGTCAGGGAGTTGTCTTTATGGCCTTCACTGAACATCTCTTCAATAGGAATTAATACTCTAAGCAAAATGAAAGCCATTCTTTTACAAGAAAACTGTACCACTGACCTCGGCCAAAAAAACCTATGATCTACACGTCGCAAGGACTTCTGCCAATATACATGCCCTTTTGAATACAAACTGCCCTACACATTTCTCAGAAATGTTGAAACATATCTTAAACATGTCTGATACGAGTGGTATTGTACATCTATTTAAGAATGTATGTTCAGGACTGTTAGCACCTTTTCAAGCAGTCCTCTGAATATTTCCCAACTTCATGCACTCTGTGTTTGGCGGACTGCCACTACTTTTTGTACTCGTTGCAGGGATCCTATTTTTGCTCCTACTGCTGTGATATGGCAAGTCAAATCACCAGCGCCACTCTAAGCACCATAGAGAGAGCTCTTTTGGAGATGAAGTGTCGTGAACGCATCGTTCAAATTCTAGGTTTACCTCGTCTACGAGAATGAAATACCACATGGTTTCTGTCATTCAGACCAATCTGGCAAGATTGCATCTTACCTGTTCAAATTCAAACTTTATTTCGGTTTTTTCTAAACCATAAAAGTACATAATATAAGAACATCACATTAAAAGTTAAAAATCATCATCACAGCAAAAAGATTATAAGTAATTGACTAAAGCCTATATCATGGGTGGGGGAGAGATTTACACAATCCATCAAAAATTTCTAAAAACGCTAAAAGGAAATAAAAGATTTAAAATATTTACATCGAATAATTAATAAGCGGGGGTATATCAAGTTTTTAATTCATACATTCCTATTATAGTTAAAAAACTGTTGCTTTTCAGAGAATTGGAAAAACAGAGAATTTGCTTTTCAACAGTCAATCAATTTAATAAACGCAATTTATATGTTAGAAGCGAATGTTGGAACAGTCTGCATACTATCCACTAACTGCTTGCATGATAGTCAACTAGAATTACAGTTTCAAGTCATTTTTAGCTCTATGAAACATTACACACATAAGAAATCTAGACACACAAAATACTATCGGTCGTGCAGTATCAGATATGAGGATTCGTTCAGCCTCTTTATAGTGTCTTATTTTGAGATTATTACATAGGGTTTTGATCCACCTGTCCCTCAAGTTTTTAGATGCCGGGGACAAAAAAAAAATGTGTGGAACATTTTCCTTTACCAGTGTAACGTTTTTACAGAAAGTGCATTTATCTGCGTCTTTATCAAGAGTCTTTTTGTCCTATTTGGATTTTGTAACATTAGTCTGTAGGACCCCATATCTAAATTTAAGATATAGAGATTTTGCCACCGGGGGAAAAACTTCATCTAAAAAAGATTCGAATTTAGGGCTGATCTTTAAACTGGAGGAACCTCAGAGATAAGGGTCCTAGGCTAGCATCCTGTAGTTGGGTTTCACATTGGTAATCCCAGAATCGTCTCTTTACTATTTTGCTACAGGATTTAGTTAGCTCCTCAGGTTTTTCCCAGTAAATTAATAGACCTATTTTTTTTAACCAGGTGGCAATATGCTTAAACCAAGGGATATCCTTTAAAATACCAAAGGGCATTAACTCTTGTAGGCCCAGTCTGTAGTGAACAAGCTCATCAGTGTTCCAGATTCTTATCCAATACATGAGGGGGCGTAGCACTACTAGACTATCAGTGCGTTTTAAGTTAATGTCCAAGAAGACAGGTACCAATGATGTTCTTCTTGGCAATGATAGTAACCTTCGCAAAAAGTCATTCTCGCCCACTTCAAAGTTACGTTTGCTATTAGGGCCCCAAAGTTCTGCTCCATAGAGGGCTGCAGATTGTGCCTTGCACTTATAGACCCAATGTTATTTATTTAGGGGTATCACTCGATATGAGGTCCTATTTGGGACAAGAATGTTGGTTAGGACCTTGATTGTCATGGAATAGTGGTGGAAAATAAGACATTTGATATCAAAGATCGTTTGGCTGTTTTACAGGACTTAAATGAACTAAGATCGAAACAAAGCAAAGTTTTCCTGAAGCCAACCACCACTGGGGAAAAACTAACCCACCCAGCAAGGCCTGTCTGGATCCCAAAGCTAGGTGATCTTGTCAGAGAAAAGATCGCAGACAAGAAGGAATTTGGGCCTTCATACAGACAACCAGTACCTGTCCTAGCAATCCACGGATCAAGAACAGTTCTACTGCCGCCCCTTGCTGGTAAAAAGGAGAAACGATTTTTGTCTATTGACCTGATCAAACCACACTATGTGGCCTATACTAAGCAGTAGGCCAAGTGGACTCCGCCAAAGTAGCAGATGCACTCCTCTAGCTACAATCCAAGCGGTTCAAACTAAGAGACTCATCACCTTTGAAGATTCTACAGTGAGAAAAGAAGGACTAAGCAACAAAGCTATGGAACTCGTTCCTCTTGCGACCCAACTAACAGTTCGTCCTGATGCACCTGTCTACAATGAAGTAACAAGTGATCAAGTGGTTCCAGCGATTTCAACAAATTCTGATGCAATTCCAACCATTGACAGAACTGCCTCTGGCTATTTCATTAACTTTGATATGTTTTCTGACGATCCCAGCGAACATGAAACAACGCCAGCACAAAGAACTTTCAAAGAACAAGCAACTGACCTTTTTCATCACCTGAAAAAGACTTATCTTGTTTCACCATGGATTGAACTATGGATTGTTTTGAGAATATTCTTCTTTCTACTTTGGTTAGCTCTGGTAATAACTCTGGGGATGCTGATAAATGGAAGATTTATTCAAATGAACACAGCAAGTAAAAAAGTGAACTTACTTCTCCAGCCACACAAATCATCCCATTGTGAACAAAGAGACTTGTCAGCAGTGAACATCACAGCCATTCCTATACCAGATGGTATAGTTTTGGACCGAACTGAATAGCACATTTTTGGCCCGTCTGAGCTGTTGAAGATTCCACACTTATTCAAGATTTCATTAAGTGACTTTATTACCTCTAGTACCTTTACTGATGATTGGGACTTCGAGACTGTTAATAATATGATGTCAGATCTAGAAATGTCTGCAGTATTACCAAATCATGAATATTTAGAGGGTTCATCAGATTATGAACAAATGTATTGTTACAACCATTAAGGTCATCATTTCTTGCACAAATCTGCAACACCTAGAAATGTATATATGTATAACCAATGGAAACATTGTCCCACACCTCCAAAGGGTAGCTCAAAAACTTTTGCAATGAAATGTTCATATTTTTCAGGGTTCAATTTATCCAATGCTGAATCATGTTATTTAAAAAATGTGCACAGAACAGGAACGAAAAATATGTTAACAAATACGAAACAGATTTATTCTGCAGCCTTTATTGCCCAACTGTCTAGACATGGTTTCGACTTATGGAAAGACACCATTGAGACAAAAACTGTCTGGGGTACAAAAGATTGGCAAGTGCAGGGGGTAGAAGCTTTGTTTTGAGACTGCATCATCCCTGAGCAAATTATGTTTTTGAATGACACTGTCCAACAAACGTCTTGCCTTGGGTTAGCCAAGATCAAAGACATGAACACACCAACCATACCTATACCTGCAAGTAATAGCTCTACGCGGTGGGAGGTCGACGTACATAATATTTTGCATCACAACAGATCAGATACAGATTGGAAACAATGGTAAATCTGGCCCACAGACACAAACAACTGTCAAGATCAATTTCTGAACAAAACACAGGGTTTCACTATAAATAGGCCAGACCCAAGATATGTTCAAAGACAGCATCCTGGGGTAGTATCAACATACAGTGTAGGGAAACTATGCCTTGATTGACTACAGAAATCTACACTTGAGGATGTAAAATAACACTTATCTTTACTTAAAGATGGCACTGACCTTAGCGAATTCTTGCTAGGACCAAGAAAACTGCGTCAAAAATGTTTCATATATGCCGGTATATATGCTGCATATACCTAATTATGGAAGATTATCCAAGCAGAGACTGCAGAATGAATACGAGAAATTGATAGTATTAATTGAGATAAATCTCTCTCTGTAGTAGACAATGGGTTAACGACTGTCATCCAGGATATATTCATTGGACAGCGTTGTGTCTTCTGCCATAGACATCATGGAACAAGACTTGGTCATGTTGCAACATGGTAAGTCTCAATTATGTTCTATCATGCTATTAGGCTGGATGCTACAAAACCTGCGCGCAGGTTATGTGCCTTGGCGTTTAATCAACTCTACGTCACTGTTTTCAGAATTCAATCTCACTGATAAACAGATCAAACTGACACAAAGGGGAGCAGACTATAAGGTGCTGAGCATTGAAAAACTGGAAAGATTACCATTCACAGTAGCAGAAAAAACAGCTACTGAGTGGATCATGCATGGTAAACTCACTCTGCATGTTACAATTTTCCATTTTCAGTATTGCCTAAAACACATACCAGCAGGCAAATATGAAAGGTTGGGTAAAGAATACATCAAGACATCCAGGAATTTACTATACACACACAGATGTTGGAGTGTGGGGCGGGAAGTGCTTCTTAGCGGTTCAAACTGTGAAAATGCACTAAGCAGTTCTCTCCTTTGTCAGGGTATTAATTTACACGGGGCCTGCGATGGTTTCACTACAAACTTATCCTTTCACCTGCAAGGTTCATCAGCTGCAGTGATTAATCCAATTTTTGGACTACTTTCTAATGGGAGTTACCTTATGTTGAATGATCACAGCTGCTGTTGCATGTTGCCAGGGATTCCGTATCCAGTAACTTTGTCATCCAGGGTCACTTGCTGTAAGTAAGTATTGTTTCCACAAACCAAGACAGTCAGGGAGTTGTCTTTATGGCCTTCACTGAACATCTCTTCAATAGGAATTAATACTCTAAGCAAAATGAAAGCCATTCTTTTACAAGAAAACTGTACCACTGACCTCGGCCAAAAAAACCTATGATCTACACGTCGCAAGGACTTCTGCCAATATACATGCCCTTTTGAATACAAACTGCCCTACACATTTCTCAGAAATGTTGAAACATATCTTAAACATGTCTGATACGAGTGGTATTGTACATCTATTTAAGAATGTATGTTCAGGACTGTTAGCACCTTTTCAAGCAGTCCTCTGAATATTTCCCAACTTCATGCACTCTGTGTTTGGCGGACTGCCACTACTTTTTGTACTCGTTGCAGGGATCCTATTTTTGCTCCTACTGCTGTGATATGGCAAGTCAAATCACCAGCGCCACTCTAAGCACCATAGAGAGAGCTCTTTTGGAGATGAAGTGTCGTGAACGCATCGTTCAAATTCTAGGTTTACCTCGTCTACGAGAATGAAATACCACATGGTTTCTGTCATTCAGACCAATCTGGCAAGATTGCATCTTACCTGTTCAAATTCAAACTTTATTTCGGTTTTTTCTAAACCATAAAAGTACATAATATAAGAACATCACATTAAAAGTTAAAAATCATCATCACAGCAAAAAGATTATAAGTAATTGACTAAAGCCTATATCATGGGTGGGGGAGAGATTTACACAATCCATCAAAAATTTCTAAAAACGCTAAAAGGAAATAAAAGATTTAAAATATTTACATCGAATAATTAATAAGCGGGGGTATATCAAGTTTTTAATTCATACATTCCTATTATAGTTAAAAAACTGTTGCTTTTCAGAGAATTGGAAAAACAGAGAATTTGCTTTTCAACAGTCAATCAATTTAATAAACGCAATTTATATGTTAGAAGCGAATGTTGGAACAGTCTGCATACTATCCACTAACTGCTTGCATGATAGTCAACTAGAATTACAGTTTCAAGTCATTTTTAGCTCTATGAAACATTACACACATAAGAAATCTAGACACACAAAATACTATCGGTCGTGCAGTATCAGATATGAGGATTCGTTCAGCCTCTTTATAGTGTCTTATTTTGAGATTATTACATAGGGTTTTGATCCACCTGTCCCTCAAGTTTTTAGATGCCGGGGACAAAAAAAAAATGTGTGGAACATTTTCCTTTACCAGTGTAACGTTTTTACAGAAAGTGCATTTATCTGCGTCTTTATCAAGAGTCTTTTTGTCCTATTTGGATTTTGTAACATTAGTCTGTAGGACCCCATATCTAAATTTAAGATATAGAGATTTTGCCACCGGGGGAAAAACTTCATCTAAAAAAGATTCGAATTTAGGGCTGATCTTTAAACTGGAGGAACCTCAGAGATAAGGGTCCTAGGCTAGCATCCTGTAGTTGGGTTTCACATTGGTAATCCCAGAATCGTCTCTTTACTATTTTGCTACAGGATTTAGTTAGCTCCTCAGGTTTTTCCCAGTAAATTAATAGACCTATTTTTTTTAACCAGGTGGCAATATGCTTAAACCAAGGGATATCCTTTAAAATACCAAAGGGCATTAACTCTTGTAGGCCCAGTCTGTAGTGAACAAGCTCATCAGTGTTCCAGATTCTTATCCAATACATGAGGGGGCGTAGCACTACTAGACTATCAGTGCGTTTTAAGTTAATGTCCAAGAAGACAGGTACCAATGATGTTCTTCTTGGCAATGATAGTAACCTTCGCAAAAAGTCATTCTCGCCCACTTCAAAGTTACGTTTGCTATTAGGGCCCCAAAGTTCTGCTCCATAGAGGGCTGCAGATTGTGCCTTGCACTTATAGACCCAATGGCAGGTGATATAGCCTTCGAGGTACTCCCTCCATGTTTCTTCAGTATCGGCACAGAGTTTTGGAGCAGGATTAGTTTGTTTTTTTCTAATTGGGGTTTCCACGTCATTTTGAAATCTAACTTGATACCTAAATAATTAAAGCTGTTCACGTATTCTAGTCTTTCGCCTTGAAGTTCCAACTTTAAAAAAAAAAAATTACTAGGGTTGATGGACATGTATTTTGTTTTGCTCTGATTGATCTCGAGACCCTTTTTGGTACAGTATAAGTGGAAAGAATTTATCAGATTTTGGAGCCCACCAGAAGTTTGTAATATTAGAATGGTGTTGTCTGCAAAAAGTAATGCAGGGATTGCCTCCCCCCCTAGCTTGGGTGAATCACTATTACTTTCTTCAAGGAAGGAGGGAATGACATTTACGTAAAGGGAGAACAAGGTTGGCGCGAGCACGCAACCTTGTCACACTCCACGCTTCACTGGGATCTCTCTGGTGAGTTCTCCTCGGGCCCCCATCTCACTTTTGCAAAATTATTTTCATGAATTCTAATTATGGGCACTCCTAAGTTGCTTAAATGGGTCCAAAGTTTGTTTCTAGGAACCAAATCGAAAGCAGCTCTTAGGTCCACGAATGCTACATACAATGAACATACTTCCAACATAGACATAAAAACCTAAAGACCTGGTCGATCGTGCTAATCTTTTTTCGGAACCCTGCTTGATATTTTGTTAGCAAGTCCACTTCTTCGATCCAGGACGATAGGCGCAACAAGATATGTCTTGCAAATATTTTTTGTGGAATGTCTATAAGACTGATCGGACGATAATTCGCCGGGTCCAGTCTATTCCCCTTTTTAAAAATTGTGACAATCTCCGCCCCCCTCCATGATTTCGGTATTGGGTTAAAGTTTGCTATGGCATTACATAGGGCGTTCATATAAGGGACCCAGGTTACCAGATCGTGTTTTAGAAGATCTGCGGGGATTTTGTCTATTCCCGGGGCTTTCCCAGGTTTTAAAGTTTCAATAACATAATTTGTCTCCTTTAATGTAAAATGTAAGTCGGCTGCCTTCGCTGACTCAATCATATCACCCGTCAACTCTGAATTGTTGACATCATATTCATTATTTTTTTTAATTCAGAATAGAGCTTGGAGAAATGATTGACGCAGGTGTCATCATCTAGGAATAGGTCACGCTGTTTGCTACCAGCCCTATTTCCTTTCATCATTAAATTCCAAAACCCTGCCTGATCTTTTATCTTGGCTGCTCTAATAAGGCCCTCCCATATCTCCTCATCCCAGGCTCTTTTGGCGGCAACAATTGTTTGGTTATATGCACGCCTCAGTATCTTAATTTTAGGTAAATCCTTTCCTTTTATTGCTACTATTAGCTCCGCCTTAGCTGTACGACAGTCCTTAGAGTACCAGGGTTTTCCATTACTGACCCTTCCACTTGCCTTTCCCTTTTTGGTTTGAATTTTTTTACTAAGTATAGTACCAACTCACCATGTAGATCAGATATTGAGATTAATACTGAGTTGTCCTTGGTATACTTGGATAATGTTTCTGAAAAGGCTAGGTAAATTTTAGTCAATGCCCCTTCATCCCCTAAGATGTTGGGCCATTTTATAGCACGGTCATTCTTTTTTAACATTATCTGGTCATCTAAAGTGCCGTATTTATTATTTATAGGATTCGCTATAGAAAGGAGTTCTGTGGAGGCCCTCAAGGTCAAGGGTAAATGATCGCTCTCTGTTCTAGTGATTATTTTAAAGTCACACAAACATCTCTCAGAAGGAAGGCGGCCATTACAAGATCTGAGGTTATGGGCCAAGGTTAATCCTAAAAGCTGAGTCACTGCTACAGTGCATTTGACCTGTTTTTCACTAGCCAGAGGAGGAATGTTGTATGCTTGATCCAGTTGCTCCATCAGATCATCAAATCCCTATACCGGCTCAAAGTTACAATTAAAGTCACCAGCAATGAATACCCTTGGGCTATCTCCCAGGGTATCTAAGACACAATTAAGCTGGTTGATAACATTCGAGAGACCCTGTGAGGGCGATGGCCTATTATAAACATTAAAGAGATATGTAACTTTACCTTCTTTGCCTCTAAACTTTAGGCCCAATATATCTTGAGAGTCAATCTCTAAAGGAGTGATTTCAACTTGCAAGCTTACACGGGCCCAGATAACTAGACCTCCAGTGGGTCTACCTTTTAGTGAACGTTTTGCCTCAACCCCATACATTTTATATCCTACCATGTAGGGGTTTTCTAGCATCCAAATCTCCTGCAGGATTATAATGTCGTACGTTTCTATAAAAGAGTGCCAATTTGGATCCACCAAATTTCTGTTTAACCCTGCAATGTTCCAGCAGACAATGAATAGGTCTTGACAGTTGCTATATTTTCTGGAGCGGCAAAATCTATTAATCGAGGTCTCCGCTCTCGGGTCTTGACATGTAGTAGGTAATTTGCTAGATGGAATTTTTTGAGTAACCGCCATAGTTCTAACCCCATTAGTGTTAGTTACCTCCTCTACGCAACTACTTGTCAATATGACATTAATTCCCTTTAGATCTTTCTTCGGGGCTGGGGTTAAGAGAGGCTTATAGTTTCCCATAAGCTTGGTATTCTCAGATGGCAGTCAGTCAACCCCCTCCATCCCCATAAGTGAAGAGAATCTGTTATGAATGGGGATGTTAAATGTGGGAGGCCTGGCGTTGCGGGAGGCATAATTTCCATGTCTCCACGGATTAGCCACTAGGGACCTCGGATAAAAATAACTCAATGATCTTGCAGTTATACCCCCCTCATAGCCCTCGCAATACCAATCACGAATATGGTTTATCACTCTCCAGTCTCGAAAGTTTATTATAATAATATCTCCAGGAATGTCTTTTGGCCTCCTCCCTACCCAGGACGCCCTTCTAACATTTATAATATCGCCGTCCAAATGAGGAGGAAGTGGTCTGTTTGCCCTTAGCCAATACATGACTTTATTCTTGAGGGTCTGGTAGTTCTCAAATTTCCCTGCAGGGAGTAAAGGGACTCCTGTTAGTATAATTACAAGAGGTTCTGCCTCAGTTGGTAAGTCAATGCAAATCGAAGGCCCCGCTACCTGGCTATCATTATCGGGGGTGTTTGATTTTTTGTCCTCAATTTTATTATCTTTTGTTATAGGAGGCCTATTTTTGGCTGTTTCCTTTTGTTTGGTGAGATCTAGAGCCGTATTGAGAATCTGTGTGCTGGTTATTCTATCATGGACTTTGGGAGTTGGCTTGATACTATTTTTATTATTAGTGGGAGCAGTCTGACCTGCTCTCACTTCCAAATCTTTCGAAGAGAGTTGTCTAGGTAACAACTCTTTTAATGTGGTAAAATTGGTAAAATTGGTGGTTACAATATCAGTGATGGACCCAAGTTGCTCATTTATACTCCTGACTCTTTCCACTATGGGTAGCAACAGGGCTTTGAGTAAATGTTCAATGTTACTCATTAGATCTTGCAGTGGGACTGTTATTAGATCCCCCTTATTCATTTCACTTGAGGAAAAACCTATGTTTTTCTTGGGGGTATTAGTGGTTCTACAAGATTTAGCTCTGTTTCCCCTTTGTTTTGTGCCCCCCCTCTTCCTTTTTTGGGGAATACCCGTCCCTGTATGTTTATCACTTATTGCATTTTTAGGAGTGCCATTGCTAAGAGATTCACACAATGAGTCTTCCGGTGAAGTTTCCAATAAGGAGTCTAACGTGGTATCAGACATAATTGGATCCCTATGAATCAATTGGCGGGCTGAAGAATCTTGTAATAACAAAGGGATGCCTATATCTCTTAATTGATCACTGTTATCAATAGTATATGTGGGCGTTTTAGCTTGGTTTATAGCCCCCAGGGACGAACGTTTTGTTTGCCATTCAGTAGATATTCGTCTCTCAGTAAGGGCTATTTCTTTCTCCAATAGTGAAGCAGCCCTTGTGATGAAGGCATCTAATGTCCCTCTAATAGAGCCACCAATTGATGACTTCCGCCCTAAGCTCGGGATGGTATTCATTGTTGTGCACTCTATTTGCCTCAATAAACAGTACAAAAATAATTCAAACCAATTAATGCACAATGGGAAACCTTTCTGTAAGTCCAGTAAAATGTAGGACCGAGAGAGGTGGCCCAGCCCAGCCTTGGCCAGCCCCGGACGGCCACAGACAGCCCGCCCTTTGCCCAGGCTTAGCCCGGCGCTCCCGCGCGCTCCTGCGGCGCGGGGATATGATGGCAATTATATCGCGCCTGAAGCTGCGGGCGTGGCGGAGGTCCGGTGCAGGTGTGCTTGGCCAGAAGGAGTCTTGGGACTTGCAGTCCCCCACAGGTAGACAGTCAAAGTTTGAAAATTAAACACCTCTCTCAATCAAGGCGCTTTGCGGCTGGTGCTTCGCCCGGTTAGTCCTCTAGTGTAGAGACAAACAGGAACACCATCCAAGAAAAAGAAAAGTACTCCACGATTTTCGATATCCTCACCAACACGCCACAATCAGCTCTGCGCAGCGGCACCATCTTACCTGTTGTATGCTGCCTGCTTTGCGGTGAAGAGTGTGTGCTAGACATCGGTCTAACACTCCCATCAGTCATGCCGACGGATATCAATACTCTGCTGTATCACTTGCCGAAATGCACAAGAAACACTCTAATTCGCCTGGAATTCTCCCTTAACCAACAAACTCTGGAAGAGATGGCAGCCCTAAGTAAATATTATTACCTCACAATAGCGGCACGCGATAACACACTGAAGGCCGCTCTGAAACATATTTTCACTGAACCAGGGAATCCCTGGTCAGCCACCATCGAAGCTGCCATGACGCAATTGAACCTGGCGATCGAGTCGTGGAACCCAGACCTTGTCAACTACACGACCATCAAATATGCGATAAAGAGGCAAGTGCGCGCACGCTCCCGGGAGCTGGACTTGGAGTCCCTCACGAAAAGAGCCTTCCACGAGTCCTTATGCTTGCCACATACCACGCACAATCCTCGAAACCATCTCACGCAGGCCGTGGGCCTCTCAGCTCTCCACAAGATTCTCGCCTACAGACTGCACCCCCTGCCGCTCAACGAACTATATCATCCGGAAAATGCAGGCACAGGAGTTCGGGATTGCAGACTCTGTAACTATAAACGAGAGTCACTGGCCCACTTACTGTTTTGCTGCCCCGCCTTACGTGCACCCCGCACCCTCTACCTTAGGCCCATTCTTAGGGACGCTGGGACACGAACAGCCAAGGAAGCAATCCATCATTTATACACCTTGAGCATAGTAAAACAGATGGCCTCATTTGGAAAATTTGTACAACAGACTCGGCTCGAGCTGATAGCTGCCAAGGTCACGCAGGAATAGAGACTTTGTCGTGGGACACCTGGTGGTCCCCACAGGTCCCCGACCGCGTGTGCCCTTATGAACTCTGGGATCTTCTTACAAAAGCCTGCCTACAGAAACTTTGTGGTTTTTTAACTTTTGTAATTTTATACTTTGGTTTTAATGTAATGGTTTTAAGTAACCACACAATAAAAGTTATTCATTCATTCATACTCTGCTGGACCCAGTAACGGCTAATGCTCTGTGTTGTCCCCAGCGGCTACTAATTCTGATGATGGAATTCATTGAGATCACACAGATGCAAATTGCTACTGCTGAGGTACGAGAGGAAACAGCAGGCGTGCAGGTAACATCCGATACGAACATTTATATTTACGAGCCATTTCATAATGTATATATGTTTATGATTCATTCATGTAGCATTCAACCGTCTACATATGCTTAGAATGAAACATTGCTTTAGAATGTACAGCACAATTGCATCTATACATCGCAACAGTTATTAATGCATTTTGTCAAATGTATTTTTAGACATGTCCCTAGCCGTCCATATGTAGCTATGTTTTAGATATGTTTAAACATGTTTAAGATTTAGTAACGTTGTACATACGAAAGTGGAGTGGGTGTTGTGTTTCGTTTTATATTCCTTATGAATTTCCCGATTCCTGCCCTTATATAGGTATAATTCACATTGCCCTTATATAGGCATAGAAATCCAGCCCTTATTTAGGCATTGATCATGCTAACCAAATACAGGCATGGCTACTTACATCTGTTCAGCTACGTCACAACGAGTTCTATGCAACTCTGTAGAAACGAAGCATGTACGATTGACTGAGTGAAACGGTTATCTATTGTTTCCACGATTCTGAAGATATTGTTCCGACTCTAAGGGAAACAAAGTTGTCATGTTTATGCGGTTGTCAGAAACTAATCCCTTCTTGTTCATTCAAGAAGTTTCTAGTGACCTCTGAGTTAGCTGGCACACACACACAATTAAGTTTAATGTACTCGATAGAGACATACTGACCTCAGTCCTATGTCAAATCTATAGTGTATATTATTCCAATGCGCAGAGCCTATCAGGGATATAGGAACTACACTACAGACGTAGAAGAAATGTGTGTGATTCAAGAGTTTGAGTGGCAGAATTTAAATGGAGTCAGATGAGGGTATGAAGGAAATAATGTCTTACATCTCCAAGTATTGGGCCATCAATCCTGGCACTGAAATGCACTTCTTTTTGGGTGGACATACATATGTGAGCAGGATAAATGCCATTGATGATAGGGCAAGAAGATTGAGGTGTCTGACTCATTGCCACATGCAGTCAGTATGCAATGATGGGTGACAGTAAAACTGAACAGCAGTTAAAAAGACCAAGGGATGAAATGAGATGAGTCTTAGCCCCTCTAAGTGCATATGTATTTGTGTAGATAGATAGATAGATAGATAGATAGATAGATAGATAGATAGATAGATAGATAGATAGATAGATAGATAGATAGACAGATAGATAGATAGATAGATAGATAGATAGATAGATAGATAGATAGATAGATAGATAGATAGATAGATAGATAGATAGATAGATAGATAGATAGATAGATAGATAGATAGATAGATAGATAGATAGATAGATAGATGGAAGGACGGACAGATGGACAGCTGGACAGACGGACAGATGGACAGATATATAGATAGATATTTTTTGTTTTATTATGTGATGATGCAAGAGGGTTAGATGGTAAAACAGCTAACACTGTCTCTAAGCTAGACCTAAATTGTGAGACTCTTTGGCTTTGCCAATGCTCACTTCTCTAACAGAGAACAGGAGAAAGGGCCATGAGAGAGAGATATGAGAGACATAAGGTAGTTCCTCACTGTTCCTTGCTGTATTTTATTGGATGCAAGAAAGGAGAAACAGAGAACGTGAGTACTCTCCATATTAATGAGAAGAAGGATTCACAACCCAAGTGCAATATGAAGAACTTGTTTAAAGACATGCATGTTGATCCTTCATGACTAACCCTGTATAGGAGTACCACAACATGACTCTCTACGTGTTAAAAAATCATAGTTTGTGGCTATTATTGCTACAGTGGAGCTTTAATGCATGCAGGGTATTATTTTTATTACCACCGGCATTGCAGAGACCTGGATAACAAAAGAGAATTCGACTTTAGAAAGAACACTAACTTCTCTTAAGCTGGATGCTGGTTGCTGGTTGGGCAGCAGAAAGCAGAAATTATAAGGGGTGAATGGGCCTCTCAAGCCTTTGGGCCATGTTGCCACTGCACCTGCTGTACTATTATTAGCTATGCCCCCTAGTCTTTGAGTTAGCTAAACATATTTATCTGTACTTAACCTAATGCTGTGACAAATATTATTCATAGTGAGTCGATTGATTTTGAGAACAGTAACAGAAATTATGTTTCAGCCTTAGAAACTCTCAATGTGCTTTTAAAATATTTAGAGCAATTACAAAAGTAGCTGAGTTAAGTCTTATCTAGAACAGCCAGCTGCTTGTGGCGTGTTTCCAAAACCATACAAGATTTATTTAAGTTCTTAATATCAGCTACACTTGTTGCCAGGATTGGTCGACTAACAGTACAGACATAAAACCTAAAGGCACAACAAACACGCAAAAATACACAGGGAGAACTCTCACTGTCGTAAGGTTGACCTGTAAAGGTCAGACGTGTGTTTACTCAATAAACCTCATGACTCTAAATGCACACATCAAGTGACATCTGGTACTGCTATATTTTACACATATAGACAGGGCACGAGTCAGGGGTACACGCGGGTGGACGTCGTTCACTCACTATTTTCACAGGGTGAATGCCGTACAACCTGCCAAGAAGTTGGGCCCCACTAAATAAGGTGCTGAACTAGTCCTGGTGTAATTTCCAAACACCAGGACACTTTCAGCAGTGCCTGCACGTTGTGTGCTTTCTATCTGCAACAAGCAACAACGTGCAGGCGGGGTCGGGGCTTTCTTACTTTAGACTCCTGCTGGGTCCATAACAAAGGCCGACTTTGAGGGGTCATCAGGGCTCCTTTTGTTCGAGTCTCCTGGCTGAGAGCAGCCAGGAGCCTCACACCTAGAATCAAATGCAGCAGAGAAGAAACAAAGGTTAGCACTTCACAAATACTTAAGAGAGGCAGCTTTTCACTTTGTCCAGGCTCTGTTTACTAGATATGAATGCACTGTAAGAATGCCAGATGTGTTGGTCTCGCTCAGTATTTACATAATACTAAATGTAATTTATATAGCGCTTACTCCCCCTGAGGAGGCATTGAAATAATTTAAATACCACTATTTTTTCTTTTATAGCGCTAGTCATCCCAAAGCAGAGTGTCAGAGCGCCTTACATCATGCCTACATATTAAAGTTGTGGCTTGTGATACCACTTCCTATGTCAATTCCTATGATGCCACATGTAATGTCATGCGCCGTGATGTCATGTGCCGTGATGTCATGTGCTGTGATGTCATGCATCGCGATGTCAAGCGCCGTGATATCACTTGCATACTGCCTAACTAGGTTACTCCCCCCACTTCTTTTTTCAGGACTAGTGCCCTGCATATAGACTTTAACTTCCAGATTTGCAGAGGCCGCCGCTCCACCGGAAGGATGGGGGGGAGGCTCAGGGGCCGGCGCCATAACCCATGCCGAGCCCCAGTGGGAGAACCAGTTCTAGGCACCCAAAAGTGCCCAGAAGCTCCGGGCATATATGCTCGCCCCTCGCAGGAGCGCCCGGTGGCGCCAAACCCCAACCAATAGGGTGCCGGGGCTAGGTATGAACCCCAAATGGGGGTTCAGCACCTGGACATCAGGTAGTGCGAGGGGGGGATATAAACCGCTGTTCTCCCAGACAGCTCCTAACTTCGTGGAGAGGGGAGAGCAGCGCACCGGAGCTGATTTTTGGAGACCTAGAGACTCGTAGACTCAAGGCGGAGCGCTGCTGGACAAACCAAGGAAGAATCCAGGGGTTTTCCTCTTGAAGAATAGGATCAGTTCGCCCGCTCTGTAGAGGACAGATTCGTCCTCGAGCCAGGGACCGGAGCGGGTTTGCGGCGTCCAATCCCGCAAGAAGTACACCCCGGGTGGCTGCCAAGTTGGCAAAGCGGCATTCATTTAGCGGCCTCTTGAACCCTCCAGGAAGTGCAGGCAGAGCGGTAGTCGGGGGAGAGAAAGGTTGAGGCCGTATCAGGGCCGTACTGCTGAGTCAAGCAGTGGCCCGCGTGTCCCCGCGGCAAGGGATGGCTGACCTTCTCGCCCGCCCCCCCCCCACCTCAGCTAAACACCAGCACGGCAGGAGCCGCGGCCAGAAGTGGGGGCACATGCAAAGAAAGGGTACAGCCGCATTGGTGATTCCCCAGTGAAGCGCGGTTGAAACTTAGCTGCAGCAGCGGTTCGCGTTTCACTGCAGGAGCAGGAGATTGCGGTCTCGCTCGCAATCCTCTGCAAGGGGCAGCCGACTTTCCCGCTGCAGCGGGACCCCCCGTCGCCCAGCAGCCAGACCAGTAAATACCGGACCTGTGCATGAGCTGAGCCCGCGAAAAACCACAGCCTCAGCGCAGTGGGACAGACGGGCTCAGAGGCAAATCGGGGGGGAAACTGGTGAATCGAGCTGAAGACTTAAGGGCAACAGACACGTACCTCTGCGCAGCTTCCTGCTACTCCAGAGGAGAGCAGGATCGGAACCTCGAGCAGGGCGGGGCCTCCGTCGACTACTGAATAAATTGAGGAGATAACAGCTCGCATTTGGTGCATTTAAGGGCGGTAGCACCCCGCCACCAGACTTGAGCCCCTACTCAGTTCCCTGCTAGTTCTGAGGAAAGCAGGAGCAAGACATTCAACTGGAGCAGGACTACTTGGCAATCACTCCCTGCACAAATCCAGAAAGCAATACCTCATTTTGGTGCATCCAGAGGCGGCAGCTGAGGTGCATCAGGGAGGTGTCAGCAGTCCATGGCAACGAGTGGCTGCAACCGCACCTGGGCCAGGAAGGAGGTGAAGGGTCAGGGGCCCAGGAGGCTGACAACGCTGGCCCACCATCACCCAAGAAATGCAAGACCACAGCCCCCAGACAGGCCCAGATGAAAGCCCCTAGGAAGAAGCCACAGAGGAGAGACCGGCCACCTGGGGACACACCGGCAAGGACAAGTGAGCACGGCGGGGCAGTCAGCAGAGTGGCAAGCGGTGAGCATATTACCACAATTGTTCAGGAATGTTTTAAATCAATGGCTCCCCTGTTATTTAAGGGCCTGGGTCAGGGGGTGGAAGGGCCGGGGAAAGAAAGTGCTGAGGAGACATCAGGTATACCTTGGCATCTCTTAGACCCAGGCTGGGCGCGACAGTCTAGATTACAGGGGCAGTGGCGGCATGGGGGTACACAAGCAACACAAGCAGCCCAGCTCAAGAGACAGCAGCCTCAGTTGCATACACCTGGCCATCGCCGGGTCCTGCCTCATTGACCACTAGAGCCACCGGTTTAGCGAGTCTTATTCCTTTGCCGGTCAAAGAAAGGATATGACAAAAGGAGTTCATAGACATTTTTTCCTTGCTAGAGATTCAGTTGGAGGGGCTGGACCTCACAACTTTTGACAAGAAAGATGAGGATCGAAGTGAAAGGCGCAGCGCAAGAAAAGAAAGGAACTTCGATAATTTGTGCAACGCCTTTAGAATTATGGCATGCATCATAGTTGAAAAATTCCCGTGCTGCGCAGCAGACCTTTGGCTATATGAGGCTAATATTCACTGAGCACAAAGGCAGTTCCCCGGGGATGCATGGCTCGAATATGACAAGGATGCGGGGGATTGCTCATGGGGGGCAGCTTGCAAATTCCAACATGCATGTTCCAATTGTGGGGGTGGGCATCCAGAAGTGGGATGCAGGGGCATGCAGGAGCCTAAAGTAGACAAAAAGGATAAGAAGAGAAAACACTAGCGCAGAGCTGAAGGGGGGGAGGGACCACAGGTCCTGCAAGAATGTCAGCTAGCCAGATCCCCGATTAACACACAGCAGCTGCGCACACTTGCGAACAAATACCCTAACAAAACAGACTCAACAGTTTTAGCGGAAGGTTTTGAAGAGGGCTTCATCATACCATTCAAAAGCACACTACCACTCGGGGGGCAAACAACCTAAAACCCACAACACAACCCCCTGGGGTGGTGCACAACAAAATTAACAAAGAAATGTCATTGGGCAGAATAGAGGGCCCCCTTCCACCACATTTACAGAAGAGCTTGGTTATCTCTCCCCATGGGGTGGTCCCCAAGAACGACCCGGGGCAATTTAGACTCATCCACCATCTCTCATTTCCCGAAGGGACCTCAGTAAATGACGGGTTAAGTGTAGAGGCCTGCTCAGTAGGATATGCATCGGTGGATGATGAAATTGACCTTGTAAAGGCAGCGGGGCAGGGGGCTCTCATGGCCAAGGCGGACCTTGAGTCCGCCTTCCGGCTCTTACCAGTACACCCTTCCAGCTTCCACCTGTTAGGGTTCCAGTGGAAAGGGGACCTATTCATTGACAAGGCAATGCCCATGGGCGGCGCAATATCCTGCGCCTATTTTGAGCAGTTTGCCACTTTCCTAGAATGGGCCCTGTGTGACAGACACCCGCTGGGCAAAAAACTTCACTACCTCAACGGTTTTATGTTCACAGGCCCCACTCGGTCCGTAATTTGCGGCAACACACTGGCGGCGTTCGAGGAGCTTGCAGGGATCTTGGGTGTCCCTCTAGCACCTGAGAAAACAGTAGGCCCCACCACAAAACTCACATTCCTGGGCATAGAGCTGGACTCAGTAGCAGGAACAGCCAGGCTACCTGAGGATAAAGTGAAGGATTTAGGGCGGAAGTCAGGGGCCTTTGCGGTCGCAACAAAGCAACACTCCATGAAGTGCAAAGGTTAACTGGTAAGCTCAACTTCGCGGCAAGGGTAATCCCCGCAGGGAGAGTCTTTGCAAGGCGCCTCACACAGTTGACTTCAGGCGTCACTCACAAGCACCACCACGTCCGCCTAGGGGTGGGGGTCAAGCAGGACCTAGTAATGTGGGACATATTCCTCACAGATTTTAACGGTATCCTCATCTGCAGAGAGGGATGGGTGACAGCCAGACAGATAGCCATATTCACAGATGCTGCCGGGATCACAGGATTCGGGGCAATCCTGGGGAAAAATTGGTGAGCAGGCCAGTGGCCAGAGAAGTGTCCAGAGAAGTGGCGAAGGCAGGGCATCACCAGTAATATAACATTCCTTGAACTGTTCCCAATTATAGTAGCCTTGACAGTATGGAAGCGCAAGCTGAAAGATATGAAACTGACATTTGTGGTCAGACAACAAGGGGGTTGTACCGGCCATTAACAAAGGCACAGCAAGGTGCCCAGACACTTTAAGGCTAATGCGACAGTTGATTAAATTACAGCTGGAAGGCAACCTGGAGCTGAAGGCATGCCATGTTCCAGGGGTGGACAACGCGGTAGCAGATGCCCTGTCCAGGTCACAGATGAGTCGTTTCAGGGAACTGGTGCCAGGGGCGGACACGGAGATGACCCCTTTTCCTCCAGACCTGTGGGACCTGGGGGGACAGATCTATCCACATTAATGAACCAGTCCTTGACCCCTGAAGCATTTAGACGGTACAAAAAATACGCAGCCACAGTAATGAAGATAGGGGGCATACAATCACTGAACAATAGGCTGGGGACACAAAGAGCAGTGGAGCGATTCATACAGTGGGCTTTCACCAACAAAAAGACAAGGTCATGGGCACAGGCCCATCTGGCAGCAATAGCCCATTTCTCAAAAAATCACACAGGGGAAGATCCCACAGCATCCCTGTACCTCAAGGCGGCACTGAAAGAGTGGAAAAGAGCGGAAGGGGCATGGGCGGATAACAGGCGCCCCATTGACTTCAAGAAGCTGGGCCAGCTAATAGAGGCACTAGACTTATGTACAAGGGACAGATTTGAGCTCCAACTATTTCAAGCAGCCTTTTCCACTGCATTCTTCGGTGCCTTCCGCATCAGCGAACTGGTGGCACCTAGGAAGCAGGGATCAGCACAGCGGTGCCTCCAGGCCACAGACATCAGACACAGGGCAGGGTCAGTGAAGATACTTCTGAGAAGGTCAAAAACGTACCAAACAGGGAAGGGAGCTGTGATTCAGTTGCAATGTATTAGAGAGAGCAAGTATTGCGCAGTGTGCTGCTTGTTCAGATACATGGTGGCCCACCCTGCAGGCAAGGGATCACTTTTCAAACATCAGAACGGGAGCAATCTGAGCAAATTTCAGTTCACTGGCGTGATGCGCCAGGCCCTCTCCAAAGCAGGGCTCCCTTAGATTCCTTTGCACCCCACTCTTTTAGGATCGGAGCAGCTACCTTGGCATTGCAGCATGGCATGCTAGAGGATAGAATCCAAGCACTTGGCAGGTGGCGGAACCGGGCATACAAAACCTACATCTGACCACAGCTATAATAGGTCACTTGGACAAGGGACAGGACCACTCACTCTGGGATGCCGCACGGCAGGGTGTCAAAGGATAAGACAGGGCGCCTCCAATACTGCAGCAGCCGCCTGACCTAGCAATTCTTTTCTCCAGCAGGTAAACGTCCCCGGCTGGTGTGGTCCATTGCTTCATGTCCAGGATTCACACATGGTGGCAGCAGGCAGGCCACAGGATGGCGGCCAAACCCAGAGCTACTTGCATCCGCTGGGTGGGGCAGCCTGGGATGAAGTGGAGCCAGCTGCCGGTGACACTTGGAAACGTACTAGCGGACTCAGCATAGCACCCGGACGTGCTGATCGTTCATCTCGGCGGCAATGATCTGGCCCAAATGGGACGGAAAGCATTGGGGGAAGCCTTTCAGGTGGACCTAACAAAGGCATCCACATAATTCGGTGGTACAACCATCATATGGTCAGGGATGGTCAGTAGAAAACACTGGAGGGGCGCAGAGTCAAACAAGGCAGTGGATAATGCCAGAAGGAAACTGAACATTGCAATGCACAAATTCTGCAAAACCAATGGGATGGAATCCATAAGGCATGGGTTGATCCACCCTGGACGCCCGGAACTGTTCGGCCAGGATGGGGTCCACCTATCTGAAGAAGGGTTGAAGGTGTTTTGGAATAGCCTGTGGGGTGCAATGGCTCTGGCAGGATGTAGATAAAAGGTTTTTTTTTTTTAAACTGTACCCGGCGGGTGGGGGAGCCGCAGATAGACGTTAGCCTCCCTGCGGTGTGGCGGAAATCAGTACAATGGTTGGCTAAGGAGACACACCAGCAGGGCGGTGTGTAGAAGGAGGGCCACTCACTTTCGGATGTCGTACGGCAGGGTGAGGTGGCCGGGCCAAGGAGGGGAGTAGCAAAAGGAGATGGCGCTCGCAGCCCAGACCCGGCCGGACGGCAGGGCACAATAAGGTAGCGAGTTGGGGGCCTAACTCCTGGGAGAAGCTACCCCTCCCTACACTCAGAGGCCGTGGGTGACCAACCAAAAGGTGGTCCCAGAAGTAACATGACAAAGAGGACTACCAAGGTCTAACAAAAGTACTGGTTGGCGGGCCATTTACGAACAGAATGTACCACAATATAATCTGCACAATATCATGATGACATGTATGATTTATGACCAACATATGGCAGTTCGCAAATTACCAATATAACCACATATCATGCTAACAATGATCAGATAATCAGTCCATGTTATTCCTAATAAAACTGTGGCCAACAATGACCACAACATATACAATCCTTGTTGGCT
Source organism: Lissotriton helveticus (assembly GCF_964261635.1). Lineage (NCBI taxonomy): Eukaryota > Metazoa > Chordata > Amphibia > Caudata > Salamandridae > Lissotriton > Lissotriton helveticus. The sequence goes on along the minus strand of NC_136069.1, from coordinate 535,532,994 downwards.
CATTTTATTGGGATACCAGGGAGACAGGGTTGGGGGAGTATCGCTACCACGGAATGGGCGCAGTGCGAGGGTTATTGAAGAGGCCGCTGCTCCCCTCCGAAGGGGGGGCGGCTCATGGGCCGGCGTCATAACCCACGCCGAGCCCCAGTGGGAGAACCAGTCGCCCAGAAGCTTCGGGCATAGAGGCTTGCCCCTCGCAGGAGAACCCGGTGGTGCCAAACCCCAGCCAATGGGGTGCCGGGGCTAGGTATGAACCCCCCAATGGGGGTTCAGCACCTGGACATCAGGTAGTGTGAGGGGGGAATATAAACCGCCGTTCTCCCAGACAGCTCCTAACTTCGTGGAGCAGGGAGAGCGGCGCAGCGGAGCTGATTTTTGGACCCACCCACCCACTCCTAGGTTTCAGCAGTGTCGCAGTGCTGGACAGCAACGCAAGCGTTAGCGGAAATTGGTACAATGGTTGGCTAAGGAGACACACCGGCAGGGGGCGATGTGTAGAAGGAAGGCCACTCACTTTGGGTGAGGTGGCCGGGCCAAGGAGGGGAGTAGCAAAAGGAGACTGCGCTCGTGGCCCAGACCCGGCCGGACGGCAGGGCACAAAAAGGTAGCGAGTTGGGGGCTTAACTCCTGGGAGAAGCTACTCCTCCCTACACGCAGAGGGCGTGGGTGACCAACCAAATGGTGGTCCCAGAATTAACATGACAAAGAGGACTAACAAGGACTAACAAAAGTACTGGTTGGCGGGCCATTTACGAACTGAATGTACCACAATATCTGCACAATGTCATGATGACATGCATGATTTATGACCAACATATGACAGTTCGCAAATGACCAATATAACCACATATCATTCTAACGATGATTAGATAACCAGTCCATGTTATTCCTAATAAAACTGCGGCCAACAACAACCACAACATATACAATCCTTGTTGGCTAATTTTATTGGGATACCAGGGAGACAGGGTTGGGGGAGTATCGCTACCACGGAATGGGCGCAGTGCAAGGGTTATGACTGTAGTGTCGACAGAACAGCAGTACCTCCGTTAAAGAGGTCATTTAAGTTACCATGCCCTTGGAGAGATCTGATATAAGCAGACAGAGCCCAGGGGAGGGGATGACCAAAAGGGCTGAGCAGGAAACTTAATAACATGCAGGTGCCCTCAGAAGTTTCACTGCTTACCAATAGTATGTTGCTGCTTGTAAACCTAAAACAAGAATTGAAATTATTAACACAGCGGTGCATATTATTCTGCTTTATTTTTCAGATAATTCTGATGAATTTTAAAAGGAAATGTGGCACGAGGTAAACATGAATCGTAGCAGCAAAGTGGAACATTTGGCTGCACACCATACTGCCCCCGATGGTAGAGAACAGTAACTATGTGCCCATTGTATTACTAAGCTGAAGGCTGTCATTGACTTGAGCATGGAGCACAAGAATGGAAATAGATGACGGACTATAGTTAAATATTCTCTCTCCACTGGGTTGCTACAGCACTGAATCCTGCTCTCTCCCCTGCCAGGATCACCAGGAAGGGATACGGGTGAGTGGGCATAGCTGCAGGAGGTTTGGAGGTACTGCAATTTGCCTGGGAAAGTGGCTGACAAAAAGAATGAAAAAGAAAAGAATAAAGGAGAAACATGCAGCGTGGTGTCCATTTTCACTTATTGGCATTGAAAGTTGAGCAATCACAAGCAATACATATTAGATAGTGCTCATGTGTAACCGTGGGCGGAGAACTCCGCTCCGCCTGTGGAGCATGCAGAGATTTGCCTACTCTGCGTTCCGCAGAGAACACGTAGTAGGCAAATCTCCGCACACTCCGCAGTGGAGCGGAGTTGGCCCACCGCCTGCCTCCACCCTCCTATTAAGATATAAGGTACAAGTAATTTAAAACAAGTAAAAACCACTTCCCTGTTTACCGCAGCGTCCCCGGGCTGCCATCCTCCTCTTCCTCACCATAGGGGTACTGCTTGAGAGAGCTGTGCATGCTCACGTGCGTGCACGCGCGTGCATGCTCATTTCTTGCGCAGGTACGCGAGCATGCGCAGTTTTCTCAAGCAGCACCCCCATGGCAAAGAAGAGGAGGAGGGGAGCTTGGGGACACCACGGTAAACAGGCAAGTGGTTTTTCCTTTTTTTTTTAAATACTTGTAACTTATATCTTAATAGGGGGTGGAGGCGGGCAGCATAGCGGAGCTCCACGGAGTTTGTTTCCAACTCCGTGGCACTCTGCGTAGCCCCATTACATGGACTACACCCAGGATTACTCATGTGGAGCGCAAGCAAGATCACAGTACAGTAGACATGTTTAGGGCCTGATTCACAAAGTCCCTCCGCAGTCGTGGCAGAGGCTCGGCAGTTATGGCAGTCTCTGCATGGAAGTTTCTCATTGCAGAGATTCCACCACAACAAGGAGCCTCTGCCACAACTGTGGAGGTCTTTGTGAATTGGGCTCTTAGTTTTAAAAAATACAATATGAAAACAAAAAAAAACATCTTGACTTCCATGTTAAAAAAAAAACAGCGGTCCAGCAGCCCAGGCACCCCAGGCATGGCACCAATGTGCACTCCCAGCTGTGTACACATGATCAGGACAAGTGCGGTCACTCAAAGTGCAAGGCAGCCAATGATTGAAGCAGGCCCACCCACTTCCCAATGCTGTACACTGTAGTGGGTGGAAGAAAGATGTGAATGACACTTGAACCGATCAATTGATGAAGAGGGTTGACTGAAAACTCCTGTATGTATGTATACATGTATGTATTTTGGAACAAATTAGGCTAGTGTGTATTGGTTGATGCTGATGACAGAAGCTATGGCAGAAAACTAAGAGTAAGGAGCAACTATCAAACGTGCACAAACCAGGGTGGCGATCGGAGTCAACAACTGCAGGGGCTCTACCCCCAAGAAAGTTGTGCGGCTTTGTGTTTCTTACTGCTATTGCTCCTTATGCTGCCAAGGAGGCACCTAAACCAGTAGTCCTTATATTCTGATTGACCTAGCACACCTGCTGTTTCAAAGCCCCAGTCTCCAAAGGCCAGCATGCCACGCCTCAGGATCCCCTTCTCCACTGCGACTTGTGCTGTCTACAAATTTTCAATAAGATACCGCACAAAGACGAAAGCTACAGCATCTAACCTGCTCTGAAATTTGATTTGCCCCTACTGAACCCAGTCATAATATAATGACAATTAAAGTAAGCTTATGTACTCCAAATTTTCAGATGAGATTTCATATGTTATGTATGTACTTTAAAATTAACAAAAACGTGTTCAACACCAAGAAATCTCAGAGCAAATGGCTGTTTCTGGTCGAAAGCAACAGAAGAAACCTGGATCCCAATATACGGTGGCAGTTGCGCTCTAGTTCCACGCGTGTAGCCCGGGAGCCTGCACCAAGACACGATGAAAAAGAGAATAAAAATCAATGATATTTTTAATCCATCAAACTTTTCTGCAGCAATCTTTTCAAGGAAAGGTGAAAAACAGGCCTTTGCTCACTTACAGACTGTCACTTTAGACATAATATGATACAAGGTCGTCTCAAGTGTAATCCAAAAAGGTGTCCTTTTTCATTTCTTTTCTGTCCATGAATCCTGCAAGCTATATCAAATGAAGAATAACATTTTTCTCAGACAGCAAGCGATATCCCTGTCTCACAATTACCAATGGTGGCCACTGCAGTCTGAGGCCGCTGGGCTCCCCTTACAACTGCAGGCGTGGACAATTTCTTGAGCAGTGCCTTCATTATATGCCGTGTTTCTACTTCTAGGCAAAAACAACTCTCTTTTGTATTTTATATACATTATGTATAGGGCGGATTATAGTCCAAAATAAACACGAGTCTCTAGCTGGGCAGCCCAACGCGGGCCAGTATTTTCCTGTGTCTCAAGAAAACAATCAGATGCTCAGATCTGTTCGCACTGCTTGGAACAGCTCAGACGCCATTTTAATTCAACATATCCAGTCAGCACAACAGAGTGACATTTTATGAGTGAGAAAATGTTCTCTGCCTGGAGCATCTCACGTGCTCTGTCTGAACATACTGGTGGAGGGAATGGGGAGCCTCGGTGCTTTAACTCCTTCCTTATCTAAGATATGGCCTGTAGTTGCCGTTTCGATAATTCTTCATATGATTTGGGTAACTAATAGGGTTGTTTGTGGGCACAGATGCTAGATATGCTTGGGAAAAACAGTATCAAGCTTTGCAGTTAGGATGACAGTACATCTACTGGGTCTGCCCTCTTAACCAGTGATTGTAAGCTGATAGAAACAAAAGAAGGAGCTGGTAGCACTCGAATATTCAGTAAAAATGAAATGTTCGAACACTCTTTGAGGTTCCGTTTGAAATGGTTATTCTTTACAGATGATATCAATGATTCACAATTACACACCCTCAAGCCCTACTTCTCTATACCTTTCGAAAGCATATGTTCCCTGAGCAAAATCTGTGTTGGCACACCTTTCAAAATACAAGGCTGTTGATGAATTCTGAAAAAGGTCCAATGTTGGTAAATAACAAACAGATAAAACAGAGCCCCAATGAATGGTGGAACATTTTCCTTTTTTTAAGATCTGCCTGTACTATATTCAAAGCCAGAAGCTCAACACAACTAACTACCACACTAGAAATCACAGGTGGTTCCAGACTCTTACATGGCAAGAAAAAACACCTCTTGGAAACTACTATGTGGCATCTTCTTGCCTTGCCTTGCTTTCCTTATCTCTTCTTGATTTCAGAGTCCTTGTGATGTCAGTTAATCCAGAATGGTGTGTTAGCTTCTCTTTCAAGAGATTGTGAGGTTCACAGTTGCTCTGGAAGAGACCTGCCTGTGAATGGGGTGTAATAAAGACATTGTACATGTAAGTAAATTCTTTATTGTATAGTTAATGAAAACCATTACAAAAAAAAAAGTAAAATGTCGTGTTATTTAAAAACTGATCCGGAGATACATACATAATTAGAAATTAAAATCGTGAATAAGAATGTTCTTCGAAGTTCGAAAAGCCGGGTCTGTTACAGCGGGAACAGTCACACAAGTAGTGTAAGTTCAGGGTGTGAATTGTGTCTTTGTCAAAGTTCCTCTCTTTTTCTCAGAGTTGGTAATGAATTTGACTGCTCTACAGATGAGTTGAGGGTCCGCTAAGGACATGACTTGAATGATCGCGGAACAACAGGTGCGTATTCCATATTCCTTGAACTTCGCTTTTAGCCTGTACTGGGGTTCCTGGTCCAGTGCGGGACAAATGCAGATCAGATGAATGAAGTCTTGTTTTGCGGCACCACATAGGTCGCACTCCTTGATGTCTTGGGTCCTCCATTTCGGTTGATCGGCATTTGTTGGCAAGTTGCCCAACCTTAGGCTGAGGTATTTGTGTTTAACATATGATGAGAATGCGAGGTCTAGATAGGCTGCCGGCTTAGACTTTTTATATAATTGTATTGTCATCCAGGCATGTGAGCGATGGCTCAGAGTTGACTTGCCATTAAACAATGAGTGCCTGTTGGCAGCTTTCTTTACCGCCTGTTTGAACATTGATACGGGAAGCTTGGTTTCCCAGAGTGATGCTAGTTCGGTGGTTTCGAGAGAGTGTTGAAGGAATTTAGCGTACTGGGAGTTCGGACTGTTATGAATTACATCCCACATGGCGCGATAGACCCCAATTCCCTGATTCATCCAGACATCATACCAAAATTTAACAGTCTCATATTTTTTCAGAAGTACTTGAGACTGCAGGCCGAATTCGAGTCGCACTTGCGCAGGTGATGCATTGTATGGTAAGCCAAATACCTTTTTATAGACTTTCGTTTGAATTTTGTCTATAAGCTGTGCACTCTTTCCGTGATGTAACACGCTGCCGTAAGATATTGTTGGGAGTAGCTTGGCTTTCATTACAGTTAGTAGGGGGTTGAACAGGGGGCCTTTGAGTTTGGTAGCTAAACTGCTAAATGCGTGTAGCAGGGCGGTTCCCTTCTTTTCGATGGCATTGAAATGTTTGGAGAAATTATGGCACTTGTCCAGTTGTATTCCCAAATACTTATAGCTTTCCACTACTTCCAGTTTTTTGTTGTCTATTACAAAGGTTGGTGGAGCTTTGCAGTGTCGAGTTATTACCATGATCTTTGTTTTCTTGCTATTTATTTCAAGCAGGTTCTGTTTTGTGTACCCAGTCAGTTCTTGCAAGAGACGCTGCAGGCCTATTTTCGTCTGGCTGAGTAGGACCACATCGTCGGCATAGGATAGATGTGTTAATCGAAGGTTTCCTAGCCGCCGTGGATGGGCATTGGTCCTGTCTAGCCTCGATGTCAGGTCGGTCATGAATAAATTGAAAAGATGGGGGGCCAAAACGCAGCCTTGTTTTAGTCCATCAAAGGTACTGATATTTCGAGTTAGCCGCTGTCCGTTGTCGATCTTTACCTGCATCCAGGTGTTGGTGTACAGGTTCATTATTGGGGTTAAGATTGAATCCGGCAGGCCCTCCTGCTTCAGTTTAGACCAGAGTAGTTGCCTGCTGACACAGTCGAATGCCGCCTTAAAGTCTATAAAGCAGGCATACAGTGCCTGATGATTTTGTAGACTTTTATCGGCTATTAAGCTTAGCGCCATTGTATTTGCCATTGTACCCGTACCGCGGCGAAACCCTGTCTGGTTTATCGGGATTTTGTTATTGACTTTGGACCATTGTGCAAGGTCAGTCAATACCAGGGATGCGTAATATTTGGCTTCAGCATCGATGAGTGCTATAAGGCGGTAATTAGCTGGATTTTTAAGATCTCCGCCTTTATAGATTGGGTTGACGATCGCCCCTCTCCAGCTTCCTGGGAGCCAACTTGTGTTGTTTATTGACCTGAACAAGAGGTTGAATTTACGGGCCCAGTAGTAGGGGTCCTCCTTATAAATTGCCTGGGGGACGCCGTTCAGTCCTGGTGCACTGTCTTGCCTACTTTTCTTTATTATTTGTAGTATTTGAAGTTCATCACCTGTCCACGGTGGTTGGTCTGAACCTTCCTTTTGATTGCGCGGGACGTTTGGCCAAACACAGGCAGTGCCCTTCAGGGCCGCAATATTTGATGTTTTAAGTGCAGATGTTGTAGTTGTTATTGGCGGCGTCAATGATTTTATTGAAAAGGTATCAACTATGTGGTTGACCCATGCCTTTTCAGTGATGCAGGTCATGCTTATTATTTGTGCTGGTCTGTTCAAAGAGTTATCTTGCGGCCAAAATGCCTTGGAGTCAGATTTTTTTATGTTGTGTAATATTTTGGTCCAGAAGTCAGTGACTCGTTTTTTTTTCCAGTCCAGATTAGGTTCTTGTAATGTTTCCTAGTTGATCGAACTGCTTGCCAAATATTTGAATTTACATTGTGACCTTGTGCTCGCCTTGTGAGCTTCCGCAGGCGTCTTCTTCAGGAAAGTGTGGCCTTTGTGAGATCGGCATTGCTCATAGGGTGGGTCTTCTTTTTATGGTTGACACCAGTCCTGGGTAATTTATTTAAGAAGGCAGACCAAGTTTCTGGGCGCAGATCATTTTCTTGGGTTACCGTTTGAAGTAGCTTCTTGGCGTCCTGCGCTATTTGTGGTAATGTATTACTCGTCCACTGTAATAGCTTCAGGTTAATTGTTGAGATTTCACCCGCTGTCGTAGGTGCTTGTGAGTACCTCGATGATGCCAATTTAATTTCGGTGTGCTGCATTGAATGCTCGCTGTCTAGAGAGCATATTATTTGGAAATTTTTAATTAATCTTATTAGGGATAGTGAGACTATGGTGTAATCCAAGATTGTACTTGTGCTGTGGCCTATATAGGTGGTAGATGGGGGTTTATCCTGGTTGGTTCTTCCATTTATCACCCGCATCCCCAAGTGCTCGAGGTCCCACATCAACTGCCTACCCACTTTATCTATCTCCTTTGTGTGTGGAATCTCCTGAGTTTCAACGCCCCAAACTTCATTAGCTGTGACGATGTTGTCCTCATCTTCCGGGCGATGTAGGAGATTAGCGTTTAAGTCACCTGTAAGGATTATCTCCCATGCTGGTTGTTCAAGGCAGAAATCAGATACGACGCTATTAATGCGTTTGAAGAGCTCTTTTTTAACTGTGTTTTTCGGGTGAGCGTATATGTTAATAAGAATGATAGTTCCAGTTTTGGCCTCTGATATCCTTTCCAATTTGATGATTTGCATGTCTGCCGCCGGTGCGGCCAGTTGGGTGGCCTTGATGTTCAATGCGGTGGTTATATAGACCGACAATCCCCCCTTTGTACGCCCATGACGCTGAGTGCGAGTTGCACTAACGTGAAAGAATAATCTGCCTGGTACATCAATTGGCTCTGTTAACCACGTTTCTTGTAGGGCTATGATGTCGTACATGCCGAGAGTGTCTGTTTTCCTGCTGTCATTTAAGATGTCTTTTGCACCCGCGATGTTCCAAGAAAGAAGTTTTATTGACTTTCCTTCGGTTTTGCCAAACCGATTATAGGTTCAGTCATAGTTAGTACCCTGTTTCTGTCTATTCGGGTGTTCATTGTTAACGGATTCAGCACCCCTGGCACCTTGCAATACTTAATATATAGGTTGACTTGCCCATGTGAGGTCTACTCTTTTGCCGCGCTACCTTAGTAGGGTAGACGGATAACCCGGTTTTACTTCTTCTTTGAGAGTGATTCCCCACTCTTCAAATTTGGCAGTTTCAGTGAGAATTTTCTTGACAATTCCCACATTCCTCCAGGTTACAAGGGTGCCTTCCTTAGCTGCGCTGTTACTAAGGGTAATAAACTCTATTGTTAATAGGTCAGTGGATGTTATGTGGCTAAGACCTGGAATTGCAGATGTCAAGTGAAGGATATTGCTTCGGTTTAAATAATCTTGTGTGACTTGTAGTTAGGGATGAAGAGTAGCCTTCCTACTGTTTCTGTTTTCGTATCAATTGTTTGCTCACAGGTGAAGTGTATGTGGTCTCTTGACCAAGTTCTCCTCGATTGGTGACTTTCATAGTCCTTTTCATCATCACATCGGTATTTTACTTTTTGGCTCTTGGCATCGTTCTTGGATTGTTCAATTAATGCACTTGCCTTCGCTTTTACTTTCAGACAAAGTCCTTTTTGACCACCCAGTTCTGTGTTGTGCGCATGTTCTACCCCATGTTCACTGACGGCGATCGCAGGACAAGGTCCTATCCTTGTCGGATTTATTAGTCCTACACTTTGTTGCTGTGCATTTTGATCTGTGATTATCAGTACTTTTAATTGTTCATGCGTGCTCTTGTCCGCATTTGCAGTGACTAGTCTGGCATTTTTTTGTCCTTTTTGTCTGCTGTGGAATTGGCGCCTCGGATAGTCATCGGGATGAAAGATGTTTTATGATTGTTGTCAGCACCTTTGACGACCACCCTTTGACATCCCTGATAACTTGCCTCGTGCTTATTTTGTTCATGCTCCTTGGTGTAATATTTTATTCCTTGATGAGGAGTGCGTACTTTTTGGCGTGGCTTGTGCCCCGTGTTTTGCAGTTCGCTCTTTAGACTCCCTGAGATTCTGTTTGATTGTGCGACGTCACCATCTGCTATTTCCAGACTCCAATCTATGTCGTCTGAAGCAGTCGATAGGCTCGTGAGCTCAACATTGGTTGAGTCCTCAGTTCCTAAACTTGTTGCGAGGACAGTCCCCTCTGCAATTGTAGGTGTTTTTGATGTTGCCGTGTGAACTAGGTCGTTTGGTACTATGGTCATGAGTTTGTGTCCTTCGTCTTTGGGTCTCCTCTTCAGAATTTTATGTTCTAGCTTTGTCATTGTAATTGACTTATGTGTCCCCTCTTTAGTATCAGGTTTAGGTTTTGGTTGAGTTTTTGCACAATTAAAAATAGGAAAGTTGATCAAAGCCTGCTTGTTGGTAGGTAAGCAGTTTGACAATTGATTTCTGTTTTCTCGCACGTTTTTTCTGCCGTTTAGTTAGACCTTGCTGGTTGTTTAGATTTTTTCCCCCGTCCCGTTCAAGTTGATCTTTTTCTAACGGTTTATAGTTGTTACTATGCCTAACGGGGGGTTTAACCCCGTTGATTTTATTTCTTCTTTTAATTCATCGGTTATTTTTGCTGGTTTATTTTGCTTCGTTTTTTGGTCTACTGTTTGCTGTACTACTAATGCGGTTTGATCTTCCTTCCTCTTTTCAAATTTAGCTGTATCCTTATTTGGTGTGTTTTTACAATGGGCAAAGGTAATGAGTTCACTTCCATTTAATATGCTGTTGGTGCCCTGATTGGCCTGCTTGCATTCCTGTAAAATATCTTTGAGTATTGATGGCAGATCCTTCAATTTTTCCAGTATGGGACTACAGGTACATATCGGGGGTGGTTCCCAAGGGCGAATCTGGTCCTGAATGCTGTCAAATGTGTTGACCAGGGTGTCCAGTTTTTTGTTTATACCCGATATATGTTCAGCTATTGTACTCATGAGATGTATTTGAATGTCTAGTTTGTCGGACTGCATATTTAGAGTTTTGATTGAAGTTTCAAGTATGCTGCCCAGTGCGCCGTTTAAAGTGATTATGGATTCCAAATTTTCGTTGAAATCAAGCTTTCCTGCTTGCTGGCAATGGTTTACTTTGTCATCGTTTGTAGTATTTTTCCGGTGTAAGTGCTCTTTAGGTGTCATAGCGATTCGCTGGTCCGCACTATTTTTATTTATTTTTTCAGGATTCTTTAGTGTTACTGGATCGGACAAAACCAATACACTTGAGATTTCTATTATTGATGGTTCCTTATGGCAATCAGCATCAGGACCATTGAAGGAATCTGTAGGCACGTGGACATCTACGTCCTGATTCGACCCACTGGATATCTCAATTACGTTTTTGTTTAATAGCTCCAGGATAGATGGGTTTTTTGGGTTCCGTCCGTTTAGTGTTATTTCCTGGACCTCAGTTGTAGTGGTTATTGACTTGTTGCATGATTTTATTTGCTTGGAATCACTTGCACTTATTTTGTTATCTAGCTTTTCTTTATGAGTTGTTATGCCTCCTTTATTGTCTTGGAGTGTTTGGAGCTCCAACCAGGAATTACACTCCTTACTCTTTTTATTAGATTTTATCAATACTTGATTTAGGCGCGACTCCAGCCTCGGAGTTGAATGGCTGTTTGGATATTCCTTATGAGCTGCATCATAAGTGCTGGTGTTATAACATCCATCATTATTGCCTAAGACCTGTATGCTTCCAACCATTGAATGATCCAGATTTATGTCACTTATTGATGGAACTGACGATATAGATAATCTTTCAGTTATATTCAGGTTTTTATATGGTGACCTTTTTTTTGAGGATTCTTCCCTCGGGCGGTCCGTGGTTCTATTGATAACTCCTGGCGATGTTAGGTGTTTCACTTGTTCTTGCACTGAGTCATGACTTTTGTTTTCCATGTGTACTTGAGCTTGAATTTGTATCGTATACTTATTGTTCTCCTGAATTACTTGCATACACTTGCTAGATTCCTCAGTTCCATTGCTCTTTCCTGTGTTGGTGTTGGAACTGGGCATAGGGGTCTGCGTAACTATTGAGTGTGTGCTTACTTTACTTGGAGACATTGGTTTTTGTAGTCCGTTTGGTGTTTCTGGCATTGTGTAAATTGCAGATACAGCGTCCTTCAAAAATGAAAATTTGCCTGTGGGGTTCATTGAGCCAAAGATTGAATAAATCGGGGGTATTCATGTAATGGCTACACTATCCTCCGAGGAGAAAGTGGGAGTTTTGGTCTTGGATTTTCTTTTCGCGATTTGTGGGGGGTTCCTTCGTGTCCTCCCAGACCTCATCGCTTCCACCGGCTTCCAGTGGCCTTAATATTCTTTTGGTTTTTGCTCACTTTGGTAGTGACTAGTGTTGCTGGATGCTGGGGGCTGAGGCTGCTGCCCCTTCGCTACTCCTCGTGGGGTTTGTTATTGCCTGTGTCTCTTGCGTGGGTTGTTTCTGCCCACGGTTGGCCGCTTGCCACGCTTGCTCCACTTGCCCCCAGCCTCTACACTGATTCAAGCTTCCGCCCCGACTCGGTCCCCCGGCTTGACTTGGGTTGTGCACATGGGCACTTGCTGCTCAGTACGGGGGTTTTTTTCAGTACTAGTTTTTTTTTTTCTTTACAGTGCCTACTGCACCTACTGTGCCTGGTGACAGCGCTGCGATTACGACTGTCCGGTCACTTCACCACGCTTCACCACTCACACATTTTGCAGCCACCCGGCTCCTGGCTTGGCTAACTGGTGAAGCGGTGACCGGCAAATTTGGACTGGAGCATCGCCAATCCACCGTCTGACGGACGTACAGTATAGCGCAGTGAGATCTGAGGCGGGGTCTCTGTCTTCAGCCCCCTGCCTGCCCGTCCGTCTCCACCTTCGCCTTCACTCCTTACCTCTTCACTCTTGACGCTGCCCACCGCTGCCTGCCGCCCACCTCTCTGGTCACCTTTTCCGCAACCGCTGGTGGGTGTAGCAGTATCAGCTGGTAGGCGTAGCTGTAGCCGCCGCCGCCGCTGGGTGTCAGGGGGACCACTGCCGCTACCACTACGGTACTACGGGGTCTCCCGGCTCCCGGCTCCCGGCACGGCTCGGCTCGGCTCCTCACACGTGTGCTGCGGTGCGGGGCAGCTTAGGCTTTCGGCTTTCCGACTCCGAGAGCCTTACTGTGCTCCGCTTTTCTGCAGCTCCACTTACTTATTTGCAGGCTTTACTGTGCTCCGCTTTTCTGTAGCTCATTTGTTTGCAGGCTCGAGCTTCAGGCTCCGGCTTCCCACTTCCCGCTGCGTCCTCCGTCCTCCGCTCCGCTCTCTGGCTTCTCTGGCTCTCTAGCGCCACTGGATGCAGATCTGAGTCGGTGATAGATGTAAACGAAAAATGTATGTTTTGGCTTTGTTTTTTACCTTATACCACTTGTTTTAACCTTCCTCTGCCTCTTATTCTTCACCACTTGACAAAGGATCCTTTATGCCAACATTTATCACAAACAGCCTTAATCGCTGGACATCCTTTGTTATTGGCCATGTGGCCAACAAGACCACGGTAAAAACATTGTCCCTCAAAATATCCAGTGCCCTTCTCAGCCACTCCTTTTAGCAGCTGAAATTAAATTCATCAAATGTCGCTCGTCTTTCAACCATAACTCTTCCTGAATTTTGTCATTGTTGCAGTTCATTTGAAATTGGTCTCTTAATCACTCATCGGTGAGTGCACCAAGCATGCTTGCAAAAAGCAGCCAGTTTTCAGAGTGTTGTGATGTTCTCCTCCACAGTCTCACCTTGTTTCTGTACTCTTTGCCAAAAATGGAAGCTCTCACGGATTGTGAAAAGGAGTGGCAGAAAATGCAAAACCAGTTTCTTTATCACCACATCAGATTCATTTAACTCCCTGCTCTTCCTTCAACTTAACTCAGGTAAACTTTCCAAAACTTTATCTACATCCGCATCGAAACAATGTAATGGTTTTCACACAAAATATGCGTACTCTTAGAAAACTTGATTCAATTTTCTCTGTTGAAATTCAGATCCTCTAGATGGGACAGAAAGAATGGCAGAGGAGTGATGTTCTGCATGTCAGTGGCCAGGGTACCAAATATAAAGCTCCAAAATTAATGCATCAACATGGGAGAGTTAGAATAAAGACTCACACACTATGCACATCCCCTGTATAAAATGACAGTCACTGACTCAGATCACAAAATTTGTCGCAAATGTTTTTTCCATCTTCATTGGTTCCAAAGACATAACTAAGAAGATAAAGGAATTCTCCCGTCTTGTCTTCGTGAGTCTCTGATAATTCTAAAAAATCAGTAAATAGAGCTATGAAGCAAAGAAAAATGCAACACAGTACAAGAATCCTCCCCTACTCGAAATACTGAAATAAAAAAATTGCGCACTTGCTTCCTTTTTTTGGGGTGCAGTTTTCACAATTTGATCTGACCATAAACCTTTACAGGAGATCTTGAATAAGAATTTTGTATTAATTGTTGGCACGAATCAGAGAGTGGGCCATGGAATTGCGAGAATCCATGTTTTTGGTTTATGGTTGAATAAATTCTGAGTTCCAGGAACAATGCTGCAGACATTTTGATGAGACTGGTCCCCCATGCTGCGGTTTTAGGTAGGGTGCCTGAAGATGATTTGGTTGCAGGAGAACACATTTGTCATCACAAAGGGAGTTGTTCTGTAGGACACGTGGAGGAAGGAAGATGAGTTAGATAAGTGTTTGTCTAAATGTCTTGTGTGTGTTGAGGAAGGGTGTTCCAGAGGAGTAAATGGTGAAGGAGAAACTAAGACCTTACTGTATTGTAAAGGATGAAATGTCAGATAATGAAGGTTTCTTGTTAGGAAGAAATAAACTGGTTACTCCAATGTGTCTTGCAGACTGCCTCCTGAACGTTGCTCATGAAGGGCATTTCAGTCTTATGAAAATTAAGGAATGTATAAAGGAGGATTTCTGATGGCCAGGTCTAGATCTTAAAATGGGGAGATATGTAAAGAAGTGTGCAGTGTCCTGTAAGTGAGAAGGTGTGTCAAACTGGGGCACCCCCCACAGTGTGAACAGATGTGTGGTACTCAAGAGGAGTAGTCTTGGTTGATGTTGTGAGGCTCATATAGGGTGATGGGACAGCACTGTATTTGCTTGTGGCTATGGAGGTATTTTGTGCATGAGACACAATTTCAAGTGTTGCTACACGATTTCTGAACTGATAATGGTGCCAAGTTATATTCCAGAGAAGTGGAAGAGTTCTTAAAATGTTGTGGCATTATACATAATTAGTGCTTTGTACACCATCTGGAGTCTAATGAAATTATTGAAAGGTTCAGCAAAACCATACATGAAGATATACTGCTGACCATAGTCAATGGTTTAGGTTGGAAGAAGGAAGTTCAGAAGCGTCTGGTGATTTGCCATCCTTCACCTCATATGATGACGGGCAAAATGCTGTTCGAAATATTCAGAGGTTGTAAATTTTATTTGAAATTGTTCTGAGTTGGATGAAGTTGCGCAAAGGATGGGTGGATGAAGGTCTTGGAGAGAGATGATTGAAGAAAAGTGGAAAAATAAAAAATGATTGAAAGGAAAAGGCATTTTGATAAGAAGATAGCTTTAAAGGAACTGCATGTGAGAGTTGGAGATTGGATGACTATCAAAGCACCTGTGGTGGCAAAAGTGTGATCCAAGTACACAGTACCCAGGAAGGTGGTGAATTTATGCAACTGTGCTGCAAAGTCAGATGATAGGAGAATCTGGAATGCGCTCAAATTGGTCTTTAATGAGAGAAATGCATGTAGTGATGTTACATTTCATGAGTAGAATCAGTTCTAAAGTAGCGTTATTGGCAGCCTGTATAGGAAGAAAGCATTTGGGGGTGGTGCTGAAAGTGGTGGTCATCGTCAGTGTTTTTTTTTTGATAATCAACTTTATTAGAAATTTGAAACAATAGACAAAGTTCATTGGGTGTAGCTCAATCAAATCACACAGCAGAGTAGTACAGGGAAGTCACGATAAGCGGGTCTTCACATGCCAGTCCATGTTCGGGGTTACAGGGTTAAGATAAGGGCAACGAACAGACATCATAGCTTCAGTCATGGTGGTAGTAGATTAAACCATTTCCCCCAAATCTTGTTGAACAGGTCCGATGCCCCCTTGGCTTCAAACAAAACCTCCTCCTGGGTTCCACACCAATCAACCACTCTCCTCCACCTCCCCACTGTAGGCGGCACAGGTCGCGACCAATGGCTTGCTATATCTCCAAAGGAGGCGCTTATCTGCCCCAGAGATATCCAGACCATCAAAGACCCCCAAGAGGAGCCTGACCGGCTCGTGAGGGACCTCCCACCCCAAGGCGTGCGTAAGCTCCCGTTCCACCCCCCTCCAAAACTGTGCCAGTCTAGGGCAGAGCCATACTGTTAGAACTGGCTATTTCTGGTAGGCTAAGGCTGACGCCAAAGCCAGGCAGAAACCACCATTCTAGTCAGGGCAAGGGAGTCACACGCCAAGATAACCCCTGCTCACCCCCTTGGCAGCTTGGCACGAGCAGTAAGGCTAAACTCGGAGGCAATGTGTAAAGCATTTTCGCCAGCACACAACAGCAACAACATCCTAGGCACACCACAAAAGGAACTCCGCACAAGGTTATATGAAAATAACTTTTGTATTGTCAAAACACATCAGATAGAAATCACACATGTACATTGTGCCAACTGGCACGGGCAATATTCATAAGGGATTATGTACAGGACAGGGCCACATGGGCCACTGTCAGAATCAATATTTTTAGAAATAGCACTTTGTAGATCATAGAAAATAAGATATAAAATCACTGTAAAACAAATTAGCAAGAATAGCACTCAACCAGTAACTACTGGTAACAGGTAAGTACCACCTACGCAACCCTAACCACCTTAGGAGAATGTCACGCAGGGGACCAGGACCTCACTAGGACCACCTGTACTAGAAAGAACAACCACTTAAGAAAAAACTACATTTAGGGGTATAAGCAAGAACACATTACACATGATGCATCAAAAACACATTCAGAGGTGCAGGGAAGGAAAAACACATGATGCCTAAACATTCAGAGGTGTGAGGAAAGAAAACACATGATGCATAAAAATACATTCAGAGGTGCAGGGAAAGAAAACACATGATGCCTAAAACATTCAGCGGTGTAATAAGGAAGACACATGATGCATAAAACATTCAGAGGTGCCAGAACCTAACTCAATAGCGCAGAAACACATGATGCCTAAAAACATTCAGAGGTGTAAGATCAAGGTGCATAATCATATTAAATGCATTACATTTCCTAGCACCATATCACATTGCACAAAACTCACATTAGGCAATTACCATCACATAGATAATCCCATTGCGCCTAAATAAAGTCACATACCAGCCCCCATCTAATAAAGGGTCTAAAGAGCCCTGTGTCCAGAATGTCAGGGCGCGCTGCCAATGCAGCGCCAGTCAGGGGTGCGCCACCGGTGCAAAACCTAAACGTTGCAGGTGCCCACTACTTGCTGGGCACCTGGGAACAATCACAAGACCTAAACGGTGCAGCTGCCCACTAATTGCTGGGCAGCTGAGAATCATCAAAACTGCGACAGGGCCCTCACTGGCCCTAGGACAGAACTGCACCAAAATGTAGGAGCCACACAGGCTCTGGGCAACCCTGCGCAGAACGTTGGAGCCACACAGGCTCTGACACTACACATAGTCAAACGTTGGAGCCCTCTAGGCTCTGGCATCGACTGGGGCTTCGTTGGAGCGCGCAGGCTCAGTAAATAACTTTGCCCCCTTAGAGCCCTCTAGGCTCTTAACTAAACATGTGCATCGGGGCCACAGATGCTCTAAAAGTAATTAGCCCCATGTTGTTGGAGTCCCTCTCAGGCACTCGAATAATGAAAATGCCCCCTAAGCCCTTGTGGACTATAAATCGAAAATGCGCCCCCTACACCAGGAAGCGGCCCGCTGCCAGACGGGACCGCTCTACACTTCCCTTGGAGACCCCCGCCCGAGACGCCTGCACTCACCGGTTGCCTGCTATGAGGCGGCGTCTTCACTGGGGCTTCTTCCGGCGGGGGAGCAGCAGGTCTCCTCTCTCACTGCGGCATCTCCGCTGCGTGTAACTGGACTTCCGGCGTTCCCTCCATCGCATGGGAGCCCCGCACCACTCGCGCTGTGTCCCCTCCTCTTCGTGGCGGCCCCGGGGCTCTCCATAACTCACCGGAGTCCCAGACCGCGAGAGACCAGCTGCACTTCCTCTGTTCCTGCCGAGGCCCAATCCCAGCGCGGCTCACTAGGACGAGCCCCCGGGTGACGAAGCACTGCTTCCGGTGCTGGCCAATCACAGCGCGGCCTCACGGGACGAGCCTCCCACAGCCAACCAATGGATGCGCGGCTCTCGAGACAAGCTTCTCTCCGGCGGCCATTAAACACAGCTTGGGCCGCGGCGGTGAACAAAGGGGCATAACGAGGGGTGGGCACCCTCGGTTACAAAAATAAACGTAGAAATGGGGTGAACACCCGTTAGGCACTTAAATAAATTGGGTGGCACCCATCAATAACAATAATTAAAACACGGGCAATAGGCAGCAACAGCGCCCAGCGCTGTAAGAGTTAAACAGTGCTCCCCAGCAAGGAAAATAAAGCGCTCTCAAGCACTAAAGACAAAATAAAGCGCTTCCTGCCCACAATAAAGCGCTGGGGGGCTGCTCAAGGTCCTGGCATCATTAACAGCCAGCAAAAAGAAGTCCCAGCAGTCCTGGAAGAATAAAGATGGAGCAAAACAGCTCCCTACAAAGAAGAGTCCTCCAGCATCCAGGAAAGTCCATCAGGTGTCCAGGGGCTGGGCAGGGCCCAGGGTTTCCCCTGGGCCCATGCAGCAGCACGCCCCTGGTAGAATTCAAGTCAGAAACAAGAACATTTTGGATGGGGACACAGCCCCTTTTTATACAGAGAAAAGTCTTTGAAGTCTTTGTGCAAGTGGGCCCTGAACCCGGTCTAAACCAGTTCTTGGGTGTTGCTGGAGCCCTTGGGCTTCCTGGCTTCCTTCTTTCTTTCAGTATCAGGGACAGAGGTGACAGTCGCCCAGCGGGAGGTGGAGCCAGCATTGTGGCAGGCAGGCACAGCCTCATTCACTCCCAGGTGTTATCTCCTCCCACTTCCCTGGCAGCAGATGCAGCCTTTCATCCACGGGCTGACTCAGACAACCTCCTGGGGACTCCCCAGCCCCTGTCATCCTCAAACCAGACAGTCAATCCACAAGCAGGCCCAGGCACTCCTGGGCCAGGCTCACCAGCCAATCACACGCCAGCCACAGACTACACAAATATGCCAACTTCTAAAAGTGGCACTTCTAGACTAGACACAATCATGCCGCATATACCATTGCGCAGCATTCAATCTCATGAGTTCGTACGTACAAAACCCGACCCTGCACTCCCCACATATCAGGAACTACCATGGGCATACATATTCCCCATTCATTCCTATGGGAGGGCAGGTCACTCACCACACATACACAGAGAGCACATGCACTTTACACTGTACCACAGTGAAAAGGTGCGCAGAGGCCTAAAATCACCGACACCAGGTTCCAGAAACAGGCTAGGAAAAAGCAAAAAGTTTCGGGGTGAACCTGCCAAAAGGGCCAGGTCCAACACAACCCCCTTCCAGCCAAAACGCAGGGTAGACCAATCACTCCACTGATGGGCTTCCTTGCTTTGGGCAACAAAACACGGACACGGGCCCGCACGGCAGGGACACCCTCTGGTTTTTCGCCACTCTGAACCCACATGTATTTCTCTCAACAGGAGCTCTCTGGCACAACTAGGATACCCCACTGGTACTCTCTAGTCATCCACAGCCAGGACCATGCCCTAGGCCATCCAAATATCACAGGTCCTGACCAATCCACAGAGTGGGGGGCAGTAACCCCTGGCACACAATAGCCATTTTCCACTCTCCCTCTCAGTGTAGCTACAACTACCACTGATCCTTCAACCTAGGGACCACACCCTCAGGCTGACCAGAGGTCACGGGCAAGAATGCCCCACCCTACCTCTACTTCTGGGGTTTCCGCACCCTCACAGGGAAGCACTCACCAGAACACAACTCTCCTACCAGATCAGGACCTCACTCCATCACTGGTCTATCACCTGGAAACTATTTCACTCCTGAGGTACAAAGCACACAGCACAGTCCCTTTTCAAGCAGGTGGGGGGACACAGCACACAGCAAAATCCCCTTTCCTCTACCTTAGTGGAAACAACAAACTGCAGGTGGGCCCCAAAACACACATCAAGGGCAGCCCCCTCAGTCTCTTCAGCTGATCTACTTTGGCAGAGATTCCTCTTGACCTGGAAGCTTCCTAATGTTCCAACCTAGGATCTAAACCCTCAGGTTGCACCGGGGTCAGAAGTAAGGACACCGTCCCTCTGCACCCCCTTCCAGAGTTCTGCACCCTCCCACCTTGGAGCGGTACCTCGGGAAGCCAAACCCCAGGACCGCCGGAGTTCTGGTTACAGACACTCCCCGTCCTCTAGACAAAGGAAGATCCTCCTCAAATGACCTGTATGTACAGCCTAGGCCCCTGACCTAGCGCTCCCTTAGGGAACCCTCCAGGCCCTGAGACAGGGTTTCGGGCCAACGTGGGACACACCGTCCCACACTCACTCCGCCTCCACTGAGACAGGACGTGAGCCCCTACACCCCTATCATCCTAATGGGTCCTAGCTGGGCTACACATGAACCTCTTCACCTACACAGGATCATCAGATACACAAGCCACTACTTTTAGAATCACCCCCTAATGCCTCTGCAAGACAACTAGCACACCGCCAGACATCCACCTTCTTGTCCAATGCCTCTGCAGGACCTCCTGTACACCACCAGAGGTACACCTCATGTGCAAGCTCCTTAAAAAAAAAACTCACACCAACTCCTCCAGTTCAAGACACCACTCATCCACACACTCCCCCTCCAGACTGGTGAGACAGTTCCTCACTGCCCCTGACTCTCAACCTGTCCCCTCTTACTGAGCACCAGGCACCATACTCTGGGAACTGGGAATGGGACTTCAAGAACTGGACACATTTAAGCTGCCACCACTGGGTCCTACCATACTGGGGAATCCAGACACACACACTACACTCAGGGGATAACCACCCTCCCAAGCAAGCCATTTCTCCTCCACACTCCCTCTCTTCCATCTACCCACACAGGGACAGGAACAGGATTGGCCACTGGACCCAGCAAAGGATTCCTAATCTATGGGAACCTCCCCCTCTACTGGCGTCCCGCCCTGTCATTTTCTCTCATCTGCCACTAAACATAAAGCGCAGGAACACCATCTGAAAATGACACTCTTGAGGAAAAACAAAAATCATAAACAATAATCTCAAACATGTGACTATCAGAAAAATGCAGTTTTGTAATGTAGCCAGTTGTCGCTGTGGCACTGCGCAAACACAAGTCCTAATCCGCACCGCTGACCAACAATGTTAGAACTGGCTATTTCTGGTAGGCTAAAGCTGACGCCAAAGCAAGGCAGAAACCACCATTCTAGTCAGGGCAAGGGAGTCACACGCCAAGATAACCCCTGCTCACCCCCTTGGTAGCTTGGCACGAGCAGTAAGGCTAAACTCGGAGGCAATGTGTAAAGCATTTGCGCCAGCACACAACAGCAACAACATCCTAGGCACACCACAAAAGGAACTCCACACAAGGTTATATGAAAATAACTTTTGTATTGTCAAAACACATCAGATAGAAATCACACATGTACATTGTGCCAACTGGCATGGGCAATATTCATAAGGGATTATGTACAGGACAGGGCCATATGGGCCACTGTCAGAATCAACACTTTTAGAAATAGCACTTTGTAGATCATAGAAAATAAGATACAAAATCACTGTAAAACAAATTAGCAAGAATAGCACTCAACCAGTAACTACTGGTAACAGGTAAGTACCACCTACGCAACCCTAACCACCTTAGGAGAATGTCACGCAGGGGACCAGGACCTCACTAGTACCACCTGTACTAGAAAGAACAACCACCTAAGAAAAAACTACATTTAGGGGTATAAGCAAGAACACATTACACATGATGCATCAAAAACACATTCAGAGGTGCAGGGAAGGAAAAACACATGATGCCTAAAACATTCAGAGGTGTGAGGAAAGAAAACACATGATGCATAAAAATACATTCAGAGGTGCAGGGAAAGAAAACACATGATGCCTAAAACATTCAGCGGTGTAATAAGGAAGACACATGATGCATAAAAACATTCAGAGGTGCCAGAACCTAACTCAATAGCGCAGAAACACATGATGCCTAAAAACATTCAGAGGTGTAAGATCAAGGTGCGTAATCATACTAAATGCATTACATTTCCTAGCACCATATCACATTGCACAAAACTCACATTAGGCAATTACCATCACATAGATAATCCCATTGCGCCTAAATAAAGTCACATACCAGCCCCCATCTAATAAAGGGTCTAAAGAGCCCTGTGTCCAGAATGTCAGGGCGCGCTGCCAATGCAGCGCCAGTCAGGGGTGCGCCACCGGCGCAAAACCTAAACGTTGCAGGTGCCCACTACTTGCTGGGCACCTGGGAACAATCACAAGAGTCAAACGTTGGAGCCCTCTAGGCTCTGGCATGGACTGGGGCTTCGTTGGAGCGCGCAGGCTCAGTAAATAACTTTGCCCCCTAAGAGCCCTCTAGGCTCTTAACTAAACATGTGCATCGGGGCCACAGAGGCTCTAAAAGTAATTAGCCCCATGTTGTTGGAGTCCCTCTCGGGGGACTCGAATAATGAAAATGCCCCCTAAGCCCTTGTGGACTATAAATCGAAAATGCGCCCCTGCACCGGGAAGCGGCCCGCTGCCAGACGAGGCCGTCCTACACTTCCCTTGGAGACCCCCGCCCGAGACGCCCACACTCACCGGTTGCCTGCTGTGAGGCGGCGTCTTCACTGGGGCTTCTTCCAGCGGGGGAGCAGCGCGTCTCCTCTCTCGCTGCGGCATCTCCGCTGCGTGTAACTGGACTTCCGGGGCTCCCTCCATCTCATGGGAGCCCCGCACCACTCGCGCTGTGTCCTCTCCTCTTCGTGGGGCTCTCCATAACTCACCGGAGCCCCAGGCCGCGAGAGACCAGCTGCACTTCCTCTGTTCCTGCCGAGGCCCAATCCCAGCGCGGCTCACTAGGACGAGCCCCCGGGTGACGAAGCACTGCTTCCGGCGCTGGCCAATCACAGTGCGGCCTCACCGGACGAGCCTCCCACAGCCAACCAATGGCTGCGCGGCTCTCGAGACAAGCTTCTCTCCGGTGGCCATTAAACACAGCTCGGGCCGCGGCGGTGAACAAAGGGGCATAACGAGGGGTGGGCACCCTCGGTTACAAAAATAAACGTAGAAACGGGGTGAGCACCCGTTAGGCACTTAAATAAATGGGGTGGCACCCATCAATAACAATAATTAAAACACGGGCAATAGGCAGCAACAGCGCCCAGCGCTGTAAGAGTTAAACAGTGCTCCCCAGCAAGGAAAATAAAGCGCTCTCAAGCGCTAAAGACAAAATAAAGCGCTTCCTGCCCAAAATAAAGCGCTGGGGGGCTGCTCAAGGTCCTGGCATCATTAACAGCCAGCAAAAAGAAGTCCCAGCAGTCCTGGAAGAATAAAGATGGAGCAAAACAGCTCCCTACAAAGAAGAGTCCTCCAGCATCCAGGAAAGTCCATCAGGTGTCCAGGGGCTGGGCAGGGCCCAGGGATTCCCCTGGGCCCAAGCAGCAGCACGCCCCTGGTAGGATTCAAGTCAGAAACAAGAACATTTTGGAAGGGGACACAGCTCTTTTTATACAGAGAAAAGTCTTTGAAGTATTTGTGCAAGTTGGCCCCCAAACCCGGTCTAAACCAGTTCTTGGGTGTTGCTGGAGCCCTTGGGCTTCCTGGCTTCCTTCTTTCTTTCAGTATCAGGGACAGAGGTGACAGTCGCCCAGCGGGAGGTGGAGCCAGCATTGTGGCAGGCAGGCACAGCCTCATTCACTCCCAGGTGTTATCTCCTCCCACTTCCCTGGCAGCAGATGCAGCCTTTCATCCACGGGCTGACTCAGACAACCTCCTGGGGGCTCCCCAGCCCCTGTCACCCTCAAACCAGACAGTCAATCCACAAGCAGGCCCAGGCACTCCTGGGCCAGGCTCACCAGCCAATCATACGCCAGCCACAGACTACACAAATATGCCAACTTCTAAAAGTGGCACTTCTGGACTAGACACAATCATGCCGCATATACCATTGCGCAGCATTCAATCTCACAAGTTCGTACATACCAAACCCGACCCTGCACTCCCCACACATCAGGAACTACCAAGGGCATACATATTCCCCATTCATTCCTATCGGAGGGCAGGTCACTCACCACACATACACAGAGAGCACACGCACTTTACACTGTACCACAGTGAAAAAGTGCACAAAGGCCTAAAATCACCAACACCAGGTTCCAGAAACAGGCTAGGAAAAAGCAAAAAGTTTCGGGGTGAACCTGCCAAAAGGGCCAGGTCCAACACATACCACATGGTAAAAGTCCACATCTTGCGCACTCTGAAGTGGGCCGCAGGCGGGCTCGGTAGAGGCGGTCAGGGGAGACGTAGGCCGCATGGAGATAATAAGTCTGGACCAGCCGGAGTTTGGTTGAGGTGGTCAGGGTCCTGGGCGCCATAAGGGCATATCTCCAGTCCACCTCCTCCAGGGGCCCCACCCACCCCTCCCAGCAAGTGCGCAGTGTGTATAGGGACGCGGGGCCATTATTAAGTAGGGAGCGGTAGATACGGGACACCCCTCCCCTCCCCAGATCCCCCATCATTACCTGGGCCTCTAGCGGACAGAATTCCGGAAGGGGGGTTGGGGAGGGGAGGTGGGTCTGGAACGCGTGGCGCAGCTGCAGGTACCTAAAGTGTTGGGTGTGGGAAAGGGCATGGTTCCGCTGTAGGTCCGCGAAGGCCCGGATGTGGTCCCCCACCCAGACGTCCTCCAAGACCGAGACGCCCACCAGGTCCCACCGGCGGAAGCCGTTCAGTGCAGCCACTTCCCGGAGCCAGGTGCCATGCCACAGGGGTGTTTGCCTAGTGAGCTTGCGGTCCCAATCCGTGTAGCGCAGGGCAGCTCGCCACGCCGTAAAGACCGATCTTGTGACGGGTGCCATGGATTGCGGCACAGGACTGCCATATAGGAGGGCCTGGATCTGTGGGAAGTCCATCTCCCGGAGCTCCACCCGGTAAGCTGGGTCAGACCAGCCACCCGCATACCAGTCATGGATGACAAGGAGCTTAGAGGCAATGTAGTAGAGGAAGAGATGAGTCACCCCCAGGCCCCCGTCTTTAGGGGAGATGCGGGTGCGTGCCAGCGACATGCGCGGCCGACCGCTTCCCCATAGAAAGCGGGTCAGGTGCCCGTCCAGCTCACGAAACCAGGCGCAGGAGATGGGGACGGAGGTATTCTGCAGGACGTAGAGAAGGCGCGGGAGGACCATCATTTTAAACAACGCACTTCTTCCTAGGGGGTTAAGTGGGAGCGTCTGCCACCGCTTGAGGTCGGCCTTCATCCGGGTGACCAGGGGGGCGATATTCAGTGCCCACTCAAGCTCAGGCAGTAGGGTCATCCATATCCCAAGGTATTTGACTGAGTGGTGCCGTAGAGGAATGTCTGCCTGCCAGTCATGGTCAGTGTTTGTGTGATGGAGATAAGAGTGGGTTTAGAAGGATTGCATATCTTAATGCCTAAAGGGTCTTTTTCGTAAACAGCAATTTTTAGTCTGTGAAGTAGAACTACAGTAGTGCTACTCACAATTCAGTAATCTAGGCGCAGAGACCACAGTCTCCACAACTCCTATCTTTTCTATGTGGGGGTCTCCACCATGTATGAGCAGACCTCCACACACATCAGTTTACATATTAGAAGAAAATGTTGGCGGGACAGAGGAGTGCCTAAAAAATGTGGAATACTTATTTCAAAGTATGGGTTTCAGTAAAGAGTAAAGAGGGTTTTGAAGAGGGACATACAAATACAAACAACCACCCACAAAGGAGTATGCCCATTGCTATTCACAAACTACTCCTCTAAAATGTTACTACAGCCAAAAAGATCATAAAAGAATACTAAATGTGCTCCAGCACTGCCTTGGAGGAAGCCCAGCAACTCACAGACATTCCAACACATTCCCAGGGAGGATAATGGGGCCCAGGGACTTAAAATATCACCTCATAAGAAATCATGTTAAAATATTTTAACTTTAAAATATCTGTATCTATATTTGTTTGATGTAAAGATGTTACACAATTCTATAACATTATTAAATACTGTTTATATTCTTATAAAAAGCAAGAATAAACTAATTGTAATATTAACATTAATTACACTTTTAAACTTTAGTTAAAAAAACAAAATGCTTTACAATATTTACCTACAAAACCTTCTATAAATGTTAGTACATTATAATTAAAAAGATGTATAATTGTGTATGTAGGTCCTCTTTAATAGTTTTTTTAAGAAATATATTTAGATATTTATTACATTTATTTACCTTAATGTGCTGTAATATTTTATTTTATTAGTTCTAGCTTTAAATACATTTTTAAAATTAATCAACATGAATGTTTTACTTTGAGTTTTTATTTACTTTAATATACATTTTATGTTTTCCTTATACTTTTGCATAGGAAAACCCATGATGGCTGGGCTCTTCACCTACATGTGAACATTTAATATTATTAACTTTACACTCATACATTCTAGCGTAGGAGGCTCCACATGGGGATGGACACATGTAAGTCTACATCTCATTATACTCAGAAATGGTGTATAGCAAACATGTGTAGGTACTACTAGGTGTATTAGTAAATAATCACAAGTAAGTCTACACATGCATATCTAACTTTGTGAATAGGGCCACAAGTTATTGTGTAACTATGTTGCAAAGTACTCACAATGTTTCTAAGTTGAAAAAAAATATTTATATTTTCTTAAGAGCTAATCACCTCTTGGCCCATCCCCTCCATGTGCTGTTTTCAAGTATTTTGAAGTGATGTGTGGAGCCAAGTGGGTCTTGTACGATGTCTTTATTACACCTCATCCACATAACGGCTTCTCAGTAATTGTCAGTTTCAGAATCCATCTGAAGAGAAGGGTAATCCCTATATTTTGATAGGAAAACTACAATGACAACTGCTCTCTGTACCCTTGTATCAGGAATGTGACATTTGAATCCTTTGTAAGGCTCATAAAGTAAATACTAATATTTCAAGGGAAATCCTCTGCAACAATGTGGGGGTCAGGGTGTGGCAGCAGAAAGGGTTTGGAATCATGAGGGGTGGAGTCAGAAAAAGCAGAGTTTGACAGTCAGTTTGTATATTTATTAATAAAAACTTTACTGTAGGACTTGGCCCTTTTTGGCTAAAGTCCCTTAACTTTTTGCTTCCCCCCTAGACCTTTTTTCTGACATGGTGTTGTCAACTTTGATGCTTTGGGCACTTTGCTACTGCTAAACAGTGTCAAAGTGCAAGTGCTCCCTGTGTAAAGTGTAATGGTAATTGGTTGTCCATGATTGGTATGTTTGCCTTACCAGTAAAGTCCCTAGTAATCAATCAATCAAAATAAGCTTTATTCAATTGTAGGAAGACAATCATAAAAGCACACTAAAATGCAATTACAGAAGCAATTATTAAAACAAGTTCATAGCAATTCAATTTCTCTGTATTTAATACATTTCCATTTAATAAAACTTTACTAAAACTAACAGGACCCCCTTGTGCCAAAGATAAAATACGAGCTAAAACAGATTCAAAACAGTTATAAAAATGCATTTGGAAAACGATTGTGAATATGAAGATGTAATACCCATATCACATATCTCCGGTCACCATTCAACCTCCTTTGCTCCTTTGCTCCTGGAAGTCAAAGGTAGACGTGCTTTGTGGGACCAACAATATAAAGTGCAGGAAGGCGTTTTCCACCAATTGTAACTGAAGTGTGTCCATGAAACCCCATACCCCTGCTCCATACATGGCCACTGGGAGACATTTGGCCTTATAGATTTGTATGATCTCACCAGGTGGCTTACGCCCCAGTTTTCTGCAAAAAGTGGCGAGTGCACTGGTGGTTCTCATAAATGCGATTTGTTTAGCAGTTATGGTTTTCATCCAGGTATCGTCATCATTAAATAGGATACACAAATATGAAAAACTTATAGTTTGAGATACCTTGTTGCCTTCCAGAAAAATGTCCCTTCCCCGGCCTTTGTGCTTCTTATTTCCACAGCTCATGAGAAAGGTTTTAGAAACATTAATAGATAAGCCTGGATCCTTCATAAAAACATTAAAACTGCCTAAAACCCTTTGTAAACCATTTTCCGTGAGTGCCATCAGTACTGCGTCGTCCACATACAGTAAGGTAGGTATCTGACGGCCTCCTACTAGTGGGAAGTCTTGACCACTCTTAAGCAGTTCATCTCCTAGTGCATTTATATGCAAGTTAAAAGGAGGGGGGCCAAGTCACACCCCTGCCTGACCCCCCGCATAACAGGAAATGCTCTAGTGCACTCACCTCCCTTGCCATATTGGACCCTAGCAGCTGCCTCACTTTATAATTTTTGTAAAAAGGCTATTATATTAGGGTCCACATCCAGCAAGATCAAAATCTCCCATAATTTACAGCGTCTCATCGAGTCGAACAACGCCGTTAAATCAACAAAGGCCATAAACAGGCGGCCCCTCTTTGCCCTTATGTACTTCCCCATTAACATAGACAGGTTTAAGCTTTGCTCGACAGTGCCTAACCCCTCACTAAAGCCATATTGTAGATCCAAGAGGGTGCCGGCATCTTCTGTCCATGTTTCGAGCCGATCTAAAAGAATCCGACCTATGACTTTCACCATCAAATCAAGAAGGGAGATGGGTCTATAACACCCAGGATTAGATCTTTCCCCCTTCTTGAAGATTGGGATTATTGTAGATTCTGCCCAGGACCCTGGAAAAGTGGAATTTAAACTTGCGTTGATTACCTGAGTAATGAGGGGGCCCCATAATTGCACATTATGTTTAAAAAGGCCAACTGGGACACCGTCGGGTCCTGGGGTCTTACCACCTTGACTCCGTAACAGATCCTTTTCCACTTCATCCAGCGTTACCTGAATAGAAATCACCAGGTTAACAGTTTGAGATGTAGCGATGTGGCTCCTCTGAAAATCCGGGGGCGAGTTCTCATTATAAACTTTGGAGAAGAATTTAACGCAGTTCTCTTCCAAGATCACAATCTCAATTGACGGGCCCTGATCCACACTCAGAAAAGGTGCTCTGACTGCTTTCCAGAAGGCCACATAATGTTCTGCATAGCAGCAGTGTGAAGGGCTTTCCAGGCCTCATCCCTTAGGCCACTTTTCCTTACCTTTAAAGCTCTCTGATATTCTATCCTAGCTTTTCTTATCTGAGGGATAGATCTCGATTTCGTACGTAGCACCCTCTTGAAATTTGTGTGGGCTAATGTACAGTTTTTATCGAACTAACCTTCCTTTTTCTGTTTTGTTTGGAATTGAACCCTTAAAAGATTCTTCACCTCTTTTGTAATCTCTATGAAGAATTCAACTATCTTTTTACAAGGTGAGTGCTCATCTAGACAGATATCCATGTCATGTTTACTACTGGTAATCAGTTGTTCTGTCAGCCCCACTGGGTCCACCTTTGACCACCGCAACGAGTATCCATTTGTATGATTTACGACTAGTTCTCCTGGTAAAGTATCACCTCTTTTGTGTTTACAGTTGTGGGGAGTAATCAGGGGCGGCATAATCGCTTAGCTAAGCGGGAAATGATCACTCAGGGCTATATCCTCTACCTTAAAGGTGTGGACCCTTGATGCATGGCTCTGAGAGACTAGCATATAATCAATTATTGATGCAAAGTATAGGACAAAGGTAAAAAAGGAACTAAAAGATCATGTACGATACTCAGATCAAACATATGCAAACGTTCATTAAAACACTCCCCAGTCATTCAATGGCAAAAGTGCGTACAGTGTTGTTCATCCTTCTCGGCCAGACCACACAGCCTAGAATCTATATAACTTCATGGGGCACAGTTTAAATCACCCTGAACAATTAACATACAGCCTTTTCTACCCTCTTTATAGATGGCATTAAAGGCCCCCCACGAAATGCTCTAACCACTGTGCCAAGTTCTCCCTCTGGGACATTGTTATAGAAATTAACCACAATCACAGATTGAGTTGCACTACATACCATTTCCATAATGTGATAATAACAGTCACCTTGATGAAATACTAACATATCCACAGTCAAATAGTTTGAGATATAAGTGCGAAGTCCACCTTTTGGTCTACTCCCCTACTCCTTACAGCCTGCGTGTTAAATGATTAGTACCTGTTAATGTGTATCGCTTCTATACACCATGTTTCTTGTATGGTTCAAATATCCTTACCATGGATAAACTCAATCCACTCTGTATTGTCTATCTTCGAACGCAACCCAGCTACATTCCATGAGCAGATGTTCCAGTTTGTAGCGGGAGAGGGAGATAAGATATTTCTCTTACAAGGCGAGTTAAATCATTTACATCACCTAAACCTCTAGTTTTGTTGTTGGGGTCAAAGGTCTCCACCTGCGCATTTGTTGGACTTTCAGAGACTGTGTTTCCCCTTGAGAACTCTAATAAACTTGGGTTAAAAGGGTTGTTGGGGCTGTCTCTAAATGACAGACTCCTTATAATCGCCTGCCCCCTAGGTTGACAATCACCCAAAACTACGCCTCCTATAGACGGAGGGGATAACTTACTCTGTCAATCTATCTCCTCCAGGTTATTCAGCACCTCAAAATGGTTAAAAGTGGGTACAGAATAAGGGTGACAAGGAGGGCCAATGAATGGGCCTTTTCTATAAGATTCCAGAACCGTCTTGGGGGTGATAGAAAAAGTCCAACTGGACCACACTAATCCCTTTGTTCCTTACTGGCCAATTACCTATTCTTTCCATAATCGTTTGAACTAATTGTTGTGAAGAAAAATATATCACAATACAGTCTCCGGGCAGTCTCTTCTCCAAATTGCCCACCCATTCAATCCGCCTGGCCATTCTAAATTCTGAGAAAAGCCTATTCTTAATTCCTGTTTTCCCAGATAGAAAGTGCAAGGCTTTATTTCTCAGAGCCGATCAGTGTTCTGTTTCCCCGGGAGAAAGTGGAGGAACATTAACCAACACCACCATTAGCGGGGCTCTATCTGGTGGGAGATGTAAAACTTTGGGGCAACTGCAAAAGGCTGTGAGGCCTTTTGTCAGCTTGGCAGAGAAATTGCTTTGTCTTCCTGGTTCGCTCTAGCTATTTGTCGACCTAGAGGATCTTGTCTAGGGGGCACTTGCTGTGGGGGGTCAGTACCCCCTCTCTGATTCTCTGATGCCCTTTCATTCCCCATACCAGTTTGGGGTAGTCCTACTGGTCTGGCATTACTAATTTGTGAAGGCAGGCTTGACTGTATGCAGTTTTGGTAGTTCTTTTCAGCAGTACTACTCAAATGAGATATGGAGGTTTGCCCACCTACACACTGGGGAGGGTCAACGTTTGCAAGGGTATTATTTTTGGCAGTGAATGTGACAGTCTGGGTATTTAGTTGCTTCTCTATGCTGGTCAATCAATTCTTCATATCACCCAGCATATTCAAAAAAGGTTTTAATGACTCTGAAGATCTCTCTAACTTTATTTCAGAAATCCTCAGTATTAGTTTCTAGTATAGTAGTGGTTGATGAGATCTTGTTTGGTTAGTTTTAGATTTTTGTCCCCTGGACCTCGTAGTTATTGGATTATGCTCAATTGATGCCTGTTGTCCTTGGCTACAGTCTGGTAGATTTACCTCAATGGGCTGTGGGTCCAGAAGTACCACAGTTGAGGCTATTTCCTTGTTCTGGACATTGGTACTAGTTAGATCATATATGTCTGAATTAGCTTGTGATGATCTTACCATGGGTTCAAGGGAAAGTCGCAGTTCAGTCAGTGCTATTTCATGCATTAATACCGATTCTGCTCTCGTCAGAAAGGCATCGAGCATTCCCACCGTCCCCTTCCCGATTGTTGCCTTACCCTTACTCATGGCACAATCAGAAATGAAAAGAGAGAGACAAAGTTTCCCTTTGTGCTAATTAGTAACGCGCTCCCCTTGCTATTAATAACTCCACTCAGATAGTAAAGTGGCGTGGTGCTAAGTACAGAAGGGTAAACAATTTAAGGGAAACAAACCGGCAATATAGATACTTAATACAGAGCGAGTGCAGAGTCAGTTCCAAGTCATATGATCTGGGCTATAAAAAGCAACAGGCATGTAGAAAGCAGTACTAGGTTCACACTCAGGCAGAAGTAGGTGCTCCTTCCAGAAACTGAAAGGCTAGGTGCTGATGGGTTCCCTTCGCAACACGTTGGAATGTGGAGGCAATAGTCCTATACCCCACACTGTTGATGACACCACACAAGCAGAAGAATAGCAAAATGCTAAGTGCAAAAAGGCTGAACTGTGCAAGGAAGCAAACAACGTAAAAGTCAATGAGTTAGTAAAGTGGCGTAGTGCTAAGTTCAAAATGTCTGAGTTGTGCAATAGGGCGGTCCAGTTAAAAACAGAAGTATAAGAGAAGAATATTGAGCGTGGGAAAATGTGGATTTCCACGCAGTAACAGTACCTTGGGACTTAGGACTCCACACCTGCGATAACAGAGGGCTGGCCCGGCCCGTCCTCGTCTGGACTCTGACGGGCTTCGTCCACGTGCGCCCCGCGCTGCGGGAGCTCTGTCAGGAATTTAAATCGCTGGCTGACGCACTGTGAGCGTAGGCAGCTGCGCAACGGCGCTGAGAACCGCTTGGGAGGCTGGGAGATGTAGTTCCTCCGGTCTCCTTCCTCCTCCTCACTCGGTCCCCAACAGGACCGGAAAACAGCAAATACAGTTGCAGGGCGTCCCTAGTAAAGTGCACTATGTGTGCCAGGGCTAAAATGCAAATGCTACTAGTGGGCCTGTAGCACTAATTGTGCCACCCACACAAGTAGGCTTAAAAAGGGAACTCAGGCCTGCCATTGCAGTGCCTGTGCGCAGTTTGCTAAAATGACATGTTGTTCTGTAAAGTGCACTCACTTGCCAGACCTTACCCTTCCCTTTCTATGCACATCAGACACCCCTATGGTAGGTCCAGGGTGCCCCCTGGGCAGGGTGCAGTGCATGTGAAAGGTAGGACATGTACTAAGGTGTGTGCCATGTCCTGACAGTGAAATAATCTCCATTTAGTTTTTCACTGTGGAACGGCCATCTTGCACATAGGATAGAATGGGAAGGTTGTGTAATATGTTTTCCAGCCTATCTTCCCAAAGGCTTAAGATGGAAAGGTGAAATGTAGTATGCCTGCACTCACAATGTTATAACACATCTTTTATGAAGGTGGTTTTTGCATTGTGTGTTCAGAAGCCACTCGTTTAGAAGTGGCTGAGTTTTTGTGCTCTAACATTTCTGTGTGTCTCTGCCTGGCTGTGGATTGACTGTCTTTATTTGAAAGCGATGGAATCTGGGGAATGTCTTGACCCAGGGGAGCAGGTGAGACAGCAACAGGCTGACCTACATCTGGAGTGTAGGGAGTGGAGAAGCCCCTAGAGGTAAAGAGGCCTGGGTTGCTGCTATAAAACAATTGTCCCATCTCCTGCTGAGTGGTTGAGAATCCAGACCCCCACTAATCAAAGGAAGAAGGTGTCACTGGCAGGGAGGCACCAAGAACTGGTTTGAACAGGGGTCAGTGCCCCTAAACACAAAGATTTCAAAGCCATTGAGGGGTATAACTATGAGAGCTGAAGCCCCTGAACTTTGGAGAATGGCTTAATCAAGTGTAAACAAGACTGGAGCTACTTCGTGGTCAAGAGGACCTTAGCCAAGGATGAAACAACTGAATAGACTGAAGGGGAGGACTGACCCTTGCTGTGTGTTGTGGGGCTGGCATGCAGTTTGCTGTTTTAACCAAGGAAAGACTATAGGGACTTTTCTGTGTGCTGTGTCTCCTGCTTGAAAGGACTTTGCTGTGTGCTGTGTGCTGAAGTAACTTATCCCCATAGGTCAGAGGTGAGCTGGTTCCCTGTTGCAGAAACACTGGAACACAAAAGTTTCCAGGAGAGTCTCAGCGGCGCTGTGTGCGCATTTGTGTTGCAGCCTGAGACCCTCGTAAGGTGTGCACTGTGATGGTGGGTACTTGGAGTCCAATCAAGGATCAGCGACTCGGTGTGCATGTGCTTTGTGTAGCCTGAACCCCTATGTGAGGATTGTCCAGTTATCGTGTGCACCGGAATCCAAGGGAGTCTCATCGACGCTGTGTGCGTGTGCATTGTGCACCATGAGATCTTCGTGACGATTTGCCTTGCTATTGTGCATCCGGAATCCAAGTGAATCTCATCGACGCTGTGTGCATGAGCATTGTGCACTGTGAGACCTTCGTGAGTATTTGCCTTGTTATCGTGCACTCGGAGTTAAAGTGAGTCTCAGTGACACTGTGCGCCTGATCTTCGTGCAGCCTGTGACCTTCGTGTGGAGTCCCCGGTGATCCTGCACCCGAAACTCAAGGAAGTCTCAGCGACGCTGTGTGCATGTGCCCTGTGACAGGCTGAGATCTTCGTAGCAGTAGTGGCCCAGACCGGCAGCCCCAGGGGAGCTGAGCCAACGTCCCGAGCCCGCCGTTGCCAAGTCCCAAAGATTGCATCGGAGTCCCAAACCGCTAGACAAGGAGAGGAGAGTGAGTTCCCGCCCCCAGGTAATGTGTGTTGACTCCTGGGGCGCGGGCTCAGAGGGATACGCTCTCAGCCTCTCTCTCACTTCAGCAGTGCGAGCCTCTGCTTCGGCTCGTATCGCGGCCCATATTGTCAAGGGAGTGGCAGTACCGGGGCCGGAGTGCAGAGCTGCACTTTTTGTGTTATACCATACCCGTTTTGGGGGCAACTGTTGTCAGAGGCTACCTGCAAGTAAGCACGAGTGGCGAAGAGACCACCTGAGGCACCGTGATCGGTGCCGAAGTGAAGTACGGATTACTCCATTTCTGCATCGGAGTACCTGATTGTTGTATTACACATTGCATCATTTCTGCATAACGAAGTACCTGATTAGTGTATTACAAATTGCATCTTTCCTGCATAACGAACTACCTGATTAGTGTATGACGCATGGCATTGTTTCTGCATAACGAACTACCTGATTGTCGTATGATGCTTTGCATTATTTCTGCATAACGAACTACCTGATTAGTGTATTACACATTGCCTTACATCTGTATACCGATGTACCTGGTGGTTGTATTACGCATTGCATTATTTTTATATTGCAAAGTACCCGATTGTCGTGCTACGCATTGCATTATTTTTACATCGCAAAGTGCCTGATTGTTGAGTACGCACTGCATTATTTTTACATTGTAAAAGTGCCTGATTCTAGCATTATGATCTGCATAACATAGTGTTAGGATTACAGTAGAATGTTTAGAAGCACTCATTAAAATTTACAGAACTTACAAGGGCTGGCTGGCCTAACAACCGGCCACGAGAAATATTACAAATACGCATATGTTGGATTTAAATTGCGTGGTCTTAACGTATATCTTTTTATATAAAGTTTATATTCGTTTTTATAAAACTTGTGTGGTGTCTATTTGTGGTGTCATCATTGGGTTGTTGTGAGCGTGGTTGTAAATACTTTACACATTTGCCTTAAAGATAAGCCTGGTTGCTCGTGCCAAGCTACCAAGGGGGTGAGCGGGGCTATCTCAGAAGATGACCTTCCTTTCCCGGACATTGAAACGCGGATCCCTATTTGGCCTACAGTACCTACCTCAGCCAACCAGGGATCCTGAGTCTAACATCTACCACAAAGAAATTGCCAACAAGGACACATGACAATAGATCAGCTCTGGCTTACTTAAGTGGTCACAAACAGGTTGCACTGTAAAACATCTTAGAGGGTTAAGACAACTGCCACAAATGTGTCCCGCAATTTTGGACACACTGGAAATCTGTATATCTCAACAAGATTAGACCAAGTAAAAAACAGTGAAAATAACTTTTAAGTCCGACGAATTTCCTCAAGGATGATTTTATTATTTTGCGTATTCAGTTTCTTGGACAG
Organism: Lissotriton helveticus; assembly: GCF_964261635.1. Lineage (NCBI taxonomy): Eukaryota > Metazoa > Chordata > Amphibia > Caudata > Salamandridae > Lissotriton > Lissotriton helveticus. The sequence goes on along the minus strand of NC_136069.1, from coordinate 535,497,285 downwards.
TGAAATGACAGGCAAAAAAGGATGCCTACCAGTATGGATGTTATGCAACTCCTACACCTTGTAACCTCCAGTGTCTTATGTAACAATTCCTGTAAATGTATTTACAGACTTGTATGATTCATTGCCTTTGTGTACAATGTGTGTGATATTAAGCACTCTGACACCCTACACTGAGATGAGTTGTGCAAAAACATAAATAAAAAATAAATTCGTTGGTGCTATCTAAATTGTTGTTAGTGTAATTACTCATACAGACAGACACATCTGACTTTTTTCACAGTGCATGCATATCTCTTACATACAGTGGTTGAATAAAATCAAAAGCCTGCCCTCAAAAGAAAATTTCTCTTAAGCACCTGTGAAATGATAACAAGCTGAGCACCTTTGTTTCCCTTCATTGTATTGCAATCTAGGTATTGGCTCCAGATAGCTCCCTGCAAGAGGAGGGCTGTTGTCCCTTTAGGTGAGTCCTTTTTTTGGGTACAGTTGGAAGTCAAAATAATAAAACCCCTACTCTTCCTGCAGCTCGCTGCTCTGAATGCAAAGAAGGTATCTTGTGGACATGCTTAATAGGTCCTGATAGCAGCAAATTACAGCAAGTCAAATTTAGCATATTTCAGTGGAGGCGCCGGATCCCAGATCAGACTCGGTAAGAGCTGTTGGTTCCAGGGCTCATTTTGATCCCACTCATTCCTGCTCTGCCCATTATCTTCAAAGAACCTTTCACTCTATTGCATCGTTATACTACATCCCCACATCTTGTCCCCAGACAGCCTTCCTTTGGCATCCTATTTATTTACAGTGCCCCGAACAGGGGTGGTTCCTCCTTAGGAGCGTTGGGACATTGACCCCCCGCCCCCTCTGCATGCCACTATATTTAGGGTGACCAGGGTGACCAGGCATCCCGGATTTGCCAGGACGGTCCCTGTTTTTCACCAGCTGTCCGGGCAGATTTAGAGAAATTTAGCTCATGTCCCGGTTTTTGGAGAGGGTCGACTAAAAACGGGGGAGGTTTTTCTATGTTTTACAAAGCAGGGGTAGTTGGCAGTTGTTCCAAGAAAGCAATTTAATCACAGGCAAGCTATTGGGTTTAAAAATTGCATCATATGTATGTTCTCACTGCCTGTTTTGTAATTCTCTGCTGAGGAGTGCTGTCATTCTGTGCGCTCGATTGACGTAAAATTGTAGTCCTTATTTTATTTTTCTGAAATGTCCCGTTTTTTTGCTTTAAAATTCTGGTCACCCTAACTATATTCCAATCCTAACTCTTTATTTTATAAAAATCCAAATTAAAATTAAAAATACTTTATCCATACCGCATTGGGCGTCCGCATGACATTCATCATTGCTTCCTCAATGTGGGCGGGACTATCACGTCGGAGCTGTCTCTCCCAGCAGTAGGCGTGATTGGGGCAACCAACTGAGGCTGTGTAACTTCCTGGACTGTGCATGTCAGATTGACTGGTATTTTGCTGTGGCCAGCCTGACCTGCGCAGTTCAGGCTTCCACAGTCAGTACTGTCAGGGAGTTGGGGAAGCAGAGACACAGTCCAAACAGTCTAGGATGGAACGCTGTGTTCTCCTGTCCCAGCAAATCCTGGCACTGCTCTTATGCTGTTTACTACTATAGACAGCATGAGAGCAGTGCTTGGATTGTCAGGGTGGGGAGGTGTGGCACATTAGGATGGCGGGTGGATTGCCCCCGCCGGCCCGGCGGGGGCAATCCGCCCACCATTGTCAACAAAATGACCCCCGCCACATTAGGATGGCTGGGGGGTCCGCGGCGGATGGAAAGTCCGTCCGACGCATTTCCGCCGGTCGACTTCGCGACCGGCCGAAAAAGTGCTTTTCTATGGTAGCGATGTCTGCGAGACACCACCAACCATATTACGATGAGGGCGGTCCGATGCTTTTCCACGGCATGCGGTCTTTACTTTGGGGGCCCGTTGCAGGCCCCCATGGTGAAGGCGAGGTGGGGGTGCACATGGGGGGTACCTGTTGTACCCCCCTGCATTTGCATACACAATGCAGCATGCATCGCGCGGTGCCTGCCGCTTTGTGTGTGCAAATGCATATCATGCATTTTTAACATTGCGGCGGGTGCTGGTGTAAACACCGCCCGCTGCAATGTTAAAAATGAATGATGCGCCCAGCAGTGTGGCGGGCGCATCATAATGTGCATCGCGGGACCGCCGCTCAGGTCGCGGGCGGTCCCGTTTTCCACGAGGATGGGGCAGGCTCTGCCCGCCCACCATCCTAATGTGCCCCTTAGTTTTCACGAGCCCTGCATGCACTCTATTAGCCAAGCAGCGGGGTACCAGTGTACACTTATGGCATCGGGCTGTCGGCCCAGGGCTGTATTATATTTAAAGGTAGAAGATTATCAAGGTAAGATTTTTCAATGGGCCTACAGTTACAACCGTACAACTGTGCAGCAGATATTCATTATACCCCTTCTTTTAAATAATTATTGGTGCCCAAGACATCAAATTGTTGCACGTTCTCGGCCTATGTGTTCGTTTTCCATGGTGCTTGAAAGCTGTTCGGATATTTTATGACCAGGATGCAGAGAATCGCTGTGCCAGCAGGATTGTGCAGTAATCCTTATTTTTGAATTTTTCCATATGGGTCAATGCTCACTGCGACTAAGTAGAATTTTTTTTATAGCAAGATACTACCTGCAGTGTCATTCAAAGCACCCTGCTACCAAAAATCCAAATTTGAAATAGCTTCTGAGCAGCAAGCAGCATAGAAGCATCCACCTATGGCTCAGAACATGCAACCAGCGTAGTGGGATGGGGGGACCCAGGGAGAGCCAGGCGCGAGCCGGTCTCTCCCTGGGCAGGTTCGCGCGAGGAACATAAACAGGTGGCTGATTAGCGCAGAGGGAAAAGGGGAAGTCAGGCGGGGATTATTAACTGCGTGGCGGGAGGCGTGAAGGGAGGTTGTTTTGCGCGGTACCTGGGTCATGGAAGAAGCGGCGGAGGTTAGGCGGGCGGTTCAACTCCTCTGTGCAGCAGGGCGGGAGGATTTGTTGATGCCCGGCGTCCCGGAGGAGGCGTGGGTCGGCTTGTCCCGCCCCCCTCGCAAAGCTGCGGAGGGCGTCGCCAGGGCGGTGGAGGCGTGTCTGTCGCCGGGCCCTGAGGACGACGACGACGGCGAGGCGGCCATGCCGGCCGATGGGCCTGGGCTTGTTCTGCAGGCCGAGGAGGCAGGACCCCCGCCGTGTGACCCGGGCGCCCTCCAGCAGGTATGTGAAGCCCCTTTTTTACCTGCTTGTTCACGAGGGGCGCCCGGGGGGAGGCGGGGGCGTTCTGCGGGCCGCTTGACACCGCGTCCAGGCGGCCTCGCTGCTGGGTCGTCGGGGAAGCAGCAGGCGGGGCCCAGGCCCAAGCGAGGGCGCAGCGCAGAGCCGCAGGGGCGCGCGCACGCCCCCCCCACTGCTGTGGTGTCTCTTGCCCCTCTGTCCTCTGTGCCGCCTTTGCCGGCTGGGGGCCCTCCATGTTTATGGATCAATGGGCAGTGTTACCTGCTCTCACCGGCCGTGTCGGGGCCTGTCTCTGCCCCCCCTCACGTTGTTGGCCCCCCTCACTCGGTTCTCATTGATGCTGGGCACTCCCGGGTTGCGATGCCTTTGCGCCCCCCCCCTGAGGCCCCGCCCCCGGCTCCTGCTGTGGTCCAGGTGGGTGCTACACATGCCACGCCGCATCCCACGGCCCCTGAGGCTGTTGTAACTGGTGCTCCTTGCCCCCGGCCCCCCCCCACCCCTAAGTCCATGACCTTGGGGGGCAAGGGCATGCTGCGCAAAGGGGCGCCCCCGGCCACTGGTCAGTCTCTGTTCCCGGTCCCCAGGGGCCGCCCGGGTGGGCTTCTGGGTGGTCCTGAGGCTGGGTCGGTGGGTGGATTAGGGCTGGCGTCGGGGGGTGAGTGCGGTTCTCATGTTGGGGGTGATGTTTTAGGGGCTGTTTCCTCGTCTGGCTCGAGCGGCCGCAGTTTTCACTCTGCGCCTTCGGCTGGGCGGCTGTTGGCTGTTTCTACGGGCCCGGGAACTGTCCACACGGCTGTTTCCAGTGGTGGGCTTACAGGGGGGCTGTCTGGAGCGGACGGCTCTTCTACAGCTTTCAGTGCACATAGCTTTCAAAACATCGACTGGCAATTTTATGATGGGGGTATTGGCGATGGGGCTATGCCCAGTGGGAGTGAACAGGTTGCATTTTCTGATGAAGCTTTCTGTGGGAGTTTTCGTGATGATGATTGGGAAGAAGGGGAATTGAGAGAGACAGATGTTGGGTTTTTGGCAGCACGGGCCCAGGGGGGTGGGTTAGGGCAACCCGCTGTTTCTCGTGTTTTGCAGGAGTCTCGAGCGGACCTTGCGGGTGTACGAGGGGCAGTGTGGTCTGGACCTTCTCAGCGGGATCGTGGGGCCGTCGCCCAGCAGTCGGAGCAGTTACCAAGAGGTAAGAATGGGTGGTGGTCAGTGTGGCAACCTAGGGAGAGTCTCCCGGTTAAGAGTACAAGATCTGTTGGTACGGGTGATGGGGTTGTGGTTGAGCGAGTCGCTCTGGCACCGAGGCTTGAGCGGCCCGTAATTTCAAATGTGCAACCTAGGGAGAGTCTCCCTGTTAAGAGTACGAGATCTTGTGGTACGGGTGATGGGGTTGTGGTTGAGCGAGTCGCTCTGGCACCGAGGCTTGAGCGGCCCGTAATTTCGAATGTTTCTACTGTACAAGTGGCAAAAGCAGTTTCTATATCGGGGGATGGCGGGGTGGCTGCCACTCGGGTAGCGGAGGATAGTATCCTACCGAAAAAGTTGCCTTATTCTGGGGTGGGGATGCCCTTGGGGTCCCATTTGTCCGAAAAAACGAAGACTCTGATCTGGTCTGGGGCTTTTGTGGATGTTTTTCGACTTCTCCACTGGGATGTCCAGGCAAAAGAAGGGTCGAAAGAGGAGGAATTAGAATTGGCTCGGAGGCCTCGTGTTCCGAGGTCTATAGAGAACTGGACTTCGGCCTTTCTCATTTATGCCAGCGTTTATTGTCAACGTCATCCTGAGAAAGCAATAGACATGTTTAAATATGCAGATGTCATCCGCAAGGCTCACAGTTATTGTGGCGGCTTTGCTTGGTTGTCCTACGATGACGAATTTAGGGCGCGCATGGCCGCTTTCCCTGAGCGTTCGTGGGGTACGGTTGACTCTGAGTTATGGTTGCAATGGATGGCATCGGCAAACCCTCCTGCTACGACCCACACAGCTAGCGGGCAGCCTGTGTTTTATCGGCCCTTTTCAGCTCGCCCCGCTCAATCTGGGGCGGGGGTTTGGGGCAGAGGTCAATCAGCCGCTTCCGGCACTTGCTGGCATTTTAACAGGGGTTCCTGTAACAGACCCGCTTGCAGGTATAAACATGAGTGTTCGCAGTGTGGAGGGAAGCATGCCCTCACCCAGTGTTTTCCCGGTCAGAGATGGGGTGATCAGGGACGGGGTTCTGGGGGCAGGGGGCAGCAACATCAGTCTGTTTACAAGGGCCCCTACTCCTATTAGGCAGGAGGTTCTCGATCTGTGGCTGGTGGATTATCCGGATTTTGAGGCCGCTAAGATTTTGTCTTGGGGTTTCAAAATTGGGTTTCGGATTGGGTATCAGGGACCCAGGGTGGGCAGGTGGTCGGACAATTTGAAGTCTGCGAAGGAGAGTCCACATGTGGTGCGGAAGAAACTGGATGCAGAGCTTGCGGCTGGTAGGATTGCTGGTCCTTTTGTGGATTGTCCCCTGCCTGACTTGATTGTATCACCCCTGGGTGTGGTGCCCAAGAAGGCGGAAGGGGAGTTTCGTCTTATCCATCACCTGTCCTGGCCCGAGGGTTCATCAATCAATGACTTTATTGATCCAGCTGACTCAACTGTCAATTATGCTTCGGTGGACGATGCCTTGCGGCTCGTGCGCACGGCTGGTGTTGGGGCTTTGCTGGCGAAGAGCGACATTCAGTCGGCTTTCCGGCTATTGCCCATTCACCCTTGGGATTTCAGTCTGTTAGGTATGCATTTTGATGGTAGTTTCTACGTGGATCGGGTGTTGCCCATGGGCTGTTCAGTGTCATGCTCCCTGTTTGAAACTTTCAGTACCTTCCTACAGTGGCGATTCACTTTTGTTAGTGGCCACGCGTTGGTCTGTCATTACCTTGATGATTTTCTTTTCATTGGGGAGGGTTGCTCTGGGCAGTGTCAGTCGGCTTTGAACATCTTTCAGGCTCTAGCGGAGGAATTGGGTGTCCCCTTGGCGCCGGACAAGACAGAGGGTCCCTGTACGTCCCTGACTTTTTTGGGGATCGAAATTGATACTCTGTCTATGATGGCGAGACTGCCTGTGGCTAAAGTGAAGGAAATGTCTGCTTTCATACATCTGGTGTTGGGGGAGCGGAAAGTGGTTTTGAAAACTGTTCAGAAGTTGTTGGGTTATCTCAATTTTGCTTGCCGGGTTGTTCGGGCGGGCAGGACGTTCTGCAGACGTCTGGGTCTGTCCATGTCCGGAGCAAGCCTTCCCCATCATAGGGTGCGCATTACCACCGCTGTGCGTGCCGATTTGACTGTCTGGCTTCGTTTTCTGCAAGACTTTAATGGCGTGTCCTTGTTTTTTGCGGATGAGGACATGGTGTGGCAAGTACAGTTGTTCACTGATGCGTCAGGGGCTCACGGATTCGGAATATTTTGGGAAGGTCGATGGTGCGCGGCCGGCTGGCCGGCGCACTGGAAGGATCAGGGTCGCAGCATTGCGTTTCTGGAGCTCTTCCCGCTGCTGGTTGCTTTGCACCTATGGGGGGATGAGTTTCAGAATCGTTCCGTCTTGTTTCACGTGGACAATTTGGCTGTAGTACACCTTGTCAATCACCAAAAGGCTCGCGATTTGCGGGTTTTGCGGCTCCTGCGCGCATTCATGCTGCGGTGTCTGCAACTGAATATTGTCTTTAAAGCGCGGCATGTTCCTGGTACTTCTAATTGCATCGCTGACTCTTTGTCTCGCTTTCAGTGGTCCGAGTTCCGCAAGTTAGCTCCTGGGGCGGACCTGGCACCAACAGCGATCCCACAGTACGTATGGGACCTGGGGGATTGAGGGTTCACCACTTGGTGGAAAATTCTGTGGCTGAATCCACCAGGCGGGGTTATGTGAAAGCCTGGTCTGAGTTTCTGCAGTTTTGTAAGGTTTCGATGGGGCCGTTCAGGGCTGGTTGGTCTGATGAACAATGCATCTTGCAGTTTGTTTTACAGCTGGCGGACAAAGGCCTGTCGCCCAATACCATTTCGGGTAAATTGGCTGGGGTTTCTTTTTATGGACAGCTTTGGTGGGGGAGGGATCCGGTTGGGGGGGTGTTGGTTCGTAAATTGTTGAAAGGTTTGGCCAGGCTCCGGGCTGGGGGTCAGCAGCTCCGGCAGCCTGTGACGTTTGAATTGCTCCAGTTGATGTTGCTGGAACTGGAGGTGTGTTGTCATGATGCTTTTGAGTGTGCCAAATTTCGTTTGTGTTTTGTGTGGTTGTTCTTTGGGGCATTTCGGGCATCAGAGTTGCTGGGGTTGCGGGGCAGGGTAGGTATGACCAGCGGTGAGGTGGTGTTGGAAAGTGACAGAGTGCGACTTTGGCTGCGGGCATCCAAAACCGACCAGATGGGGAGGGGTAAGTGGGTGTTCCTTGGTAGGAGTGGGGTCTCTGCATGTTGCCCGGTTGGGGAATGGGAAGTGTTTGTGTCCTCTCCGCATTTTCTCCAGGGGTCCATATTTTGTCATGCGGATGGTAGTCCCATAGTTGCATCTCAATTGTTGGCTGTATTACGCAAGGTCTTGCTGCGTTTGGGGAAGGACCCTGTTCAGTTTGGTACCCATTCCTTCAGAATTGGTGCGGCGACGGAGGCCGCCCGCCTGGGGTGGGACTGGTCCCAGATCAGACGCATTGGTCGTTGGCGTTCCAAGTGTTGTGAAAAGTATGTGAGGAAATAGTGCATTTTTGGCTGGTCTAACATTTCTTTCTCTCCTAGGTCCCTGGCTATCAGTCGCCGGATGCAAAAGGAGGGTGTGGATACTGGGGCACTCTTTCATTAAAAGAGCAGCTTTAGCCGCTGCCAGCCAGCTTTGTGGGAGATCGCTTGGTCTGAACAGTATGACACATGAAGTCTCATGGCATGGAACAGGGGGAATGCGCTGGGGTGGGCTTTTTCCCGCCTTGGCTGCTTTGGTTTCGCAGTGTTTGGGGGACCCTCCGGATCTCCTGGTGCTACATTTGGGAGAGAATGACTTGGTTTCTCTCTCTGGGCTGACCTTGTTAAAATTAATGAAGCAGGACCTGGAAATCATCCGAACCACATGGGAGAGCACCATGCTCATATGGACTGAGTTTGTGCCCCGTTTGCACTGGCGTGGGGCACGGACCCATTCTGCCCTGGAAAAGGCTAGACGGAAAGTGAACAGGACAATGCGCCTTTTTTGTCAACATTGGGGGATATACAGTTTGAACCATTATCATTTACAAGTATCTGAACATCATTTATTTTGTGAGGACGGTGTGCATCTCTCAGCTTTGGGCCTCTCTTTTTACCTCCTTGAACTCAGGGACTTGATTAGCAAGGTTCTTCAAGTACAGTTGTGGTGTGCTCCTTCCTTTCCTTTAGGTGGGGCAGGAAAACGCTAAAGGTTTTCCTGGGTGGCGGGTTTTTGTTAGTGGGGGTGGGCAGCCTGGAGCGGGTTGGCCATCCTGAAGGGTAGCGTTGGGTAGGCTAGGGTTAGTAGGCAGGAGTTTGTTCGGGGTTTTGGGATTTAGGTTTCGTAGGCTCACTGTAGAGTTGAATTATGTAAATAATAAATAAATAATGAATATGTTTATGATATTGATGATGCACCTGTCCTAAAATAAAAGTGGCCTTTCTTGCTCCTAAAAGAAGGTGTGGACAATGTTTTCTTGCGCGAGGGGGGACCCAGGGAGAGCCAGGCGCGAGCCGGTCTCTCCCTGGGCAGGTTCGCGCGAGGAACATAAACAGGTGGCTGATTAGCGCAGAGGGAAAAGGGGAAGTCAGGCGGGGATTATTAACTGCGTGGCGGGAGGCGTGAAGGGAGGTTGTTTTGCCCCACCCACCCTCCCTCTTTTTTCTTTTTCTTTATTTATTTCTGGGCTTGTTATTTTGCGGTGCTCTAGGCACTGTTTAGTTTAGGTAGGTTTGCCACTGTTAGGATGGGTGCCTTTGTTCTTTTGTAGGCGGGTTTTTGTTAGTGGGGGTGGGCAGCCTGGAGCGGGTTGGCCATCCTGAAGGGTAGCGTTGGGTAGGCTAGGGTTAGTAGGCAGGAGTTTGTTCGGGGTTTTGGGATTTAGGTTTCGTAGGCTCACTGTAGAGTTGAATTATGTAAATAATAAATAAATAATGAATATGTTTATGATATTGATGATGCACCTGTCCTAAAATAAAAGTGGCCTTTCTTGCTCCTAAAAGAAGGTGTGGACAATGTTTTCTTGCGCGAGGGGGGACCCAGGGAGAGCCAGGCGCGAGCCGGTCTCTCCCTGGGCAGGTTCGCGCGAGGAACATAAACAGGTGGCTGATTAGCGCAGAGGGAAAAGGGGAAGTCAGGCGGGGATTATTAACTGCGTGGCGGGAGGCGTGAAGGGAGGTTGTTTTGCGCGGTACCTGGGTCATGGAAGAAGCGGCGGAGGTTAGGCGGGCGGTTCAACTCCTCTGTGCAGCAGGGCGGGAGGATTTGTTGATGCCCGGCGTCCCGGAGGAGGCGTGGGTCGGCTTGTCCCGCCCCCCTCGCAAAGCTGCGGAGGGCGTCGCCAGGGCGGTGGAGGCGTGTCTGTCGCCGGGCCCTGAGGACGACGACGACGGCGAGGCGGCCGTGCCGGCCGATGGGCCTGGGCTTGTTCTGCAGGCCGAGGAGGCAGGACCCCCGCCGTGTGACCCGGGCGCCCTCCAGCAGGTATGTGAAGCCCCTTTTTTACCTGCTTGTTCACGAGGGGCGCCCGGGGGGAGGCGGGGGCATTCTGCGGGCCGCTTGACACCGCGTCCAGGCGGCCTCGCTGCTGGGTCGTCGGGGAAGCAGCAGGCGGGGCCCAGGCCCAAGCGAGGGCGCAGCGCAGAGCCGCAGGGGCGCGCGCACGCCCCCCCCACTGCTGTGGTGTCTCTTGCCCCTCTGTCCTCTGTGCCGCCTTTGCCGGCTGGGGGCCCTCCATGTTTATGGATCAATGGGCAGTGTTACCTGCTCTCACCGGCCGTGTCGGGGCCTGTCTCTGCCCCCCCTCACGTTGTTGGCCCCCCTCACTCGGTTCTCATTGATGCTGGGCACTCCCGGGTTGCGATGCCTTTGCGCCCCCCCCCTGAGGCCCCGCCCCCGGCTCCTGCTGTGGTCCAGGTGGGTGCTACACATGCCACGCCGCATCCCACGGCCCCTGAGGCTGTTGTAACTGGTGCTCCTTGCCCCCGGCCCCCCCCCACCCCTAAGTCCATGACCTTGGGGGGCAAGGGCATGCTGCGCAAAGGGGCGCCCCCGGCCACTGGTCAGTCTCTGTTCCCGGTCCCCAGGGGCCGCCCGGGTGGGCTTCTGGGTGGTCCTGAGGCTGGGTCGGTGGGTGGATTAGGGCTGGCGTCGGGGGGTGAGTGCGGTTCTCATGTTGGGGGTGATGTTTTAGGGGCTGTTTCCTCGTCTGGCTCGAGCGGCCGCAGTTTTCACTCTGCGCCTTCGGCTGGGCGGCTGTTGGCTGTTTCTACGGGCCCGGGAACTGTCCACACGGCTGTTTCCAGTGGTGGGCTTACAGGGGGGCTGTCTGGAGCGGACGGCTCTTCTACAGCTTTCAGTGCACATAGCTTTCAAAACATCGACTGGCAATTTTATGATGGGGGTATTGGCGATGGGGCTATGCCCAGTGGGAGTGAACAGGTTGCATTTTCTGATGAAGCTTTCTGTGGGAGTTTTCGTGATGATGATTGGGAAGAAGGGGAATTGAGAGAGACAGATGTTGGGTTTTTGGCAGCACGGGCCCAGGGGGGTGGGTTAGGGCAACCCGCTGTTTCTCGTGTTTTGCAGGAGTCTCGAGCGGACCTTGCGGGTGTACGAGGGGCAGTGTGGTCTGGACCTTCTCAGCGGGATCGTGGGGCCGTCGCCCAGCAGTCGGAGCAGTTACCAAGAGGTAAGAATGGGTGGTGGTCAGTGTGGCAACCTAGGGAGAGTCTCCCGGTTAAGAGTACAAGATCTGTTGGTACGGGTGATGGGGTTGTGGTTGAGCGAGTCGCTCTGGCACCGAGGCTTGAGCGGCCCGTAATTTCAAATGTGCAACCTAGGGAGAGTCTCCCTGTTAAGAGTACGAGATCTTGTGGTACGGGTGATGGGGTTGTGGTTGAGCGAGTCGCTCTGGCACCGAGGCTTGAGCGGCCCGTAATTTCGAATGTTTCTACTGTACAAGTGGCAAAAGCAGTTTCTATATCGGGGGATGGCGGGGTGGCTGCCACTCGGGTAGCGGAGGATAGTATCCTACCGAAAAAGTTGCCTTATTCTGGGGTGGGGATGCCCTTGGGGTCCCATTTGTCCGAAAAAACGAAGACTCTGATCTGGTCTGGGGCTTTTGTGGATGTTTTTCGACTTCTCCACTGGGATGTCCAGGCAAAAGAAGGGTCGAAAGAGGAGGAATTAGAATTGGCTCGGAGGCCTCGTGTTCCGAGGTCTATAGAGAACTGGACTTCGGCCTTTCTCATTTATGCCAGCGTTTATTGTCAACGTCATCCTGAGAAAGCAATAGACATGTTTAAATATGCAGATGTCATCCGCAAGGCTCACAGTTATTTTGGCGGCTTTGCTTGGTTGTCCTACGATGACGAATTTAGGGCGCGCATGGCCGCTTTCCCTGAGCGTTCGTGGGGTACGGTTGACTCTGAGTTATGGTTGCAATGGATGGCATCGGCAAACCCTCCTGCTACGACCCACACAGCTAGCGGGCAGCCTGTGTTTTATCGGCCCTTTTCAGCTCGCCCGCTCAATCTGGGGCGGGGGTTTGGGGCAGAGGTCAATCAGCCGCTTCCGGCACTTGCTGGCATTTTAACAGGGGTTCCTGTAACAGACCCGCTTGCAGGTATAAACATGAGTGTTCGCAGTGTGGAGGGAAGCATGCCCTCACCCAGTGTTTTCCCGGTCAGAGATGGGGTGATCAGGGACGGGGTTCTGGGGGCAGGGGGCAGCAACATCAGTCTGTTTACAAGGGCCCCTACTCCTATTAGGCAGGAGGTTCTCGATCTGTGGCTGGTGGATTATCCGGATTTTGAGGCCGCTAAGATTTTGTCTTGGGGTTTCAAAATTGGGTTTCGGATTGGGTATCAGGGACCCAGGGTGGGCAGGTGGTCGGACAATTTGAAGTCTGCGAAGGAGAGTCCACATGTGGTGCGGAAGAAACTGGATGCAGAGCTTGCGGCTGGTAGGATTGCTGGTCCTTTTGTGGATTGTCCCCTGCCTGACTTGATTGTATCACCCCTGGGTGTGGTGCCCAAGAAGGCGGAAGGGGAGTTTCGTCTTATCCATCACCTGTCCTGGCCCGAGGGTTCATCAATCAATGACTTTATTGATCCAGCTGACTCAACTGTCAATTATGCTTCGGTGGACGATGCCTTGCGGCTCGTGCGCACGGCTGGTGTTGGGGCTTTGCTGGCGAAGAGCGACATTCAGTCGGCTTTCCGGCTATTGCCCATTCACCCTTGGGATTTCAGTCTGTTAGGAATGCATTTTGATGGTAGTTTCTACGTGGATCGGGTGTTGCCCATGGGCTGTTCAGTGTCATGCTCCCTGTTTGAAACTTTCAGTACCTTCCTACAGTGGCGATTCACTTTTGTTAGTGGCTACGCGTTGGTCTGTCATTACCTTGATGATTTTCTTTTCATTGGGGAGGGTTGCTCTGGGCAGTGTCAGTCGGCTTTGAACATCTTTCAGGCTCTAGCGGAGGAATTGGGTGTCCCCTTGGCGCCGGACAAGACAGAGGGTCCCTGTACGTCCCTGACTTTTTTGGGGATCGAAATTGATACTCTGTCTATGATGGCGAGACTGCCTGTGGCTAAAGTGAAGGAAATGTCTGCTTTCATACATCTGGTGTTGGGGGAGCGGAAAGTGGTTTTGAAAACTGTTCAGAAGTTGTTGGGTTATCTCAATTTTGCTTGCCGGGTTGTTCGGGCGGGCAGGACGTTCTGCAGACGTCTGGGTCTGTCCATGTCCGGAGCAAGCCTTCCCCATCATAGGGTGCGCATTACCACCGCTGTGCGTGCCGATTTGACTGTCTGGCTTCGTTTTCTGCAAGACTTTAATGGCGTGTCCTTGTTTTTTGCGGATGAGGACATGGTGTGGCAAGTACAGTTGTTCACTGATGCGTCAGGGGCTCACGGATTCGGAATATTTTGGGAAGGTCGATGGTGCGCGGCCGGCTGGCCGGCGCACTGGAAGGATCAGGGTCGCAGCATTGCGTTTCTGGAGCTCTTCCCGCTGCTGGTTGCTTTGCACCTATGGGGGGATGAGTTTCAGAATCGTTCCGTCTTGTTTCACGTGGACAATTTGGCTGTAGTACACCTTGTCAATCACCAAAAGGCTCGCGATTTGCGGGTTTTGCGGCTCCTGCGCGCATTCATGCTGCGGTGTCTGCAACTGAATATTGTCTTTAAAGCGCGGCATGTTCCTGGTACTTCTAATTGCATCGCTGACTCTTTGTCTCGCTTTCAGTGGTCCGAGTTCCGCAAGTTAGCTCCTGGGGCGGACCTGGCACCAACAGCGATCCCACAGTACGTATGGGACCTGGGGGATTGAGGGTTCACCACTTGGTGGAAAATTCTGTGGCTGAATCCACCAGGCGGGGTTATGTGAAAGCCTGGTCTGAGTTTCTGCAGTTTTGTAAGGTTTCGATGGGGCCGTTCAGGGCTGGTTGGTCTGATGAACAATGCATCTTGCAGTTTGTTTTACAGCTGGCGGACAAAGGCCTGTCGCCCAATACCATTTCGGGTAAATTGGCTGGGGTTTCTTTTTATGGACAGCTTTGGTGGGGGAGGGATCCGGTTGGGGGGGTGTTGGTTCGTAAATTGTTGAAAGGTTTGGCCAGGCTCCGGGCTGGGGGTCAGCAGCTCCGGCAGCCTGTGACGTTTGAATTGCTCCAGTTGATGTTGCTGGAACTGGAGGTGTGTTGTCATGATGCTTTTGAGTGTGCCAAATTTCGTTTGTGTTTTGTGTGGTAGTTCTTTGGGGCATTTCGGGCATCAGAGTTGCTGGGGTTGCGGGGCAGGGTAGGTATGACCAGCGGTGAGGTGGTGTTGGAAAGTGACAGAGTGCGACTTTGGCTGCGGGCATCCAAAACCGACCAGATGGGGAGGGGTAAGTGGGTGTTCCTTGGTAGGAGTGGGGTCTCTGCATGTTGCCCGGTTGGGGAATGGGAAGTGTTTGTGTCCTCTCCGCATTTTCTCCAGGGGTCCATATTTTGTCATGCGGATGGTAGTCCCATAGTTGCATCTCAATTGTTGGCTGTATTACGCAAGGTCTTGCTGCGTTTGGGGAAGGACCCTGTTCTGTTTGGTACCCATTCCTTCAGAATTGGTGCGGCGACGGAGGCCGCCCGCCTGGGGTGGGACTGGTCCCAGATCAGACGCATTGGTCGTTGGCGTTCCAAGTGTTGTGAAAAGTATGTGAGGAAATAGTGCATTTTTGGCTGGTCTAACATTTCTTTCTCTCCTAGGTCCCTGGCTATCAGTCGCCGGATGCAAAAGGAGGGTGTGGATACTGGGGCACTCTTTCATTAAAAGAGCAGCTTTAGCCGCTGCCAGCCAGCTTTGTGGGAGATCGCTTGGTCTGAACAGTATGACACATGAAGTCTCATGGCATGGAACAGGGGGAATGCGCTGGGGTGGGCTTTTTCCCGCCTTGGCTGCTTTGGTTTCGCAGTGTTTGGGGGGCCCTCCGGATCTCCTGGTGCTACATTTGGGAGAGAATGACTTGGTTTCTCTCTCTGGGCTGACCTTGTTAAAATTAATGAAGCAGGACCTGGAAATCATCCGAACCACATGGGAGAGCACCATGCTCATATGGACTGAGTTTGTGCCCCGTTTGCACTGGCGTGGGGCACGGACCCATTCTGCCCTGGAAAAGGCTAGACGGAAAGTGAACAGGACAATGCGCCTTTTTTGTCAACATTGGGGGATATACAGTTTGAACCATTATCATTTACAAGTATCTGAACATCATTTATTTTGTGAGGACGGTGTGCATCTCTCAGCTTTGGGCCTCTCTTTTTACCTCCTTGAACTCAGGGACTTGATTAGCAAGGTTCTTCAAGTACAGTTGTGGTGTGCTCCTTCCTTTCCTTTAGGTGGGGCAGGAAAACGCTAAAGGTTTTCCTGGGTGGCGGGTTTTTGTTAGTGGGGGTGGGCAGCCTGGAGCGGGTTGGCCATCCTGAAGGGTAGCGTTGGGTAGGCTAGGGTTAGTAGGCAGGAGTTTGTTCGGGGTTTTGGGATTTAGGTTTCGTAGGCTCACTGTAGAGTTGAATTATGTAAATAATAAATAAATAATGAATATGTTTATGATATTGATGATGCACCTGTCCTAAAATAAAAGTGGCCTTTCTTGCTCCTAAAAGAAGGTGTGGACAATGTTTTCTTGCGCGAGGGGGGACCCAGGGAGAGCCAGGCGCGAGCCGGTCTCTCCCTGGGCAGGTTCGCGCGAGGAACATAAACAGGTGGCTGATTAGCGCAGAGGGAAAAGGGGAAGTCAGGCGGGGATTATTAACTGCGTGGCGGGAGGCGTGAAGGGAGGTTGTTTTGCCCCACCCACCCTCCCTCTTTTTTCTTTTTCTTTATTTATTTCTGGGCTTGTTATTTTGCGGTGCTCTAGGCACTGTTTAGTTTAGGTAGGTTTGCCACTGTTAGGATGGGTGCCTTTGTTCTTTTGTAGGCGGGTTTTTGTTAGTGGGGGTGGGCAGCCTGGAGCGGGTTGGCCATCCTGAAGGGTAGCGTTGGGTAGGCTAGGGTTAGTAGGCAGGAGTTTGTTCGGGGTTTTGGGATTTAGGTTTCGTAGGCTCACTGTAGAGTTGAATTATGTAAATAATAAATAAATAATGAATATGTTTATGATATTGATGATGCACCTGTCCTAAAATAAAAGTGGCCTTTCTTGCTCCTAAAAGAAGGTGTGGACAATGTTTTCTTGCGCGATAGTTTCAATGAAAATAGATGGATGAGGAATCTCTGCCATTTTATTTCAGGGTGGATATCTTCAGATCCACGAGACCTGATTTTGCAAAAGTCATGCTTCCATTTTATATCCCACCACTTTCAAACTTCACCAGCTAAATCTGGCCCCCAACTGCCAAAACTGCAGTTTGGCAATCTGACCAATAGCATGCCTGCTTTGATTTCCATATGTGCTTCATTATGGTAATCGAGGAAGGTTCACCAAGATGGCCGACACCATTGGGCCATCATGGTCACCTCAGATAAATACTGCTAGGCAGAACTGAAAGAGAAGACGGAGAGAAGAAAAACAGAGGAGCCAACAGGACAAGTATGTCTTCATATAGAAGAGTTCCTTAGTCTTGAAGAGTACAATAATTATCACAAAAGCATGTGGGATGACGTTAATGTTTTGAGCGAAGGTGGTCTGGACGTACATTTCTATCCCTTGGTACTATTTGTCCTTCCCCATTAGCCCTGAGAGCACTTATTTTCTCTGGAGTGATATAAAAAATAACGTCTGAACATCCATCAAAGCATTTTTATGTCCTGTCTGTTTGTGTGACTTAGCCCGAAGATCCACTGTCAAATACAGGTCAGAGGCAGTTGCTCTAGGTAATATTAAGGTCCTTGAAATGTCACAGATGTCAGGACTTTCATCCTTGATGGGGCTAATGAACTTAGCCGCAATCAACCGGCTCTTCAAAGCAATTTTATGTTCTTTCCCGGGCATGCGACGCCATTCTGGTTTCAGTCAATTTCATCTTCTGAGGCTTTGGCATTTTCTTTTTCTTTATTGTGGAAACCGTGCATTTGAACATTGTGTAGTATGGTGAGTCGCAGATAAGAAAATCACAGGAACAGACCAAGGCGCAGAAATGTAGTTTATGAACAGCTTTGTTACTCTTTTTTTAGTTGGAGTTTCAACCTTTTCTTTGTGACACCTTTACTTCTTATCCGTTTTCCAGTACTATTTTCAATTCATATCTTAACGCTGTGGGCATATGTTACTGTGGTAGTTGGCAACTCATGAAAAAGCTCAGTGCTACTTCAGGTGTAATATCGATGCAGTAATTCAGGATGTGCGAAAATACTCCTGACTCAGACAGGTATGCAAATGAATGGACTATAAGTAAAAATTATAACGATTAGACATTTTTCTGCATTCATGGTTGGAGCAGTAATGGCTAGCCTTATTTTTGGTGGTAATTAGCTCAGTTTACACACAAAGGATCATACAAAATGTCAGTGATGCAGAAATTCACCAGAGCGCAAAAAAAAAAAAAAGAAATGCGGTATTCATATTATGACACGTTTAACAAGTTTCCCCTGCACTCTGAATTACAGTATTGTGTTAGTTTGACTTTTTTTCAGTCTGCTGGCTTATTCCCTCCTTTTGCGCTAACACCAACATCTGCATTTCAAATCCGGTGCTTCTCAAAACTTTGAGGGGCATATTTAAGAGCCTCTTGCACCGCTGCAGCATCACTGTTTGTGATGCTCCAGCGGGGCAAAATACAAAGTCATATTTATGAGTTCACGCAAAGTAACTTTGCGTGTCTTTGAATGGCCTCATACATTTGGGGATAAGGGAAGGCAGCACAATTCGCTGCGTTGCCTTACTCTGTGCTCAGGAGGTGTCCCATGGGTGTTGCGGTGGGTGTTCCCACGCAACACCCATGGATTTTGACACTTACCTAGATTTACAAAACCATGTAGACCTGGGGATGCGTCAAAACATAAAGCCTCCATAGGGGAGGCGCAACAAGAAGAAATAATCTTATTTCTTCTAGTTTTTTCCACTTTCCATGTGTGCTGCATGCTGCAGCACACATAGAAAGAGGAAAAAGCCTCCCAGTATTGTATTTGTGCAGGAAGGTGCCTCATCCTGCACAAAAACAATCCTCCGGACATTACAGGCACCCATGCACCATGGTGAAAGGGTGCCAGAGTTGGTGCTAGGCTGAAATACTTATCAGATCCTCTTCTAGTCAAGCCTGACCGCTCTTTGCCACTTTATTAGGACTGAGGTAAGGTTTTATTTGTGTGAATCCAAGGATCATATTTGGGGTATTGTGATAATATTACATGATAAGGCCACATAGCCATGCCATATAATATTCCAGGTTTCTACATTGATGTTACAGCGGTAGAATTTTTTTTCTTCAATTTAAATTTTTCTAAATGTATTTTTAGGGCACTCTGTAGACCCCATTTCATTTAGTAAATCTTAAAAGACTTAGGGCCTGATTTAGATCTTGGTAGATCTGGTACCGCCCTCACTTTTCCATCAGTTAATCCATCCATCTACTAGGTGATCTGCCCGCTCAATTTAAATGCTGGTGGGTCTATGGATAATAGTCCGTCCGAGTCCCGCCGTCTCCACCAGAATTTTCCTTGTGCATTGGCTGCATCAAAGGAAAAAGCAGGAGGGAATTGAGCCAATATTTCCGACAGGCCAATTACAATGTGCCTTCCTCTCAGCTAACTGTAGTGGGTAAACCTTCATGCCTGAGTTGGCAATTTCAAAGGAATATATGGTCAAAATGTACCTTTTTTTCTTTTTTCCACTTCCCTTTCCATCATGAACCTGATGGTCCAAGTCCTTCACTGCTGCTGCTACTTGAACATAAGGCAAATCAACCCTAATGTAGCCGGCATCTTTTTTACCTATTTTCTTTTGAGTTGTCTGTTTACATTTCCTCTGGACTGCATTTTTTAATTTCTCTTACAAGCAATTTATTTCTAATGTGTAATGCATATGTGTGTAATGTTGTCCTTTAAGAAATTTAAAGAAACAAACCTGTATTAACTTTTTCTTGAATTTTAATCTTCCATTATGATAATGGACACTGATACAAAATTTTACTTTGATCAAAATTCATAGTGTGTTCATACATGTATGTTTAATTATTTTTCATAAACTATCTTTAATTATTTTTCATAAACTATCAAATCATAAGCATATACATTACACATTTTCTGAATAAATTAAATTTAATATAATTCAGTAATTACACTAGATAAGGTAAAACTTATTTTAATAAATGCAAAATCATTGTTAGTTCTAAACTTAAATCATTTTTTTTGTTATTTATGTAACTGTTCCCCTTCTCTAGTGCATTTTCTGTATTTTATTAAATTGCTTTTTAAGATGTATTACAACGTAAACATTTAAATTATTTTTTGGTGTAAATGTCTATTATCATGAGGATTGTTTGCACCAAAATTTTAATGTCCATTACATTATTTTTTTTCTAATGTTTGGACTTTACAAATATGTCATGTAAAAATGTTTTGGATTTTCTGTTATAAATGTAAGTAAGAATATGTATTTCACATTTTCATCATTAACATTCTTAATAATCAATGAATTGTTAATGAATAAAAATGTTAGGACCAATTTGCAAAGCTTAATTTTTATTTTTATAATTGAGATAATTCTCTGATGAACTATCGTTCATTAAAAAAATAAATGGCTTTCCATAACACCCTGTGGCTTTGTTGCCCATAACGTGCCTCCTAAACATCGTCCAAAGGGTAACCTCCTCAGGAAGGGGCATCTATTGTGCACAAAGCAGTCACCTCAAGGATTAGTCTTGGGAGGGGTGAGCTTAGGTTTGGTAGGGGTTAGGGGCAGATAAGAGGTGAGTTTGTTAGGAGGAGTAAGGATAGGAGGGGTGGTAGAAGGTTGGCTTTTCGAGGTAGCGGGAACTGGAATGGGTGATGTGCTTGTGTGTGTATGTTTGACAGTTGCATTTGGGACTGGTGTTTGTTTTGTATGTTTGGGTGTGTGTTTTTGGCTGGTGTTTGATATTCTGTTAAGTGTGTGCATTTGCTTTTGGTTGGTGTTGTTTTGTGTGTAGGTGTGCTTTTGTGTGAGTGTGTTGGGTTTGATGTGTGTTGTGGTGGTTGGTGTGGTCGTGGGGATTGTGGGTGTTGGGGTTGTGGTGGCTGTGGTTGCTGTGGTGTGGTTGTGGCTGTGGATGTTGTGCTTGTGGTGCTTGCGGGTATAGTTTCAATAGTAATATTCAAACAACACTCCAAATTACCACCCAAAAAACAAAAATGAAATGATATATAGATTTATATGTTGAAAAAAGGTGCCAAACAAATCAGTAACAGCTAAATTAAAAGCGAAATGACATTTAGGTCAAGTGACACATTCAAAAGTATAACTTACCAGTCTCCACTCCACCAGGGATTCCTGTCAAGCCTTCAGGATGTAGGATCTGAAAGACCTTCTTATCTCACAGATATAGTTGTAAGGGGGGCTGGGAGAACCACCACCAGTCCTCCTGGTCTCCAGGTGACCCTTGGAGGCCAGGGAACACATTCTCTCCCACAGGTCACTCCACCTCTTCCTAATTTCTTCCTAAGTGCTCAGGTTGCTTGCTACATCATTAAATACATTTAATAACCCACAAGAAAACAAACCAGAACAAAAGAAAAAATTAACAAGAAATGGAAAGCAAACAAAATCCTGACTTTACTCAAAAACATCTCATGAATAATGCTCTGCTGAACTAGAATGTCAAAGGATCATGGTCTGAAATGGAGAGTGTTTTTTAATGTGGTATGCAGGTGAAAACAATTAGCCAAAACACATCAGGTGTGGGATGTTAGCATTCATCCAAAAACCACAGGAATAGTACAATGTTGAACGTGTCCCGTGATGGAATTACTCCATCAGGAATCCATCACTAGGACAATGCCAGCACAACCGAAAAATCTATATAGGCTCAGCTCAATCCCACCGCTTTGATGGCAACAGGTTAATGTTAGACAGCAGTGGAGTCCACCACGTCGAAAGAGGTGAGCCTCTTAAGGAACAGAAAACACTCTGTCAACACGGACGGAGGATCAGCCAGCCCACATCTAAATAGGATGGGCAGGAATCCTTAAGCTTCATGGAGGACTTGTAAATGCCACAACAGGAGGCCCGTTGAGATTTAAATCAGGCCCTTAGTAAGTTAAGAAAAGTTTTTTCTAAATTTTTACCACAGTACCAACTATTAAATAAAAGTTAGGAGCAATTGAGACTGGTCAGAATGTCAACCTGACAGTCAACCCAGCCCTGAAGATGATGGATCTGAGGTTGTTGCACAAATCTAGGGGCATTAACTACAAAGTGACAGCTAATAAGGAGGCCCTGGAGAGGCTCCTCAAATTCTATGAGAAAGAGGGAATAGACAGGGAGCGCCATGCGTCAGAAGAAGATCATGAAGAGGAGGAGGATGAAGCCCTGGCCCAATTTTAGGGAAGAAAGTGAAGACCACAACTCTCCACCCTTTACTAGACCCTCCTCACCAGAGGGAAGTGATAAACGTCACTCTAGCACACCCCCCACTAGAAGGGTAGTAGGACTCTTTAAGGATGAGCTTAACCAAATCTCCCTGGAGGAGAAAAAGCTTGAACTTGAGGACAGGAGACTAGCCCCTGAAAAGAGAAGGGTTATGTGGGGCTTTAGGCCCAAAATGGTGGCAAGAATGCTAATACACAGAACAAGGAGGACTCCTTTGACCCTAAGACCCCCAAAAGGTTTGTCTCCAAGTTTAGCGATTGTGATGATAATGACAAATGTTTTGCAGCCTTTGAGAGGGCCATCAGAATGAGGAGGCTAGCACAACAGCGCTGGTGCTCTCTACTTTGGGAGTTATTCTCAGTGAAGGGCAGAGATATGCTTCTGACCCTTAATGAGGAGGTAGCTGAGACCCAGCAGAATATGAAGGATACCTTGACAGAAGGATTTGAATTCACTACAGAAGAGTACAGAGTAAAGTTCAGAGATATCCATAAAGGTCAAAACCAGACATGGGTGGACTTTGTGGACTCTTAACTCAAAGCACCAAAAGTGCTTTGAGGGCAGTGAGGTGGCCACTTATGATCGGCTGAAAATTCAATTATGAAGGAGCTAATTGTACCACAGAGAAATTGCATCAGCATTTGGTGGATTCTAAGCTGTCTTCTCCCAGAGAGCTGGATAAGATAGCTGACAAATAGGTCAGGATGTCCAAAAAAAAGAATCATGGTAGCAATGATCAGAAAAAGAGTCCACAGACCTCGGAGCAGGGAAAGTGGGTGACCAACAAACAAGATAAAAAGAAGGAATTTTCTGAAGACCCCCCGAAGCAAAGGTTATGTCATGACTGTGGAGGAGTGTAGGAGTGTGGCTCAATGGTTAGAGCGGCAGACCCTGATGCAGAGTTCTGGCCAGGGGACCAAGGTTCGATTCCTGCCTCGGCGGGGTCTCGGGCTCAATTTCCTCAGACCTGGTAATTCTCGCCTCGGTGCCTATTCTAATCACGGGCCCCACCCTGCAACTCTGGGCAATAGCTTGCTTAGCCTCCACACCGGCCCCAACAGCGATAAGGATGCCTGGGGCGACACCGCAAGTTGACCGTCTGGTGACAGTGCGCTCTATAAATACAATGACATTTACATTTACATTTACTGTCAACAGGCAGGTCATAAGAAAGAAGATGCATCATGCTCCAAAATGTCAGCAAGTAGTTATCAGTCCAAGGGATTGGATAACATAGGAGTGGGGGTAGAGGTGTACTCTGGAGAGGCCAGAGATTACACAGAGGCTACTTTAGTTTCCCTGAGTGAGGTGAAAATTGAAGTCCTGTCTGTCTTGCCTCAAAGCTTGGAGAAGTATAGACAAAAGTCTAACATCAATGTGGAGAAAGTAGAGACTCTGAGGGATACAGCTGCCAGTGTCACTATGGTGCGGCAAAGACTGGTTTTCCAATACCAAATGTTGCCTGGTGTCAGTTACCAAGGTACCAATGCTGACTATGAGACTAAGCTCCATCAATCAATCAATCAATCATGGGTTTGTGAAGCGCGACTACTCACCCGAAAGGGTCTCAATGCACTGGAGTGGGGGTGGTACGGTGTGTGGCTCCATCCAATGGCCTTGGTAAGCTTAGAATGGGGGTAGGGGCTTTCCCAAACAATGTGGTTATGTCCCAAGCCATCCCAGTGGAGTGTCTGTTGGTAAATTGTCTTGAGACTTCCGCATGTGCAGAGGTGGAGAGGAAAGCTAGTCTAGAAATGCTGGTTACTTTCAGAGCACAGGCAGCCCGTCAGGGAAGTCATGGGGTCTTGGATCCTTAAACAGTGGGGCAAGTGGCCCTCAACCAGAGACAGAGCAAGATGTCTGCTATGGAAACTTCTAAGAGTTCACAGGACCAGTTTGGGAGTTCTCCTGAGGGAGATGCCCTGGTGTCTGAGGAGGGAACGGCAATTATGTTAATTGTGTCATTTGTTTAGGAGAGGGTTGTGGGTTTATAGGGGACTAGGGTGGGAAGTAATTTAATTATAATAAATTAATTATAATTTTTTATGTATTAGTATTTATTTAATTTAGATGTTATAATGTTAATTGTGGGAATTAAATTATTATTAATTATTTGGCTGTTAATTATTATTAATTAATTAATTGGCAAACATTTTAATTGTGTCATTTTTTAGGAGCGGGATGTGGGTTTATAGGGGAATAGGGTGGGAAGTTATTTAATTATAATAAATGTATTTATATGTTTATTTATTAATATTTATTTAATTTATATTTTATAGTGTGGATAGTGGGAGTTATTTTATTATTAAATATGTATTAATTGTTAATTATTATTAATTAATTAATGTGTAATTAGTTATGTTAATGGTGTCATTCATTTAGGAGTGGGTGGTGGGGTTTATAGGAGAATAGCGTGGGAATTAATGTATTCATAATTAATTAATACTTGTTTGTTAATTATTGCTAATTAATTAATTGAAAATAAAATATGGCAATTGTGTCATTCATTTTTGATGTAAGTTGTAGGGTTTATAGTGGTAAAGGGTGGGATGTAAATTAATGAAAATGAATTAATAAGTTGTTAATTGATATTAATTTATTAATGTAAAATTAGTTATGGAAATTGTGTAATACCTTTTAGGTGTGGGTTGTGGTGTTTATTGGAGTAGATGGTGTAAAGTAATTTATGTTTAATGAATTAATAATTAGTTGATTATTATTAATTTATCAATTGATAAATATTTATGGTAAGTGTTTATTGTTATTTTGTGTGTATGTTTTGGTTCTATAGGGGTAACGTTTGAGGAGTAAACACATTTTTATTTGTTTTAAGTTTTTTTTACATTTATAATATTTGTTTAATTTATAATTAATTATGTTAATTATGGAGGTACATTTTTTTTAAATGTGGGTTATGAATTGTGTTGAGTTATAGGGTAGGAAATAAAAAATATTACATTTATGTGATAAATAATGTTTTTGTTTATAAACATTTTCTATTAAAAAACTGTTTTTTGTTTTTAAATTATTTTTTAAATAATCTTTCTAGGTATTTGTCACATCTTTTTAACAATCTAATCTGTTTCTATCTTTTGTAATATTTAAAACTTCTATATATGTTTTATTTTTTAAATCTTTTGCGTTGTTGTTGTTAATTTGTTTGTTTTTAATTTTGAACTGACTCCAGTGGAAATATTATTTTTTACCCCTGTGCTATCCAACACTTTCCCTACTTTTGCACAAACTGGAGTGGGAATAGTCATTTTTACCCCTCCGCTATCCAACACTTTCCCTCCTGTTGCACCCACTGGAGTGGGAATAGTATTTTTTACCCCTCGGCTATCCAACACTTTTCCTACTGTTTCACCCAGTGGAGTGGGAATAGTAATCTTTGCCCATCCGCTATCCAACACTTTCCCTACTGTGGCACCCACTGGAGTGGAAATAGTAAATTTTACCTCTCCGCTATCCAACATTTTCCCTACTGTTGCACTCACTGGAGTGGGAATATTAAGTTGTCCCCCTCTGCTATCCAACACGTTACCTACTGTTGCATCCACTGGAGTGGGAATATTAAGTTTTAGCCCTCCGCTATCCAACACGTTCCCTACTGTTGCATCCACTGGAGTGGGAATATTAAGTTTTAGCCCTCCGCTATCCAACACTTTCCCTACTGTTGCCCTCACTGGAGTGGGAATAGTAATATTTACCCCTCCGCTATCCAACATTTTCTTTACTATTGTACTTCCTTAATTGGGAATATTCATTTTTACCCCTCCACTATCCAACACTTTCCCTACTGTTGCACCCACTGGAGTGGGAATAGGAAGTTATACCCCTCTGCTATCCAACACTTTCCCTACTGTTGCACCCACTGGAGTGGCAATAGTAAGTTTAACCCCCCCCGCTATCCATCACTTTCCCTACTGTTGCACTCACTGGAGTGGGAATAGTAATTTCTACCCCTCCGCTATCCAACATTTTCTTTACTATTGTACTTGCTGGAGTGGGAATATTAATTTTTACCCCTCTGCTATCCAACTCTTTCCCTACTGTTGTCCTCACTGGAGTGGGAATAGTAATATTTACCCCTCCGCTATCCAACATTTTCTTTACTATTGTACTTCCTGGAGTGGGAATATTAATTTTTACCCCTCTGCTATCCAACACTTTCCCTACTGTTGCACCCACTGGACTGGGAATAGGAAGTTATATCCCTCTGCTATCCAACACTTTCCCTACTGTTGCACCCACTGGAGTGGAAATATTAAGTTTTAGCCCTCCGCTATCCAACACTTTCCCTCCCACTGTTGCCCACACTGGTGTGGTCATAGTAATATTTACCCCTCCACTATCCAACATTTTCTTTACTATTGTACTTCCTGGAGTGGGAATATTAATTTTTACCCCTCCGCTATCCAATTCTTTCCCTACTGTTGCACTCACTGGAGTGGGAATAGTAATTGTTACCCCTCCGCTATCCAACACTTGCCCTACTGTTGCACTCAAGGGAGTGCAAACTTTAATTTTAAAGACTATTAAATATTTCAATGTTTTAATTTATAATATAATGTTTTCTTATTAGATTTGATGTTATTAGTGTATTTATATATATATTTATTTGCAAATTGTTATATACTTATACAATCATAAAATTAATAGTTTATTAATTGTTTTAAAGGAAATAGATTTTTTAAATTACATTTATTTTATTATATTTGTCAATAGGTATATTAAATCCATATTCGTTTAAGTTAATTTGATTATTTAATATGTTTAACATTAATTTGTATTTAAATAAAAAAATAGATATTTTGTACTTCTAAATATTTTACATCAATATTTTTATGCTTACAATTTTAAATATAGGATGTCGATATTTTTGACATCGATATTTTTGCATCGATATTTGTGTACGGGGATATTTTGGGCATCGATATTCTATCAGTGAACCCTTGGGGTTATTGAATCTTCTGACATTCCCTGGGCTAGCCCAGTGATACTGGTCCCCAAATCTCACTCTAAAGGTGGGAGACCTGAGAGGAGGTTCTGTGTAGATCACAGGGGTCTCAATGCATTAACCAAAACTGATGCTTACCCGATACCAAGAGCAGAGTAATTGATTGACAAGCTCGGTGCAGTCAAATTATGGAGTATCTTTGATTTAACATCATGGTATTGGCAGATTGGACTCACCCAAGGAGCAAAAGAGAGGTCAGCATTTGCAGCCCCAGAAGGCCACTACCAGTGCATAGTGATGCCTTTTGGATTAAAAATGCACCTGCCGCCTTCTAAAGATTGATGAATAAAGTTGTTTCAGGATTGGATGACTACAGTGCAGCATATCTAGATGACATAGCTGTCTTTAGCTCACCTGGTAGGATCGCCTGGTCCATCTCAAGGAAGTGTTACAGGCCCTGCATCTGGCAGGCCTAACTATCAAGGCCAGCAAGTACCAGATAGGGCAGAGTTCGGTAGTATATTTGGTCCACCTTGCAGTAGAAGGCCAAATACAACCGCTACAACTCAAGATTCAGACTATTCTGAACTAGAAAGCTCCCAAAACTCAGACTCAAGTCAGAGCATTCCTTTGCTTGACTGGGTACTAATGGAGGTTTGTGAAAGGGTATGAAGCCGTTGTGGCCCCATTCACTGAACCTACCTCCTTAAAGCAGCCTTAGAAGGCTATGGACCACAGGATGCCAAAAGGCCTTTGAAGCCCTGCTATGTGCTCTGTACCAGTACTAAAAGCACCTGCCTATGGAATGGATTTCATTGTCCAAACAAACACTTCTGACCATGGAATTAGGGCAGTGTTAGGGCAAACCAATGATGCGGGCTAGAATCAACCAGTTGCCTATATCAGTAGGCGATTCCTCCCTAGAGAGCAGCGTTGTAGTACCATTGAGTTGGAAGCCTTTGCTGTGGTTTGGTCCTTGAAGAAGCTGAGATTCTACATGTTTGGGACTCCCTTCAAGGGTCTCAGAGATGGCTGATGCAGATGAGAGGAGAAAACCCCAAACTGTTGAGGTGGTCCATTTCCCTATAGGGTATGGACTTAACAGCGGAACACACACCAGGTACTGACCATGCCAATGCAGATGGCCTTTCCCGGTATTTCCACTTAGATGATGGGTAGGTTAGTTGGTCATGACCTTTCGTTTAGGAGGTATCATGTAGGAAAGTGCCCTTTTTTGTATGGGCACCCCCTGTCGGAAGCTGGCTCTCTATTTAGGGCCTGATTCCGATCCTACCTGGAAAGCCCTCCGTACGACTCAGATCCGGAGGGCTTTCTGAACGAAACGTGCTGCGGGCGTCCAAGCGAGCGAGTACGATGCATCCTTAAGCATGCGGACTCGATTCACTCGGACTTCCATTGAATTCTATGGCAGCCTGCGAACAGACGCGTACACAGGCTCCCATTGCAGAAAATGAGTAGGTGCGGAAAAGCGCACACCCTGTGGTGGGCACCCCATGGTGCCCGCCACACTGTGCATGCTTGCATCGGGGGCCCATGGGCACCCTTCGTGACCGATTCGGAGGGCCCCGAGTGAAGGGGGGACTGCTACGGCCCCCTGAAGTACACTTCCCGGAGCTTTTTCGAGCTGATCGACGTGTGCATCGTACTTGGTCGCTCGGAAATCGGACCCATTGCACTGCACGAGTCGACAATGTTGTAGTTGTCTGGAGGGCTTTGCTGACGGTACGAGTCGCTTGGATCGTGAGGCAATATTCACATCGTACTTGCTCACACTTACAGCGGTGCGAGTCGTTCGGAAACTGGGTATACAAATCGGACTCCCTCGTTTCGGATCCTGTTCGGAACCCTTCCAAGCAAGATTGGAATCAGGCCCTAAGTGTAAAAAAATGAAGTACGCTTTGCATAGAGACCAGAAAATCCCCAAATGGTAAACAGGGGTAAAATGCTCTTGTTGTACTCACAGAGGCAATAAATGAGACACACACTCAAGAATAATCCAAGACCAATTTATAAAAATAATATCGATTTTTATTTATGTTATAAGACCAAGAACACACTTCTAAGGTGAGTACTTTTGAAGTTTCAATTTTGCAAAGTTTGGAAAATATATCACTTCTGTACCCAGTTACGCACTATTGGAAACAATGGGGCAAACAGAAAAATGATTGAAAATCAGGCAATGCTTTCACGAAGTTCACCTTCTTGTTTTAGGTTAATGTAGGGTCCAGGTCCAAAGTTCCAGCAGGAGAAGTTTGGGAGCGTCCTGGATCAGCCGGGAGCAGATTGTTGAGGGTCTTGGAAGCTAGGGGGCCATTTGAAAACACACTGCACAGGAGGATGTACAGAGAAGTCCGGTGGAGCTCCTTCGAGGGAGAAGGTTGCAAGGGCTCGAGGAGCTCAGCTGGTTAGACGGTTCCAGGGCCGGTGGGGATGGGTGCAGAGCAAACATTTCAGCCATGCGTCGTGTGTTTTGAGGTCCTTGTGGTCAGGAGCAGGCAACTTGGAGAGGTGATCTTGGGACAGCTGGGCCCCTCAGGAAGTGGGTCTCATGTGCCTTGATGGATGCTTGCTTCTGGTGTTTTGGGAGTCTGGTGTGGACTCTTCTTCTTGGTGTTTGCCGTTGGGGGTCCAGTGCTGCACCTCCGGTAGGTCCTGGTGCCTCCTTGGTGGAGAGGCAACTCTGACCCTCAGGAGTTGTTGTGCCTTTTTTTGCTTCGGTGCGGCATCAATGTCATTGGGGAGCAGCAGGTCAACAAACTGGACTTCACTTAGTCAGTGATTGTGAGGAGAAGGGGAGTGATAGCTTCACTCCAAGGGAGCTTCATGTCAATTTCTTTCGGGCTGGAGGATCTCCAGGGTTCCTGGAGTCCTTTCAGGTTCAGGGCAACACAGTAGGCAGCGATTTTTGAGTCCTAGGAGCAGCAGGCAGGGTTTGGCACCTTTCTCTTCTGCAGTAGGACTTCAGTTCTTGTGCAGTGGGTCTTCTTTGTCCTGGCCTTCTCTTGTCCGTCAAATCTGATGTTGAAGTCCTGGGGTGCCACTCAAATATTGAATTTAGGGGCATTACAGAGGGAGACCGGTAGTCGCCAAAGGTCTACTTACCTATAGGGTGTCTACACCCTTTAGTGACCACTTGCTGTGGGAAGAGGCACTTCCCTTCCCCTAATAGGTTGTTTATCCACCATCCCAAGATAGTGGAATTCCAGGGGAGGGGCTTACATTGCCTGTCCCACCCTAGGGGTGGTGTAGAATAAGTGGGGGACACTCCTCCTAATAAAACTATTTTTTTCACCTTTCCTCCTGCCAAAAGTGGAGCAGGAGAGTGGGTTTGGCTTCCCCCACTATCTGAAGGTTCCTGGGTTGTATATCAAAGGTGGAATCACCATTCTAGCTTCCCACCCATGAAGGCCATCCTATCCTGGAGGAGGCGCGAAGCACCTCTGCCCAGAGCAGGCTTTGTCCTTGTCCTCTGAGAGAGTGTGCTCTCACCCTAAGAAGTAAGAAAGATGTTTGGTAGTTGCAGACTGGGGAAAACAAGTCAGAGACTACACCAATGCTTGGTAGGTTTTTGGGGACTCTAAAAGACTCCATGTTTGGTACCAAACATCCTAGAACTCAGTGAAGCCATCATGGAGCTATGTAACCCATGTTGACAAGTATCCAGCCCATGTACTTTTCATGACTTTCGTGTGTACCCACAATATCTCAGAATAGACTGGACATTGTAGGGGCATATCGGCTCATGCGGATATGTCCTCACATAGGATATAGTGTACCCTGCCTAAGGGCTAAAGGTCTACAGTAGAGGGGAGTTACCTATATCTTGAGCAGTATATGGGTTGCATGGCACACAGGGCTGTGCACCATGTCGACTCTTCGCATTTTTCTGCAACAAGACACACAGCCTGCAATGGCAAAGTTCATTGCCTTGGTGAGGGGTCCCTGGGGTGGCACAACCAGTACTGCAGCTCCAGTGGGACCCTCTTAAATACCTATGCCCTAGGTACCAGGGGTACCATTTACTAGGAACTTACAGGGGTAGCTGAAAGTTGTGCCAATCATGATAACAGTGTTTGGGAAAGAGATCTCGCACTGGGAACCTGGTTAGCAGGGACCCAGTGCAATTACAGTTCGAAATCACACCAGTCATCATGCAAAAATTGGGGTCTAACCATGCAAAAAGAGTCACTTTCCTACACCCCCACTTTTACTCCAAATGCTAATGGTTATAACTCTGACAGTGCACTGGAGTCTGCCGCCCAGACCTCAGTGCCTGTGCTCTCTCCTAAAATTGTTATGTTTGACTTGGTATTCCTAAATAGGCAAAAGCTTTACCCCCCTTTTATATAAGTCCCTATTATATGGTAGCAGGGGTTTTCAGGTCATTGGTGGTGAAGATGTCGTCAGGGCTCTAACATGTGGTTGTGCCACCCCGGGTGACCCCTGGCACCTACTGACAGCAGGCCTGACATTGCAGGCTGCAGGAGCAGTGCGAACTGCTCGAACTTGACTGTGCCCTCACCATGTGCGACAAAGTCACATACACTGCTTTTAATGTATTTAAAGCACCCCTACAGAAGGCCTCCTCAGCCCATGAGGCAGAGTGCATTAGATTTAAGGTGTGGACATGTTAGTGCAAGCCTATATGTCCTTATAGTGGCGTTCCACATTAGAAACCACTATATGTTTTAGTGGTCCATAGGATAACATAGGCTGCCAAACGGGTACCCTCGAGTTTGCAGCTCTGTGATGGTACCACTAAAATAATTAATGTTTATTATCAAACAATGTGCCTTCTCACCCCTGACATGATTGTTGTGCCCTGTCATGCACCCAGTAGGGCACCTTAGAAGTTGCCCCTGGTTGCATTCAGATGTAGTATGTTCTGGCATACCAGCCCCCGCTTTCCTGAGCCAGCTGCTGCCAAGACAAGAAACTCACCTCCTGCCAGGCAGCGTGATCACTACCAGTAGTCAGAGACAAAGGCTGGGCACTAGATGGCTAGTGAATGGGCACATCAGAGCAGTGAATCGGAAAAATCCCTACCCTTGCCCCAGGTGTGCTTACACCCGAGCAAGACCCAGAGTATCTATGCAGGAGGTGTAAAGCCCTGGTAGGTTGGTGGGTAGCCTGGTCTGTGCACTTAAAGTTGAATTCTGCCATCTTTAGGTGGGCAGAAAGAGTACGCTCTGGGTAGAAAAGGGTACCTACGCCACCAGATGTGGTCACCTCAGGGGCAGACTAGCTGTCCATTGGCTACGAACTCCCACATCCCTAACTCCCTTAAATCTCGAATCTAATCCCGACAACAGAACCTCAGATGTGATCAACTTAGTACACGGAAGGACCAAGAGGAGACCCGTGTTACCGACAACAGGACTTTGCCCAGCAGCTCAAAGCAAAAGAAGGATACTTTTTCCCTGAGGCAACTGACTTGGAACTGACTGAACGGCCCTCATCCTTGGCTAAAACTCAACGATCCGGAAGAGAGGGACCCTTGTGGAAGCTAGAAGCACCCTTAGTCCCCCCTGGACTAGTGTCACTGGTCCCCTGAAAACTGCAGGTAAAAACAATCACCGGATTTAAAGAATTGCTGGCCATCGCACCCTCTGAGGGATCCCCCAAATCCAGGTGGTCCAGTACATTGTGTGAGTTGTAGGCCAATAAGCCCCTGGCAGCTACATTACTCCCCCGGACCCAGTGAAGTTTCTAAAGCTTTTAGTTGTGCTTACCGCTGCCAATGCGTGTTGAACACCAGTCCTGTAACCAACCCCCCCAGAGTTGATCCTGCAACTACAGAGACCATCGTGCAACCATCATCCGATGCCAACTGTTGTGTTTTTGCATTTTGTTTCTTGCAGCACCGTGTAAGTGGGGAAAACGGCACCACCCGTGGCCCCCATTCAGCACCAAGGACAGCCAGAAGAACTCTGCACCGAACTCCACAGGCTAGGTACAATTGATGTGACTGTTGTGGCCCAGTCCTGAGGCCTGCAAGACCTTACCCCTATAAGGGCTCAAAGTACTTGACCTGAAAGTGGTTGATTGTCACTAGTGGATTTTGCCATTGAAAGCAATGTTGTTTTGTCTATGTATTTTACTGCACTGATTTAATACTGCTTCAAAAATCTATAACTCCGGTTACATTAATGAAAGCCTGTTCATTTTGGTGACTAAAATAAGATAAAAATGCACTCTATCTGTATAAATTGGTGTTCTCTTGAGTTGTGTCAATTACTCATCATCCATGTTGGTACTCTGAAATGCTTAACACATGTTCCTCTAGTAAAGCCTGACTGATCTTTGCCACTCTACCAGGACTGGGCTAAGGATTTATTAGTTTGAATCCATGGACCATATTTGAGCTATTGTGATAATATTACAGAGTAAGACCACCCAGCCATATCACAAAATATTTCACTTTCCTACATGTTCGAGTAGCTGGACATTCCCCTGAGTTCCACATGTGTCCTCTTTCTCTGTCCCCCACACCCACTTTTGAATTATCTGCCTTCTTTGTTGAACACAGAATGTTCTTTCTTTTTTACCCCTTGTATAGTCTGTTCTAAATCCTTATTGGAATTTTCTTTAGCTCCATTTTCTTTGTTGATAACCCCAGTGCATGCTATAAAATGTTAGATTTCTTCACTACCACCAAAACCTCATTCAATGTCAGGTCGTATTTCACACAACATTCCTCCCTCCTTTTATTACTCCTGTACTTTAACATTAACTATTCCTTAGGACTTTCCTAAGTAGTTGTTGCAAATGTAGATATAGACATCAACGTTCTAAGAGCAAGGACATACACACCACATTTTCCTCTTCCCTCTGTGCTCTAGCTTTAAATAATGCCTTTCGAATATAGTGCTAACTTTAGGAAGGTAGGTCTCGTCAGTGTTCAGAAGGCAGATCGCATTCATACCATGTGAGCCAGAATTGCTTTTCTTTCACTCAACGCAATGCAGGTACCCTTGCACCATGGTGCAAATGTGCCTGCGTTAACACGCTCCTTGTACCTAGCATTCAAGACAAAACATACTTAAGCTGCATTCCACATTCAATATCCCACCCAACTGTATCTTACAGTTTTGGAAAATCCAAGAAAAAACACAATTTCCTCTGTTGTTCTAGTTCTTTCTCCGTGTGACTTTCTACTGACTAGGCATCATGTGAACCTGCTCCTCCTCCCTGCGCACAGTACTGCTGGGTAAGTTTGTTTTTTATAATTAGAGACACCAGGCTGAGGAACCCTGGGAAACATGCAAAGCATTCTACCAGGGGTGGGTTCAGGTCACCTATATGAGATATACAACTGGAGGTGTTTGAGAGTATGAAAAATAAGCAATATATCCAATGCTCTACTTCCAGAAGACAATCTTGCTCAAGACTAGGGGACTCTGCTCCTGCTCCTTTAGCTTGCAGGTCCTAGCTGTGAGATCAGTGCTCCTCTTGAGTCATTTGTGGAGCCCTTAATGTGCCCTGATAGTGTTTCTGGCTGTTCATATTCATGGCTACAATTACCTGCATCCGCCGTTTTCCCACAAGCCTCCCAATCCCAGGAGAGACCCTGAAAAGATGCAGACTTAGATGAGGAGGAGGCAACAGTGGATAAGGGTGAAAGGGAGGCTAGTGGTAAATCATTATCGAGGCAAAGAATGTAGCCTTGCAGCTAGAGCGGTCGACCTCGGACCCAGGGAACCGGGTTCAAGCCTCTGCAATGACGCTCAACATCCTGTGATTCTGGGCAAATCACTTAATCTCCACTTGCCTAAAAAATTAATGTGTTCATCTGTAACGAAACTGGTGCTCATGTAAAGCCCACTGATACCCGATGTCTCTGGTCTAGTTCGCGCTATATAAAACTCTAAAAACAATTAAAATAAAAAAAAAAAAAAAAGATTGTGAAACTGAGGGTTCAAGGAGGCTCAGTGTTCTTATACAAATAAAACCTGTACCTTCCACCCCTCCATTCACTTTCTTTCCCCAGAGGATTTGCTCTGACACCAAGGGAATTGGAAAGCTGTTTTCTCCGAATGGTGGATGCAAAGGAGGTGCCTGTTACCTGACACAGGCCCAAATTGTACCCCATCCTTAGGTTTGAGATAGTCCCTACATAGGTTGGTCCCTCATGTGAGACCTTCAGCTGTGGCGGCAGGGGGTTGGGTTGTGCATCAGAGGTGGATGCATTCACTGAATCTGAAGTGGAGCACCTGGATACCTAATCAGCTAAAAGAACGGGAGAGCAAAAGGAACTTCAAACGGACCCAACTGATGACATAGACAAACGCCCGGGGGAGGTCCTTGACAAGGATTAACATCCTTTGACTTTATTTTATGGCATGCCAGCACCACTGTATCCACGAGGAGCTTGTAATAGCGGGTTCCTCCGTGGGGAGGTGGTTGAGTGAATCATCTGGACCATCTAGGTTCATCATCCCCAAGTAAGTTTGGTGTTTATGTTGGGAGAGGGTGACAGATGCTTTTCTGGGTGGAAAGTATAGGGTGGGGTGGGTGTGGGATAAATGTTTTGTTTTTCTGTTGAAATTTTAAGGGCTGTTGGTTTTGGTTCATTGCTCACCCCCCTTCAGTACAGAGTTCCCACCTCCATTGCTCAAGACCGTTACCTCCGCAGGACGGCCCATGTGGGCCCTGCTGGGTTTTCTCCACTAGGGGAGAGCAAACACCATGGGGGGAATGTTACATTTCAACCATCACTAGCATCATGGGGCGCATTCTGTCATGACATAGAGCGTTAATGGATTGTTGGATCAGATTAAGATGGGACAATTTTTACAATTTGTACATAGATATAACTCGAATATCCTGATGCTCCAAGAAACCCATATATAGAGACAAACTGTCCGTTCCTGGCCCGCAAGGAATGACAGAGTTTACCATGCACGGTTCTCCTGAAGTTTGCAGGGGTTACCATCCTCTTGGACAAGACCCTGCCCTTGGTAGTAACTAAGATCACGAGGGACACTTACCGCTGGCTACACACCACATTACTGACCCTCTGGGAGTTAATTTGTGCCTACCCCTTGGTGTAAAATTTTAGAGGGGACTTTAATGACATCATGGACATAAACTCACGGAAAGGCCCCTGTGACAGAGGAAAGGTCTGGCAGAATGGGCAGGTGGGCTGGGACTGAGCGACTCTTAGCGCATGTGGAACCCTATGAAACATAAATGCACCCGCACATCACCATTAAACATCTCACATGCTCACCTTGATTATCTGTTTATGCCCGCCCTAGACCTCTTACATACTACAGGATCACATATTTTCTCCCAAGGAATATCAGATCACGCTCCGGTGATATCTCACCTTGGAGCCCCAAAAGTTGAGTATCGTCCGGTGTGACATCTCAGTGCTTGGCTCCTCACTGCAAGGCAGATCACTGAATACCTGCCTGAGGAGCATAAAGCATTCCTTGTTCGAAATAAGGGCACAGTAGAGTCTGCTGTGGCATTATGGGGGGACCCGTAAAGCCACAATGAGGGGCATAACCCCCTCTTATGTCAGGGAGGGTGGGCCATGAAAAAAAACAGACCAATATCCGGGATCTGGAAACCTCCATACTATCCTGGGAATGGGTGGACCCAAGTAAACAATCAGTTCAGATGCAAGGGCAATTAGCTCTTAATAGGATGCCCCTGCATCGGCTGTGCATGGGGGAAGCCTGTAAATGTTGGATGGCCTCCCTTAGGAGGGTTAATGACTGGGGAGACAAATCAAGCAAACTCTTGCATTGGGTAGCCACAAAGATCAGAAGTCAAGGCTGGTATCCAATATATTGAATGTAACTGGTCAGATGGTGGAAGATGCTAAAGGGGTCACGCTGGTCTTTACCAAATATTATGAAACGCTTTACTTGCAGAAGGTACGTCTCAGGTGCAAGTTTGCCACCTCCTTGGTGACAGACTTCCCAATGTCCTGTTTGCCCGCCTTGGGCCACACAAGCACGACTGAAGAAGTGGGGAATGCATTAATGGACCAAAACTCCAGGGAAACACCGGGCCCGGATGGCTACCTAATGGAATACTATCAAAAGCTCAGGCCTTATATCTTATTACCCATTTGGACGTATTTACTGAGGCAAGTACGAGGGGGCACTTCCCCAAGGATGTGGACTTGGAAACTATAGTCATCCTACCCAAATCGGGACGCTCACACGACCGGTGAGCTTTGTATCAGCCTATCTCTCTTATCACTACATAGCTTACACTTGGTTAATCACCTCCTGCAGGTATTTGCCCAATTGGTGCTCCCGAACCACTGGAGGTTATTCCACATCGCAGTACATGCCATTGCATCCAAAGGTTGCACTTAGCACTAAACAGGATTAAGTCTCTGGGGGACTCAGCAGCCATGCTGCTGATACATTTTGAAAAGGCCTTTGATACTTTAAGCTGGTCATTCTTGGGTGAAACCTTTACTAAAATGGAGTTGGTGCCATGATATCAGGCATATGCCAATGTCCTGTACACCGCCACGCAAGCCCAAGTGTGAATCAATGGGGTTATGTCCCATAGGTTTTCTTTCCGGTGGGTCACCAGGCAGGGTTGTCCCCTCTCCCCCCTCTTCTTCGCATTGAATAGTAAACCCAATGCAGGATCTTAAACTGGACCAGACGAAACCGGACCCGTATCGCTATCTCACGCGGGCTCTGCAGGGCGTCGTGCCAATCATCATCCTCCAGGGTGCCAATGTCCCCCTCCTACTTTGCCCACAGTGATACCAGCGGATCGGGCATGTTATTGATCAGTTTGCGATAGATAGTGGCCGTGGGCTTTTCTAGGATAGGGTCCATCAAGAGCCTGTCCTCCAGTGGCGAGTATTCTGGTACCGAAGTCCCCACCGGTATGTGAGAGCGTAATGCATGTGTAATGCGTAAGTAGTGGTAATGTTGTGAGGCATGCATTCGGTACTCCTTCCTCAGATATTCAAAGGACCTAGGGGCCTCCCCCCTCCAAACGTCCCTGAGGTATTCAATACCAATCAATCTCCAGCCCCTAAAGCCAGTGATCTTCCTCACCTCCAGTAACTGATCACCGCACCAAAGCGGGGTCCTGCCGGTTACGGCATTGGCCCAACCCAGAAACCAGTTAACCTCCCTCCAACATTGCAATACTACCACTGTGTGTGAGCGCAAATCCCCGCGAAGTTTCTTTGAGTATAGTGTGACGCACAGGTTTGAGGGTTTGACTGGGACTTGGCGACAAAGACATCATAGCATTGTATGCCATTGATGTGCTCCCATCATTCTGAGACAGGTCATCGGCTGATCCATATTCTAAACACATCCAGGGCAGCATCTGACCTGAAGATGAACTGGGACAAGTCTCTCCTAGTGCCCATATGGGGGGACTGCTGAGAGGAAGCATGGCATCCCAGGATCCCTATACCTCAATTGATATTTCTCTATCTGGGTGAATACATCTCATGGGAACAAGGACTTACCTGGAGTCTTAATCACTGTCCTGTAATGAGGAAGGCACGAGAAGACATGTCTTGATGGGATGAGCTCCCTCTGAACCTTGTGGGTTGAATAGCTCTATTTAAAATGATGGTCTTTCCAAGGCTACTTTAAGTTCTCCAGAACTATCCCCTCCACATGGTTTGATTCTATGGCGTCCATGGTGCGACGGTTCATTTGGGCACACAAACCACTGAAAGTGACCTGTGGTAAGTGTGCCCACTTCGTGTCTGTAAGAGGGCTCACCAAGGCAGATGTCCACCTCTACTACTAGGCAGCCCAATTCCTGGTCATAAATGACTGACTGCACAGGGGATGGGGAGACCCAACCTACCAGGGTGAGTTGTCCTCCCTTGATCTCTATCGGGTGTTGGAGATCCTCAATGGGGCTCCCTTCCTAAAGTCCCTTCCAGAAACGACTCAGGTAGTCTCCCGGGTGTAGAAGACAGCGCTGAGATTCACGGGATGGGACCGCAAACACACCCTTAAAACTCCCCAATGGGAGTGCCGCTGGCTGGCCCAAGTTGCGCCCCAGGGCTTCTAGGGATTGGACAGTATAGGGATATCTCTCTTGGGAGATGTGTATGACTGGGACCAAATTAAATCCTTCCAGAATGTTCGTGCGGAATTCCAGATGCCCAACTCCTAGTTCTTCCGTTAGCTACAGCTCCACCGCAACTTAGTGGAATACAAGGGAGACTTAGATGACGTCCCAGAATATAGTCGACTCTGGTCCATGTGGGCAAAGACGGAATTTTGCAGACTTAGAAGACCCTTGTGTCTTAATCCCCGGACCAGATGAATCCATGGAGGACAAAATGAGAGGGTTGGGTGGGTGCCCTGAATGAGGCTGACTGGCAGGATGCATGTATGGCTTCCCAAGTACTGGTGAATTCAGCAAGGCTCCGACTAGTACAATTTAAGTTTCTTCACCAGGCATACTTAACACCCTTCCATCTCTCGAAGTTGGGTACCCACACCTCCCCAGCATGTGGCTGATGCCATGACCCAAGTGGTGAATTCTTTCATATTGTGTGCTCCACACATATTGGAACACCATCTGCTCCACTTTAGTGAGGGTGGTGGGGTTACATATCAAAGCACATCCTAGAATCACACTGCTGAGTATATTGGGGGATCTGGGGGGATTGGGTACATTGGTGGTGAAAAGGGATATCACCAAGCTATGAAACTCTCCTGTAGCCCCATCTATATTGGCATGGATTGGTGTGCCAAGCTGAAAGAGACTATATTCATGGCCAGGGGATGAGTCAGTCTGGAGGAAATGGTGGTCTTACCATGGTCTAGATGGTTGAGGAGGGCAGAATACAGTGGCTCAAGGTCTCATGCAAGACATGGGGGAGGGCATGAGTTGTACCATGCATACTCAGTTGATTTTAAATGAGCAACTGGTTAAAGGTCATCTAATAATCACATCACCCTTTTTAATTATTTCACCCCCTGCCAAAAGATCATATCTAACTCTTATTAATGTAATCTACTGCACAGAAACAGAACTAAATGTATGGAATGGTTGCCCTAAGAGCACAAGACTAATCCCATCAACCAAGAAAAACCACTGGAAAAACCAATAACTTTGGGTTTCTCAAGCAGCATGCTGTCTGGCATAAAGTCCTTCAATGCCTCATCGTGGGTAGTAATTGATATATAAGGCAATTATGATACAATACAATACAATGATCTACCTTTCCTTTCCCACATGCCTTTCTGCCCCAGGCTGAAGGAGCTGGTCATGCCAGAAGCCTGGGGACTTCAGAAAGTTGGGTACTGGAATTAATCAGCATTTTCCACCATTGAGTTGAACTGAAATTCCCCAGACATAGGGGTCGTTGTCACACAATGACGCATGGCCTCTTCAAAATGAGCAGGAAGTTTTTAATTGCAAAGTTGCACTGTTAAGGTCGGAAGGAAACAATAACAGAAGAGAACCCCAATGATCTTAGTAAAGGTGTATTTTGGGGGGAAATTGTGTACAGTGTTCAGGCTGTTAGATGGCTGTTTCAGAGTGCAGGGTGTATCAGAAAGGGAAGTGGAGTCAGAAGGGAACAGCGCAAAGTACAAACATACAAACAAATACATTATGCCAACCTACATAAACAGAGCAGATCAAATGAGTCGTCAACACTTTTCTGAAGTTAAATTGGTCAAGTTTGAATCACACATGCATTTGGGGTAACCTCCACATATATATTTGTAAGGTGCAAACTACCTTCGGAAAAATGTTTATTTTGGCCAGGGAATGGACAGTAGGTGTTAGGATCAAAACTTTAGACTAGTAGAGTGGTGAGGTACAAAGGTGTATCGCCAAAGAGGACTCTATGAATCAGACAGAGAATCTTAAAGCCATTGCATTATTTTGTCTGAAGCCCAGTACTATGAGCGACATTGACACTATGAAGCCAAGGTGAAGAATGGTGCTGCAAAGTCTAATGGTGAGCACCTGTGTCCTTGTGCCTTTGTCTCCTCGGCCCTCCTCCCTGGCCTGGGATGGTTGCCAAAGCGGACCTCAACTGCACAATATACACAGTAGGGAGCCCTGCTGCTGTGGGACCCTCTCCATTCTCTTCAATAGGATTCCCTAGGTGTGATGCTCTGAATTGATCAGGACGCGATTCGTACGGGCCACGTCAGGTAAGGGCGAGTCGTACGGAAATGCGCACATTCACATACACACCGTACGGCTTGTACACCCTATGATCGTAGGGGTACGGCTCGTACACCCAATGATCGTAGGGGTACGGCTCGTACACCCAATGATCGTAGGGGTACAACTCGTACCCCTACACACCCCAAAAATCATTTGTTTCACACTCTCCCCTGAGGCGGAAAGCCGGGGGCTCCTTGCTTTACTCTTTGGTGTAATTCTACGCGCTACTGAATAATATTAGCGTTTTTAAAACTTTGCATATATTTTAACCAGCCCGATTTTACTAGCACAGCCCTCACCTCGGTGCGAGATCAGCGTCGCCCCGAGGCTGCAGACAGGCTTCACAGGTCTACAGCGCTCGCTCTCACGCGCTGACACATCACCCCACCCACCTCAGCAGACATCTTGAGTGAGGGAAGGGTGGCGGTGCAGTGCTTGAAAACCTCCCGCCCCCTAGATTACTTAAGGGTCGGAGATCACCCCCGCAGGTAAAATCATTTGTTTCACACTCTCCCCTGAGGCGGAAAGCCGGGGGCTCCTTGCTTTACTCTTTGGTGTAATTCTACGCGCTACTGAATAATATTAGCGTTTTTAAAACTTTGCATATATTTTAACCAGCCCGATTTTACTAGCACAGCCCTCACCTCGGTGCGAGATC
The DNA here is from genome assembly GCF_964261635.1 of Lissotriton helveticus. Taxonomy (NCBI): domain Eukaryota; kingdom Metazoa; phylum Chordata; class Amphibia; order Caudata; family Salamandridae; genus Lissotriton; species Lissotriton helveticus. Next base: position 535,455,991 of record NC_136069.1, on the reverse strand, counting down.
AGCGTCGCCCCGAGGCTACAGACAGGCTTCACAGGTCTACAGCGCTCGCTCTCACGCGCTGACACATCACCCCACCCACCTCAGCAGACATCTTGAGTGAGGGAAGGGTGGCGGTGCAGTGCTTGGAAACCTCCCGCCCCCTAGATTACTTAAGGGTCGGAGATCACCCCCGCAGGTAAAATCATTTGTTTCACACTCTCCCCTGAGGCGGAAAGCCGGGGGCTCCTTGCTTTACTCTTTGGTGTAATTCTACGCGCTACTGAATAATATTAGCGTTTTTAAAACTTTGCATATATTTTAACCAGCCCGATTTTACTAGCACAGCCCTCACCTCGGTGCGAGATCAGCGTCGCCCCGAGGCTGCAGACAGGCTTCACAGGTCTACAGCGCTCGCTCTCACGCGCTGACACATCACCCCACCCACCTCAGCAGACATCTTGAGTGAGGGAAGGGTGGCGGTGCAGTGCTTGGAAACCTCCCGCCCCCTAGATTACTTAAGGGTCGGAGATCACCCCCGCAGGTAAAATCATTTGTTTCACACTCTCCCCTGAGGCGGAAAGCCGGGGGCTCCTTGCTTTACTCTTTGGTGTAATTCTACGCGCTACTGAATAATATTAGCGTTTTTAAAACTTTGCATATATTTTAACCAGCCCGATTTTACTAGCACAGCCCTCACCTCGGTGCGAGATCAGCGTCGCCCCGAGGCTGCAGACAGGCTTCACAGGTCTACAGCGCTCGCTCTCACGCGCTGACACATCACCCCACCCACCTCAGCAGACATCTTGAGTGAGGGAAGGGTGGCGGTGCAGTGCTTGGAAACCTCCCGCCCTCCTCTCTCTCCCCATGCATAAAGACATCATACCTTCCCGTCCGCGCAGCGGGCGGGCGCAGCGGGCGCGCCGGCGGCACGCCGGAGGCGCGCCAGAGGCAAGCCCGTCTGCACCCGTCCGCACCGCGACCGGGCCCAGGGCCATAACCCCTGCCCAAAAACTGTCAGGAGCCTATAAAGAGTACTCCAGCCAAAGCCTACTTGCGCTTCGGCCATCTATCATGGCCAATTGCTTAAACATCAAACCCTCAGAGATCCACAAGGATTCCGCCACCTCGTGCCCCCATTGTAATGACACTATTCCACTTATACTCCCTAACATTAGTGGCACTATTACAAAACAGGATGTGGGAGCTGCCATTTCCATAGCCCTTATAAATGCGCGCTCACTTGGTAAGCACAGGCAGGAAATCTTTGATCTTATTACTGATTTTAAATTAGATGTACTGTTTATCACCGAAACTTGGACTGATGATACTTCACAGCCAGACCTAGTCATCGCTGTTCCAGAGGGATTTAAGGCTTATTGTCAGATAGGCCCAAACAAAGAGGAGGCGGGCTGGCCATAATTGCCAGAGACTCGTATCCCGTAAGAACAAACTCTATTCCATCAACTTCCTGTGATGCCATGCAATTTGCCATCAACGTTTCCCCTTTGTTTAATTTCAAGGGAATACTAATATATCGCCCTCCAGGATCTAAGACGGCCTTCTTATCAAGCATTAACACCAGGATGGAATCCGTAGCCACGGAAAGTACCTTTACGGTTCTAGGTGACCTGAACTTTCACATAGATTTAGGTCACCTTACTGACACTGCTGCCCTCATCTCTGATCTAGAAACCCTAGGGCTAAGACAACTCGTTACGTCCTCCACTCATCAAGCAGGCCACATCCTGGACCCCATCTTTTCTAACCTAGAAGGCCTGCAAATTACCAACATTTTGCCTATGCCTTGGACTGACCACTTTGCAATTTTTGCAAATATAGCCATCAATAATCATTGCAGCACCAATCCACGTCCCATGCCCAAACAATCTTTTAAAGACTGGAAAAATATAAATCATGATGATCTGCAACTTATACTGGAACAAACCCGTCCTACGTTCGCCTCAGATCCCAACCTAGCGCTACAGCAATTCTACGACTGGCTGGGCCAGGCTACAAACCAATCTGCCCCTTCCAAGGAACATTCCAGAAATAGATCCAAACCTACTGCCCCCTGGTACAATGACAAACTAAGGGCACAAAAACAGACTAATCGTAGCAAGGAAAGAATTTGGCGAAAAGACTATGACACAGCCAGTAAAGTAGTCTACAAGGAAGCCCTGGCACTTTACAAAGCCATGATAGCGAAAGCAAAAAAAGAATACTATAGTGATCAAATTGAGAAAGCTAAGAACTCGAGCAAACAACTATTTCAAATCACTAAAGCACTATCAGGTCATTCCCCCGACCTCACTCCCCCTCCGTCGCAATTTTTGTGTGATTCTCTCGCCTCCTTTTTTTTCACCAAAGTAGACGATATCTACCAGGCTTTCTCCACCAAATCACCTCTAAATACAATCACATCTACTACCTCTTTTCCAGCCAATATGTTCCTCAGCTTCCAACCGGTCACCCCTGACCAAATAAAAAATATACTATCCACTATTAAATCAGGATCACTTCTGGATCCCTGCCCTCTCTCCGTACTCCGACCAATAATGGATTCTATCCTACCGGCACTCACGCAGGTTTGCAACTCAATTCTCTTGTCAGGCAACTACCCGGATCCCCTCAAAAATACCTTATTAAAACCCTTGTTAAAAAAACCCTCCCTGGATAAAAGTGAGCTAAAAAACTATCGCCCCATCGCTAGCCTCCCCTTCATGGCGAAGGTGACTGAAAAAATCATGAACACCCAGATTTCCGAGTTTATAGAAAAACATCAGCTCCTTGACAACACCCAGTTTGGGTTCAGGAAACACCATGGGACTGAGACAGCCCTGATCAAAGCCGCCGATGATATCAGGGTAATCAGGGACCAGGGTGGCACTGCCATCCTGGTTCTGCTAGATTTATCGGCGGCCTTCGACACGGTCGACCACAACACCTTGGTCGATCGTGTCCAGGGATTTGGCATTTGTCACACTGCCAAAGACTTAATTGCGTCCTTCCTTGCCAAAAGAACGCAGGCTGTCATTCTAGGACCCTTTCAATCGGCCCAACTCTCTGCTCCTTGTGGAGTTCCTCAAGGCTCATCCCTGAGTCCGACACTTTTCAACATTTATGTGTCGGACCTTGTTAAGACCATCAAAGCACATGGGATGAGCCTAACCTCCTACGCCGACGACACCCAACTAGTGTTGGCAATCAAAGGGGATGGAGAGCAAGTAGCCGAAAAATTTAAGAAAGGGCTCCTAGATATAGGAGAATGGATGGCTACCAACTGCCTAAAGCTAAATTCAGAAAAAACCGAGGTACTCATTTTTGGATCACTCCTACCAGCCTGGCCAACTAGTTGGTGGCCAGAGACCTTCAATACCCCGCCCACTCCCACCACGAAGGTTAGGAACCTCGGAGTCACCTTCGACGATGGTCTAATCTTCATGGACCACGCCAATAAAACAGTGTCTACGGCACACCTGAAATTAAAAATGATCAGGAAAATTCGTCCTTTTCTTCCTGACTCTGCCATCAAGACACTTGTCACTGCCCTTGTCCTTTCATCTTTGGACTATTGCAACGGGCTATTCCTTAATGCTCAAACTAGAGTAATTACAAAACTCCAATCGGTACAAAACGCGGCGGCTCGTCTGCTCTCCGGCAAGACAAAGTTTGAATCCAACTCCAAAAATATAAAGGATTTTCATTGGCTCACTGTACAAAAAAGAATTCACTTCAAATCCCTCTGCATTGTGTTCAAAGCAGTTAACAATCAAGGACCACATTTCCTAAAACATCAACTACATCACTACAAACCCACCAGAGCTTTACGATCAGCCACTCTCAATCAACTGGTCGTCCCCCGCACCAAAACAGTCACCTGGGGTGACCGACGCTTTCTGGTGGCGGCCCCCAGACTCTGGAACACCCTGCCTCTTAACATCAGACAAAGTGCCACGCTCCTCCAGTTCCGTAAACTCCTGAAAACTTGGCTGTTCACTCAATAATCATTTCTTCCTTACAGTCCGTTTTAACTAACTGGTTCCTAACCTCACATTTTGTACTTAAATAAATGGTTTATCAGCGCCAAGACGCCCACGGGTAAATGCAGCGCTCTATAAATATTAAAAATAAATAAATAAATGATTGTAGGGGTACGGCTTGTACACCTACGATCATGGGGTATACGAGCCGTACCCCATGATTGTAGGTGTACGAGCCGTACCCCTACGATCATGGGGTGTACGAGTCGTACCCCTACGATCATGGGGGTACGCACCGTACCCGGGGGGGCGTTCCGTACCTGTTTCGGGGTGAATTCTGCTTCTACGGAAGTTTTCAGCTCCCGTAGAAAAAGGGTCGTACGGAGCGTACCCAACACGAATCGTACTTGCCGGGTCGGAAAAAGCAGGCGCGAACCGTACTGACGTCGCGAACATGCGGGTTCCGAGGGCGAATCATACGGGGATACGATTCATACGGTCTCTGTACGATTCGTACGGAGTACGGCTCCTGGTACGAATCGTACTACGTCGTACGTACGGGACGTTTACAAGTATGATTCGTATGGGGAAAAAACGCTCCGTACGACGATTCGGAGCGCTTTTTACCGGATCGGAATCGACCCCTCTATTTTGATTGCAAGCAAGACCTAAACTTACCCAAATGATTCCTCGTGACTTTGAATTTAAACTTGAAGAGCACAAGCGGTCTGAACATTCATACAATCCAATTTCTAGCTGGGAAAGCATTTTCAAAGTAAAGCTGTACAATTCTTTATTAAGGCTTTTCTCTTGTGCAATTTCTTCCCACATTTCTTTCATCTCTATTTTTTCTTATTTTGTTATGTACGATGTAACATAACATGCAACAGCAATTGAGTTATCTGCAACATACTGAATGTCCATGTTCGCATTCCATATTTTTTAAATGACTGGATTGTAATCATTGGTATACTTTGACACTTCTGTTCTTTTTAAGTTGTGGGTATTCTTTGGAGATTTTTGAGCTATTGTGTGCCTTACATAAGAAAAAAAAGAATTTACTCTTCCTTTACAAATGACTGGACACGAAAATCCAAACCGACATCTGGTGTAAAATGTTCCTTTAGACTTGTATTTTCTTCTGCAATACTTCCAACAACAATGACTTTGGAACGTAAAACTTGCTATCTCAAGCTTCTATCTCCTTCTTCTCCTGGTATCTCACATGTCACATACTATTCGATGAAAGACAATACTGTTTCATCAGAATAATTTCCAAATTTAGGTTCATCCTTGATCCATAGTAGCATATGTATATGAGGTGCACCTCTTGCTTGATACTCATTTCTGCAAAAGAAATCGGTAACCTCTCCAAGAAGTGGATTCTTTTTATTGCAGATAAAATACATCATAGCTTGAAACCTATGATTAAAATATCTGCACACATTTACAGGATCCAATGAACACAGTTCACTACAAGTCTTTATTTCAACATTTTTTATATTGGAATTTGCTTCTCTTAGAAACTCAAGCAAATCTTCCCATGCATACTCTGCACAGCTAAGTGTGACAAACCATGTTGGTGTACCTACGTTCCGTAATATACACTTGAGTTCTTCATGACGACAATACCAATACTCATTTGTTCCACGTTGACATACCATCAAATTGATTAAGTGTCCTTCTAAATTTTCATCTGTTTCTTGAACTTTCTCCACAAATGTCTTTGCAGCAAGAACTTATTGATGAACTTTAGTTTTAAGTTCACTGCATAAGACAGAGAAGACAGGTCACTTTCAAACAAAAGGTAAAATATGTATGAAATGCACTGTTGCAATCTAGGATCTTCAGAATATAATCTGAAATTTCAAGTGGTCAAATAGAGAAAGTGGACAAGTCAAGGACTAAAGATATTTATGAAAATTACACAATGTGTCCTTTGCATTCAAAATAAGTAATAGGAAGGAGCATTGAGTTATTTGAAATGAAAAAACCACAGGGAACTCCAATGAGTGTATGGGAGAAAAGCTTGGAAGGTCATTGTTTTCCACAGCTGTTACCTACAGGAGAAGGTGGACGGTATGATGATTAACCTGTACGGATTGCATCTTCAGAATATAGGACAACAAGACTCATCTTCTAAACTTATTACCTGTTCATCCACATTTACAGTTTTGTAATAAATATTGTTCTCTATAAGATATAAGGTAGCCTTTTCAGCTTTATTAACATCCACAAATTCTTGCCATATTTTCCGACTTTTTGTTACTACACCATTTACTTGAATGACGACTGCCTCATTTTCCTCTTTCTCTCCAGCAATAGTTGAAATATTTTTCTTAAAATCCAAAGGTAAGTACACCACTCTTCCTTTCAGACGTCTTTGCAAGTCTGTTGGTGGCAGTTTACCTGTTTTAGGCTCCATCCGAATTATAGTTTGAAAAGAATGAACAGATTGAATTAGAACAGACTCATATGTATTCAATTCTGCCAGTTCGTCTGGAATAGCTACTAATTCTAAGTTATTATGTACTGCTCTAGCAGGCATTTTGTTCTCATCTAATTTGTTGTAACAATATTTACATATACGATGATCTCTACCTAACTCAAATTGACCTTTCTCCAACAAGAAAATTGTACATTCTACCCACTTACCATTGTTCTACTTTTCACTTTTTAAATACAAATCAACATTCCTACTTTGACTTTTATAATGAGTATGTCCACAACAAACACAAACATAGTTTCAGAGCACACTACATTAAACTTTCCAATTTCTTCTTCAAACTGATCAGTGCTAATCACTTTCTCATCTCCTCCAACATCTGTAATTGTCAAGCTTTCACTTTCTATGAACTGCTCCTCTGAACCAAAATATCGCATTTCAATATCATCACACTTTTTTCGAGCAACTAATAAATTACCATATAAAAGACTTGTACTCAGTTCACTTAAACATAATGCAGGATTTTTTACATAGTATAGTTTCCTCACAAACTTCAGCATTTCTGAATGGTGTACTGCTAACATCCTCAACTGATGAAAAACACTTTTACAAACTTTTCTTGAAAGACAAGACAGAGAATGCCCATACTTGTCAGTTATATTTTCTTACATTACATGGATCTAGTCCTTGTAACAACGTAACCTTCTTTTTAATACTTTCTATTCAAAATCAGAATCACTATACTTTCAATATGCTGCTTCTCTTTGAATTGAAACACTTCCCTTTTAAATTTGCAGCATGTTTTCATAAAATTCTGAATCACTCTAGATCGAAAAAGTCTCTGACGAATTTCATGAAATTGCTTTTGTCTCCGAGTAACAGATACTATTTCTTTATCATGTTTCCTTTTCCTGGTATTTGAAATTGAACTCTGCTTCACCTTACATGAAAAATTCTTCTTTTTGCTTTGTGTGATTTTTTTTCATTAAATGTTCGAATATTTTTTTCGCAAACTATCTTGTACTTTTAGTAGAACAAACTATTTCTGTACTACTCGCATTTTTTTCTAATTGAAGATTTTGCCTTTAGCTGAAATAAATACTTTTCTTCTCTTTTCTTTGTTTTCACTTCTTTTTGGCATTTCCAAATTTTAATCCAAACAAAATTATTTTCGGAAAAACAAAAAGTAGATTCAATTATTTTTCACATTTGTTCACTATGTTAAAATAATAACATACAGTTACAAAACTTCCACTAACGACTTCCAGACCCAGTGCTGCAATGTGATGGAGCATGAAAGAGGAGCACTAGGATAACAAGTAGAGCCTTAGAACAAGCAGCAAGTATTTATTTAATTATTTACATGCACCTTTACAATTTATATGTAACTGCACTACCTCATACTTTTCACCTCTCCACCGCACCCCACCACCCCACAGCACTCTCTCTGCAACCCACCGCGGACAACTTTATAGATAGTATTTTTTAAAATTTTAATCTATGTACTTAGGACAATATTATCAACCAAACAGCACACACAAAAAATACCATTATTAGCCTACAATTTCATCTACAACTTCGCAAACATAACACTGCACCCCGATCTTTAAGTGGGGGGGGGGGTTCTGTGGCGGTCTGAGCACCAGCACTTTATTTTTGGGGGCCTCGAAACGGGTCTTAATGGGGCTCTATTTTTGGGCCTCGCAAACCTCATTGTTTTTTTTTTCTGTATTGCACTGCAGTGAGACTGTGAGAGCATGCACATTGCTCACTACTTAGCAGTGCAGACATCATGCCAGGTTACTCGCATTATAGAAGAAGGGAAATCCTTTAAAAGGAGACATTTTCTCTCAGGATTTCCCTTCTCTTTTTGCAACGCAGGAGCAGCATCATTGTGGGGTTATTAGCAGACAGACCACCAGGCGCGCAACGACCATTGCCCCGGACTCTCTCAGACAGCTTCCCGGGCGCACACACAGAGCCGCACCCGAGTACTTCAAAGGTCTTCAAAAGATCATTTTTTTGTAAATAAGACTCTGTTCTTTTTCACCCCTTTTTACAGCCCCTACATCCCCACTCTGCCTATCACTGAAAGAATTAGGCTCCCCCGAAATTTCACTCTGGTTGCGCCTCTGGAAATGACCACAACCAGGAAACTCCAGCACGACCCTGCTCTGACCTTACACACTGTCTTGTTTTAGTGCTACTAAAACACGTGCTTTGCCTGGCTCACTTAGTTCTCACACCCCCTCTTTAATATGAACTTAAAAGCTTTCCAGTTACTTTTATATTCCTATACTGTGCTTCAGATGGAAATATAGAACTGCAGGTTCTCACCACCCCAAATTAGCTCTCTAGTATACTTTCTCAATTGTATGAAGTACAGGTATTCAGTATCTGTCAGCCACGGGCACTTTAAAACAGTGTACCTGGGGGGCGTGGCCAAGACGGTGATGGTGTGAGACGTGCTGCAAAGTCCCTCCGGCGCCGACATCAGCTTCGCATTGTTATAGCCCCTGGAGCAGTGAGCTATCGGCGCCCTTCCTGCCCGCTGTGAGTCCCGAAGCAGAGGGGCACGGTCCGGTGGCGGAGTTTTGACTCCCGGAAGCACTGTGGCGGTGATGTCTTGCCACGTACACTGCGGCGTGGTGAGGCCTTGAGATCCCCGGCCTCGAGTGAGAGGAGTGACCGGGAATCAAGCGCTGCGGCACGGAGAGCGGGCACCGGCGGGGGCCGTGTGCTGAGGTGGCCCCGGATCGGCCGGCACTGTGATCATCTTCTCCCGGCGGCTGCCGCAGAGTGCTCCCGGGCGCGTGGGACGCTGCCAGACGGCCGCATCAGAGCCCGGCAGGAGGGAACCGGTAGCGGCGGCCTACTGGGGAAGACCGGAGCCGCTGCCGTGCTGCCCCTCCCCCCTCCTCGGTCAGTGGACTGATTTAGCAGCCGGAGCTGCCTTGCTGCGGTGGGCCCCCAAAGCTTCGGTGACCTACTGGGGACACCTGGAGGTGCTGCCGCGCCGCCCTTCCCCCTTCGGTCAGTGGGCCACACTGCTGCGGTGGGCCGCCGTTGGAGTGCCCTGGCCTGTGGTGGTCCCGAATACCTGAGGGCCACTGCGGGTCTGCGGTGACCTCCCCAGCACCGAGGATATTCCCTGGGGGCCTGTGCCTCGGGGTTACCCTGCCTGTTGGGGTGCCCGGACTGGCGCAGTTCTGAGGAGCAAGGGCCGAAGAAGAATCGCCGGCGGCTGCTGGATCGTGGGCCCCGGTTGCGGGTGACTGTAGAAGGAAGTGGGCGCGGATCCCTGGAACGTCTGGTTGGCAGGGGAGCTCCCATCGGGTGGTCGCATCCTGGGTGGCCACTCCCCGAATTCTCCCGCAGAGCGGTGATTGGGCCGGTTCCAAAATAGAGGCCTGGCAGCACGTGCGGTGCGGTGGACTTGCACAGGCGCCCGAGTGGTGTGAGTGGTGGCGGGCGGGCCATTTTCCTACGTGGGAGCGCGATACCTACCGGAGGACTGCTGAGCGCTTACGTCTTGCACCTGGGCCAGGTACTGAATGGTGACGGTGAGAGGTTTGGTCCCTGAGCGCGTCGGTGGGTGTGAACGGTGGTCCTTCGCCCCGGTTCCTGTGCCTAGGCCTGTGTGTTGACCCGAGCGGCGGGACCTGGTCGCGCCAGTGGAGACAGGTCCGGAGAGATCGCTGCTGTGGCCGCAGGAAGATCGCTCCCTGGGCTGGGACTGGTGGCCTATGCTTCCGACGGGGCTTGGAGTGTCATCCAGAAGATACCCGGGTGGCAACTACTGCCGCTACCCGGCTGGCCACTTGGAACGGTCTGAGCTGCACTAGTACCGGCCCTATACTCGCTGCAGAGGCGGCGGAACCTACGAGACGGACTGTGGCGAACCACTCCGGCGCTCCGGGGCCATCTCTCACGCGCTGTCGGGAGGAGGGACGACCAGCAGCGACGCAATGTCCACCACACAGCGTAAAGGGAAGCCCGGTAAGGATGCCCCTCCGAAGGGGACCCAGCAGGCGGCGTCCCCTGGGCCCAGCGTATCACCTAAACCAAAGGACGATGAGGCGCCCGCAACTAAGGCCTTTATGCTGGAACTTTTCACTTCCATTAAGGAGGACATCTCTGAACTCCGCTCTCAGCTGGCTTCGGACCTCCGCGAGGTGAGGAGGGATGTGGATGGCATCGGAGAGCGGGTAGCTACTCTGGACGATAACGATTTGAGTGTGGCGAACGATGTGCACCAACTGCAGCAAGATGTGATCCGGCTCATGGAACAGAACCTGGACCTCCAGGCACATGCGGAGGATTTGGAGAATCGCTCCCGCCAGAACAACATCCGCATCCGAGCAGTGCCCTGGGACGGGGAAGCTGGTGATCTGCGGGGATATGTAGAAGCGCTCTTCTTGCAGATCCTGGATGATGAGGACATAAGCGAGATCAGGATGGACAGGGTGCACAGGGTCGGACTGCCTAGACGCGGAGGGGCCCCTCCCCCCGATATTTTGGTCTGCGTCCACGACTTCCAACTGAAGGAGCGCATTCTTCGAAAGGCCCGGGAGACCCCATCTTGGCAGTTCCGAGACCACCGCCCCCAGTTATTCCAGGACTTGGCGGCATCGACACTCCAGAAGAGACGTGAGTTTCGCCCTGTGACCACCTTTTTGCGAGAACAAAATGTATCCTACTCCTGGGGCCACCCCTTTCGCCTCATTTTCAGGTGGCAGAATAGATTGGTACAGGTCCGATCTCTTCAGGCAGCAAGGGACATCCTGGGCCTTGATGACGCAGCCCCCTCCCCGGGCGGCGGGAGCTCCCCATCGAGGCGGAGACGGCGGTCACCGTCCTGGCAGAGAGTGGGTCGGAAGACGGATCTGAGGAGGCCTGATCGTACGACCAGCCTACAGGAGAGGGGGGCAGCGGTTGCCTCTGTGGCCTCGGTGACCGTGGCGCCGTCGCAAGATAGCTCCGGGGCTGCCTGAGCCCTGGGAAGACGTTTGATTGGCGCCGGAGGGACACATACTTTCAGGTACCGTGGGTAATTTTGTACTTTTGGGAAGACACCCCGGTCCGGAACCTTGGGGGCATACCCTGTGGTGCCCCGTCCCTCACCCCCTGGGGGAATCTACAGACGTCCACGCATTGGGAATGTCAAGGACACTGTTTTTTCTTGTTTTCCTTTCTCTTCTTGCTGCTTCCTATGGTTCTGCTGGTTTGGTGGCGGAACTCACAGTTTTGGGGGGGGAATCTAAGGGCTTCGTTGTGGGTAGTGGGAGGGGGGTGCGGGGGGGGTAGTGGTAGTGACAGGGTTGTTTGGCTTGCTGCAACTCTTGACTTCCGGAATGTAAGTGGAATGTCTTCGGAAAGTATACGTTTGGCCCCTGGGGCTCTAGGGGTTTCCTCTTTGACTGTGTGTTTTTGGGGTGGCTATGGGGGGGACCCCTGATGCACCGGAGAACGGGGAGGAGGGATGGAGTTTGGGGCTGCTTGGAGGGGAGATCCTGGTGCGCTGGGTGGGTTCGGGGAGGTGGGCTGGACTGTGTCCTCCTGCCCTTGGGCCTTTGTGAATGTCCTTCTTGTAGTACAGCAGCTCTGGTCGCCCAGTGGTGGTTGTGGGTGGGAGGGGCGGTGTGGTGTGGAAGTAGCGGGGGTGGGGTCACTACCTAGTAATGCCTCTTAGTATTGGAACGTGGAATGTGAAAGGCCTGAATTCCCCGCAAAAACATCAGAAGGTCTGGAAATATGTGAATGATCACCAGCTCGATGTCGTGGGCCTCCAGGAGACCCACTTGGTGCGCAAGGATGAGCTCCGCCTCCGGCACAGACATTTCCCCCTCATTTATAGATCATCTGCTTCCACGAAACACAGGGGGGTGGCTCTTCTCTTTCGTGCGACCCTTCATTTTCAGCCTGTGGGTGTGCGCAGCGATAAGGAGGGCTGCTGGCTGATGGTCAAAGGTCTGGTGCATGGTAGACTATGCACCTTTGTGGTGGTGTATGCCCCCAATGCGGGACAGAATAGCTTTCTTCAGGACCTGCTGCTGAAGGTGGAAGACTTTGTTGAGGGACAACTGTTTTTGTTGGGGGACTTTAACTTAGTGTGGAATAGAGAGATGGATAGCTCTCGTACTCAGAGGGCTGATGCTGGCTTGTTCTCTGCGGAACACAGCGGCTTCTTGGTGAGTTGGACTTAGTAGATGGATGGCGTTCCCTGCACCCCCTGTCCCGGGACTACACCTTTTTTTCCCATGTCCACCACTCTTATTCTCGCCTAGACCACATTTTCCTGAGTCAAGCCCTCAGAGGAGATGTCCGCGACTCTAGTATATTCCCGCTGTCTGTTTCTGATCATAGCCTACTCGTGCTCGGGCTGCACTGGTCACCGAAAGGTGACGGACAACGCAAGTGGTACTTCCCAGCCGCGCTAGTCAGGGATGACACCTCGTGTAAGGAGTTACGGAAGGCCATACGGGAATTTTTTACTCTCAACCCTGTGTCCGACACATCGATATCCACCACCTGGGACGCCTTTAAGGCGTCAGTGAGGGGCACTTCCTTGGCTCTCAATGCTTACCTCAACAAAATGCGGCGAAAGGAACGAGAGGAGCTTGAAATAGAGCTTGCTGCTCTTGAACAAGCGCAAAAACTGAACCCTTCCAGATTGACCCTTTGCCCTTTGACGGCGGTTAGGGGGAAACTGAGGGCCGATTACAACAATAGAGCAGAGTTCACCTTGTTGAGGCTACGGCACCTCTCTTACTCCCAGGGGAAGAAGGTGGGGAGACACCTGGCTGGTCAGCTTCAGGACAAGAGGTAAAGGGATTACATAGGAGGTATCCAGGACTCGATGGGGGCTCTGCAGCACCGGGATGAGGTTAAGGCCGATCTCTTTGGACGCTTTTATGCTGCGCTCTATACAGGGGATACCTTCAATCCTGAGGACCAGCGGGGTTATCTACGGGGCCTACCCATACCACAGGTCTCTAAGGAATGGAATGAGCTACTCGCTGCCCCATTCACTAGTGTTGAAGTGCTTGATGCCATTAAAAACCTGAAGCTTCATAAAGCTCCGGGGCCAGACGGCTATACCGCCCTTTTTTACCAGACGTACGCGACCGAAGTGTGCGACTTTCTGGTCTCCCTTTTTAATGACATGGCTGAGTCCAGGGTACCGTCGGAATCAATGGCTGAGGCCGTAATTTCAATTATACCTAAATCAGGGAAGGACCCCACTCAATGCTCTTCGTATCGCCCGATGGCCCTCCTCAACATCGACGCCAAGCTGTACTCCTCAATCATTGCAAGTAGGCTCCAAGATCTGATGCCGGCGCTCATACATCCGGACCAATCTGGATTCATTAAGGGCCCTCAGACCCATGATAATACGAGACGGGTTGTCCATTTGATAGAGAAGGCTAACAGATTCCGGATACCGGTGGTGCTAGTAGGCCTTGATGTGGAAAAGGCTTTCGACCGCGTGAACTGGGGCTTCCTGTTCCATACTTTAGCTGCCTTCGGCTTCTCGGCTAAGTTCCTCTCGATGGTGAAAGCAAACTACAGCAACCCCCGCTCTAGAGTAGCGGTAAATGGCCACCTGTCAGCATTTTTCTTGCATTCCCGCGGCACCAGACAGGGCTATCCCCTTTCCCCCCTGCTCTTCGCCCTGAGCATTGAACCATTGGCGTTAGCAGTGCGGGAACACGAGGAAATACGGGGTCTTCCCTTTACCGGGGAGCAGCACAAAATTTCCCTATTTGATGATGATGTTCTCTTTCTATTATGGACCCGGCTCACTCTCTACCACACGTCCAAAGGGTGTTATTGCGCTTCAAGGAGGTGGCCGGCTTCAAGGTCAATTACGACAACTCTTATGTTCTAAATCTTACGCTTTCACCAGCGGAGGTGGATCGAGTGCGGCCTCTCACTCCGTTACCCTGGGCCCCCAACTCCATCTTATACCTGGGAGTCCGATTGACACCCTCGGTGGGGAAGCTGTATTCCGCGAACTTCCCACCGTTGCTGGGAAAGACCCGGGCGGACTTGGACCGCTGGAAGCCAAAATATATATCGTGGCTGGGTAGAATTCACGCAATTAAAATGGTACTCCTCCCCAAATTCCTGTACCTCTTTCAGGCGCTCCCTATCCCTCTGGATGTAGATTTCTTCCGACGCCTTAAAACCCAGATGCTCCGTTTCGTCTGGCAGGGGGGACGAGCGCGGTTCTCCTTTGCTACTTTGCGACGGCCGCGGGGGGAGGGAGGTGTGGGTCTTCCCGATATGCAATTGTATTACAAAGCCGCACAATTACGGGTTTTGGTGGAATGGTCCCAACAATACTCGGAAAAACACTGGCTACATATGGACAGAAGTGTCGCGGGGAGATCAATCTGGGACCTGGCTTGGAAACCCAAGAAAGATAGACCCAAGAACGCCTACATTAGTACCCCCACCGGCACCACCCTGAATGTCTGGGACACGTTGGCTACGGATGACCGTTGGACTACGTTCCCTTCCCCGTTCACACCTATACACTTTAACCCGGCCTTTCCGCCGGCGCTGCAGGAGGGCCCTTTCAGGGTATGGAGGGAGGGGGGCTGTAGGGCATTAACCCACCTATTTCACGGCTATACTCCGCTTACCTTTGATAACTGTACGAAGGACTATGGAGTCCCACCGTCGGAGCGATTCCATCACGTCCAGATGCTCCATTGGGCTATGTCGCCTGGGGTCCCCGACGCGGCTACGAGACCTCCCTCGCCCTTTGAGGCCTTCATCCTTCGGACTACTACCATGAAGGGTGTTATTTCCTTTCTTTACAACCTACTGCTTACCTCGGCAGTGTTGCCTCGTCGCCGCTATATGGGACAATGGGAGGAACTCCTGGGGCGGGACATTTCAGACGGGGAATGGTCGGCCCTGTGGCGGGACATTGCTACGCACAATCACTCGCTGGACTTAAGGGAGGCCCACCTTAAGATGCTCATGGATTGGTACTTGTACCCGGCCAAGCTCCATCGCATTTTCCCGGCCTCTTCTGATAGATGCTGGAGGTGCTGTGGTCTGCTTGGGGATTTCCGCCACATTTGGTGGGACTGCCCGATCATCTGCCCATACTGGGAAGAGATTCTTTCCCATATCAAAGACATCCTCGGATACCCGGTAGCGGACTCAATGGCCCAAGTACTTCTGGGTCTTAGAGATCCCATTCTCGAACATCAGACGCGTGCGGACAAACAAATCCTGTGGCTATGTCTCGGGGCTGCCAAACTTACTCTAGCAGTGGCCTGGAAAAAAACAGAGGCCCCGGCGATCTCCCTGTGGCACGCAAGGTTATGGAAATTGCTGAGCGTGGAACGAGTAGCGGACATCTTCCTGGGCAACGTCAAAAACTTTCAGTTTCGCTGGGGTCCCCTGGTCCGTTTTCTTTCGAAAGGTTTGCCATCTGCAGTTTGCCCATCCTCAGTACGAGCGCTCCACCTATTTCAGGTCTAACAGAGGAGCTAAAATGAATGACTGATGCGTGTTGTTGTCACCACCACTAAGGGGGGATGGGAGGGGTGGGGGGGGGGGGTAATGTACTTTGTTAGTTAACCTTTTGAGGCACCCTCACAGATGCATGAGGCTTTTCAGAACCCGATACGATAAACTGTGTGTTTGAATACTACTACTCCACCCTTGCAGAGCTTTCCACCCTGGTGGGTTTTGGAACTGTGCCAACACCTGAACTGCTCGATTGCCCTATGGCACTGCCCCTCTGCGCTGTTCGGTGGTAGCTTGCTAGTACTCGATACCCTTGCTATTTGCCTCCACTTATGCCCCCTGCGTGGGAAGATGTGCGGGATTGTCGCTGTTTTCTTCTTCTGTTCTCTCTAATAAAACTAAAAATTTAAATCAAAAAAATAAAAAACAGTGCACCTATATACAACGCGACAAAACGTTATGTTTCTGAATTAACTTCTTACACCGAAGGAGGGCGCTAGAGGGCGCACTGCGGAATGGCTGGTTCCTGAGGCAGCTCCGCCGGACGGGAGACTGTTGCAGTAAATACCGCTGTGCTGCTGGAAGTACAATGCGCTAATTTTGTGGATTGCAGCATCGGAACCCATGGACTAGGGCTGGCGGGTACTCATGATGACGAAAAACGCCTAAAACAACATTTGTGAGGCAAAAGAGTGAGCGCTGCGACCGGAGATCCAAAATGGCGGTGCCCGAGAAGTAAAGCCGGGGGAGTGAAGAGCCTCCAAGGACTTCGAGAAATGCCCTAACGTGCCCCCTGCGGACTGTCTGGGAGTCAGAGAAGCTGCGGGAGTGAGCGACTGACACCGCACTGTGGAAGGTGGTGACAGTGAGTACTTTCTGAGGTGCGTTCCACGGGGCTCCGAAAATAGGCAACATGGCGGCTCCGGTGAAACTCAAAGGGAATAAGCGCGCAATGAGGCTGTAACGGACACGAAGCCGCTATTTTATATCCTCTGTTCAATGTGCACAATACCCGCACGCTACATAAAGCCCCACACCTGCAGCTAGCCTATCGTTTTGCCGACTGCGGCTCATAGAGACACTCTGCACGAAATGATGTGATCTGATGGCCATCGTCTAACATGCAAGATCGGCGGTAGCGTGAAACTCTCAGGGCATGGGTCTTCAAAATGCTCCGGGTTCCTACTGGATCGCCGATTTTGAAAATTGCAGTCAAAACACATATGCGCAACGGTTGAACTACACTGTAATGTGCATATTAAACATTTGCTAAAGGCGAGAGGGCGATCCGAGGGCATAATGGCACAGGACCTGACCAGCACGAATCATAAGCCATCCTTGCATATATACAGCAAGATGGGTCGTTCGACACATCACACTGCTACGCAGTTGGTGGATCTAATGTCCTTAAGAAGAGATATATGGGAGCCCATTACCTGCAGCAGGCTAAATGGAGGAGCTACCTGCAGTCGCCGACACTACTGCTGCTAAAGCTGCATGCACATGAATGTCTAGTTGTCTAGAGCGTCTCCGAAGGACATACTGCTGAGGAGAGCGGTCTGAAAACCTGTTGACTCTGACATTCGGACCATCGTAAGCGCATTGAGATTCAGGACTTCTTTTTGATACCTAGGACCCCGGAGGCTGGAGGGGTGTCCGCAGTTAACGTTGTCCCGAGCGGCAGCCGAGGCCTGCGGAGTACAGCAGACGCGATGTGTAAGCCGGAGAAACAACAGACGAAGCTACAATTTGAAGCAAAAAAACAAGCCAAAGGAGCTACTGGTGAATCAGAGGTAGAGGGGGACAATGACACAGAGGAGGGCAACGGTATGGAGGACATCCTGCTTGCCATACAATGTAGCCTGCAAGAAATGAATGGGAAATTTGATACTCTAACGCAAAGAGTGGACAACATGGCTGCCAAACTGGACAAACACGGAGAAGGATGGTAGAGGCAGAAACGAGGCTATCGGCGGTGGAGGACGAATCTAGTAACACCACTAAGAACTGTGCCACCATGGAGAAAACGCTGGAAGCACTACGTAACAAGACGGAGGATTTGGAAGCGAGGTCCCGCCGCAACAATGTTCATATAGCAGGTCTTCCGGAATCAACGAACACCGGGAAAATGGAAACGTATGTGGAAGATCTCCTTAAAGAACTTTTCGGGGAAGAGGAGTTCTCGCCGGTGTTCTTGGTAGAGCGGGCCCATCGTTCCCTTGCACCACGTCCAAAACCGGGGGCTCCCCCACGCATCATCATAGCTCGTTTGCTGAATTACAGGGAAAGAGATACGATTCTCAGACGAGCACGAAAAAAAGGCAACATCACTCGTCAGGGAAACAAACTCGAATTCTACCCGGATCACACCATGGCGGTCCAAATGGCCCGCAAAGAATACCAGTCAGCAAAGAAAAAGTTGCGGGATTTGGGAGTTAAATACTCCATGCTCTACCCAGCAAAACTCAAAGTCACTCATGAGGGACGCTCCACGGTTCTACCCACACCGCAAGCAGCTCATGAATATATCAAAAAACTAGGCCGGCGACGAAGAGCGTCGGGAAGAGAGGGACAACAAGACAAGTAGGACTGAGCGACTCTGGTCAGGTAATAATGTTTCATCGCTGAGTGAGCAGGGCCATGGACCCGGGCAGTTTATCTCGTACGGAACCCTAATGCAGGACAAAAACTACCTTGATTAAACTCTGTTGCTAGCGCACAGGCGATTGGGGTTATTGCATCTCGAGGTGTTAATTGCTCTGGCTACCGACTAGTTTCTTACTTGGAAAGATGATAATGGCTGGACACATTACACTACTGACATTTATTGTGGTGGTTCCACATCGGCATGTTGCTGGGGTCAGTCCCTTTGTGCTGCCTACTGGTAAGATGCTCCGCAAACTGGGCAGGACAAGACACCCTATCTCACGATCACTTACCTATAGACATATGCAGGTAAGAGATCTTATCACTAAATACACTGTCTATGTTTCCATAGCGGATAAGTTGCGACTCCATAATGGAACTGCTTTACCATAGACTGAGGAGGTCAGTTGCCATCCAGGCGCTACTGCCGGTTTAGCTTCAATGTTGACAGGTTGTGCGGTCACACGAACCGTTGCACACTTACAAAGGTGTAAAATGTACACAGATTTGCAGCACTATGTACACGTTTGATGATTGTGACAGAACTTCCGTCCACATCCACAATGTGGGTGGAGATGTGCGCACCTTGTGGACCCCCTAGGCGGGTGTTCCCCAATACCAGTTTGTTCTACAGGTTACTTAGTTCAGGGATATGGCTTTGGCAGGGTTGGGTTGCTGAAGTGGGAGGGGGGTGGGAAGGGACATTTGGGGCTGTTTGTTACAAATCACTGTACCTGAGATGTATTGCAAACTCCGGATCACATAGAATGTACGACATTGTTGATTTCCTTGTTTATGATATCATGCTAACTCACAAGATGGCTAAGATGTGGGGCGCTCAGTTGATGTGGTACACCTATGATACTTACTGATGGGGTAAAATCGGCGCAGCTGAATCTAATCACCTGGAACGTGAGGGGATTAAATAACCCCAAAAAAATTCGCCAAATATTTGCATATTTCAATAGGCTCCAGGTGGATGTTGCATTTCTTCAAGAAACCCACATTGCAACAAATGCGCCAGAAACTCTAGGACATAGGTGGGCAGAAGCGGTATACAGCTCGAATTATTCCTCATATGCACGAGGTGTGAGCATTCTCATACGCAAGGGGGTTAACTTTAAGGTCTCAAAGGCACTGAAAGACACGGAAGGCAGATATGTCATAGTGATGGGTCTTAATCGCAATCAAAATATAGCACTCATAAACACGTATGGTCCGAACACAGACGACCCTTGTTTCTACACTAAAATATGGCACACCGTCTCTGAATTACACATAGCACATCTGGTGTGGGGGGGATTTCAACATAGACCTGCAGGATGGACTGGACCGCTCGCCAAACACTGCGGAACCGCACAGAAGGGAACTGGCGGAGCTGCAGGATGCTATAACAGATGTACGCCTCAGTGACATTTGGAGGACACAAAATCCAGGCCACTCAGAAGCCACGCACTTAATGCAGCGCACAATAGTTGGTCGAGACTTGACTACTGGCTTGGAACGGGTGAGGTCTCCCTATGGACGACCTGCATTAAACACTTGCCACGTACGCTCTCTGATCATAGCCCGGTGATGCTCTCCCTACAACTGCCACATTACATCCCTCCTCCCTTCGCCTGGAGATTCAATGCTACGGCACTGTTAGACTCCGTATATAAAGACACCATACACACAGCGATAGTGGACTATTTCGAACTCAACACTCCAACCACTGAAGACCTGGGGCTATTATGGGAAGCATTCAATGCGACGATAAGGGGGAAGTGCATTAGCACCACAGCAGGAATCCTGAAAGACATTAGACAGCAATTACGTAACAGAGAGTCTAAATTGAGTGCATTGGAGCGCCGATATGAATGCACAAGGGACTCCACCATACTAGGGGACATAAAAGCGATTCTAACGGAACACAAAGGTTTTGCCAATGATGAACTTAACTATGTCTCAAAACGCGGGAAGGCGAGGGCATATGGGGAAGGAGGTAGACCTGGGAGGGCCCTAGCGCAACAGATATGCACCGGACATGCCCCACAACACATTCACATGATAAAAGACGCAGTGGGAACTGTAAAGTACGACAGGAAGGGTATATTGGATGAGTTCCGAATAACCTATGGTCAGCTGTACGAATCACGCCTAAATGTGTCGACAAATGACATGCTTGACTATATGGCGGATGTGGAGATTGCATGGTTGTCGGATGAGCATAGAAGGTACCTATCCCGTCCTGTCACGGTTGAGGAAGTAACTGGCATCATTAAAGCCCTCCCTAACGGCAAAGCACCGGGACCGGATGGCTTTACGGGTGAGTTTTATGAGGCATTTGCAGATTTGTTGGCCCCGCACCTGGTGAGAATGTACGGAGATGCGCATGAAAAGCAGATCCTCCCAACATCTCTCCGAGAGGCGATGCTGGTGGCTTTACTGAAGCCGGGTAAGGGTCAAGAAAACTGCGACTCATACAGGCCATTATCGCTTATTAACGTAAGACACCAAGATTATTGCGAGTGTGCTTGCTGCACGGCTCAAGCCCTTGATGCCGTTGCTGGTCAGACCAGATCAATCTGGCTTCATACCAGAGAGGTCCATGCCACATAACACACGAACTCTCTTCGCTCTATCTCATTACCTACCACCTGAGACCAAGGCCGCGGCGGTTCTGCTAGATGCCGCCAAGGCCTTCGACACGATTGAATGGGCGTATTTACATGCAGTGTTACGACGCATGGGTTTTCCGATCGTGTTTATACAGTGGATCTCAATGCTGTATACTGACCTCTCGGCTCGCATAAAAGTGAATGGCTATGTCTCGGATCCGATCACGATAGGCAGAGGGACCAGGCAAGGATGCCCCCTGTTCCCAATGTTATTTGCGCTGGTGCTGGAACCACTTGCCTGCAAGGTTAGGCAACACCATCATTATTCGGCACTTCAGTTCCCTACGCGACCTCTACACATATCCCTATACGCGGATGATATGGTGCTCTATGTTAAAGAGCCGGGCCAAAACCTTAACCCCTTACTACGTGAATACATAAAATTCGGACAACACTCAGGCCTGTAAATTAACTGGTCCAAATCCCAAGTAATGGCGTTAACAGACAGCACCGCTCCGTTTGCATTGGATTACCCGCTGGAATGGCGGGAGGAACCCACGCGTTACCTGGGCATCTGGTATCACAGGGACCCCGAACTAGTCATCCGCACAAATTATGGGAGGGTCATTTCGGAATTGGAAGGGAAAATTAACCGGTGGAACAAGCTGCCACTCTCGCTAGCGGATAGAACGGCCATAGTGAAAATGGTGCTTCTGCCCAAATTCCTCTATTTGTTCAACAACATACCCATTAAACCGCCAGCGGAAGTCTTGCGCAATATAAACAAACTGGTCCTCAATCTCATTTGGGCGGGCAAAGAGGCTAGATTGGAATTGCAAACCTTAACTTTGCCTTATGCGCAGGGTGGTTTTAAGGTCCCAGATTTCTTTCTTTGCTATCTATGTGCACAAGCGCAATTCGCACACTTCTGGTATCATGAAATACCGTTCATGTCGCACGTGGCGGTTGAGACCGGGGATGCCTACCCCATTCCCTTATCGGCTATACTACCCCACAAACGTCCGTGAATACACGCTTGTGACATCAATACTATCGATGCCACTAACACAGCCTGGTATCTGATGGGCAAAAAAGCGGGCAAGCTTCCATTGTATGCGCCGGCCCTACCATTGGCACATCACCCGGAGCTCTCGGTCACTCAAGAGGCAGTTGGCATGGGCCTGTTGCAACAAGCCGGAATAGATACAATGGGCGATCTCTACGATGAGGGCCAATTTAAGCCATTAGAGACACTGAGCTATATCAGCAATCCAACACTACTGTTTAATTTCACAAACTACCGGTTGCAGAGGGCAATGAAAGAACTTTACACAGCATACCCAGCGGAACCCCAACATATGACCTCACTGCAGCTTATATTAACAACACCTACTGCAATACACATAGTCTCTAGGCTATATACTAGATTGCAGGAGTATATTGCAGGTAACACTGAGAAAATGAGGCAGAAATGGAACACTGTAATGCTTGAACCGATATCCACAGAAGAATGGTCCACAACCTGTATGCTAACTAACATGTTAACACCGAATGGTAACTTAAGAATAATTCACTATAAATATCTGCATCAAATGTATTACACATCGCAAAGACTCTATAAATACGGTTTGAGTGCGGTCTCCAGATGTAAAAGAAGTAAAACAGAAGGGGCCGATTTCATTCATCTCGCCTGGCACTGTCCCAAAATTGTGGACTACTGGGTTCAGGTGACGGAGGCTCTAAGTGTTATGCTAGAAGCGCCCATTGAGTGTTCAATACGAGTGTGATTGCTGGGCCTTGTCCCTCATATACGAGCGAGGAAACGTAAGTTCTGTGTAATAGTGCTGTTGATGGCTAAACGTAGAATCTCGCTCCACTGGATTGGGATGTATGACGTTACAACGCATACTTTTACAACGACTACCTTTACAACGCATTTTTTACAACGCAGGATCCATTACAACGAAGTACCATTACAACGCATGTATTTACAACGCAGATACCTTCACAACGCATACCATTACAACGTAAGTATTAGTAAGTATATAATATTTTTTGAAATATAAATGAATTAAAATTAATTTAATTTAATGTAATTTAATTAATTTATTTAATTTGAATAATTTAATTTAATTAATTTAATTTAATGTAATTTAATATAATTAATTTATTTTAATTTAATTTAATAATTTTATGTAATTTAATGTAAGTTAATGTAATTTATTTAATTTAATTAATTTAATTTAATTAATTTAATTTAATTTCATGTAATTTAATTAAATTAATTAATTTAAATAATTTAATTTAATTAATTTAATTTAATGTAATTTAATATAATTAATTTATTTTAATTTAATTTAATTAATTTTATGTAATTTAATGTAATGTAATTAAATTAATTAATTTAATTTAATTTATTTTAATTAATTTAATTTAATTAATTTAATTAATTCTAATTTAATTTAATTATTTAATTTAATTTAATTTAATTTAATTTTAATGTAATTTAATTATTTTATTTTATTTAATTAATTTTTTTAATTTAATTTAATTTAATTATTTTATTTTATTTAATTTATCCTGTACACCTTTACCCCAAAAAACCAAAACTGACCCTGAACCCTAAAAATACCCCTTTACCCAAAAACCCAAAACTGACCCTGAACCCTAAAAATACCCCTTTACCCAAAAACCCCAAATTGACCATAAACCCTAAAAAATACCCCTTTACCCAAAAACCCAAAACTAACCCTGAACCCTAAAAATACCCCTTTACCCAAAAACTGAAAATTGACCCTGAACCCTAAAAATACCCCTTTACCCAAAAACCCCAAACTAACCCTGAACCCTAAAAATACCCCTTTACCCAAAAACTGAAAACTGACCCTGAACCCTAAAAATACCCCTTTACCCAAAAACTGAAAACTGACCCTCAACCCTAAAAATACCCCTTTACCCAAAAACTGAAAACTGACCCTGAACCCTAAAAATACCCCTTTACCCAAAAACTGAAAACTGACCCTGAACCCTAAAAATACCCCTTTTCCCAAAAACTGAAAACTGACCCTGAACCCTAAAAATACCCCTTTACCCAAAAACTGAAAACTGACCCTGAACCCTAAAAATACCCCTTTTCCCAAAAACTGAAAACTGACCCTGAACCCTAAAAATACCCCTTTACCCAAAAACTGAAAACTGACCCTGAACCCTAAAAATACCCCTTTACCCAAAAACTGAAAACTGACCCAGAACCCTAAAAATACCCCTTAACAAAACCCAAACATATAACATTTTAAATATAATTATATACTTACCAATACTTACGTTGTAATGGTATGCGTTGTAAAGGTACCTGCGTTGTAAAAACATGCGTTGTAAATACATGCGTTGTAATAGTTTTTGCGTTGTAAAAGTTTCGTTGTAATGGTACTGAGTTGTAAAAGTTGCGTTGTAAAGGTTGTTTCCCCACTGGAATAGCTCAAGGTGTCCGTCGCTGCGGCAATGGTTGGAAGACCTCACCTATTGCAAAGACACACTAGTGACCTATGAGGAGGAATTAGCAGCAGGTTCTAGACCCAAAGACTACTAGTTTTACTTAATCGAGTTTCTTAAAGCGCAACCGCTGACCGACTCAGCGTGAATTGAAGTTGACAGATATGCCCTGCTATTCAGGGACACGTTATATTTGGAAAGTGAGGGGAGGGAGAATGCTGTGGAGCAGTGATCTCTGTTTGTTTATTTGATGTTTTTTTATGTTTACGAAAAGCTTAAAATGAGTTCTAACAAAATGCTTTATCAGATATATCTTTCACGAGCACATTACACTTGATACATATACCTCCAACATGCCGCCGGACCCCCGGGTTGTCGGCCATAGGGCTGTGTTACTCTGTTGCACTTTCCTTTTTCTTTAAAACTGAATATGCTGCCGGCCTCAGGGTTGTAGGCATACAGCTGTGTAACTTGTGTAAGATTGAATAAAGATGTTTGAACTATAAAAAAAAAAAAACTTCTTACAGTGAAAAGCTCCTTTACATTTCTTTCGTTAGATGAACCTTTGTTTAAAACACCACCAGAGAAGGGTGGTGAAGTATGCTGCACAAAGAGCAACTCAAAGCTTTGTTTTTCTTTATAGGAAACATCTGCCTGTCAATGCTTATCGCCAGCCTTTTCGACCCCTTAAAAGGCTGGGTGGATGAGTATAATATGTCACATTTAGGATCGGGGATGGAGGATGCACGTAAATAAGAACGTATAGTTAAATAAATGGCGAGTGGATACATGGCTAGATGGATCAATGGATAGGCAGATGGATGAATGTATCAATGTGTGGATGGATGGATGGATGAATGAATACATCAACCAGTACTTAGGATAGATGGGTAGACTGATAGATGCTTAGGACTGCTTCTGGGACAGATCTATCTATGGATATATATAGGCATATGCCTACATGAATGGCACAGTGCTTACTATAGGCGAGTGGGCTCATAGATGCTTAAGATAAGTGCAGGAACAGATGTATCTATGTATATAACTAGGAATGTATGAATCAATTAAAATTTGTTTGAATGGCGCAGTACTGAAGATGGATTGATGCTGGGCTTTAATTGGGCTGGGTCTGAGGACCAGCACTTATTTTCAGGGAGCCTCCAAATGGGTCTCTATCGGGCTCTATTTTCGGCCCTCACAAGATAGTCAATTTTGTTTTATTGCACTGCAGTGAGACCATGCACATCCTTGTATGCATGCTTATTTTGCTCACTACTGAGAACTGCAGACATCATGCTAGGTGAACCACGTTGTACGAAGAAGGGAAATCCTTTAAAGAATGTTTTTTCCAAATGTAGGATGATTGGAGGGATTCTCTAAAGCACACAATGATACTTATCTTGATTTAGACCACGCCCCTACTTGCATAGCCCACACCCCTTTAAAAGGTTTGCCCCCCCTTTTAGAGTACCCCCAGTGTTGTTTCCGACTTAAAACCCTGACTACACCACAGAAACAAAGAAACAGTCTAAGCTTCCATTGAAATCTACCGTGGCTCCAAGTTCATAATTTGCCATCAATGCTGGCAGCCTTCTACCACAGTGAAAGAGTGTATAAACATGAACATTTCTTATCCAAAGAAATGCTGTGTAATTTGTGTAGCTGTCTGCTGGAACACTCATCACCAAAAGATATTCAAACATGGGAATTTGCCAGAAAACATATACCATACCATACCATAAACCGATTCATAAATGGGCCTACTGCCACTACACAACCCTCTTCCCCATCCTTCCTTAACCTTACAAAATCAAAGCAAGAGCCACACCAAACCTTGTAGAGACAGTACAGCAATACAGGAACCTAATTTCAACAACTGTCTGCCGGAACGCTCATGATCAAAGCGTATTAAAACATGCAAATTTGCTGGTAAAACATATACTATGCTATAGGGTGCTTTATAAGTGCACCCAGTGGTACTACATCACCTTTAGTAGCTCGACATCTGCCCATTACTAAATTCTGTGTTTTAATGACCAACATACCCACCTCCCTCACACCCACACCGCCCTTGCTTAAGCATATGAAATCATACCGAAACCCCCACCATTCCTAGTAGCGCCACTATACCCATACACAAGCTTAATTTTAACAGGTGTGTGCTGGAACACTTATCAACAAAAAGTAGACAAACATGCAAATTGGTGGGTAAAACATAAACCATCCCATAGCACGGTTTATAAATGAACCCAGTGGCACTAGATTACCTACACGTAGCTATGTGAAGTGCACTTCGCACTACGCAAGCTACGCGTAGCACTATGCGAACTGCGTAGTACCCTGTTCACACTGTGCAAGATGCCGTTTTCAATGATTGCACAGTGCGGACAAGCATCCAGCACTGTGCAATCATTGAAAACGGCATCTTGCACAGTGCGAGCTGTAGGTTTCTGCAGCTCAAGTAGATTTTACTCGAGCAGCAGCTTTCTCAATGCGGACTGGTAGTTTCTCATTACGAGCGGTCCCGAGCATACGCTACCACTCGCAATGAGAAACCTGACCTCCCCGCGTTGAGAATCTCACCGGGAGGTTTATTTTCCACGCTTGCGATCGGCTACTTGATGTCATTTTGCTTGCTCGCGGTCCCCCACTTGACGTTGAGGACCGTGAGCAAGCAAAAAATGACCACTGCACTACGCTACGCGTGTTTACACTGTGCTACGCGCAGTTCGCGTAGTGCGAAGTAGCGCAAACTTCACAAACTACGTGAGCGTAGCGTAGTGCGTTACCCAGGGTTAGTTACAAATATCCGTGTTATAATCAGCAACATACCCACCTCCTCCACCCCACCCTGCCCTTGCTTAACCTTACGAAATCAAACAACGAGCCTCAGCACTCCTGTTAGCACCACTATAGCCAAACATAGACTTAATTTCAACAGGTGTCTGCCGGAACGCTCATCAGCAAAAGCTATTAAGACCTGCAATTTTGTAACTAAAACATACACCATACCATAACACGGTTTATAACTAGTCGCAGTACCACTACACCGCCTCCACACCCGCCCGTGCTTAACTTTACGCAATAAAAGAAAGAGCCCTACCAAACGTGGAAACACCACTATAGCCAAACAGAGGCTTAATTTCAACAGATATCTCACAAAACGCTCATCAGCAAAACGTATTAAAACAGGCAAATTGGCAGGTAAAACATATAGCATGCCATACGGCACTTTATAAGTGCTCCCAATGGTACTACATCACCTTTAGTAGCTCGACATCTGAACGTTACTAAATTCTGTTTGTTAATCACCAACATACCTACCTCCCCCACACCCACCTCCGTCCTTGCTTAACCGTACGAAATCAAACAGAAACCCCCAATATTCCTAGTAGCGGCACTATACCCATACACAGGGTTAATTTTAACAGGTGTCTGCCGGAACACTCATCAGCAAAAAGTATTCAAACATGCAAATTGGCGGGTCAAACATAAACCATCCCATAGCACGGTTTGTAAATGGGCCCAGTGGAACTACACCACCTTTACTAGCTAGACATCTATATGTTACTAAAGTTGTTTAAACACTCTGTAGAGTGTATAGCAGGGAATGGGGAGAGTAAACAAAGTTCTGATTCCCAAACCTTTGATATACCGTCCCTTTACTGTATCTATATTAAAGAGATTAAATGGAATGAAAAAATTGACGAGTGTCTCCAAAGGAATAGCGAAGCTGAGCACCGGTAAAACCCGGACCACTTCAACACCTACATGTATCCAGCACAGGGACACAGCCTAACAAATGCTATCACTTAAAATCGCATGTAGATCTCTAATGTCAACAAAGTCATACACGAAATATACCGCACATTTTCATTTCTTTTTTATCTCTCATACATGTATAAAACATCTCTTCTAAAGAAGCACTCCCCAACCACTTCTATTCCATAAAAACACGCAATCATTAATATGTTTGCTACCATATATTTTAGTATATCTACCTTTTTATTATTCACTAGTAAGAAACTACTAAAACTATTAACTGTACCCAAATGCAAACCAGAAACCATGTTCATATTATATCTCAACCTATGATCAAATGATTCAAACTATGCGTACAGATAAAAGGAACGTATCACTTTTCCTATCTACAGCTCCTCTCCATGTAATCTCCAAACACTGTAGACGGCCTCACAGTACAACAACCTACCTCAACTTACATTCAAATCTACCTCTCAGTGTCAAAAGCGAGACCACAACCTACCACATAACATTTCTGGGTTTTGTTTTAACGCTTTTAACTTAATAACACCTACATCTCCTACCACCACCCCTCCACCCCACTATTTTCACAAAAAGTATAATTTGCAAACGTGTGACATTTTGTTTATCTCGCCCGAATACATTACAAATCCAAATTAACACTGTACCTCATTTTCAAAACAATACAGTCCTATAAAGATGACAAACTACACTTCTTCTTTGTGAAAAATTCCTAAACATATATAAAGTACTTATTTAACAACAGGTCAAATTTTATGCATATTTTATAACCAATATCAAACACCACACCAAACTTTACTAACACTATATTACTTTCAAATAAAAAATACTTTCAAACTTAAAAACATCACCTCAAATAGTTAATCACTACTACAGAACACATAATACAGCTTGTTCATTTCTAACTCACCTTTGTAGTTGGTATGCAGATTTCAAATATCACACACGCATTCAATTCTTTCTTTGTCACATAGTACATGTAAAACACTGATTTCAAGAATGGAACGAGGAATGCCACAATTTCTCTGTCGCTCCACACATAAATACATGTAAAGAACAAATCCGAATACTTAATTCCTTCAACAACATTTCAAAACTTATCTCCATTGGTTAATTTTGAATTTTGCCACATACAGGTCAAACGTTCAACCTATTTTATCACCACACTTTCTGGAACATTCTATGACACCTGCAGGTTAAAAGTTCATAATTTTTTTTAAACTAACGATATACTTTTGCAACATTTTTTCTAACATTTAACGGCACGTGCAGGTTAAAAGTTCACAATACGGGTCAGTACTTCATCAGCCTCATCCCCAACTCCAGCAGCACCCCAGCTTACGCCCCCAGCGTGTGTGTATATATATATATATTCACTGAAAAAACCATAGGTTATAGACCATATATAGTTAGGAATTAGCATTTAAAAAACCTTATTTTACTCACACAAAACCATTGAAATTCCATATATAGTTAGTTGCACTAACTATATATCGCGCACCCGCAATCCACTGCTGATCATGTCACATATTACATCATTCATGACATGGTCAGTGACATCACTGATGACATCACTGATGACATCTCAAATGACATCACTGATGACATCACTGATGACAACATCCAGTGACTGTATGTTTCTGTAAAGTTAAAATATGTCTTACATATTGAAGAATGAGTGGATGTATAAGTGTCTGGATGAAGGATTTAGTAGGTGCGTGACTGACTGTATGAGTGAGTGATTAAATGTGTCTCACTGAATGCATGGGTTAGTGACTAAACTGTCTTAATTTGTGCATCATTATGTCTGTTGTGATGTAAACTGCTGCATGTGTTGATCATTAGCTATACGAGAGGCTACATGTGTTATTAATTGGTTGCCCAAGTATTTCTATGGGAGATTGAGTATGTGTGGGGGTGGCTGGAAGGTGTGTGACTCTATGCATAGATGTGTGAGCAGTTTATTCACTAGGTGTATGAGTTCAAGACTGCATGTGGAAACAGCTACATGGGCAGTTGACTGTGTGCATGAGTGTATTGATGAGTGAATGGATATCTCAATGCTACATGTCATAGTAAGTACATATGTTAAACACAGTACATGTGAGAGTTGGCATATATAAATAACTGTGCATGAGAGCCACTGAATGAGTGAGTGGTTGTATCGATCATTGTGAACTTGTATCAGGGATTGTATAAGAGAGTAAATATGTGTTAGTATATGTTTCAATAAGTAAGGTGTGTTTAACTGTATAGTTGAAGAAATGGAGGTGAGATTGTTTCTTTGCATGACTGACTGGGTGTGTGAGTAACTCCATGGATGAGTGGCAGTGTGTGAGTGTCTGTATACACTGAGTGTATCTAAGGTTATATTAGAGTCTGAAGAGGTTTATCGTATTAGCACAAGAATGATGTCAAATGAGATGTCATCAGTGATGTCATCAGTGATGTCATTTGAGATGTCATCAGTGATGTCATCAGTGATGTCACTGACCATGTCATGAATGATGTAATATGTGACATGATCAGCAGTGGATTGCGGGTGCGCGATATATAGTTAGTGCAACTAACTATATATGGAATTTCAATGGTTTTGTGTGAGTAAAATAAGGTTTTTTAAATGCTAATTCCTAACTATATATGGTCTATAACCTATGGTTTTTTCAGTGAATTTCAATGGTTTTTTAATAGCAAATATCATAAGCTGTCGAATGTCAAGTACGTGGTAAGTAAAAACATTTTCGTGTTTATGCACACTGATCTGCTTTGAATGCTGCCCCCCACCCCTCATTTCTATTAGGAGTACTCTCTCTTTGCAGATAGTGAAGGGTAGTTAACGCAGGCCTTTGCCCCCGTTGTAATCCGTCGTGCCTGCTTCTCTCTCCATTTGATTGATTGTTCTCTTTGGTTCATTCTCTATTTACAAACAAGCACAGAGTCGCAATACTCTGTTTAGTCTTTGCAGATAGCGAAAAATCGTGTAAAAAAACAAAAGGAATCGAGCAAAATCAGTAGGCTACTAATGGGATCTCTTTTTGACCTCCCTAAAATAGAAACATTAGGAACAACCTGTTGATAATACCAATGTGTATGTACATAAGCGGCGTTCATTTGTGTTCACAGTACCCCTTGTTGATTGTTTGAATCGAGCATTGAATTGTTCGAAGTTGGTTCTCTTAAGAATCTTCTCTGCCTGCAAACGAGGAAGAATAGGAATATTCTCTCTCCCTTTGCAGATAGTGAAGGGTAGGTAACGCAAACCTTTAACACGTCGTGCCTATTTCGTTCCTCATTGATTGATTGTTTGCCCAAACATTGACTGTTTGGGAATTGGTTCTTTTTGGAGGTATTCCCTGTTTGCAAATATACGTAGGAAAATCTTTGCAAATAGTGAAAGGGTACGTAATGTGGACCTTTCTCCCCCGTTGTAATCTGTCATGCCTATCTACTCCCCACTGATTGATGCACCTGTTTCACCCGGACCATTTACTAGAGATACGTCATCTGGCCCGACCAGAGAGCACCCCTAGTGAAAAGGACATATGCAATAATAACGAAGTGATCACTGTATCCTGTTAACAGAAACTTTAGCATGAAACAACCTGGAAAGAAAAGAATAGGAAAACGAAAATCAGTAGGCCACTGATGAACATGAACTTTTATTAAACAACGAACAAAGAAACGATAACATAACGTAATGATAAAACCTATTAATGTCCTAGAAACAAGAAAACGTTAAAATATGCCAGTAGTGAGAGACCAGAAAAACAGTAAGAGAAACCAAATCACCCCTCGCTGTCCCACCGCCTGCCACGCCAAAAAAATCGATAGACTAGGGAAAATGCAAGTCAGTAGAACATCCGCCCCCACTCTGGAAACTTCCAAGGTGGGGCAGGGTTGCGGCTACGCCCAGCCGGGAGCAGCCCATATAAGGCGGGTCCTGCTGCCACGCCTCGGCCAGGAGATCCTAACGTAGGGTGTAGCCGGAGGAGAGGCCGAGGCCAGCGGGACCCGGCCAGGGGATTGCCTTTACAACGCTGAAGAGTTGCGGGGGGGGGAATATCTCCTCGACCCTCCCCTCTCTCTCCCAGTCCGGCCGCGGTGGCCCTTGACAGTTTCAGGTAGTCCCGCCACATGCTCTTCCGGTCCGGCCACCAACGGTCGGGGGGCCTAGGCCGACGGGATCCGGCTGCAGCCGATAAACCAAGGAACCCGTTCATGTGGCCAGAGCCAGGGGCGTCCGGCCGACATCCACCGGAAGCCCGGCCCGAAGACGGACGGGACACTTCTTCTTTCTTGAATAATGGCTGCGACAACACTGGGGGGGGATGTCTTGCACATGCCTCCGACCCCCCCCCCTCGTCCTCATCGCCTGGTCCGGCCATAACAAATCTCAAGCGAGACGCCGTGGGGTGCACTGGGAGGGAGAGACGGTGCGAACAGGCCTCTCCCGCCTCCCCAGGTGGAGGCTTCCCAGCTGCACCCTCAGCGCTCCAGGCGCCCGGAAAAGGGTTCTTCCACTGTGGCCATGCTGCAACGTCTCGCCCGGCAGGGTGGAGCCCGTTTGCTCATTTGACCCCGCGATCGCCAGTAGCTACCGAACTCTCAAAATGGCGGTCGACCTGGCAAGAGCGGGCCCAGCATAAAGAAATGGCCCGGTCACTGGTTGACTCCACCACCGTAGTCCTCCACGACCTTGAAGATTCTAGAGGAGCCGCGGGGGTCTCCGACCCCCGATGGGGAATGACTGCCATGATCGCCCGTGGAGTGACGAAACTGTATCCGCGGGACGTCGGCGCTCCAATGCTGGAGCCAGCCTCACTTTGAATTACTAGAATCCTGCAGACCTCAGTTCCGGTGAAAGCACAGTGTGACCCGGTAGGAAAAATTGTTGCACCCCTCCCCTTTTTGACTGATAGTTCAAACCACCGATCCTTTCCTTTGCCCTTTTAACGGAACTTTGGACTGCCTCCCCCTCTTTTACATTTTCTAGAGAAAACAAAACATTAACCACTACATTAGCATAGCAGTTGACACCAGAACTGTTTTCAAATTGAAAACCAACAACATCTTCAACAGAATCCTTTTTGTTTCTGCTGTGACCCTGCTACAGCACAGGCATTGTCCCCAGCAGTAATTCTGCAATGCCGGTAAGAATAGCTGTTGTGCCTACTGGACTCACTCACCCCCGCGGCGCCCCACGCCGTTATTTGCTGGGCGGCAACTTACTAGACATCACTTTCCTGCCATCTAGATTTCAGCGCGTTCTGCTGCCTTGGAACTATTCGCACAACAGACTGCTACTGACGACCCACCCCCAGGCAACATCTTCTGAATTTTCATAATTTGAAAGAACTAGTAACATGTCCTCATCAGGAATTCAAAAGAAATTGCCACGGTCTCTTCGTTGTTTAAATGTTTTTACTGTTTTTGTTTTGTTGTATATATTTATTTGTTATTAAAGTTTTATATTCCTACTACTTTGTTGGAGTGCTATATATTTTTAATGTGACACATAATTGTAAAAACTTTGATGTACAAAGAGTCATTCCTGGAATCTTCCGCTTCAGGCTCGGTCCCCTCCCCAATCACAATACAGGATGGTTTTCAGATAGTAGGAACACGTGTGGTGTGACGGATCTCATCGGGTGTGGGCCTTGATCTACTATAACTCCTTTGAAGAGGGGTGATTCTTTACAGCTGGGGCCATAAACTACATCTGCAGGGCTAGGTGATAGCCTGGACAATCGGACACAGAGGAAGAGGAGTGTCAGAGGGTGCGGTAGTGAATAGGGCGAAAGGGAGGTGTCGGGCGGGCACAGAGTGTGATTTTCAGGGAAGAGCAGCGCAGATGGGGGGAGGTTTATTGCCGATGCATAAGACAGAGAGCGGGGGTGACCAGTGCCTGGGGAAGATGCTTGCGAGGGTGGGGAGCCATGCTACGAATCGACAGCGTGCAGAGAGTGGGTCTGGTCAAGGCATCTGAAATGGCTGTCGTGCACGACAAAAGTGTGGCATTTCAAAAAAGGCAAGATGGCGCAGACAATGTTTTTCAACACTTCCTCATTTCCTTCGAATCGAACGTTAACAGGCGTTGGTGCATATTACCAAAGTTAAGCGATATTTATCGCTAACGATGCTTACCAACGAATTTTTTACCGCTAAGCATCGTCAGAAATTATCGAAGATAAACCTTGCTATTATCAAGGTTTATCGCAAATGCGATAATAAACGGCCGCAATGCATGAATATTGCTAAAAAGTCAGCGATATTCATGCATTACCGAGCTAATGCTCTTAGCCATGTTATCCACCTCCCATTGGATAACATGGCTAAGAACTGCTCAGGGCAGGTGTTACTTTTTGGAGATATTCGCGCTTAGCGCGAATATCTCCAAAAGTTGGTAATAGGAGATAGATATCTTGCATGTTGTAATGCAAATTATTGTGGTATATGGAACTCATACCATAATCTCTCAGGAAAGCAGAAACTGATCCTTTTGGGACCGCCTGAAAAGGCCTAGGGGGTGAGGGGTACTCTACTTTGCCCCCTTTTCACGTTCCGAACTATTTTATTTTACTCTCTTCTGTAATTACACAAAATAGCAGCGATAAGATGCATCGGAGACAAACAGTGAGAGAAAGGAGGCCGGAGATGAAGAAGAGATGTCAAATACACATTGGAGATAATATAGTGGCAGAAGGGAAGTAAATATGAGTAAACTTACCATGTAACATAAAAATGTTGCATTCTATACTATAAGTCTCATTTTATACTACAATCACTTCGCTACAACCTCATAAATTAAAAATAAAAATGAATAATGTCTCAAACAATTTTTGATTTCTAAATATAAATTTATTCTTCAGAATTTTCTAAATTTGAAAGAACTAGTAACATGTCCTCATCAGCAATTTCCTCATGAAAAGTCTGCAATGATGATTCTTGTAACTCTATGGTCTCCAAACATTCGATAAATTCGCCATCAACAGATTGATCAAAAAAATCATTCAAGTCATCTCCTCCTTGTGACAATATTTCATTATTGGTGCTGTCAATTTCAATCAATGTAGTGGAATCATTCAAGTCATCTCCTCCTTGTGACAATATTTCATTATTGGTGCTGTCAATTTCAATCAATGTAGTGGAATCATTCAAGTCATCTCCTCGTGACAATATTTCATTATTGGTGCTCTCAATTTCAATCAATGTAGTGGAATCATTCAAGTCATCTCCTCCTTGTGACAATATTTCATTATTGGTGCTGTCCATTTCAATCAATCTAATGGAATCATACAAGTCATCTCCTCCTTGTGACAATATTTCATTATTGGTGCTCTCAATTTCAATCAATGTAGTGGAATCATTCAAGTCATCTCCTTGTGACAATATTTCATTATTGGTGCTGTCCATTTCAATCAATCTAATGGAATCATACAAGTCATCTCCTCCTTGTGACAATATTTCATTATTGGTGCTCTCAATTTCAATCAATGTAGTGGACAATTCAAAAGAAATTGCCACGGTCTCTTCATTGTGAGCCATTTTATTTTGAAATTGCTTGCTGTAAATTGCAGAAAAAAATAATCACTTTCATTTATCGTTTTTAGTAATACATAATATAAAACTAACTTTATCAAGTATTTAGTATAACAGAAGGACTGCAAATAAATAACAGAAAACATTTTTCAAATTATCTTCAAGTTTACAACATAGTTCCCCTTACAAAGAAATTGCCACGGTCTCTTCATTGTGAGCCATTTTATTTTGAAATTGCTTGCTGTAAATTGCAGAAAAAAATAATCACTTTCATTTATCGTTTTTAGTAATACATAATATAAAACTAACTTTATCAAGTATTTAGTATAACAGAAGGACTGCAAATAAATAACAGAAAACATTTTTCAAATTATCTTCAAGTGTACAACATAGTTCCCCTTACAAATTAACAACTCACCTTTTTAAAAGTAGCAGAAGTGTTAGTACTGTGTAAATCAAACACCAGAAATTCACCACCAAAAATTCCTCACAAATGTACCTCAGACAGTAGTATCACAAAATGGCTGTGGTTTCCTCTCATTTGACATATATACATAACCAATTAACTTTCATCACACACAAATACAAAACCAAAGTAACATTTTAATTGGTTCTAAATTTCAACACTTTCAAATGTGTTTTCCCCATGCAATTTTCCATAGGACATTTACATACGTCTACAGCCTGAATGGCTGAACGGAATTACACCAAACTTGGCAAAATGGTACATCAAACCTAAGAGGTCAGGAAGGATCTACTATGCCCCCTTATGGTCATTTCCCCCTTCGCTTTGGCCTCCTCTTGGCTCTCAATCCTACCGAGAGACAAGATGGCGGCCGCTACGGACTGTTTGGAATGTTGACAGACGCCGGAGAACCAATCAGCTTCGCAAAGCTCCGTAACGCGAAAAGTACGCGAAGCGGAGCGCTGTTACAGATATATATCTTTTTTTGAACGTTAATTTCTCAAAATCCACTGGAGCACATATATTGAGACCTAGCAAAGGCACATCGGGCTACCAGTCCCTAATATTTTGCCAAGTTTCGTGCAAATCCATTCAGCCGTTCGATTATTGACATTTAGATACGTCTACAGCCTGAATGGCTGAACGGAATTACACCAAACTTGGCAAAATGGTACATCAAACCTAAGAGGTCAGGGAGGATCTACTATGCCCCCTTATCGTCATTTGCCCCTTCCCTTTCGCCTCCTCTTGTCTCTCGATCCTACCGAGAGACAAGATGGCGGCCGCTACGGACTGTTTGGAATGTTGATAGACGCCGGAGAACCAATCAGCTTCGCTTCACAAAGCTCCGTTGCGCGAAAAGTACGCGAACTGGAGCGCTGCCCGGTCCGCTGTTACAGATATATATCTTTTTTTAAACGTTAATTTCTCAAAATCCACTGGAGCACATATATTGAGACCTACAAAAGGCACATCGGGCTACCAGTCCCTACAATTTTGCCAAGTTTCGTGCAAATCCATTCAGCCGTTCGGGCTAAAAGTGAGGCCAACCGCCCTATGGAAAACTCAATGTTAAAAACACGTTTTGGGACCCCCCTTTTTTCTCGACCCCCCCTGGACGAACCCCCCCCCCCAATTTTCAGGGGCTGCTCAGAAACAAAATGTGCCATTTTCCTGAAAATTTCAGCCAATTCCGTCCACAAACGCCAAAGTTATTAGACATAGAATTTTCAAAAAACCCATAGAGAAAAAATCCTAACTATATATACCTACTGGCGACCGCCAGTAGGTAATATATTCACTGAAAAAACCATAGGTTATAGACCATATATAGTTAGGAATTAGCATTTACAAAACCTTGAAAATTCACTGAAAAAACCATAGGTTATAGACCATATATCGTTAGGAATTAGCATTTAAAAAACCTTATTTTACCCACACAAAACCATTGAAATTCCATATATAGTTAGTTGCACTAACTATATATCGCGCACCCGCAATCCACTGCTGATGATGTCACATATTACATCATTCATGACATGGTCAGTGACATCACTGATGACATCACTGATGACATCTCAAATGACATCACTGATGACATCACTGATGACATCTCATTTGACATCATTCTTGTGCTAATACGATGAACCTCTTCAGACTCTAATATAACCTTAGATACACTCAGTGTATACAGACACTCACACACTGTCACTCATCCATGGAGTTACTCACACACCTAGTCAGTCATGCAAAGAAACAATCTCACCTCTATTTCCTCAACTATACAGTTATACACACCTTACTTATTCAAACAGATACTAACACATATTTACTCTCTTATACAATCCCTGATACAAGTTCACAATGATCCATACAGCCACTCACACATTCAGTGGCTCTCATGCACAGTTATTTATATATGGCAACTCTCACATGTACTGTGTTTTACATATGTACTTACTATGATATGTAGCATTGAGATATCCATTCACTCATCAATACACTCATGCACACAGTCAACCGCCCATGTAGCTGTTTCCACATGCACTCTTGAACTCATACACCTAGTGAATTAACTGCTCACACATCTATGCACAGAGTCACACACCTCCCAGCCACCCACACACACACTCAGTCTCCCATACAAATACTTGGACAATCAATCAATAACCCATATAGTTACTCATATAGCTACTGATCAACACATGCAGCAGTTTACAGAACGACAGACATAATGATGCACAAATTAAGACAGTTTAGTCACTAACCCATGCATTCAGTGAGACACATTTAATCACTCACTCATACAGTCAGTCACGCACCTACTAAATCCTTCATCCAGACACTTATACATCCACTCATTCTTCAATATGTAAGACATATTTTAACTTTACAGAAACATACAGTCACTGGATGTTGTCATTTGAGATGTCATCAGTGATGTCATTTGAGATGTCATCAGTGATGTCATCAGTGATGTAATTTGAGATGTCATCAGTGATGTCATCAGTGATGTCACTGACCATGTCATGAATGATGTAATATGTGACATCATCAGCAGTGGATTGCGGGTGCGCGATATATAGTTAGTGCAACTAACTATATATGGAATTTCAATGGTTTTGTGTAGGTAAAATAAGGTTTTTTAAATGCTAATTCCTAACGATATATGGTCTATAACCTATGGTTTTTTCAGTGAATTTTCAAGGTTTTGTAAATGCTAATTCCTAACTATATATGGTCTATAACCTATGGTTTTTTCAGTGAATTTTCAAGGTTTTGTAAATGCTAATTCCTAACTATATATAGTCTATAACCTATGGTTTTTTCAGTGAATTTCAATGGTTTTTTAATAGCAAATATCATAAGCTGTCGAATGTCAAGTACGTGGTAAGTAAAAACATTTTCGTGTTTATGCACACTGATCTGCTTTGAATGCTGCCCCCCCCCCCTCATTTCTATTAGGAATACTCTCTCTTTGCAGATAGTGAAGGGTAGTTAACGCAGGCCTTTGCCCCCGTTGTAATCCGTCGTGCCTGCTTCTCTCTCCATTTGATTGATTGTTATCCAAGCATTTACTATTTTAGAATTGGTTCTCTTTGGTTCATTCTCTATTTACAAACAAGCACAAAGTCGCAACACTCTGTTTAGTCTTTGCAGATAACGAAAAATCGTGTAAAAAACCAAAGGAATCGAGCAAAATCAGTAGGCCACTAATGGGATCTCTTTTTGACCTCGCTAAAATAGAAACATTAGGAACAACCCCTCATGACAAATACGAAACTAGTGAGATGAACTGAACTCCACACCATGATGGCTGCAATACAGCTCGGCTCCGCCACCCACCCCGCCCAAAATAACGATAAAGAGCGGCTGCCATGATTGCTCGCGGAATGGCCACGACGGAGCTACGAAATGGTGGTGCTCTCATGCTAACCCCAGCTTCAGTCTGAAACATCCAGAAACACTGTAGACTACCAATTCGATCAGTTCCGGTAGCGCCCCAATGTAACCTGGTAGAGAAGAACTAGCCCTCCCCTCTTTGACTGATGGTTCTTGTTGCCTGTCCCTTCTGTTGTCATTTAACAGAACTATTTAGCCTGCTGAAAGGGGTTGTGTTCCGACCGCTGGTTGGTGGAGACATTTTGACTATATTCTGGACCTGCGTTGTCGCGTAATGCGTCATATGACGCGCCGCGTTAGCGCATCCGGAAGTCATCCGGGGCGCGACGCGCAGCGCGTAACGTAAGCATAACAGGTCATGTGACTTGTTAATAAAACTTTTCATTGGTTCATTTTACTTTTCTTATTCTAATGATGAAAGGCTTGGTCATATGACCTAAAAATTACGCTTTTTATTACTTCCGAACATTATTTTTTCTTAAATATATGTTATAATGTTCCAGGCTAATGTACTTTCCCGGAAAATTTACAACTGTCCTGCAAGTAAAATATATTCTTTTTTCGAGAAAAAGGGCGTTTCTTCGTCCCATGACGGAGCCGTTGAGCAAAAGAGGGTCGACCTGCTGTCTTAGTCGCTGATACACCTGAATATGAGATTCTTATCGATCACTTTATGTTGCAGGAGTAGAAAACACAACAGCCCTTGACCATTTATCTTTACTGCGTTCCTGCGTATTATACCTTTTACCCTTCATGTAATTGGTCTGCTTTATTTCACTTGCCTTTTAATGATTCTAAAACAGTGACTATTATTAAAAACTTTACCAATGTATATACTACTACCATGTTTTCTTTTAAAAACCTTTATTGTGAAAATTTCATTATACAAATACGAGCCTATAACCACGTGGGCCTGCCACGGAGCAAACTGTAATCGTATATGATGAGTAGACATTTACACTGTAGAGGAACGTAACGGGCGGGCCATTAGGTTGCAAGAACTAAGGTGTCTAACAGTTGCGGAATCGGTGGACGTACATTTTATAATTAAAATACGACAGGGCTAGTTACAATAAAATTATCTAGATATACATTTGCGGGCAAGTACCATGGGTGACGTTAATTCGAACTTTCAATAGTACAGTAATCAATAACACATCAGAACTTAATATCAATAGGGATGTCGAAATACTCAATCAATTCTCGTCCCCGCCCGCCATGTGCTTCAAAACTGCATACGTATCTCTTGATTTCAAGGTTCTGCAACCAGTACACAACAAGGAGTTACGAGTCCCATTTATTCCGGCGCCATTTTGGGCGAGGACGGGCAGGTCCAGGATATAGTCAAAATGTCTCTACCAACCATCGACTATGATGATGTTCATATGCTGTATTTATAGAGTAACACTCATCTGTCCACATGAAATTAATTTGCCACAATCTAAACATGTCATTTTAATCTTTCCAAAGTTCTTCTAAATATTTGGGACCGTTTCCCTTGCCTCTGATGCTGTCAGTGCCACTTCTTTGATGAATGTACTGGCAGGTCGGGGGTTCTCCTCCAAATCTCTCTTTTATGCAGCACTATAATTAATTGGTGCCACCTCTCCATATGACGATGCATGGTATAGTTACCATAACTATATTTTTTTCGGTTCCTCTGGAGAGTACATCGTGGCAGATGAAGCGTATAACGTACCGGGCATTTACCTTTTTTTGCATGTAGAGGAAAGGAAAAAAAAATCGAGCGTCCGAGTTCTAAGGTGTCCCAGGGCCATTTTAGTGGACCAGGCCCAAATCCAAAGAACAGGCCGCCATTTTGAGAGTCCTGTTGCAGCCGCCTGTCGCTGTAGCATCAAGAGCGGCCGAAACTCAGCTGAATGGCAACTGAAACGGTAAAGGGGCACCCCACTACAGCAGACGAGCCTCCACCTAGGAAGGCCCGTTCACGCCGCCTCCCCCCCCCTTCGGGCACCCCACGCCGTTATTCGGAGCAGTATTGTAGGATGGCCACACCAGTGCAGCAACTTGCTAGACACCACCTCGGTGGTAACCGAATCTCAGCGCCTTGTGGTGTCTTCTATTCAGAAAACATTGTTGTGCTGCCTTCGACCTATTCGCAGCAAGTGCACACGCAACTCAGCTGCATAGCTTGCTAGACACCACCTCGGTGCTAACCGAATCTCAGCGCCTTGTGGTGTCTTCTATTCCAAAAATATTGTTGCGCTGCCTTTGGCCCCATTCGCACATCGGTCCGCTACTGACGCCATCTCACAGGCCAACGGGGCGCCCCACGCCGACTTTCAGCATTGTAGGATGGCCACACCAGTGCAACTTACTAGACACCACCTCGGTGCCATCCGGATCTTGGCATCTCAGCGCCTTGTGGTGTCTTCTATTCAGAAAATATTGTTGCGCTGCCTTTGGCCCCATTCGCACATCGGTCCGCTACTGACGCCATCTCACAGGCCAACGGGGCGCCCCACGCCGACTTTCAGCATTGTAGGATGGCCACACCAGTGCGGCAACTTGCTAGACATCACCTCGGTGATAACCGAATCTCAGCGCCTTGTGGTGTCTTCTATTCAGAAAATATTGTTGCGCTGCCTTTGGCCCCATTCGCATATCGGTCCGCTACTGACGCCATCTCACAGGCTAATGGGGCGCCCCACGCCGAGTTTCAGCATTGTAGGATGGCCACACCAGTACAGCAACTTGCTAGACATCACCTCGGTGCCATCCGGATCTTGGCATCTCAGCGCCTTGTGGTGTCTTCTAGTCAGAAAATATTGTTGCGCTGCCTTTGGCCCCATTCGCACATCGGTCCGCTACTGACACCATCTCACAGGCCAACAGGGCGCCCCACGCCGACTTTTACCATTGTAGGATGGCCACACCAGTGCCACAACTTGCTAGACACCACCTCGGTGCCATCCGGATCTTGGCATCTCAGCGCCTTGTGGTGTCTTCTATTCAGAAAATATTGTTGCGCTGCCTTTGGCCCCATTCGCACATCGGTCCGCTACTGACGCCATCTCACAGGCCAACGGGGCGCCCCACGCCGACTTTCAACATTGTAGGATGGCCACACCAGTGCGGCAACTTACTAGACACCACCTCGGTGCCATCCGGATCTTGGCGCGTTGTGCTGCCTTCGGCCTATTCGCACATCGGTCCGCTACTGACACGAACTCACAGGCCAACGGGGCGCCCCACGCCGACTTTCAGCATTGTAGGATGGCCACACCAGTGCTGCAACTTGCTGGACACCACCTCGGTGCCATCCGGATCTTGGCGCGTTGTGTTGCCTTCGGCCTATTCGCACATCGGTCCGCTACTGACGCCGCCTCACGTCCCAACGTATTTTCTCCGCATTTTATACCCTATGCCGCATAACAGGTCATGTGACTTGTTTATAAAACTTTTCATTGGTTCATTTTACTTTTGGTTTCCTAATGATGGAAGGCTTGATCATATGACCTAAAAATAACACTTTTCATTGGATGAAAACTTTTTTTTTTCCCAAATGATGAAAGCCCCACCTTGTTTCTGGATGTTTCAGACTGAAGCTGGCGTCACCATGAAAGCACCACCATCTCGTGGCTCCGTCATGGTCATTCCGCGAGCAATCATGGCAGCCGCTCCCCACCAGAAGCCTGCAGGAGTCGGGGGCCCCCAAAACTTTTGTTGAATCCTCAAGGCGGAGGGGACGCTTTCGAGAATGGGGTCCAAGACCTAGCAGACAAGCGTCCGATTTCCAAGGTGTCCCAGGGCCATTTCAGTGGACCAGGCCCAAAAAGGAAAGAGCCTGCCGCCATTTTGAGAGTCCTGTGACAGCCGCCTATCGCTGCACCGCAAGAGTGGGCGCAACTCAGCTGAATTGCGGCTTTTGACACAGTGGACCAAAAGCGGACGGAATGGCAACTGAAATGGTAAAGGGGCGCCCCACTACAACAGACGAGACTCCACCTGGAGAGGCCCGTTCACGCCGCGTTCCCCCCCCCCCCCCGGTGCGCCCCACGCCGTTATTCGGAGCAGCATTGTAGGATACCAAAACCAGTGCGGCAACTTACTGGACATCACCTTGGTGCCATCGTTCTGCTGCCTTGGAACTATTCGCACAACAGTTTGCTACTGATGACCCACCCCCCGCGACGCCCCGCGTCGGATGCCGAAATCAGTGCGGCACCCAGGCAACATCACCTGGGTGCCGTCCAGAAATCTGGACGTTGTGCTGCGTTGGGACTATTCGCACAGCCGACCGCTACTTCGTTGTTTTTCCCTAAAAATGTTTAAATGTTTTTACTGTTTTTGTTTTGTTGTATATATTTATAAGTTATTAAAGTTTTATAATCTTACTACTTTGTTGGAGTGCTATATATTTTTAATGTGACACATAATTGTAAAAACTTTGATGTACAAAGAGTCATCCCTGGAATCTTCCGCTTCAGGCTCGGTCCCCTCCCCAATCACAATACAGGATGGTTTTCAGATAGTAGGAACGCGTGTGCTGTGACGGATCTCATCGAGTGTGGGCCTTGATCTAATATAACTCCTTTGAAGAGGGGTGATTCTTTACAGCTGGGGCCATAAACTACATCTGCAGGGCTAGCTGATAGCCTAGGACCGGCCTGGACAATCGGACACAGAGGAAAAGGAGTGTCAGAGGGGGCGGTAGTGAATAGGGCGAAAGGGAGGTGTCGGGCGGGCACAGGGTGTGATTCTCAGGGAAGAGCAGCGCAGATGGGGGGAGGTTTATTACCCATGCATAAGACAGAGAACGGGGGTGACCAGTGCCTGGGGGAGATGCTTGCGAGGGTGGGGAGCCATGCTAAGGATCGACAGCGTGCAGAGAGTGGGTCTGGTCAAGGCATCTAAAATGA
This sequence comes from Lissotriton helveticus, assembly GCF_964261635.1. Taxonomy (NCBI): domain Eukaryota; kingdom Metazoa; phylum Chordata; class Amphibia; order Caudata; family Salamandridae; genus Lissotriton; species Lissotriton helveticus. The sequence goes on along the minus strand of NC_136069.1, from coordinate 535,411,283 downwards.
CTGCCGTGCACGACAAAAGTGTGGCATTTGAAAAAAGGCAAGATGGCGCAGACAATGTTTTTCAACACTTCCTGATTTCCTTCGAATCGAACGTTAACAGACGTTGGGGCATATTACCAAAGTTAAGCGATATTTATCCCTAACGATGCTTAGCAACGAATTTTTTACCGCTAAGCATCGTCAGAAATTATCGTAGATAAACCTTGCTATTATCAAGGTTTATCGCAAATGCGATAAAAAACGACCGCAATGCATTAATATCGCTGAAAACTCAGCGATATCCATGCATTACCGAGCTAATGCTCTTAGCCATGTTATCCACCTCCCATTGGATAACATGGCTAAGAACTGCTCAGGGCAGATGGTAGCTTTTGGAGATATTCGCGCTTAGCGCGAATATCTCCAAAAGTTGGTAATAGGAGATAGCGATGTTAGCGACTGTTTCCAGTCGCTAACATCTTGGCATGCCCACTTTGCATGTCATTAGTGATAAATATCACTGACATGCAAAGTGGGGCCCAAGATGGTCGCTATCTCCTACTAGCGGTCGCTAACTGGTGTTAGCAACAGCTAGGTAATACAGAGATAATTTTATCTCCGCGAAGCGGAGCGCTGTTACAGATATATATCTTTTTTTGAACGTTAATTTCTCAAAATCCACTGAAGCACATATATTGAGACCTAGCAAAGGCACATCGGGCTACCAGTCCCTACAATTTTGCCAAGTTTCGTGCAAATCCATTCAGCCGTTCGATTATTATTATTATTATTTTTTTGCCCCGCGGGGCCCTTTTAAAACCTCCACATCAAACCTAGGGGGTCAGGGAGGATCTACTATGCCCCCTTATGGTCATTTGCCCCTTCGCTTTGACCTCCTCTTGTCTCTCGATCCTACCGAGAGACAAGATGGCGGCCGCTACGGACTGTTTGGAATGTTTACAGACGCCGGAGAACCAATCAGCTTCGCAAAGCTCCGTTACGCGAAAAGTACGCGAAGCGGAGTGCTGTTACAGATATATATCTTTTTTTGAACGTTAATTTCTCAAAATCCACTGGAGCACATATATTGAGACCTAGCAAAGGCACATCGGGCTACCAGTCCCTACAATTTTGCCAAGTTTCGTGCAAATCCATTCAGCCGTTCGATTATTATTATTATTTTTTTTTTTGCCCCGCGGGGCCCTTTTAAAACCTCCACATCAAACCTAGAGGGTCAGGGAGGATCTACTATGCCCCCTTATGGTCATTTGCCCCTTCGCTTTGGCCTCCTCTTGTCTCTCGATCCTACCGAGAGACAAGATGGCGGCCGCTACGGACTGTTTGGAATGTTTACAGACGCCGGAGAACCAATCAGCTTCGCTTCACAAAGCTCCGTAACGCGTAAAGTCCGCGAACCGGAGCGCTGCCTGGTCCGCTGTTACAGATATATATCTTTTTTTGAACGTTAATTTCTCAAAATCCACTGGAGCACATATATTGAGACCTACAAAAGGCACATCGGGCTACCAGTCCCTACAATTTTGCCAAGTTTCGTGCAAATCCATTCAGCCGTTCGGGCTAAAAGTGAGGCCAACTGCCCTATGGAAAACTCAATGTTAAAAACACGTTTTGGGACCCCCCTTTTGTCTCGGCCCCCCCTTGACGAAACCCCCCCAAATTTTCAGGGGCTGCTTAGAAACAACTTGTTCCATTTTCCTGAAAATTTCAGCCAATTCCGTCCACAAACGCCAAAGTTATTAGACATAGAATTTTCAAAAATCCCATAGAGAAAAAATCCTAACTATATATACCTACTGGCGAGTGGCGACCGCCAGTAGGTAATATATATATATATATATATATTCACTGAAAAAACCATAGGTTATAGACCATATATAGTTAGGAATTAGCATTTACAAAACCTTGAAAATTCACTGAAAAAACCATGGGTTATAGACCATATATAGTTAGGAATTAGCATTTAGAAAACCTTATTTTACTCACACAAAACCATTGAAATTCCATATATAGTTAGTTGCACTAACTATATATCGCGCACCCGCAATCCACTGCTGATGATGTCACATATTACATCATTCATGACATGGTCAGTGACATCACTGATGACATCACTGATGACATCTCAAATGACATCACTGATGACATCACTGATGACATCATCCAGTGACTGTGTGTTTCTGTAAAGTTTAAATATGTTTTACATATTGAAGAATGAGTAGATGTATAAGTGTCTGGATGACTGACTGTATGAGTGAGTGATTAAATGTGTCTCACTGAGTGCATGGGTTAGTGACTAAACTGTCTTAATTTGTGCATCATTACGTCTGTTGTTCTGTAAACTGCTGCATGTGTTGATCAGTAGCTATATGAGTAACTATATGGGTTATTGATTGATTGTCCAAGTATTTGTATGGGAGACTGAGTGTGTGTGTGGCTGGCTGGGAGATGTGTGACTCTGTGCAGATCAATGTGTACTTGTATCAATGATTGTATAAGAGAGTAAGTATGTGTTAGTATATGTTTGAAAATGTAAGGTACTCTATGTTTAACTGTATAGATTAGAAAATGGAAGTGTGATTGATTCTTTACAGGACTGACTAGGTGTGTGAGTAACTCCATGGATGAGTGGCAGAGTGTGAGTGTCTGTATAGGTGTATGAGTGCATATGATAGTGTTGTAAAGATGAGTGATTGTATGTATGAATGATTGTATGGGTGAATGAGTGAATGTGTGTGTAGACATAGGAATCAGTGAGTGCATATGTAGTAACTAGTATTGGTGTGTCAATGGTTTAAAAAATTATATTCTGTATTTAACACTGGGTGTAACAGAGGTTATATTAAAGTGTGAGGAGATGCATTGTATTGTCACATGAATGATATCATCAGTGATGTGACCATTGATGTCAAATGAGATGTCATCAGTGATGTCATTTGAGATGTCATCAGTGATGTCATCAGTGATGTCATTTGAGATGTTATCAGTGATGTCATTTGAGATGTCATCAGTGATGTCATCAGTGATGTCATTTGAGATGTCATCAGTGATGTCATCAGGGATGTCATTTGAGATGTCATCAGTGATGTCATCAGTGATGTCACTGACCATGTCATGAATGATGTAATATGTGACATCATCAGCAGTGGATTGCGGGTGCGCGATATATAGTTAGTGCAACTAACTATATATGGAATTTCAATGGTTTTGTGTGAGTAAAATAAGGTTTTCTAAATGCTAATTCCTAACTATATATGGTCTATAACCCATGGTTTTTTCAGTGAATTTTCAAGGTTTTGTAAATGCTAATTCCTAACTATATATGGTCTATAACCTATGGTTTTTTCAGTGAATTTCATTGTTTTTTTAAAAGCTAATATCTATAGCTGTAAAATGTATTCTTCTTTAAATCAAAAAATATATTTTATATGTTTATTAATAATTTTTTTTATTATTATGTTTTGGTTCGCTCCCGGTTCGCGAACCGGGTAGCTTCCCGTTAGCTCAATTTGGTGCTGCGACTCGGTACGCGAACCGGTAAACGTTCCGTTTGCGCAACTGCCGCGTTAGAAATCAACATCGTGACGCGTCGCGGAAGCGCGACGTATCGCGTTGCCGCGTAATGCGTCTTATGACGCGCCGCGTTAGCGCACCCGGAAGTGCTCCGAAGCGCGAACCGAGGCGCGAAGCGCAGCTCCCCGGAAGCGATCCGGGGCGCGGCGCGCAGCGCGTAACGTAAGCGTAACAGGTCATGTGACTTGTTAATACAACTTTTCATTGGTTCATTTCACTTTTGGTTTCCTAATGATGTAAGGCTAGGTCATGTGACCTAAAAATAACACTTTTCATTGGTTTAGAACTATTTTTTTTCCAAAATGATGAAAGCCCCCACCTTTTTTCTCACTCTGACTTTCAACTTTGAGAAAGGAAGACCTATTTTGCTGAGTAGAAAATGGCTTCAGTAGTAGCTGCAGCTGGTGGACCCCCACCACCACCACCAAGGAAGAGAGGACCACCTCCACAGTTCATTCCCAACACAGAGGAGGAAGAGGATGAAGAACAGGAAGAGGAAGTACAGCCAACACAGTTTTTACGTGAGGAGCCCCGGGTATCTCACCACAAAAATAGTTTCATTTGGCAGTTTTTTTCTTTTCCTGAAGGACAAAAAAAGTGAATGCTCGCTATGTGACATGCCTCATATGCAAAGAAGATTTATCAAGAGGCACAGATAAGAAGTATAGTTACGGCAACTATACTATGCATCGTCGCATGCAGAGGTGGCATCCACTAAATTACAGCAGGGCAGAGATTCGTGACCTTCAAGACAACCCCCCAACTCCTGTGGCCAGGACATCGGCACAGGTAACTCTGTCTGGGCCAGAAGCACGGGAAACAGTGCCAAACATTCAAGAAAACTTTGTGCACATGAAAATAGTGTGTATCTATTGCGGTAGCCTACTCTCATGTGCCAACATGAGTATTAATTTGATAAACAGAGCATATGAAAACCACAAGTGCTCTAAACGCCCCAAAAAATAAAAAAAATTTGCTCCTGTTGAGCCCTTTGTAATGCCTGTTTTCGTTGTTTCCCCCCCAAAAAAAACAAAAAAAACATAAAATTGTTCAAAAAATCCAAAAAAAACAAAAAATGTTCAGAGAAATAAAAAAATATATAAAACAACAAAAACATTTAAAAAAAGTTCTTTTCAGAACTACCTCCCCTTTATAAAAAAATTGTTAGAATGTTTAGCACTCTGGCAACCTCTATTTCTTTTGGTTCGCTTCCCCATTCGCTCCCCGGTACGCGAACCGGGAGCGAACCCAAATTTAAAAAAAAAAAAAAAGAAGAGTAAGTATAAGGGAAGTAAACAGAGAGTAATGTTAAAAGAAAGACAGCTATAGGGAGTAAACCAGAGATACTGTTTAATAGATTTATTTACCGAAGAAAAGATGGAAGAGGGTATAATTGTGAAAAACAAAATAGATAAGGAAGTGAAAGAAAAAAAGGAGAGTAGAAGAATAACAAAGAAGAGTTTCTTAGAGAATATGAGTGAATGTTCAAAATAAGATTAAAACATGTGGAATAACAGAGAGAAAAAACAGAAAGCAGAAAAGAAGAAGTAACAGAAAAAGAATAATTGAAACAGCAAAGAAATCTAAATAACATAGGGGCATATTATCAACATAGGCGATAAAAGTTTTGCAGCTTTTATCAGCAGAAATGTGTCGCTAAAGCCGCTTTTGCGTCAGAAAACTGCCGCTAAAACCGCTTTTGCAGCAGTTTTCTGCTGATAAAAACAGCAATAATTTTATTGGCTGTGTTCATAATATGCCCCTTAGTGTGCTTCAACTACACAGAGAAAGCATAATGAACAAGTAGTGAAAGAGTGATCAGTCAAAGACACTAAGAGTAATAGAGACGGAGTGAGTGAACAAGAGTGAGGAACTATGAGAAGAGAGGGACTGAGAAAAGGAGTGGAAGGAGTAGAGTAAGTAAGTAATAGAGAAAGGAATGAGGGAAGGAAAGTGAGGGTTAAAGAAATGAAGCAGTGGAACTAATAGTAGTTAAATGTGATAGAAATGTAATGAAAAGAGTACAAAACATTTACCTTATAATTGTCGTTAACTTAGTCACTTGTTATTTTTATACTTTCAATTTGTGAAAGAGAGAACAAACATTTGAAAAATATTAAAACATGTATTTAAAAATTAGAAAAGACAAGGGAAAAGATTGAAGGACAAACAGTTTTTCAACAACTTTGACACTTACAGAAGCTTCTGCTTCTCCAGGCCCCCTACACAGTCCTAAAGATATACATTTTAAACTAACAGTATCTTGATGCAGATGAAGTCAGGCCTATCTTGGAACATGGTGCATCTTTTGCACTGCTGTTGTCTCACAAAAGTGACGCAATGGCAGGGCAAAAGAGGTGCACAATCATCATAAAACTGTCCCTAACATTTTAAATGATTGTTTCAGGATGGCAATAAGGTGTGTCCTATCCAGACGTTTGTTTCAGGTGAGGCCTACTCAGGGTTGCAGATCAAATTTAGGCTTGTTGAAGAGTACAGAGGAGATAATACATGTGCAGGCCAACCAATAAAGTTCAGACTTCCTCTGTTTCCCTGGACAGGCCTAAACTTCATCTGCACAATGTGATTCGTAATGTTAGGAAACACAGGTAATGTATTTGAAAAACGTGCAATTTCTTTTGCTCATTTCACAATCACATCACTTGTGTTTCCTTTGGTTAGGTATCTCATTGTGCAGATGTAGTCCAGCATATGAAAGAGTACGCACTGCATGCAACAACTTTGACACTTACTGAAGCCTCAGCTTCTCCATACCCCCTACACAGTCCTAATTATATACATTTTAAACTGACGGTATCTTGCTGGAAATGAACTGAGGCCTATCTTGCAACATGGTGCATCTTTTACACAAAAGTGACGGAACAGCGGCGTAAAAGAGGCACACAGCCTTCATAAAACTGCCCTTAACATTTTAAATGTTTGTTTCTAGATGCTGATAAGGTGTAACCTATCCACTCAGGGTTGCAGATGAAATTTAGGCTTGTTGAAGAGTATAGAGGAGATAATACATGTGCAGGCCTACTAACGAAGTGAGTCATGTCCACTGCACTCTTGAACAAATGTCAGACCTCCTCTGTCTCCTGGAACAGGCCTAAACCTCATCTACACAATGTGATGTGTAATGTTAGGAAACACAGGTAATATAATTGAAAAACGTGCAATTTTTTTTGCTCATTCCACAATCACATCACCTGTGTTTCCTTTGCTTAGGTATCTCATTGTGGAAATGTAGGCTATCATATGAAAGACTACGTAGAATGTGAGCACTGTATGCAACAACTTTGACACTTACAGAAGCCTCACCTTCTCCATGCCTCCTACACAGTTCTAAATGTACATCATAAATACAAACAGTACAGAATTAATTATACATGTTAAATGGTTTATTTTTGCTGTTCTCAGAATTTATCAAATTTCACTAAAAACAGTGACTTGAAGGTATTCATCATATAACAGCGGGGGAAAAAAAACACAATCAAAATGATTGTGTTTAAAAAACCCATATAACATAACCAATCAGAAATCAGAACTCCTCAAAAGTAACTTACTTTCCATGACGTCGAAGGATGTCCTATGAACAGCTTACACTCGGTTGTGCTGTTTTTATTTTCAGCCCGCCACTTTCTGAAAGAAAACCTCCATCGTTTTGAAAAATATGTTACATACAATAAATGACTTCTCGCTCTCTACCACACGTTTCCACAAGGCCAAATCATGTAAGAGCCATTTATAACTCTTGGAATTCTTGTAAGCAAATCCCGTCATTTTCTATTTCCGCAACTTTCCGAAAGAAAACGTTCAAGATCACTTTCACATTCCTGGACTAGTAATATATTACCCTTCTTGCTCACTCATGTTCTACATTTCCTATGACACTGATACTGCTTACTATGAAGCAGACTTACACTACCTCTATGACTACTACAATTATTTAATTCTCTACATCACTTTTAATCACAAAGCAATATAAAACAGTAGATAAAATTATATCAACCCCTAAAATCATTATACGCCAGTTACCTACCCTAAATTCTCTTTTCTGAAAACAGAAAGTAAGAATATTTTTAAGTAAAAAGGCAACATTGTATCGTAGTCAAATGGGAATAATTTCCGAAACAGCAAATTTTTTTACATTTTCAATAAGCTGTGTAATAAGCGGATCTTGTCAAATGACCATCATGCCATATAATAGCTGCAGTTACAAATGTTCTTCCTAAAATCAACGACTGTGTAGCCACAACATTTGTAATTAAAGTTGAAGACTTACTTTCATCAGGTTTATATAGTTGGATTTTTAAAATGACATTATAATCAAAAGTTTGGACCAATAATCTAGACAGCATTGCAGACTTACATTCCCTCTAATCCATGTTTTGATTGGCTGCTTGAATTAGCTTATAAAAAGAAACAGTTTTTCTGAACTCATTCAAAGTGCAGTTATTTTTCCATGACGTCAAGTGTTATGGTAAGAACACCGTTTGCTTTGGGAAATACTCTGTTGTCCTTCAACTAATCTCTGCCCACCACTTTCTATAAGAAAATCTTCTTTTTTTCCAGGAACTATTTAAAACTCAAAAATAACTTTTGCCTCTGTACTACACTTATCCTCAAGGCCAAATCGTGTAGGAGCCATTAGAACCTCTTGAAATTCCTCAGAGCAAATCCCGAGATTCCCTCTCTAAAATTTTGGTTTTAAAAACACCAGGTAAGAATTTTTAAGGTCAAAAGGCAATTTTTTTTGAAAATTAAAACAGAATCGTTGCAGAATGACCAGCCATTTCTAGACTTTAAATAAGCTGTGTAATGTCCTGATGTTATTGAAGGACCATCATGATATATAATTGCTGCAGTTACAAAAGTCCTTCCTGATATTGACAACTGCGAAGCAACAACATTTTTAATTAAAGTTGTCAATTTTGTTCCATCAGGCCTACATCGTTGGAACATTAAAATGACATACTGGCCATATGTTCGTATAAATAATGTTGACATCATTTCAGATTTACATTGGCTACACTCCATGTTGTGATCAGCTTCTTTTACTAGCTTATTAAAGGAGACTGATTTACTGTCTGGCAAAGTTAAATATATAAATCTTTCTGAGTCTACACTAGTAGTACTTGATACCCTACAGTTCTCGCAGTCATGCTGCCATTGATAAGAAAGCCCAAACAGGTGATCTACATCTACACCTTCAGCATGCAATACATCAAGCATATACATTAAAAACTCCTGACAATCTTGCTGAATATTTTGAGAGAATTGTGTTTGACCTGAACATCTGTCTAACAGATTTCGAATTTCAGACACACTTTCTATTTTACTTCTATCAGTGCTACATTTCTCTAACACAGAATTTAACAAACTGCAAAATCTTTGATCAGAATTGACCACAATCTCTTCTTTTACATTTTCTAGAGAAAACAAAACATTAACCACTACATTAGCATAGCAGTTGACACCAGAACTGTTTTCAAATTGAAAACCAACAACATCTTCAACAGAATCCTTTTTGTTTCTGCTTATAATTTCAGGTTCATCGACTTTTCGTCTTTTTGCTACAACCTCCCTAGTATTGGTCACATTTCATCGTTTCCGGCCTACCACACGTTTCTCAAACAAAGGATATTGAGGCAAATGTGGCGCATACTCTCTTCTTAACCTATTGTATTCCTTAACACAATCTAGATCCGCACAAATGTTTGTGACATCACACTCAATCAAGTACAATCCCGATAAAGTTCTAACTCGTGACAATGCCACATATGCCATACCCTCCTTGAACACAGAACTGCCAATATTCACCAATGCACTGTCTACACTTAAACCTTGCGATTTATGGATTGTCACCGCATATGCCAAGCAAACAGGAAACTGCTTACGGCGAACATATAAGTCTTTTACAAGCAAAAATCTAGCAGAACAACGACCAATTAGCTGTACTTCCTCAATGCCATCAAATTTAATTTTTAAAAATTCAATTCCATCTCTATTTCTGTATTTCACAAAATCAACAACATTACCCATTGATCCATTTACCAGACCTCTTTCAACATGTAAATTCCTTCTTAAAATTATACGGCAGTTTAAGCACACATTCAGAGTCTTTTCAAAACCTGCAGTTTTAGATATAGTCTTCTCTAATGAATCCAATTTTGTTTTCAAATTCTCAGACAAAATAATTGTTGATCCCATATGCTCTACTCTGTCAATAGCTTCCAGTTTCACAATCTCTTGGTTTTCTAAATGCAACATTTTGTTGTTGAAGATGGCACATTCTGCAAGAGTTGGCATCAAACATATTCCAGATTTCTTCTCAGTAATTTTCTGAAAAATATTCTCAGGCACAACGTCTTGTTCTGGATATAAATTTGACAGTAATCGTGCATGTAAAGCTTCTTTCCCATGCTCGGTCACTTTTCCAATTCTAACATCTTGTAGAATATTCTTGTAATCTTCATCCTTCGCCTGACGCATATTTTCATGCAGTTCAGCATAATTGAAGTTTAACCATATATTGACGTTGCCAATGCTCCCTAGGCACTTCCTGGTATCTTCATGCGTGAGCATTTTGAACACAGGTTGTCCTTTCACTGGTGTCAGCTGCAGAAGATCTCCGAAAACAATGATGTGTTTGCCACCAAATAACACATCATACTCTGTTTTGAGAACTTCTTGCATTCTAAAATGCACAAAGGCAAGCATGACATTGGAAACCATGCTTACTTCGTCAATGATAAGAAGTTTCATTTTCCTCAAGACTCTTGAAACTTCACAACAAGCATCTCCAGATAACTTGTGGTATTGTAATTTGTTGTCATGCTCCACTGGCAGCATCAGTAGACGATGCAAAGTAATACCTTTAATGTTATGTGCTGCCAGTCCAGTTGGAGCGGTGACAACACAAGACAGCGATGACTCAGTCCTTTCCTGCAAATAACATGAAATTGCTTTAATGAGGAAACTTTTTCCAGTTCCCGCTTCTCCACTCACGTACAGTCGAACAGGCTTCAACGACGTACATGAACACTCTTTCTTCTCATGACTTAATCCATGATCAATTTGCTTGGTAACTTCGTCATATATTTTCCTCTGCTCAACGTTGAGTTGTCTTTCCAAGTCTTCTAAGTTAACCGCATCCTCCTGAGCATGTGCCATGGCTCTTTCCACTTCATTCATGGCAGTGGCAGCTTCATTTTCGATAACAGGTCCTCCTAGTGGATCCTGACTCAATGAAACAGAACTCTGACTGTCCTGAGAACTGTCTCTGGCAATCTCGGCTGCAATCGTTGCTTCCTGCTCGATTTCCGCATTCAACATTTCTAGATATTTGGGAAAAGCAGGACATTCTATGGTCTCCTTGGCGGCAGTGAAAGAGTCTTCGTAACAGAGGAAATCTCCAAGCAGTTCCTCTTCTGCACGCCAAGGCTTGAAAAGTTGCAAAAGTGCTAAATAGAAAAACTCCTTTTTTTCAGGAGATTCGCCACTCAATTTTCGATGGTTTACCAAGTGGCATTTTCTTTGCTTGACCAGACATCCCTCACTTCCAATTACAGCATACACTCCTTTCTCAATATCTTCTTTGATGTTCCTCTTGAATATGTAATTTTGTAGAACCTCATACAGACAAACATTCTCGAGGTGACTGCTTCGATTTGGATAATATGTATCCAACATGTTGGTCTTCAAAATATCGGTACTGTTCGCTCCTTTTCCACCAAATACTCAATTTCCCGCACAGGTTTCAGAACTCGATTACGCGTTGCAGCAAGACCAAGACTCGCCCAAACGATACTCCTGGATTTGGCATAGAGACTTGCTGAAGACAACCGGTCAGAACATTCGTAAGCTCCAATTTCTCGATGTGACAACATCTTCAGACTGAAACTGTACAACTTCTTGCTGAGGCTCTTTTCATGGGAAATGTCCTCCCACATATCCTTCAATTCTGTCTTTTCTTTTTTGGTGATGTAAGATGTCACATACCGAGCCACAGCCATACAGTTATCAGCCACAAACTGTATATCCATGTTAGCATTCCACATGGACAAAATCACTGGGTTGTAGTCGTTGATGTACTTGGACTCTACGTTCCTTTTCAAATTGTATGTGTTTTTAGGTGATTTCTTCATCACATTATGTCGCAGCGAAGACATCAAACTGTTTACTCTTCCTTTAGAAATCACCGGTCGTGGAAAGCCGAATTTACGACGACAGTACTTTCCACAACGATGGCTTTGGAACGTAGAACTTGTTCTCTTAGGCTTTTCTTCTCCTTTGCGTTTGGAACAGCACACGTAGAATACTGTTGTATGAAACTCATCACTAAGTCTTCTGGATCTGTTCCAAATTTAGGTGCATCCTTGATCCACAGCAGCATATGTATATGAGGAGCACCTCTTGCTTGGTACTCCTTTCTCCAGAAGAAATCCAACACCTCTCCAAGAGGTGGATTCTTCTTATTCATGATGAAAGACATCATAGCTTCAAATCTATGATTGAAGTACCTGCATACATTCACTGGATCAAAAGAGCACAGTTCTCCGGGTGTCTTGAATTCGATATTTTCAATGTTTCCATTTGCCTCTCGTAGAAATTCAAGTAAGTCTTCCCAGCCATACTTGGCACAGCTCAGAGTGAGGAACCATGTGGGAGTTCCTAAGTTCCTCAGCATACATTTTAAATCACCATGACGACGGTACTAGTACTCATTAGTACCACGCTGACACGCCATGAGATTAATCAGGTGAGAATCCAAAATACTGTCTTGCACATTGACTTTATCCATAAAGTCACTTGCCAAGATGTTTTGCATCTGTATACCACTTTTCAAGATGTGGTTCACTGCATATGACAGTCCAGACAGATCACTTTCAAACAGGAGATGAAACAAATAGGGAATGCATTGTCGGAACCTAGGATCTTCTGCATACAATCGTAAAGTCCGGTATTCAGGAGCAGGAATTTGATGAGATCGCTCATCATATCTTCCTCCTTGACCTGTTGGAAATAGCTGTGGGAAACACCGAGCTTCCAAACTTTCCTCCCAAACACTAATGGGACTCCCTTTGGCTTGTTTCATTTGAAACAACTCAATAGCATTCCCCATGACTTCCTTGGAATGCAAAGGATGAACACTATAATGTTCATATATTTCTTCACTTTTAGAGGGTTCTACTTTCTCAATTTGACCAGCACACAAATTGCTATCCTCTTCTTCACTTACTTCCTCTTCTGCAATATATACATTCTTATAGTACTTATTATTTTTTTTCAAATACAATGTTGCCTTTTTGACTTTCCTAACATCCACTAAATCTTGCCATATTTTCTTACTCTTTGTCGGAACCCCATTAACTAAGATAACCAGAGGTTCCTCTTCCACTTTTTCTACTCCAATTGTATTAATGTTTTTCTTCAAATCTAGAGGCAAATAAACAACTCTTCCCTTTAATCCTCTCTGTAAATCTGATGGAGGCAATTTCCCTGTCTTTGGCTCCATTCTTACAATAGCCTGAAAGGGATGGATACTTTGAATCAAAATAGATTCATAAGTATTTAAATCCTTCAATTCAGAAGTAATCTCAACCAATTCCAGATTATTATGAACCGCTCTAGCAGGCATCTGGTTTTGATTTAATTTGTTACAACAATAAGTACACACACGTTGATCTGATCCCAAATCAAAACAATTTTCTACCATCAAGTATGTTGCAAAATCCTTCCATTCACTATTATTTTCCCTTTCACTTTTTGCATATAAATCCACTAACTTAGTCGGATTCTTATAATAAGTGCGTCGACAACACACACAAGTGAAATTAGGCCTCTCACTTGATTTAACCTGAAACGTGGCAATTTCCTTCTGAAAATTATCTGTACTGGAAACCTGTACACTGTCTTCCACATTACCCTCTTCTTCTGGGTCAATTTCAACATTCTCCTCTTTACTTCCAAAGTAACAAAACTCAATTTCTTCACAAATATTCTTCACATCTATTTCAGAACCATGCAAAAGAGCAGCGCATAATTGTTTAAGCATAATTGCTGGACTCTTAGCATAATACAACATTCTAACTAATTTCCTCACTTTATTATGATGCACTGCTAGCATCCTGAAATGATGAAAAACACTCTGGCATACTCTCCTGGAAAGACAAGCCAGTGAATGACCATGCAAACCTGTCACTTCTCTCACTCTGCAAGGATCTAATTCTTGCAACAACATCATTTTCTGCTTCAAACTTTTCTTATTAAATGTCCGTACAAAATCACAAAGCAAATTGATGGAATCCTGTCGTACACTGCAAATACTACTACACTTCCAGGTGTACACAGGACCCTTAGGACGTCTTCCTAAAACCTCATTACCTAACACCTCTTCTGTCTCTGTTGTCACAAGTTTTTCTTTTTCAACTGGACAACCATCTTTCACCTCATAAGCTCGACCACTGGTGTCAACTGCATGCACCAAATCATTATCCTGGAAATAACTCTCCTCATTAAAAAATGCCTCACAACTTGAACTATGCATCCATTCTCCGGAAAAAACTTCACAAAAATTACTACGATTAACTATTCTCTTCCATCTACTATTTCTTTTGAAATCATAAATTGCCTTGTTTAGCTTCCTAATTCTATTGATTATCAAAATAAATAACTTTCGTTTAATTTCAAATGCCTGATCAATAACGTTCTCAACTTTTTTTTTCTCTTATAAAAAACCACTTCCTGTTGACCTTTCTTAATATTTTTTTAACAAATTGCCAATTATCCTGTTGCGGAACATTCGTCTACGAATGTCCCTAAACTGTTGTTTCCTTCTACTATCATGCACAGAGTTATCTCTTGCTCTAGCAGTAACATTTTTGATTGGCCTTTCCTTTCCGTTTAAAATGCTTCTCTTTTTCTGGACTGAAACATTTTCTGTAGTAATACTTTTTGTTCTACAAATGTTTCTTATGAATGATTTAGTTGTCTTACCCGGTGCTTTCTTGGTGACTTGACGATTTTTTTTTGTAGAGGACTGCTGCAAAATTCTGTGAACCTGCTGTCTTTGACGTTTTGTAGCCTTTCTGATTCTATCCTTACTCGGCATTCTCTACTTTTGAAATGATCTGCAGTTGAATCTGTGGTAAATATAATAAAAAATGTTATTAACCACTATTACCAAACAGTAAATCAATAACAGTCGTCAAAAACTTAACACACTACTTGTCATTTTCACTTAGAATAATTTTTAGTGCATACGCAAATTTAGTATTCACAAATAGTAGCAAAGAAATGGAATGCTTCTACATTTTACCTGTGCTGTTTTATATGTGAATCTGATCTAATTTTATGAGCATATTATACTATTTTATTAAAGACACTACACATAACCTGTTTTTGAAGTTGTGTTTAATTTTAAATGAAACGGTTTACATTTTTACTTTTTATTTCCGTTAAATTTTAAAAATAAATGTTTATAGTTCCATAGGCTCAAGCAGGTCAGCTTCCCACCCTATGTCATACAATTCTGACAAATCGGCATCCTCATCATGTTCTTCATCATCCTCAGGATTTAAATCATCTAAGGGATCTACTTCCACTGACGTTTCAATGACAAGTTCAACGATAAGATCGAGATCAACTGATTGCTCATTATCACTCATGCTTGATGTTGTTGTTATCTTTAAAAAAAGAGAACAACAATGAGATGTTGTAGAGTAAGACACAAATCTCAGAGACTATAATAGTAAATTTGTTTAACAAGAGTAACATTTTGCAGCTATTATTTAGCCATGTTCAGCGAGGCTGAGGAGGTGAGGCCTATGTCCAAGTTTTCAGTGAACAGGACTCATCTCTTCTTAACCTTGGATAAGCCTCACCAACTCTGTGTCCCCTGCACATACTTAAATGTAAAGGGGCAGATTTATGTTAACTGGCACATCCGCAGGAATGCACCAATTAACGTGCAACGCTGCTCTGCCACCCATGGTGTGGCGCATTTACAATGTGGAGCACCATTGAGTAAAAACAGCACAGAAGCGTCACGCATCTGTGCCGCAAAAGCAGCACATTGCAGGAATCACGTCATAAGCACGACATGTCTACTGCAATGCACAGGAGGAAGCCACACATTGCATGGTGCATCACTCCTTAGGCTATTTCAAACAGGCATAAGGATTTGATTCAGCAATGCTATAAAGCTGACTCAGTGAAAACTTCTAAATTTCACTGTGTTAGTTTTACAGGGCTTTCATGCAAATAAATGCCCACCCTGCAACAAAACACCTATATGAAACCTGACGCAGGTTTCATGTGGCACAGGACTTTACAGCATAACACATCTGCCTAGATGCATCAAGTTGTAAATATGTCACAACATAGCAAATGTTTTGCACCGCCGCTGCATCACAAAAGTGACACACAGCGGCACAAAAGAGGCACACACCTATCATAAATCTGTCCCTAACATTTTAAATGATTGATTCAGGATGACGATAAGGTGTAGCCTATCCAGAGGTTTGTTTGAGGTGAGGCCTACTCAGGGTTGCAAATGAAATTTAGGGTTGTTAAAGAATACAGAAGAGATAATACATGTGCAGGCCTACCAATGAAGTGAGTCATATCCACTTCACTCTTGAACAAAGGCCAGACCTCTTCTGTGTCCGTGGACAGACCTAAACCTCATCTGCACAATGTCATTCGTAAACTTAGGAAACACAGGTGATGTAATTGAAAAATGTGGAGTTTCTTTTCCTCATTTCACAATCACATCACCTGTGTTTCCTTTGCTTAGGTATCTCATAGTGCAGATGGAGTCTAGCATATCAAAGAGTACACAGAAGTTCAGCAGTGTATACAACAATTTTGACATTTACAGAAAATTCAGCTTCTTATCTTGTTGGAGATGAAGTGAGGCCTGTCTTGCAACATGGTGCATCTTTTGCATCACTGCTGCATCGGTTTCATGTGGCACGGGACTTTACAGCATGACACATCTGCTTAGATGCATCAAGTTGTAAATATGTCGCCACATAGCAAATCTTTTCCACCGCCGCTGCGTCACAAAAGTGACGCACAGCGGCGCAAAAGAGGCACACACCTATCATAAATCTGTCCCTAACATTTTAAATGATTGATTCAGGATGACAATAAGGTGTGGCCTATCCAGAGGTTTGTTTAAGGTGAGGCCTACTCAGGGTTGCACATGAAATGTACGCTTGTTGAAGAGTACAGAGGAGATAATATATGTGAAGGCCTACCAATGAAGTAAGTCATATCCACTTCACTCTTGAACAAAGGCCAGACCTCTTCTGTGTCCGTGGACGGACCTAAACCTCATCTGCACAATGTCATTCGTAAACTTAGGAAACACAGGTGATGTAATTGAAAAATGTGGAGTTTCTTTTCCTCATTTCACAATCACATCACCTGTGTTTCCTTTGCTTAGGTATCTCATAGTGCAGATGGAGTCTAGCATATCAAAGAGTACACAGAAGTTCAGCAGTGTATACAACAATTTTGACATTTACAGAAGATTCAGCTTCTTATCTTGTTGGAGATGAAGTGAGGCCTGTCTTGCAACATGGTGCATCTTTTGCATCACTGCTGCATCGGTTTCATGTGGCACGGGACTTTACAGCATGACACATCTGCTTAGATGCATCAAGTTGTAAATATGTCGCCACATAGCAAATCTTTTCCACCGCCGCTGCGTCACAAAAGTGACGCACAGCGGTGCAAAAGAGGCACACACCTATCATAAATCTGTCCCTAACATTTTAAATGATTGATTCAGGATGACAATAAGGTGTGGCCTATCCAGAGGTTTGTTTAAGGTGAGGCCTACTCAGGGTTGCACATGAAATTTACGCTTGTTGAAGAGTACAGAGGAGATAATATATGTGAAGGCCTACCAATGAAGTAAGTCATATCCACTTCACTCTTGAACAAAGGCCAGACCTCTTCTGTGTCCGTGGACAGACCTAAACCTCATCTGCACAATGTCATTCGTAAACTTAGGAAACACAGGTGATGTAATTGAAAAATGTGGAGTTTCTTTTCCTCATTTCACAATCACATCACCTGTGTTTCCTTTGCTTAGGTATCTCATAGTGCAGATGGAGTCTAGCATATCAAAGAGTACACAGAAGTTCAGCAGTGTATACAACAATTTTGACATTTACAGAAGATTCAGCTTCTTATCTTGTTGGAGATGAAGTGAGGCCTGTCTTGCAACATGGTGCATCTTTTCCATCACTGCTGCATCGGTTTCATGTGGCACGGGACTTTACAGCATGACACATCTGCCTAGATGCATCAAGTGGTAAATATGTCGCCACATAGCAAATCTTTTGCACCGCCGCTGCGTCACAAAGATGACGCACAGCGGCACAAAAGAGGCACACACCTATCATAAATCTGTCCCTAACATTTTAAATGATTGATTCAGGATGACGATAAGGTGTAGCCTATCCAGAGGTTTGTTTGAGGTGAGGCCTACTCAGGGTTGCAGATGAAATTTAGGGTTGTTGAAGAATACAGAGGAGATAATACATGTGCAGGCCTACCAATGAAGTGAGTCATATCCACTTCACTCTTGAACAAAGGCCAGACCTCTTCTGTGTCCGTGGACAGACCTAAACCTCATCTGCACAATGTCATTCGTAAACTTAGGCAACACAGGTGATGTAATTGAAAAATGTGGAGTTTCTTTTCCTCATTTCACAATCACATCACCTGTGTTTCCTTTGCTTAGGTATCTCATAGTGCAGATGGAGTCTAGCATATCAAAGAGTACACAGAAGTTCAGCAGTGTATACAACAATTTTGACATTTACAGAAAATTCAGCTTCTTATCTTGTTGGAGATGAAGTGAGGCCTGTCTTGCAACATGGTGCATCTTTTGCATCACTGCTGCATCGGTTTCATGTGGCACGGGACTTTACAGCATGACACATCTGCTTAGATGCATCAAGTTGTAAATATGTCACAACATGGCAAATCTTTTGCACCGCCGCTGCGTCACAAAAGTGACGCACAGCGGCGCAAAAGAGGCACACACCTATCATAAATCAGCACATTGCAGGAATCACATCATAAGCACGACATGTCTACTGCAATGCACAGGAGGAAGCCACACATTGCATGGTGCATCACTCCTTAGGCTATTTCAAACAGGCATAAGGATTTGATTCAGCAATGCTATAAAGCTGACTCAGTGAAATCTTCTAAATTTCACTGTGTTAGTTTTACAGGGCTTTCATGCAAATGAATGCCCACCCTGCAACAAAACACCTATATGAAACCTGACGCAGGTTTCATGTGGCACAGGACTTTACAGCATAACACATCTGCCTAGATGCATCAAGTTGTAAATATGTCACAACATAGCAAATGTTTTGCACCGCCGCTGCATCACAAAAGTGACGCACAGCAGCACAAAAGAGGCACACACCTATCATAAATCTGTCCCTAACATTTTAAATGATTGATTCAGGATGACGATAAGGTGTAGCCTATCCAGAGGTTTGTTTGAGGTGAGGCCTACTCAAGGTTGCAGATGAAATGTAGGGTT
Source organism: Lissotriton helveticus (assembly GCF_964261635.1). Classification (NCBI taxonomy): domain Eukaryota; kingdom Metazoa; phylum Chordata; class Amphibia; order Caudata; family Salamandridae; genus Lissotriton; species Lissotriton helveticus. The sequence goes on along the minus strand of NC_136069.1, from coordinate 535,392,127 downwards.
TCTTTTCCTCATTTCACAATCACATCACCTGTGTTTCCTTTGCTTAGGTATCTCATAGTGCAGATGGAGTCTAGCATATCAAAGACTACGCAGAAGGTGAGAACTGTATGGAACATGGCTATGTAAGTCAAATAATCAAAATCTAAATTTGCCAAGCACACATGGGGGTGTATTTACAAGGACCTTCCACCACGAGGAAATGTCTTTAATTAAAATGAGAAAAATAACATCAAAGGGACTCAAATGCCTTTTAAATATACCCCAAGCAACCTATGAAACTGTAGCACTACATATCAAGAAACCTAATTGATTTCAAAAATCGTTTTTAAACACATCATCTAAATCAATTATATACCTACATTCAAGGGGAAATGACTTAAAATGGCCTAAGACACATGAAAGCGTTTTTTTAAGGCCCTTGCACCATTTTTGGGTCGCTTTTAACATGGCTATGTTAGTCAAGAATTAAAATCTAAATTTGCCAAGCACAGATGGAGGCATATTTACAAGGACCTTGCACCACAGGGAAAGGTCTTAAAGTAAAATGGGAAAAATAACATCAGAGAGACTCAAATGCCTTATAAATATGCCCCAAGCAACCTATGAAACTCTAGCACTACATATCCAGAAACCTAAATGATGTCCAAAAACGTTTTAAAACACATCATCTAAATCAATTATATACCTACATTCATCAGGAAGTGACGTAAAATGCCCTAAGACACATGAAAGCGTTTTTTTTTTAAACCCTTGCTCCATTTTTAGATCACTTTTAACATGGCTATGTAAGTCAAATAATCAAGATCTAAATTTGCCAAGCACAGATGGGGGCGTATTTACAAGGACCTTGCACCACAGGGAAAGGTCTTAAATTAAAATGGTAAAAATAACATCAGCAAGACTCAAGGGCCTTATAAATATGCCCCAAGCAACCTATGAAGCTCTAGCAGTACATATCAAGAAACCTAATTGTTTTCATAAATCGTTTTTAAACACATCATCTAAATCAATTATATACCTACATTCAAGGGGAAATGACTTAAAATGCCCTAAGACACATGAAAGCGTTTTTTTTAAGGCCCAGGCAACATTTTTGGTTCGCTTTTAACATGGCTATGTTAGTCAAAGAATTAAAATCTAAATTTGCCAAGCACAAATGGGGGCATATTTACAAGGAGCTTGCACCACAGGGAAAGGTCTTAAATTAAAATGGGAAAAATAACATCAAAGGAACTCAAAAGCCTTGAAAATATGCCCCAAGCAACCTATGAAACTCTAGCAGTACATATCAAGAAACCTAATTGATTTCAAAAAACGTTTTTAAACACATCTTGTAAACAAATTATAATCAAACATTCATGGGGAAGTGAGTTAAAATACCCTAAGACACATGAAAGCATTTTTGTAAGACCCTTGCACTATTTTTGCGTCACTTTTAACATGGCTATGTAACACAAAGAAACAAAATCTATTTGTAAAACACTTGACACAAAGCAACATTTTAAATACACAACTTTCTTCATAATTTTTTCCCTAAAGCATACTATTCTCTATTTAAATTAAATGAATCTTTTCTCACCTTAGCAAATACTTTATGAGTTTCAAAACAGTCTCAGAAACACACCAATTTGTCTTTAGCAGAGCAAAAGGTATGCACTCCAGAGTCTGCAGCCATGAAAAGCACAGAAATGCTGTAATTCATCACACATATCTCTCATGTCACCCAATCAAAACTCTTCCCTCACTTTTTTCAAATCAACACCCTTCCCCCCTCTGCCCTTTCTGCCTTTTTTGCATAGCAACCACCTCCTGAAAGACCTCTGATGTTTGCAAGTTCACACAACAATGTTTCAATTGAACTCTGAACTCTCAGTGCACCTGCATATCCAGTGCAATCTTTCATAAAATGATTTTTTCTTGACCATTCAAATTACATCTTTCAAAGAACTCATCCATGCACCCTAACTTTCTGTTTTCAGCAATCAAAATCCACCAATCACTGCTACTGCTTCCTTAACACAGAAACTCCAGTTTTTTTTCATTTTAAACTCTTATTTTTTCAACTGCCATTTCATTGCCACACTTCATCTGACTGCAGCAGAACCTTCTCTCACCATGTTTTCTGTCTGGATTGTTGGACATAGTTACATCTACTGGGCTCAGAGGTATGCTGATAACAGAAATTTACCTAACCTCAATTTACAAAATGTGGAAATTAAGTGGATTGGCAACAGAGGATTAAAATGTCACCAATTGATACCATTGATAAAAACCTTTATGCATTTGCCTAAACCTGACCTGTTAATTTTGCACTGTGGAGGAAATGACTTGGGCACTTTGACTGGGGTAGGTCTGGAAATGCTTTTAAAGGACACCTTTGAGCAATTGATGGCACTTTTTCCTCAAACTGCCTTGGTATATTCAAATATATGCCAAAGACAGAAATGGAGGTGGTCAAACCAATTTTGTCCACAAATTGAGAAATCGAGGAAGCATGTAAACAAATCTGTTTCAGCTTACATGAGAGACCATGGAATGGGCTCCATGTACAACAATAACTTGCGTTACTACATGCAAGATATCTACAGAGGAGATGGAGTTCACTTCTCAGATGAAGGGAACAGAGTTTTCATTCTGAATTTAAGACTGTGCATTGGTACCTACTTATAAGTACCTAAATGTACCATAAACCCAAAAGCTCTTCTCAGAGCTACCCTACATCTGATCACTCACAGTTATTATTTTACTCTAACTTTTTTCACTAATTTTCAACAAAGTACGCTCCCCGGAGCGCTACCCGGTACGCGAACCGTAAGCTAACCGCGCGAAATTTTTTAAAAAAATGTTTTTTTTTCGCACATATGAGCCTCATCAGCCATCCTCAGAAAACCTAGGGGGTCAAAATACGTCTACCATGTCCCCTTCTACCCATTCTGAACATGATTTGCCCTCCATCTTGTATCTTAATTCGACCGAAACACAAAATGGTGGACTCCCGTAACGCTGCAGGTTCGCGTACCGGGGCGCTCACCGGGAAGCGCTCCATTAAAAAAGTTGGGAAAGTAATTTACAGAAGAAACCCTGGAGACACTTTCACCAAATATAGATTTGCTCATACTACATACCAATCCCTACCATTTTCACAAATTTGGTTGGAATTCCATTTAGCCATTTAGCCTGTAGACCTCTCTAAATACCCTGAGGTAAATTACTTCACAAAACACATCTGAAGTGTTGGAATTGACAACCAATTAAAATGTTACTTTCATTTTCTACTTTTTTTACCTGACATTTGATTGGTTATGTACCTGAATATATATAAAAAAAGAGAGAGAAACACAGCCATTTTGACTACTACTTCCTGAACTACATTGCAAGATCATTTTCACTCACAACTTAAACTTGTTTTTAAAAGGTAAGATATTATTTCATAAATTTGAAAACTTTTTCAGATAGTTATATACTATCCCTCTGTAAGAGTTAGACATTGAGAAAGGCTTGTTTATTTTAATTATGGATTGATTTAGGTTTCTGTGGTATAATTATGAATTTACATAGGCTTTCTCACAGGCACTTTTTAATAGTACTACTTCATGCCTCAAAAGTACCTGTCTGAACTTAAACCCAACAGTGCCCTATCTCTACTGATATATTTATTTTTTATTCAAATTTCAGCACAAAAATGCAAGGAGAACAGAACGTTTCCTTTGAAATTGTCCTAGACATGAATAATGAGGAAATAATTGAACCCATTGACTTGGAATTCATGGATGAATCACGAGACCATGAACTTCTACAATGTGTAGAATCTGTGGATTATTTACTTCATTATGATGACGGTCAAATGTGGGAAGTTATGTTCACTCAACAAGAGGACATATCGGACAGTCAAATGTTAGACGTTCTATTAAATTTTGAAAAAGAATCAGAAAAATAAAATTATATTTAATATTAAAAAATTGTTTGAGTCTTTAATCATTTGTATATGTAATTCATAAACTAGTACCAAATTGATTATAATGTAAAGTCAGACTTATAGTATACTGTGCACAATTCCAAAAATACATTTATATTTAATAATCATTAATACTGCTACTTAAATAAAAAAATAAAAAAACAACAAAAAGAACAATCAATAAACATACAATATTTCAAAATATCATAGTCTATCATTCTTTTTTCCTTATAGTACGCTCCCCGGACCGCTTCCCGGTGCGCGAACTAGGCGCTCCCCACGCAAAAAAAAAAATATATCTTTTATTTTTTTGCCCCGCGGGGCCCTTTTACAACCTCCACATCAAACCTAGGGGGTCAGGGAGGATCTACTATGCCCCCTTATGGTCATTTCCCCCTTTGTTTTGGCCTCCTCTTGTCTCTCGATCCTACCGAGAGACAAGATGGCGGCCGCTCCGGACTGTTTAGAATGTTGACAGGCACCGGAGAGCCAATCAGCTTCGCTTCGCGAAGTTCCGTTACGCGTCAAGTACGCGAACCGGGGCGCTGCCCGGAGCGCTGTTACAGATATATATATTTTTTTGAACCTTCATTTCTCAAAATCCACTGGAGCTCATATATTGAGACCTAGCAAAGGCACATCGGGCTAACAGTCCCTACAATTTTGCCAAGTTTCGTGCAAATCCATTCAGCCGTTCGGGCTAAAAGTGAGGCACACTGCCCTATGGAAATTAACATAGGAAAAACATGTTTTGGGACCCCCCTTTTTTCTCGGCCCCCCTTTACGAACCCCCCCCCAAATTTTCAGTGGCTGCTCAGAAACAAAATGTTCAATTTTCCTGAAAATTTCAGCCAATTCCGTCCACAAACGCCAAAGTTATTAGACATAGAATTTTCAAAAATCCCATAGGAAAAAAATCCTAACTATATGTACCTACTAGCGACCGCTAGTAGGTAATATATATATATATATATATATATATATATTCACTGAAAAAACCATAGGTTATAGACCATATATAGTTAGGAATTAGCATTTACAAAACCTTATTTTACTCACACAAAACCATTGTAATTCCATATATAGTTAGTTGCACTAACTATATATCGCGCACCCGCAATCCACTGCTGATGATGTCACATATTACATCATTCATGACATGGTCAGTGACATCACTGATGACATCACTGATGACATCTCAAATGACATCACTGATGACATCACTGATGACATCTCATTTGACATCAATGCCTACATCACTGATGATATCATTCATGTGACAATACAATGCATCTCCTCACATTTTAATATAACCTCTGTTACACCCAGTGTTAAATACAGAGTATAATTTTTGAAACCATTGACACACTAATACTAGTTACTACATACGCACTCACTGATTCCTACGTCTACACACACATTCACTCATTCACCCATACAATCATTCATACATACAATCACTCATCTTTACAACACTATCATATGCACTCATACACCTATACAGACACTCACACTCTGCCACTCATCCATGGAGTTACTCACACACCTAGTCAGTCCTGTAAAGAATCAATCACACTTCCATTTTCTTGTCTATACAGTTAAACATAGAGCACCTTACATTTTCAAACATATACTAACACATACTTACTCTCTTATACAATCATTGATACAAGTTCACATTGATCTGCACAGAGTCACACACCTCCCAGCCAGCCACACACACACTCAGTCTCCCATACAAATACTTGGACAATCAATCAATAACCCATATAGTTAATCATATAGCTACTGATCAACACATGCAGCAGTTTACAGAACAACAGACATAATGATGCACAAATTAAGACAGTTTAGTCACTAACCCATGCACTCAGTGAGACACATTTAATCACTCACTCATACATTCAGTCATGCACCTACTAAATCCTTCGCCCAGACACTTATACTTCCACTCATTCTTCAATATGTAAGACATATTTTAACTTTACAGAAACATACAGTCACTGGATGTTGTCATCAGTGATGTCATCAGTGATGTCATTTGAGATGTCATCAGTGATGTCATCAGTGATGTCATCAGTGATGTCACTGACCATGTCATGAATGATGTAATATGTGACATCATCAGCAGTGGATTGCGGGTGCGCGATATATAGTTAGTGCAACTAACTATATATGGAATTTCAATGGTTTTGTGTGAGTAAAATAAGGTTTTGTAAATGCTAATTCCTAACTATATATGGTCTATAACTTATGGTTTTTTCAGTGAATTTTCAAGGTTTTGTAAATGCTAATTCCTAACTATATATGGTCTATAACCTATGGTTTTTTCAGTGAATTTTCAAGGTTTTGTAAATGCTAATTCCTAACTATATATGGTCTATAACCTATGGTTTTTTCAGTGAATTTCAATGGTTTTTAATAGCAAATGTCAAAAGCTTTAAAATGTATTCTTCTTTAAATCGAAAAAAAAGTTTTATATGTTTTTAATAAAAAAAATGTATGTATTTTTTTTTTATTATTTTTTTTGTTTCGCTCCCGGTCCGCGAACCGGGTAGCTTCCCGTTAGCTCAATTTGGTGCCGCGACCCGGTCCGCGAACCGGTAAACGTTCCGTTTGCGCAACTGCCGCGTTAGAAAACAACATCGTGACGCGTCGCGTAAGCGCGACGTATCGCGTTGCCGCGTAATGCGTCTTATGACGCGCCGCGTTAGCGCACCCGAAAGTGTTCCGGAGCGCGAACCGAGGCGCGAAGCGCTGCTCCCCGGAAGCGATCCGGGGCGCGTCGCGTAAGCGCGACGTATCGCGTTGCCGCGTAATGCGTCTTATGACGCGCCGCGTTAGCGCACCCGGAAGTGCTCCGGAGCGCGACGCGCAGCTCCCCGGAAGCGATCCGCGCGGCGCGGAGTGCGTAACGTAAGCGTAACAGGTCATGTGACTTGTTAATAAAACTTTCTATTGGTTCATTTCACTTTTGGTTTCCTAATGATGTAAGGCTAGGTCATGTGACCTAAAAATAACACTTTTCATTGGTTTAGAACATTTTTTTTTCCCAAATGATGAAAGCCCCCACCTTCTTTCCTCACTCTGACTTTCATCTTTGTGAGAGGAAGACCTGTTTTTGCTTATTAAAATAATGGCATCTGTAGTAGCTGCAGCTGGTGGACCCCCACCACCACCACAACCACCTAGGAAGGAAGGACCACCTCCACAGTTCCTTCCCAACCCAGAGGAGGAAGAGGACGAAGAAGAGGAAGAGGAACTACAGCCAAGACAGTTTTTACGTGAAGAGCCCCGGATATCTCACCACAAAGATAGTTTTATTTGGCAGTTTTTTTCTTTTCCTCAAGGCCAAAAAAAAGTGAATGCTCGCCACGTGACATGCCTCATAAGTAAAGATGTTTTATCTAGAGGCACAGATAAAAAGTATAGTTACGGCAACTATACTATGCACCGTCATATGCAGAGGTGGCATCCACTGAATTACAACGTTGCAGAGATGCGTCACCTCCAAGACAACCCACCAACTCCTGTGGCCAGTACATCGGCACAGGTAACTCTGTCGGGGCCAGAGGCGCGGAAAACGGTGCCAAACATTCAACAGAATTTTGTGCACATGAAGATAGTGTGCCTTTATTGTGGTAACCTACTCTCATGTGCAAATATGAGTATCAATTTGATAAACAGAGCATTTGAAAACCACAAGTGCTCAAAACGCCCCAAAAAATAAAAACATTTTTTTGCTCCTGTTGAGCCCTTTCTAATGCCTGTTTTTCGTTGTTCCCCCTCAAAAAAAACAAAAAAAATATAAAATCGTTCAAAAAATACAAAAAAAGTAAAAGATTGTTCAGAAAAAAAATAAAAAAAATATAAAACAACAAAAATAATAATAAAAAACTACCTCCCCTTTATAAAAAAAATTGCTAGAATGTTTAGCACTCTGGCAACCTCTATTTCTTTTGGTTCGCTTCCCGGTTCGCTCGCCGGTACGCGAACCGGGAGCGAACCAAAATTTTTTTTTTTTAAAAAGAAGAGTAAGTATAAGGGAAGGAAACAGAGAGTAATGTTAAAAGAAAGACAGCTATAGGGAGTAACACAGAGATACTGTTTAATAGATCTATTTACCGAAGAAAAGATGGAAGAGGGTATAATTGTGAAAAACAAAATAGATAAGGAAGTGGAAGAAAAAAAGGAGAGTAGAAGAATAATAAACAAGAGTTTCTTAGAGAATGTGAGTGAATGTTCAAAATAAGATTAAAACATGTGGAATAACAGAGAGAAAAAACAGAAAGCAGAAAAGAAGGAGTAACAGAAAAGGAATGATTGAAACAGCAAAGAAATGTAAATAACATAGGGGCATATTATCAACATAGGTGATAAAGTTATCGCTGCTTTTATCGGCGGAAATCTGCCGCTAAAGCCGCTTTTGCGGAAGTTTTCTGCCGATAATGACTGCTTTTATCGGCAGAAATCTGCGGCTAAAGCCACTTTTGCGGCAGAAAACTGCCGCTAAAGCCGCTTTTGCGGCAGTTTTCTGTCGATAAAAACAGCAATAATTTTATTGCCTGTGTTGATAATATGCCCCTTAGTGTGCTACAACTACAGAGAGAAAGCATAATGAACAAGTAGTGAAAGAGTGATCAGTCAGAGACAGTGAGAGTAATAGAGACGGAGTGAGTGAACAAGAGTGAGGAACTATGAGAAGAGAGGGACTGAGAAAAAGAGTGGAAGGAGTAGAGTAAGTAAGTAATAGAGAAAGGAATGAGGGAAGTAGCAAAGGCAGGAAAGTGAGGGTTAAAGAAATGAAGTAGTGGAACTAATAGAAGTTAAATGTGATAGAAATGTAACGAAAAGAGTACAAAACATTTACCTTATAATTATCGTTAACTTAGAGAACAAACATTTGAAAAATATTAAAACATGTATTTAAAAATTAGAAAAGACAAGGGAAAAGATTGAAGGACAAACAGTTTTTCAACAACTTTGACACTTACAGAAGCCTCTGCTTCTCCATGCCCCCTACACAGTCCTAAAAATATACATTTTAAACTAACAGTATCTTGATGCAGATGAAGTGAGGCCTATCTTGCAACATGGTGCATCTTTTGCACTGCTGCTGTCTCACAAAAGTGACGCAACGGCAGCGCAAAAGAGGTGCACAGCCATCATAAAACTGTCCCTAACATTTTAAATGATTGTTTCAGGATGCCAATAAGGTGTGTCCTATCCAGAGTTTGTTTGAGGTGAGGCCTACTCAGGGTTGCAGATGAAATTTAGAGTTGTTGAAGAGTACAGAGGAGATAATACATGTCCATGCCTACCAATGAAGTGAGTCATGTCCACTTCACTCTTGAACAAAGGCCAGACCTCCTCTGTTTCCCTGGACAGGCCTAAACTTGATCTGCACAATGTGATTCGTAATATTAGGAAACACAGGTGATGTAATTGAAAAACGTGCAATTTCTTTTGCTCATTTCACAATCACATCACTTGTGTTTCCTTTGCTTAGGTATCTCATTGTGCAGATGTAGTCCAGCATATGAAAGAGTACGCAGAAGTGCAGCACTGCATGCAACAACTTTGACACTTACTGAAGCCTCAGCTTTTGCATGCCCCCTACACAGTCCTAATTATATACATTTTAAACTGACGGTATCTTGCTGGAGATGAACTGAGGCCTATCTTGCAACATGGTGCATCTTTTACACTGCTGCTGCGTCACAAAAGTGACGGAACAGTGGCGCAAAAGAGGCGCACGGCCATCATAAATCTGCCCTTAACATTTTAAATGATTGTTTCTAGATGCTGATAAGGTGTGGCCTATCCACAGATGTGTTTCAGGTGAGTCCTACTCAGGGTTGCAGATGAAATTTAGGCTTGTTGAAGAGTACAGAGGAGATAATACATGTGCAGGCCTACCAACGAAGTGAGTCATGTCCACTGCACTCTTGAACAAATGTCAGACCTCCTCTGTCTCCTGGAATAGGCCTAAACCTCATCTACACAATGTGATGTATAATGTTAGGAAACACAGGTAATGTAATTGAAAAACGTGCAATTTTTTTTGCTCATTCCACAATCACATCACCTGTGTTTCCTTTGCTTAGGTATCTCATTGTGCAGATGTAGTCTATCATATGAAAGACTACGTAGAATGTGAGCACTGTATGCAACAACTTTGACACTTACAGAAGCCTCAGCTTCTCCATGCCTACTACACAGTTCTAAATGTATATCATAAATACAAAAAGTACAGAATTAATTATACATGTTAAATGGTTTATTTTTGCTGTTCTCAGAATTTATCAAATTTCACTAAAAACAGTGACTTGAAGGTATTCATCATATAACAGCGGGAAAAAAAACACAATCAAAATGATTGTGTTTAAAAAACCCATATAACATAACCAATCAGAAATCAGAACTCCTGAAAAGTAACTTACTTTCCATGACGTCGAAGGATATCCTATGAACAGCTTACACTCTGTTGTGCTGTTATTATTTTCAGCCCGCCACTTTCTGAAAGAAAAGCTCCATCGTTTTGACAAATATGTTACATACAATAAATGACTTCTCGCTCTCTACCGCACTTTTCCACAAGGCCAAATCGTGTAGGTGCCATTTATAACTCTTGGAATTCTTCTAAGCAAATCCCGTCATTTTGTATTTCCGCAACTTTCAGAAAGAAAAGGTTCAAGATCACTTTCACAATCCTGTACTAGTCATATCTCACCCTTCTTGCTCACTCATGTTCCACATTTCCTATGACACTGATACTGCTTACTATGAGGCACATTACACTACCTCTATGACTACTACAATTATTTAATTCTCTTGATCACAGTGGATGTTGTCAAAGGACCATCATGTCATATAATAGCTGCAGTTAGAAATGTTCTTCCTAAAATCAACAACTGTGTAGCCACAACATTTGTAATTAAAGTTGAAAACTTATTTTCATCAGGTTTATATAGTTGGAATTTTTAAATGACATTATAACCAAAATGTATTCAAAATATGTCGACAGCATTGCAGACTTACATTACCTCTACTCCATGTTTTTATTGGCTGCTTGAATTAGCTTATTAAAAGAAACAGTTTTTCTGAACTCATTCAAAGTGCAGTTATTTTTCCATGACATCAAGTGTTATGGTAAGAACACCGTTTGCTTTGGGAAATACTCTGTTGTCCTTTAACTAATCCGTGCCCACCACTTTCTGTAAGAAAACCTTTTTTTTTTCAGTAACTACTTAAAACTCAAAAATAAATTTTGACTCTGTACTACACTTATCCTCAAGGCCAAATAGTGTAGGAGCCATTAGAACCTCTTGAAATTCCTCAGAGCAAATCCCGAGATTCTTTCCCTAAAATTTTGGTTGTAAAAACACCAGGTAAGAATTTTTAAGGTCAAAAGGCAATTTTTTTTTTTAAGTTAAAACAGAATCATTGCAGAATGACCAGCCTTTTCTAGACTTCAAATAAGCTGTGTAATGTCCTGATGTTGTTGAAGGACCGTCATGATATATAATTGCTGCAGTTACAAAAGTCCTTCCTGATATTGACAACTGCGAAGCCACAACATTTTTAATTAAAGTTGTCAATTTTGTTCCATCAGGCCTACATCGTTGGAACATTAAAATGACATACTGGCCATATGTTCGTATAAATAATGTGGACAACATTTCAGACTTATATTGGCTACACTCCATGTTGTGATCAGCTGCTTTTACTAGCTTATTAAAGGACACTGATTTACTGTCTGGCAAAGTTAAATATATACATTTTTCTGAGTCTACACTAGAAGTACTTGATACCTTACAGTTCTCGCAGTCATGCTGCCATTGATAAGAAAGCCCAAACAGGTGATCTACATCTACACCTTCATCTTGCAATACATCAAACATATACATTAAAACTCCTGACAATCTTGCTGAATATTTTGAGAGAATTGCGTTTGACCTGAACACTTGTCTAACAGATTTCGAATTTCAGACACACTTTCTATTTTTGTTCTATCAGTGCTATATTTCTCTAACACAGAATTCAGCAAGCAGCAAAAACTTTGATCCGAATTGATCACAATCTGTTCTTTTAAAGTTTCTAGAGAAAAGACAACATTAACCACTACATTAGCATAGCAGTTGACACCAGAACTGTTTTCAAATTGAAAACCAACAACATCTTCAACAAAATCCTTTTTCTTTCTGCTTATAATTTCTGGTTCATCGACTTTTCGTCTTTTTGCTACAGCCTCTCTACTATTGGTCACATTTCTTCGTTTCCGGCCTACCACACGTTTCTCAAACAAAGGATATTGAGGCAAATGTGGCGCATACTCTCTTCTTAACCTATTGTATTCCTTAACACAATCTAGATCCGCACAAATGTTTGTGACATCACACTCAATCAAGTACAATCCCGATAAAGTTCTGACTCGTGACAATGCCACATATGCCATACCCTCCTTGAACACAGAACTGCCAATATTCACCAATGCACTGTCTACACTTAAACCTTGCGATTTATGGATTGTCACCGCATATGCCAAGCAAACAGGAGACTGCTTACGGCGAACATATAAGTCTTTTACAAGCAAAAACCTAGCAGAGCAACAACCAATTAGCTGTACTTCCTCAATGCCATCAAATTTAATTTTTAAAAATTCAATTCCATCTCTATATCTGTATTTCTCAAAATCAACAACATTACCCATTGATCCATTTACCAGACCTCTTTCAACATGTAAATTCCTTCTTAAAATTATACGGCAATTTAAACACACATTCAGAGTCTTTTCAAAACCAGCAGTTTTAGATATAGTCTTCTCTAATGAATCCAATTTTGATTTCAAATTCTCAGACAAAATAATTGTTGCTCCCATATGCTCTACTCTGTCAATAGCTTCCAGCTTCACAATCTCTTGGTTTTCTAAATGCAACATTTTGTTGTTGAAGATGGCACATTCTGCAAGAGTTGGCATCAAACATATTCCAGATTTCTTCTCAGTAATTTTCTGAAAAATATTCTCAGGCACAACGTCTTCTTCTGGATACAAATTTGACAGTAATCGTGCATGTAAAGCTTCTTTCCCATGCTCGGTCACTTTTCCGATTCTAACATCTTGTAGAATATTCTTATAATCTTCATCCTTCGCTTGACGCATATTTTCACGCAGTTCAGCATAATTGAAGTTTAACCATATATTGACGTTGCCAATACTCCCTAGGCACTTCCTGGTATCTTCATGCGTGAGCATTTTGAACACAGGTTGTCCTTTCACTGGTGTCAGCTGCAGAAGATCACCAAAAACAATGATGTGTTTGCCACCAAATAACACATCATACTCTGTTTTAAGAACTTCTTGCATTCTCAAATGCACAAAGGGAAGCATGACATTGGAAACCATGCTTACTTCGTCAATGATAAGAAGTTTCATTTTCCTCAAGACTCTTGAAACTTCACAACAAGCATCTCCAGATAACTTGTGGTATTGTAATTTGTTATCATGCTCCACTGGCAGCATCAGTAGACGATGCAAAGTAATACCTTTAATGTTATGTGCTGCCAGTCCAGTTGGAGCGGTGACAACACAAGACAGCGATGGCTCAGTCCTTTTCTGCAAATAACATGAAATTGCTTTAATGAGGAAACTTTTTCCAGTTCCCGCTTCTCCACTCACGTACAGTCGGACAGGCTTCAACGACGTACATGAGCACTCTTTCTTCTCATGACTTAATCCATGATCAATTTGGTTGGTAACTTCGTCATATATTTTCCTCTGCTCAACGTTGAGTTGTCTTTCCAAGTCTTCTATGTTAACCACATCCTCCTGAGCATGTGCCATGGCTCTTTCCACTTCAATCATGGCAGTAGCAGCTTCATTTTCGATAACTGGTCCTCCTAGTGGATCCTGACTCAATGAAACAGAACTCTGATTGTCCTGAGAACTGTCTCTAGCAATCTCGGCTGCAATCGTTGCTTCCTGCTCGATTTCCGCATTCAACATTTCTAGATATTTGGGAAAAACAGGACATTCTATGGTCTCCTTGGCGGCATTGAAAGAGTCTTCGTAACAGAGGAAATCTCCAAGCAGTTCCTCTTCTGCACGCCAAGGCTTGAAAAGTTGCAAAAGTGCTAAATAGAAAAACTCTTTTTTTCAGGAGATTCGCCACTCAATTTTCGATGGTTTACCAAGTGGCATTTTCTTTGCTTGACCAGACATCCCTCACTTCCAATTACAGCATACACTCCTTTATCAATATCTTCTTTGATGTTCCTCTTGAATATGTAATTTTGTAGAACCTCATACAGACAAACATTCTCGAGCTGACTGCTTCTATTTGGATAATATGTATCCAACATGTTGGTCTTCAAAATATCGGTACTGTTTGGCTCCTTTTCCGCCAAATACTCAATTTCCTGCACAGGTTTCAGAACTCGATTACGCGTTGCAGCAAGACCAAGACTCGCCCAAACGATACTCCTGGATTTGGCATAGAGACTTGCTGAAGACAACCGGTCAGAACATTCGTAAGCTCCGATTTCTCGATGTGACAACATCTTCAGACTGAAACTGTTCAACTTCTTACTGAGGCTCTTTTCATGGGAAATGTCCTCCCACATATCCTTCAATTCTGTCTTTTCTTTTTTGGTGATGTAAGATGTCACATACCGAGCCACAGCCATACAGTTATCAGCCACAAACTGTATATCCATGTTAGCATTCCACATGGACAAAATCACTGGGTTGTAGTCGTTGATGTACTTGGACTCTTCGTTCCTTTTCAAATTGTATGTGTTTTTAGGTGATTTCTTCATCACATTATGTCACAGCGAAGACATCAATCTGTTCACTCTTCCTTTAGAAATCACCGGTCGTGGAAAGGCGAAACGACATTTGGTGTAGAACTTGTCCTTGTTTCTGAATTTACGACGACAGTACTTTCCACAACGATGGCTTTGGAAGCGTAAAACTTGTTCTCTTAGGCTTTTGTCTTCCTTTGCGTTTGGAACAGCACATGTAGAAACTGTTCTATGAAACTCATCACTAACTCTTCTGGATCTGTTCCAAATTTAGGTGCATCCTTGATCCACAGCAGCATATGTATATGAGGAGCACCTCTTGCTTGGTACTCCTTTCTCCAGAAGAAATCCAACACCTCTCCAAGAGGTGGATTTTTCTTGTTCATGATGAAAGACATCATAGCTTCAAATCTATGATTGAAGTACCTGCATACATTCACTGGATCCAAAGAGCACAGTTCTCCGGGTGTCTTGAATTCGATATTTTCAATGTTTCCATTTGCCTCTCGTAGAAATTCAAGTAAGTCTTCCCAGCCATACTCGGCACAGCTGAGAGTGAGGAACCATGTGGGAGTTCCTAAGTTCCTCAGCATACATTTTAAATCACCATGACGACGGTACCAGTACTCATTAGTACCACGCTGACACGCCATGAGATTAATCAGGTGAGAATCCAAAATACTGTCTTGCACATTGACTTTATCCATAAAGTCACTTGCCGAGATGTTTTGCATCTGTACACCACTTTTCAAGATGTGGTTCACTACGTATGACAGTCCAGACAGATCGCTTTCAAACAGGAGATGAAACAAATAGGGAATGCATTGACGAAACCTAGGATCTTCTGCATACAATCGTAAAGTCCGGTATTCAGAAGCAGGAATTTGATGAGGTCGCTCATCATATCTTCCTCCTTGACCTGTTGGAAATAGCTGTGGGAAACACCAAGCTTCCAAACTTTCCTCCCAAACACTAATGGGACTCCCTTTGGCTTGTTTCATTTGAAACAACTCAATAGCATTCCCCATGACTTCCTTGGAATGCAAAGGATGAACACCATAATGTTCATATATTTCTTCATTTTTAGAGGGTTCTACTTTCTCAATTTGACCAGCACACAAATCGCTATCCTCTTCTTCACTTACTTCCTCTTCTGCAACATATACATTCTTGTAGTACTTATTGTTTTTTTTCAAATACAATGTTGCCTTTTTGACTTTCCTAACATCCACTAAATCTTGCCATATTTTCTTACTCTTTGTCGGAACCCCATTAACTAAGATAACCAGAGGTTCCTCTTCCACTTTTTCTACTCCAATTGTATTAATGTTTTTCTTAAAATCTAGAGGCAAATAAACAACTCTTCCCTTTAATCCTCTCTGTAAATCTGATGGAGGCAATTTCCCTGTCTTTGGCTCCATTCTTACAATAGCCTGAAAGGGATGGATACTTTGAATCAAAATAGATTCATAAGTATTTAAATCCTTCAATTCAGAAGGAATCTCAACCAATTCCAGATTATTATGAACCGCTCTAGCAGGCATCCGGTTTTGATTTAATTTGTTACAACAATAAGTACACACAAGTTGATCCAATCCCAAATCAAAACAATTTTCTACCATCAAGTATGTTGCGAAATCCTCCCATTCACTATTATTTTCCCTTTCACTTTTCGCATATAAATCCACTAACTTAGTCTGATTCTTATAATAAGTGTGTCGACAACACACACAAGTGAAATTAGACCTCTCACTTGATTTCACCTGAAACGTGGCAATTTCCTTCTGAAAATTATCTGTACTGGAAACCTGTACACTATCTTCCACATTACCCTCCTCTTCTGGGTCAATTTCAACATTCTCCTCTTTACTTGCAAAGTAACAAAACTCAATTTCTTCACAAATATTCTTCACATCTATTTCAGAACCATGCAAAAGAGCAGTGCATAATTGTTTAAGCATAATTGCTGGACTCTTAGCATAATACAACATTCTAACTAATTTCCTCACTTTATTATGATGCACTGCTAGCATCCTGAAATGATGAAAAACACTCTGGCATACTCTCCTGGAAAGACAAGCCAGTGAATGACCATGCAAACCTGTCACTTCTCTCACTCTGCAAGGATCTAATTCTTGCAACAACTTCATTTTCTGTTTTAAACTTTTCTTATTAAATGTCCGTACAAAATCACAAAGCAAATTGATGGAATCCTGTCGCACACTGCAAATACTACTACACTTCCAGATATACACTGGTCCCTTAGGACGTCTTCCTAAAACCTCATTACCTAACACTTCTTCTGCCTCTGTTGTCACAAGTTTTTCTTTTTCAACTGGACAACCATCTTTCACCTCATAAGCTCGACCACTGGTGTCAACTGCATGCACCAAATCATTATCCTGGAAATAACTCTCCTCATTAAAAAATGCCTCACAACTTGAACTATGCATCCATTCTCCTGAAAAAACTTCACAAAAATTACTACGATTAACTGTTCTCTTCCATCTACTATTTCTTTTGAAATCATAAATTGCCTTGTTTAGCTTCCTAATTCTATTGATTATCAAAATAAATAACTTTCGCTTAATTTCAAATGCCTGATCAATAATTTTCTCAACTTTTTTTTTCTCTTATAAAAAACCACTTTCTGTTGACCTTTCTTAATATTTTTTAACAAATTGCCAATTATCCTGTTGCGGAACATTCGTCTACGAATGTCCCTAAACTGATTTTTCCTTCTACTATCATGCACAGAGTTATCTCCTGCTCTAGCAGTAACATTTTTGATTGGCCTTTCCTTTCCGTTTAAATTGGTTCTCTTTTTCTGGACTAAAACATTTTCTGTAGTACTACTTTTTTTTCTACAAATGTTTCTTATGAATGATTTCGTTGTCTTACCCGGAGCTTTCTTGGTGACTTGACGAGTTTTTATTGTAGAGGACTGCTGCAAGAATTTATTAAGCTGCTGTCTTTGACGTTTTGTAGCCTTTCGGTTTCGTTGTTTAGATGGCATTATGTACTTTTGAAATGATCTGCAGTTGAATCTGTGGTAAAATATAATTAAAAATGTTATTAACCACTATTAGCAAACAGTAAATCAATAACAGTCGTCAAAAATTTAGCACACTACTTGTCATTTTTACATACAATAATTTTTAGTGCATTGGCAAATTTAGTAGTCACAAATAGTAGCAAAGAAATGGAATGCTTCTACATTTGACCTGTGCTGTTTTATATGTGAATCTGAACTAATTTTATGAGCATATTTGACTATTTTATTAAAGACACTACACACAACCTGTTTTTGAAGTTGTGTTTAATTTTAAATGAAACGGTTTACATGTTTACTTTTCATTTCCAGTAACTTTTAAAAATAAATGTTTATAGTTCCATAGGCTCAAGCAGGTCAGCTTCCCACCCTATGTCATACAATTCTGACAAATCGGCATCCTCATCATGTTCGTCATCATCCTCAGGATTTAAATCATCCAAGGGATCTACTTCCACTGACGTTTCAATGACAAGTTCAATGATAAGATCGAGATCAACGGATTGCTCATTATCACTCATGGTTGATGTTGTCGTTATCTTTAAAGAAAGAGAACAACAATGAGATGTTGCAGAGTAAGAGACTATAATAGTAAAATTGTTTAACAAGAGTAACATTTTGCAGCTATTATTTAGCCATGTCCAGCGATGCTGAGGAGGTGAGGCCTATGTCCAAGTTTTCAGTGAACAGGACTCATCTCTTCTTAACCTTGGATAAGCCTCACCGACTCTGTGTCCCCTGCTCATACTTAAATGTAAAGGGGCAGATTTATGTTAACTGGCGCATCCCCAGGGATGCACCAGTTAACGTGCACCGCTGCTCTGCCACCCATGGTGTGCCGCATTTACAATGTGGAGCACCATTGAGCAAAAACAGCACAGATGCGTCACGCATCTGTGCCGCAAAAGCGGCACATTGCAGGAATCACGTCGTAAGCGCGACATGTCTACTGCAATGCACAGGGGCAAGCCACACATTGCATGGTGCATCACTCCTTATGCCTGTTTCAAACAGGCATAAGGATTTGATTCAGCAATGCCATAAAGCTGACTCAGTGAAATCTTCTAAATTTCACTGTGTTAGTTTTACAGGGCTTTCATGCAAATGAATGCCCACCCTGCAACAAAACGCCTATATGAAACCTGACGCAGGTTTCATGTGGCACAGGACTTTACACCGTGTCACATCTGCCTAGATGCATCAAGTTGTAAGTATGTCGCAACATAGCGCATCTTTTGCGCATCTTTTGCGCCGCCGCTGCGTGACGCACAGCGGCGCAAAAGAGGCACACGGCTATCATAAATCTGTCCCTAACATTTTAAATGATTGATTCAGGATGACGATAAGGTGTGGCCTATCCAGAGGTTTGTTTGAGGTGAGGCCTACTCAGGGTTGCAGATGAAATTTAGGCTTGTTGAAGAATACAGAGGAGATAATACATGTGCAGGCCTACCAATGAAGTGAGTCATGTCCACTGCACTCTTGAACAAAGGTCAGACCTCTTCTGTGTCCGTGAACAGGCCTAAACCTCATCTGCACAATGTGATTCATAAAGTTAGGAAACACAGGTGATGTAATTGAAAAATGTGGAATTTCTTTTCCTCATTTCACAATCACATCACCTGTGTTTCCTTTGCTTAGGTATCTCATTGTGCAGATGGAGTCTAGCATATCAAAGAGTACACAGAAGTTGAGCACTGTATACAACAATTTTGACATTTACAGAAGATTCAGCTTCTCCATGCCCCCTACACAGTCCTAAATGTTTACAGTTTAAACGGACGGTATGTTGTTGGAGATGAAGTGAGGCCTGTCTTGCAACATGGTGCATCTTTTGCATCACTGCTGCATTGGTTTCATGTGGCACAGGACTTTACAGCATGACACATCTGCCTAGATGCATCAAGTTGTAAATATGTCGCAACATAGCAAATCTTTTGCACTGCCGCTGCGTCACAAAAGTGACGCACAGCGGCGCAAAAGAGGCACACGGCTATCATAAATCTGTCCCTAACATTTTAAATGATTAATTCAGGATGACGATAAGGTGTGGCCTATCCAGAGGTTTGTTTGAGGTGAGGCCTACTCAGGGTTGCAGATGAAATTTAGGCTTGTTGAAGAGTACAGAGGAGATAATACATGTGCAGGCCTCCCAATGAAGTGAGTCATGTCCACTTCACTCTTGAACAAAGGCCAGACCTCTTCTGTGTCTGTGGACAGGCCTAAACCTCATCTGCACAATGTCATTCGTAAAGTTAGGAAACACAGGTGATGTAATTGAAAAATGTGGAATTTCTTTTCCTCATTTCACAATCACATCACCTGTGTTTCCTTTGCTTAGGTATCTCATTGTGCAGATGGAGTCTAGCATATCAAAGAGTACACAGAAGTTGAGCACTGTATACAACAATTTTGACATTTACAGAAGATTCAGCTTCTCCATGCCCCCTACACAGTCCTAAATGTTTACAGTTTAAACTGACGGTATCTTGTTGGAGATGAAGTGAGGCCTGTCTTGCAACATGGTGCTTCTTTTGCATCACTGCTGCATCGGTTTCATGTGGCACAGGACTTTACAGCATGACACATCTGCCTAGATGCATCAAGTTGTAAATATGTCGCAACATAGCAAATCTTTTGCACCGCCGCTGCGTCACAAAAGTGACGCACAGCGGCGCAAAAGAGGCACACGGCTATCATAAATCTGTCCCTAACATTTTAAATGATTAATTCAGGATGACGATAAGGTGTGGCCTATCCAGAGGTTTGTTTGAGGTGAGGCCTACTCAGGGTTGCAGATGAAATTTAGGCTTGTTGAAGAGTACAGAGGAGATAATACATGTGCAGGCCTACCAATGAAGTGAGTCATGTCCGCTTCACTCTTGAACAAAGGCCAGACCTCTTCTGTGTCTGTGGACAGGCCTAAACCTCATCTGCACAATGTCATTCGTAAAGTTAGGAAACACAGGTGATGTAATTGAAAAATGTGGAATTTCTTTTCCTCATTTCACAATCACATCACCTGTGTTTCCTTTGCTTGGGTATCTCATTGTGCAGATGGAGTCTAGCATATCAAAGAGTACACAGAAGTTGAGCACTGTATACAACAATTTTGACATTTACAGAAGATTCAGCTTCTCCATGCCCCCTACACAGTCCTAAATGTTTACAGTTTAAAATGACGGTATCTTGTTGGAGGTGAAGTGAGGCCTGTCTTGCAACATGGTGCATCTTTTGCATCACTGCTGCATCGGTTTCATGTGGCACAGGACTTTACAGCATGACACATCTGCCTAGATGCATCAAGTTGTAAATATGTCGCCACATAGCAAATCTTTTGCACCGCCGCTGCGTCACAAAAGTGACGCACAGTGGCGCAAAAGAGGCACACGGCTATCATAAATCTGTCCCTAACATTTTAAATGATTGATTCAGGATAACGATAAGGTGTGGCCTATTCAGAGGTTTGTTTGAGGTGAGGCCTACTCAGGGTTGCAGATGAAATTTAAGCTTGTTGAAGAGTACAGAGGAGATAATACATGTGCAGGCCTACCAATGAAGTAAGTCATGTCCACTTCACTCTTGAACAAAGGCCAGACCTCTTCTGTGTCCGTGGACAGGCCTAAACCTCATCTGCACAATGTGATTCGTAAAGTTAGGAAACACAGGTGATGTAATTGAAAAATGTGGAATTTCTTTTGCTCATTTCACAATCACATCACCTGTGTTTCCTTTGCTTAGATATCTCATTGTGCAGATGGAGTCTAGCATATCAAAGACTACGCAGAAGGTGAGAACTGTATGGAACATGGCTATGTAACTCAAAGAATCAAAATCTAAATTTGCCAAGCACAGATGGGGACGTATTTACAAGGACCTTACACCACGGGGAAATGTCTTAAATTAAAATGGGAAAAATAACATCAAAGGGACTCAAAGGCCTTGTAAATATGCCCCAAGCAACCTATGAAACTCTAGCAGTACATATCAAGAAACCTAATTGATTTAAAAAAACGTTTTAAACAAATGATGTAAAGCAATTATATACCTACATTCATGGGGAAGTGACTTAAAATGCTCTAAGACACATGAAAGCGTTTTTTTAAGGCCCTTGCACCATTTTTGCGTCACTTTTAACATGGCTATGTAACTCAAAGAATGAAAATCTAAATTTGCCAAGCACACATGGGGGCGTATTTACAAGGACCTTCCACCACGGGGAAATGTCTTTAATTAAAATGGGAAAAATAACATCAAAGGGACTCAAATGCCTTTTAAATATACCCAAAGCAACCTATGAAACTCTAGCAGTACATATCAAGAAATCTATTTGATTTCAAAAAACGTTTTTAAACACATCATGTAAACCAATTATATACCTACATTCATCGGGAATTGACTTAAAATGCCCTAAGACACATGAAAGCGTTTTTTTAAGGCCCTTGCACCATTTTTGAGTTACTTTTAACATGGCTATGTAACTCAAAGAATCAAAATCTAAATTTGCCAAGCACACATGGGGGCGTATTTACAAGGACCTTGCACCACAAGGAAATGTCTTAAATTAAAATGGGAAAAATTACATCAAAGGAACTCAAAAGCCTTGTAAATATGCCCCAAGCAACCTATGAAACTCTAGCAGTACATATCAAGAAACCTAATTGATTTCAAAAAACGTTTTAAACACATCATGTAAAGCAATTATTCAACCACATTCATGGGGAAGTGAGTTAAAATGCCCTAAGACACATGAAAGCATTTTTTAAGACCCTTGCCCCATTTTTGCGTCACTTTTAACATGGCTATGTAACTCAAAGAAACAAAATCTATTTGTAAAAAACTTGACACAAAGCAACATTTTAAATACACAACTTTCTTCATAATTTTCTCCCTAAAGCATACTATTCTCTATATAAATTAAATGAATCTTTTCTCACCTTAGCAAATACTTTATGAGTTTCAAAACAGTCTCAGACACACACCAATTTGTCTTCAGCAGAACAAAGGGTATGCACTCCAGAGGCTGCAGCCAAAAAAAGCACAGAAATGCTGTAATTCATCATACATATCTCTCATGTCACCCAATCAAAACTCTTCTCTCACTTTTTTCAAATCAACACTCTTCCCCCCTCTGCCCTTTCTGCCTTTTTTGCATAGCAACCACCTCCTGAAAGACCTCTGGTGTTTGCAAGTTCACACAACAATGTTTCAATTGAACTCTGAACTCTCAGTGCACCTGCGAATCCAGTGCAATCTTTCATAAAATGATTTTTTCTTGACCATTCAAATTACATCTTTCAAAGAACTCATCCATGCACCCTAACTTTCTGTTTCCAGCAATCAAAATCCACCAATCACTGCTACTGATTCATTAGCACAGAAACTCCACAGTTTTTTTCATTATAAACTCTTATTTTTTCAACTGCCATTTCATTGCCACACTTCATCTGACTGCAGCAGAACCTTCTCTCACCATGTTTTCTGTCTGGATTGTTGGACATAGTTACATCTACTGGGCTCAAAGGTATGCTGATAACAGAAATTTACCTAACCTCAATTTACAAAATGTGGAAATCAACTGGATTGGCCACAGAGGATTAAAATGTCACCAATTGATACCATTGGTGAAAACCTTTTTGCATTTGCCAAAACCTGACCTGTTAATTGTGCACTGTGGAGGAAATGACTTGGGCACTTTGACTGGGGTAGGTCTGGAAATGCTTTTAAAGGACACCTTTGACCAATTGATGGCACTTTTTCCTCAAACTGCCTTGGTATATTCAAATATATGCCAAAGACAGAAATGGAGGTGGTCGAACCAATTTTGTCCACAAATTGAGAAATCGAGGAAGCATGTAAATAAGTCTGTTTCAGCTTACATGAGAGACCATGGAATGGGCTCCATGTACAACAATAACTTGCGTTACTACATGCAAGATATCTACAGAGGAGATGGAGTTCACTTCTCAGATGAGGGGAACAGAATTTTCATCCTGAATTTAAGACTGTGCATTGGTACCTACTTATAAGTACCTAAATCTACCACAAACCCAAAACCTCTTCTCAGAGCTACCCTAACTATGATCACCATAAACACATTTTAAATGTAACTTTTTTTTTACTAATTTTCACAATTTACGCTTTCCGGAGCGCTACCCGGTACGCGCACCGGACGCTAACCGCACAAAAATTTAAAGAAAATGTTTTTTTTTCGCACATATGGACCTCCTCAGCCACCCTGAGAAAACCTAGGGGGTCAGGATACGTCTACCGTGCCCCCTTCTACCCATTCTGAACATTATTTGCCCTCCATCTTGTATCTCAATTCTACCGAAACACAAAATGGAGGACTCCCGTAACGCTGCCGGTTCGCGTACCGGGGCGCGCACCGGTTGCTCGCTTAAAAAAGGTGGGAAAGTAATTCACAGAAAAACCACTGGAGACACTTTCACCAAATATAGATTAGCTCATACTACATACCAATCCCTACCATTTTCACAAATTTGATTGAAATTCCATTTAGCCATTTAGCCTGTAGACCTCTCTAAATACCCTGAGGTAAATTACTTCACAAAACACATCTGAAGTGTTGGAATTGACAACCAATTAAAATGTTACTTTCATTTTCTACTTTTTTTTACCTGACATTTGATTGGTTATGTACCTGAATATATATCAAAAAAGAGAGAGAAACACAGCCATTTTGACTACTACTTCCTGAACTACATTGCAAGATCATTTTCACTCACAACTTAAACTTGTTTTTAAAAGGTAAGATGGTTTTTTATAAATTTGAAAACATTTTCAGATAGTTATATACTATCCCTCTGTAAGAGTTAGACATTGAGAAAGGCTTGTTTATTATAATTATGGATTGATTTAGGTTTCTGTGGTATAATTATGAATTTACTTAGGCTTTTTCACAGGCACTTTTTAATAGTACTACTTCACGCCTCAAAAGTACCTGTCTGAACTTAAACCCAACAGTGCCCTATCTCTACTGATATATTTATTTTTTATGCAAATTTCAGCACAAAAATGGAAGGAGAACAGAACGTTTCCTTTGAAATTGTCCTAGAGATGAACAATGAGGAAATCATTGAACCTATTGACTTGGAATTCATGGATGAATCACGAGACCATGAACTTCTACAATGTGTAGAATCTGTGGATTTCTTACTTCAATATGAGGACGGTCAAATGTGGGAAGTTATGTTCAGTCAAAAAGAAGACATATCGGACAGTCAAATGTTAGACGTTCTATTAAATTTTGAAAAAGAATCAGAAAAATAAAATTATATTTAATATTAAAAAATTGTTTGAGTCTTTAATCATTTTTATATGTAATTCATAAACTAGTACTAAATTGATTATAATGTAAAGTCAGACTTATAGTATACTGTGCACAATCACAAAAATAAATTTATATTTAATAATCATAAATACTGCTACTTAAATAAAAAAAACAAAAAAAACACAACAAAAAGAACAATCAATAAACATACAATGTTTCAAAATATCATAGTCTATCATTCTTTTTTCCTTATAGTACGCTTCCCAGACCGCTTCCCGGTGCGCGTACCGGGCGCTCCCCACGCAAAAAAAAACAAAAAAAATGTTTTGGTTTTTTTTTGCCCCGCGGGGCCCTTTTAAAGCCTCCACATCAAACCTAGGGGGTCAGGGAGGATCTACTATGCCCCCTTATGGTCATTTCCCCCTTTGTTTTGGCCTCCTCTTGTCTCTCGATCCTACCGAGAGACAAGATGGCGGCCGCTCCGGACTGTTTAGAATGTTGACAGACACCGGAGAGCCAATCAGCTTCGCTTTGCGAAGTTCCGTTATGCGTCAGGTACGCGAACCGGGGCGCTGCCCGGAGCGCGCTTACAGATATATATATTTTTTTGAACGTTAATTTCTCAAAATCCACTGGAGCACATATATTGAGACCTAGCAAAGGCACATCGGGCTACCAGTCCCTACAATTTTGCCAAGTTTCGTGAAAATCCATTCAGCCGTTCGAGCTAAAAGTGAGGCCAACCGCCCTATGGAAAATTGCATGGGAAAAACACGTTTTGGGACCCCCCTTTTTTCTCGGCCCCCCTTGACGAAACCCCCCCAAATTTTCAGGGGCTGCTCAGAAACAAAATGTGCCATTATCCTGAAAATTTCAGCCAATTCCGTCCCAAAACGCCAAAGTTATTCGACATAGAATTTTCAAAAATCCCATAGAGAAAAAATCCTAACTATATATACCTACTGGCGACCGCCAGTAGGTAATATATATATATATATATATATATATATATACATATATATATATATATATATATTACAATGTTTTAAGATGTCAATTCATGCCCAGTAAAAGCACATTCAGGTGGGTACAAAGTGTACACCCTCTCAATCAATGATATAAAACCCCAGAAAGAGAAACAACCTCTTCCCCTTGACTCACTCTTTCCCCTATCTGGTGCAGGTGACACCCCTCCCCCCCCCCCGACAGGCTAGACAGGATGTGCACCTCCCTACCCATATTATGCTGCTGGTGCTTGAGTGCACCACTTCTGGTGGAGAGCGCGCAGATGTTCGGTCAAAGATCCCATCGCTCTCTGTTAAATTATATGTTGAACAATTGAATAGTTCTTAATGTTGAAGATGAGCAGCATAGGAACGCCACCTTACTAAAATATCGTGTTAGTGGGGCTCATCTTTTTTTTCCTTCTTTTTTTTTAGAGTTTTATATAGCGCAAACTTGACCTGAATCACGTATCAGAGCACTTTACATAGCATCAGTTACATTACATGAGGACACACATTCATTTTTGTTAGGCACGGGGAGATTAAGTGATTTGCCCAGAATCACAGGATGTTCAGCGTCATTGCCGAGACTCAAACCCAGTTCCCCAGAATCGAGATTGACCGCTCTCTCTTGTCTGGATTTTGTGCTGAGTTTAGAAACTTGTTAAATTAGTACTGAGGTTCTCATTGCTTTTTGAGCCAATAATAATAATATTGGGCCTCTGAGGCAACTCACTACTGGGGAGTAATACTTAGGGTTGTGTCATCACTTTCCATGGTCAGAGCAGTGAAGAAACTGATTGCCCTACTTTGGAGCCAGAGGGAGGTACCACCAGGGACTCTGTAGTTTCATAGCCTTTAGGACCTGCTAGAAACTGAACTACTCACACATAATCTCCACCTCTTTCTTAATGTGCAACTCTCTAACCAGCTGAGGTGCTTTTATTATAGAAAGACTTTGTGGGTACCTCACCTGAGACAGGAATAAATCCTATATCACTTGGCAGAGTTATTCACACCCCTAATATTCTGTGTCAGGAAAATATACTTATGAATGTGAGCCATAAAGATATAATAAAGACTTTAGAGCATCACCCACCTGGAGCCCCCAGAACCATTTGAACAATACTTGAAATGTGATAACATATTGCAGCCTTCCTAAATATGAAGCAGCATCTCAAAACATTTATGTTAAACAAGCGTCGGACCTGTTCAGAATAATCGCCAGCCAGTGCGAATCCCCCAACTCTCCAGCCTGCAAGGCAGAGGTCCCCTGTACCTAACAGATGACAGATTCCCAGGCTCCAACATACAGAAGGGTGAATGCCACTCAGTGGCACCCTTGCTAGCTGCTCCCTCATTAAGTGAATGTCAAGTTCTTTCATTTTCAGGCAGTGTCCAGTCATTCTTGATATAGTTCGTAACTAAGGCTTCCAGTTTTACATCTTTACTGGTTTTTACATATAAATACAAACAGAACACTATAGGTTTCCTGTCAATATCTATTTTTAAAAGCAGAAAAATACAGAAAAGTGGGCTTCTTTTGAGTGGCTCACCATGCTGTCATTAATTAATTCATGGCCAACGGCTGAACAGATTGACAGCATGAGAAGTTAAAAAAAGGGTTGTGATTTCCTTAAATAATTGCATATCTTAACAGTCTTAAAATGCTAATATATACACGTGGGTGTATTGTTTTCTTGTATTTGGTTGACTTTATGTTCTAAAACCTCACAGACATCAAAGTATGAGAACACATTTATCTGATAAACAAATGTGGAACTATACGAATTGCATCTTCATTTATTCACAAAACACAAAATAATGTGGGTAAATATCACCCAGCCAAAACATAAACATGAATAAATACAGTCAGTGCTCAAATCAAGCCTTCTGCAGATATAGGGTTAACCTAGGAAATGACTGTCCTCTCCCATTTAATGATCCCAGTTATATCCTGAGTCCCTGGAATCCAACCCAGATCAAATGGTGTTCTTCACTGATCGTATCCAGATGCGCCTTCTCCGCCCCAGCTACAGTAATAAGATACAGTAAAACTGCATCCACACCAGAGGCTAGGTCCGTTCGGAAAGTAGGGGAATCCTACCGGATCGCAGCACCAACAGTTGACCCACGGAAAAATGCTGATTGTCCTGGTGTAATTTATCAACACAATTTAACAGTATGCAATTCAGCAGTGCCTGAAAGTTGTCTGCTTTCTGTTCACTCAGAGCAGCACCCTGTAGGTGGCGAAGGGGGATTCTTATTCTAACATTCAGCCGGGCACAAAACAAAGGCTTCATTTAAAGGGCCATTGACCCTTCTTTTGTTGAAGTATCATCCTGATTGGGAGCCATCTCCAGCCTTCGCCTAGACACTAATGTGATGGAAGGAAACAAAGGCACACATATTATCACTTCACAAGTGCTTTAGGGAAACTATGACATGGAGGCAGGTTTCGATCTTTGTTCACAATCCCCCATATAAGAGATGTTGGGGCATTGTAACAATGCAAGCTGAATATGTGTGTATGAGCAATTACACAAATAATGATTTGAATGGCACCTACTAATTTTTTTATTTAATTTTCTTATAGCACTACTCATCCCAATGTAGGGTGTCAAAGCACTTTACATCACAATAAATCATACCAGTATGTAAATTAATATATAGGAAATGTTACATAACAGAATGAGGGTTATACGGTGTAGGAATCACATGTTCTCCATGCTAGTAGACATTTAGTTCCTCATTACTATGGCGGTCGGATGAGCGTCCAACCGCCATTGTATCGGGACGTAGTGGTCGTCTCCAGCCACCTTATTACAATCCGACCACCATAGAGGCAGTCTGAAACATGCCTTTTTCAATTGTGGATTGTGCTACAGCCCATAAATCAGACGTAGCACAAGCTGGAAAAAGGCTTGTTTTTAAACTTCCATGCACAGTTTGCCAGGCACCATAGCAGAGGCCCCCAAAGTCCCATTCCATCTGCCTTTACATGGCAGTCGGACCGCCATGTAAATCCAGAGTGAAAAGGGACATTGCAATCCTAGGGTGGCGCCTCCGCAGGTAACGCCACCATTGTAGGGATTACGCTCCGACCAACGCTCCAACAAGCCTGTCTGTGAAGTTGGTCACTCCCTCTGCCTGCTGCGCTCTGACCGACCGCATCATTATGCAGCAGTCGGACCGCAGCCTCAGCTGTCGGACGGACCACCACTGACGGCCTGACGGTGACTTGACATCATAATCAGACCCTTAATGTAAAGAGTGAATGGTTGGGAGAAGCACAATATCTGGCTATAAGATGTACACAGAGATTCGAGTTGCCTGCACTAACAAGACTTACCCTTATTTACAATGTTAGAATAACAACAGATTGAGAAAAAAACACTAAGGATCTAAACCCATAACTTATGGTGTGCATGCACCTCCTTGATGTCGGTAAAAACATCACTGTACTATATAAGAACAATTGCAATTTATGAACTGGCAGTAACAAAATGATCTCAGGGTCAAAAGCAGCAGCCCACTTACCTATCTGCTTGAAATATAAAAACGGTGATCTGCATATTAGAAAATGTGCTTTGCTGCAGTCACATTAACACTCTATAACTGTGACTGATCACAACACAGATTTCTCCCATAACTACATTTACCACAGGAGTTATCTTACTTATATTATAACTCCTCAAAATTGCTGGGCACACAAAGACCTCTACAGTATGTGTCTTGACCCAGTAAGACATTTTAAAATGAAAGCTAGAACACGTTTACTGTCACATTTGTCCTAGTTGCCAATTTCTTTACAACATATTTTTTTAGAAAATGCATACATTGACTGCCAAACTGCTTTTCAGGTTCCGTCCCTAGCGGCTCCAACCTCATTCCTCTGCCACATCTTGACCCCAGTGTATTTGTTTGCGAGTAATGTTGTTTCCAATTCCAGCACTGGGGGAGCTAAAATCTCCCTAGGGGAAAAAAACGCTACTTGTTGTAAAGTTTTTTCCAAAGTCTGATTATACACACAAAATAAGCTGCTCGTAATATGAACCTTATTGTATAAAAAAGAAGAGTCTGTTATTCTTTCGAGACCTATGGCTCTAATTAAAACAACAGAAACTACAAGTTTTTTTTTATTAATGAGAATTGTTTTAGAATGTCCTAGACTGTGAGACGGGAGTATGAAAGTGCTGCTACAAAAACCGGGCCCATTTAAGGAACCCACGTGCAAATGACATCTCTGCATTCAGTATTTTGTGTTTTGACAGTTCTGCTTTCCGTACACAGTACGCCGACAGATGTTTAGTGAAAGAAGATGAATGGCGGCCCTCTCAGCTCCATTCTCTATCGAGCCTGACGTGATCACTATCTCGCTCTTGCAGAAAAACACCGAGCTTCATCTCTCTGTGGAGAGGCAGGTTATTTTCGTCTGCTTGAGAGGATCATTAAGGTGCCTGACATTAGAGGATAATAATGTAATGGGCTCCATCCAGTCCCCCACTAGTTGCGCGCAGTAACAAAAGGCTCCGGCGCTGTGAAAAAAAGAATCACTGAAGCCGCGCTATGTGCTTGCTGGTTCTTGGAAAAGCCAGGCCGGTTATACGTCGAAGCCACACAGAGGCGTCCATTTTTAGAAAGAACAGCATGTGCGGGAGCGTAATGAGATGGGCTCAGAAGACCCAGCAGCAACACGGTATCATGATTACAAATGAGTTCAATGCACGGAGATTGTGATTGAGGCACGCAGAGCTGGGACCGTGATTGTTGTGACTATTCAGTAGCAAAGCTTTGCAAATCAAAATGGCGGAGCACTCTGTCTATTCTTGTATTGCAAAGCGACAACCATACGGTGCACTACTGTCAACGGTAATCGCGTCGCTCTTTGAAGACTAAAAATACGAAAATAGTTGCTGTGGTAGTGTACATGAGCACGCTGATTTGCATCTGGAGCATGGTTCCATTATCATTTACAAAATGACAATGCATGTGATGTTCCTCTGGGCGCCACTCTGAATTAAGCTGCTTGTTCTTTTCTTGGTCTAAATTAAAGCATCTCTGTTGTGTTTTTCTTACCTATGAACTCACTGTGAGTTGGAGGGTGCCATACGCCTTGGAATCTTTTTACAACCCCACCCAGGGGCGAGTCCCCCCTTGGGATGGAGGGGGGCAAGCCAAACCGAGACCGATTTTTGTGTGTGTAAAAGGCCGCTTTATTGAAACAGGTGCATATCACATTTTATTAACACTGGCAACTGCCTTCCAAAATTAAAACCTCACTATACATAAATTACCTGACCCCTTGTCCCCCCCACCCCTACGATCTCCACATCAAATCCCCCACCCTGCCAAATAAAAAAAAGCATTATATAACATTACATAACAACCATATTACACAATCTTACACAATATTGCATTTACAAATCCTATCCTTCAATGGCCCAAACACCTACCTGTCTTTGTGCGACTGTAATTAACCAACCTCTCGTCTAAACTTAGCCTACCTGGTTACCCCTTCCCTGCCCCTGCTCACAAACTAGTACCAACACTTAATTAAAAACTTCAGCCAATCTTGGCCCAACTTTCAACAACCCTGCCAGCACCTGTTCCAAGCGACAAATTTACAACTTAGCCAAACCCCTATGTACCTGTTCCAATAACCGCCTGTGGTAAAAATCCAACCCTAAAGGAAAAAACGCCCACCGAAACCTCCAAAACGAGGGTGGGAGGGCGGGGAAAAAGCTAATCCTACATCGCTCCCAGCCACCAGGTCACCAAACTTGAAACGGTGGCTGGTGGAGCGCTAACAGACAGATATCCCCTTTGGGCTATAATTCTAATATTGGGCTACAATTGGGCTACACCCAATGTAGCCCAAAGACGCCAAAATGGGTGCTATTCTGCCAACCTCTCCCCCTCCCAATCTGCCCGGGGGCAGACCTCGCGGTGCACGGCTGCCCCCAAACCCCACTTGGGAGGGAGGGGGGGCAAGCCAAACCGAGACCGACTTTTGTGTGTGTAAAAGGCCGTTTTTTTTAAACAGGTGCATATCACATTTTATTAACACTGGCAACTGCCTTCCAAAACTAAAACCTCACTATACATAGATTACCTGACCCCTTGTTCCCCCCACCCCTACGATCCCCACATCAAATCCCCCACCCTGCCAAATACAAAATAGCATTATATAACATTACATAACAACCATATTACACAATCTTACACAATATTGCATTTACAAATCCTATCATCCAATGACCCAAACACCTACCTGTCTTTGTGCAACTGTAACTAACCAACCTGTAGCCTAAACTTAGCCTACCTGGTTACCCCCTTTCTGCCCCTGCTGACAAACTACCAACACAATAAAAAACTTCACCCAATCTTGGCCCAACTTTCAACAACCCTGCCACCCAGGAAAAGGCGGGAGGGTAGGCCGAAACACCTCCTCCCCATTTTTCTGCCCTCCCTGCCTCCTAGGACTGCCCCATTAGCGTCAATGTACATTCCGCAACCTAGCCATGACCTCCCTGTTTTCCAGTAAGTACAACACCCTGCCCATCCTGGGTAATTAGACCCCATCCCCTTAAAAATTCCGGAGTATCATACTAGATGTCCCTGTGAGTGATCCTATAAAGACCCAAGTGCCGACAAAAATGCACCATTTCCGTGTTGAGTTTCCTCCTAGCCCTATCTACCACTGCCGGATTGACCGCTCCTCTCCAGACCCTACGAGGAACAAATAACGTCCAGATCACCGCACCACCGGACCACTGTTGACGAATCAAAACCACCTCACTCTAATGCTTCTCCTTAAAGCCAAACCAGTCTCTCGACCTATAACGTTCTTCCACAGATGGATCACCAGCTCGTAGGGGCACCTACCAGCCCCCAAAACCCCGTTTATAACCTGTAGCAACTCCTTCCACCACATACCCCCTCTGCCCCTCCAAGAAAGATAAACAATTCTTTATTACAACAAAGATTTTCCCCAAAATAACTGGCGCATGCCTCGACTTGTGCCCACATCACAAAGGAATGTCCAACAATCCAGATAGATATCTCCCTGGTGAGGGGACCCATCATCGACCTGAAACGAGAAACAGGAATGAACAGGGGAAAACAAAAGAACCGCACTACACTCCCACGGATGCGCTGCACACGTAACGTTGGTAGCAATCAGACGACCACCTACCCAACTTCATGATGTCCCCTCGCCCCAAGCCCTGTTGCTCCCTTCTGATGCCACCCCAATCCTGAATGAGTGAGTCCCAAAACTCTTACCCTCGATCCCCAGCCCCGCCAGTGCGGGCCACAAAAACTGCCAAAAGCTGGGAAGCGTATGCCCTCCACCCATTTGCATGTAAGAAAACTAAACCAACTGTACCAGGTGCCTGAGGCCTCCGCTGCCCTTCCCACCTACATGGGCAAGTCAGCTGTGGGTCGGCAGCTTGCAGGGACACCCATTTACCCCCACCCTTCTGATCCATCGTTTATTTCTGCAGCCAAATGCAGATCCTATCCTTGAAAGGGGAAACCTCGCCCCATAACCGCCCCTCCCCCAGATTTTGCCCCTACCTTTCCGAGACCCAGAAAGCCCCAAACATCCGTGACATCAAAGTGGAGAAAAGCCAAACTTCATACTCATTTATAAAGACCCCAGGCAGCATCTGCATAACCCTCCCCAACCGATCCCAAGACAGGGGGCTCGTAACCTGGTTGCACGCCCACATTCCCGAGCCCAGCCTACAGCATCCGCGTCCGGGTTTCTCCTGCGGATGACGCATAACCCCACAGCAATTTACCCACAAAGGCAGTCCCTGCCAGTTTGTCAGTGATTGTACCCTTGGAAAACCCCCTCTCAATCTTATCCCCAATAAACTGAAGGACATCTTCCCTTCGTGGCGCCGGTGAGTCCTGCCGCCTAGCACCTGAGCGCAATAATCCTTCCCATGCTGTCCTGTACGCTATCTTGGTGGCGTGTGCGAGAAATTCTAAAAACAGCTGCCAAGGGCCAAGATGGCGGACGAGTAGGACGTGCTTACCCGCCGCTCCCTTCCGTAACCCGGGCCTTACCTGCACAGCTTCGAATAGCCTGACTCTCCTCACATCTGCGGCCCTTGTCGTAGTTTGACAGCGATTGGGTTAGCATTTGCTTCAGCTACACAAACTTTTCACTGTTAGCTTGACTATATTCCGGAGGCCATTTTGTATTCCTGGCTTCCATTTTGAGCGAATGCGCTGCCTCGTGGTCAGCATGCTCTTTTGTCCTTTCTCTCTCCCTGATGACCATTTGGTCTGCCCAGCAACTGGCTATTTTTAGTACTGGTCAAGCCTCCACATGCATATTCAGGCTTTCAAGGTTAATGATCGGTCACTGCTTAGGAATGTTCTCCAAACTGACCAGTGGTACTAAACTCCTCCCACAAGTTGGCTGTGTTTCACAAATGCCCTTATATGTACCTAAAACTGTGCAAAGTGTGTACCGCCTATTTTTCAAATTCCTGTAAACTGTATAAAAGAAGCCACGTATTCAATGTTCGGGGTGATACTTCTTGCATTGCCGAAGGGTGCTTTATGATTGTACCACCACCCCATGGGGTCTTGATAAACTTGTCTTTTGCATTTTCAGTTTCCGTGCCAACTTCTATTCTAAGGTATCAAGAGTTTTTGCAGAGTATGTAGATCTGTTGAAACACAATACTACACATCGAGAAAGGTCATAGCCTCCCAGTCATACCTCCGGTGTGCGGAATCCGCTCGTTTGCAGTCCCCGAAGACGAGCCGAGCGAGTGGCCTGCGGCGACAAGCCCAACGTGGAGGCGAGAGGAGGATGCCGACGCCGGGGCCTGTGAACATCCCCGCTGCAATCAGTATCTGTTCCCGCTGCACACAGACCATCGCTGAAGGTCCTCTGGGTGCTGGCCAGCACCGGGGGAGTCCGAGCTCCTTGCGGCAGAAACAAAATGGCGACACTGGACTGAATCGGCCGGGGACGCTGTGCTACCTCCTCTAAGGTGAGCTGCAACCCGGAGCGGCCTTGTGGCTGAGCGCACCAGGATTATCGAGCCTGCCTTCCTGAGCATCGCCCACCCACCCGAGTCTACCACCACTGGGGCCCCCGAGACCACTGAAATCGGCGGATTTCCCTCGGAAATGCGTGCCAGCTTTTGATTCGGGTCGGATATCACCCTACCTCCGCACGCTCCAGAAGTGAGGAGCGGGGAGCTCCACTGCCCCCCGCAGCAGGGTGCTAATCTGTGGCTCAATTTCTGACCCTGCGCGACCTGGTTAGCGGGCCCTCTCTTTCATCAGCAATTGTGTCCTCTACACGCCACATCCACTAAGCTCCGCCACCGGCAGCAGAGGGCCCGGCCATTCCTCCTTTGGCCCTGTGCCTTGGCCGCATTGCCGCACGCGGGGGTGAGCCTGCTCTCCATTCCAATTGAGAAGGAGGTACTGTGCGAGGGCCCCAGAGACTGGTGCCAGCAACTGCCACGTGGGGTGCCGAACATTAGAGAGACAGTGTTGTGTGACTCAGGCGCCTTCCATGCCTTGTAGACCTGGGGCTCCCATTTCGTCACAGCCCTGAGAGGAAGGTCAATCAGCAGGGGTCCATGACTGGGAGTACGTCTGCTCCCTGGAGGCTTTGGTTTCAGGGATCCCTCTACCTCTCCTGGGGCGCCACGACAGAGGAGAGCCTTCACTACCCTCCACTACCCTTCAGAACCTGGTGTTGAACGCTGAAGAGGGTCACTCTTGCCCGCACAGAGCAGCGTCCATGCTGTTCTCTTCCGATAGGTGCCTCCTGCATTGCTCCAACTAATGCGGGAGGTCCTCCTGAAGATAGGGCCCGGATGCCTCATACACCATGCTTGGTGACACGAGCTGCCCTCCATGCGACGACTTCATTGCGAGCTAGAAGTGGGGGCTTCTACAAATGGATCCCGCTCGAGGCCATAAAGACCGGCCCGTTAAAGACTTGTTGCTCAAAGTGGGAGCTGGGGGAACAGAGACGACGACTCCCGCTGGAGGATCTTCAGAAAGAAGGGGATCCATAGCATCCTAGAGTCTCTTTTCGCGGATCTCACCAGGGAATTTGATACCATGAAGAAAGATCTTACTGCTGAAATTTGTGAGATGTGCAAAGACATTGACTCCATGGGGGAGTGAGTGGAGGATCTGGAGAACCAGATGGGGCCAGGGACGAGGAGGTGTCCCAGCTCCAACAGGAGATACTTAGACTGCGAGATCAACAGCCGGATCTTCAGTCTCCCGCAGAGGACTTGGAGAATCGTTTGCACCGAAACAATATACGGATATGGGCGGTACCCCACGGGACAGAGGGGCAAGACATTGAGGCCTTCATTGCGGACCTGTTCCGCCACATCCTGGGAGGTGCCATGGACCAGGAGATCCGACGAGACCGGACGCATCGGGTGGGCCTCAAGAGATGTCCAACGGCCCCTCCACCTGATATCTTGACATGTGTTCATGATTTCAAGCTCAAAGAACGCATTCTTCATGAGGCTTGGTCTAACCATCCCATTAAATTCCACTCTTGCAGGCCTCTTCTCTTCCAAGAACTAGCGGCTCCACTCTTCAGAAACGGCGCGACTTTCGTCCCATCACTGCCTTCCTCCGATCCAAAGACATTGCTTACTCATGGGGACACCCATTTCGGCTGATCTTCAAGTGGGAGGGCAGGCTCCGCCATATACGCTCCCTAGAGGAGGCGACATCCCTTCTACAAATACCGGTGCCTGTCTGAGCCGAACAGGTGAAGCCTACTACGCCTAAACAACGGGAGGACAGCACTCGATGGCAGAGAGTTGGCAGTTCACCGCTTCATTCCCGTCCAGATTCCAACATGATTGCCAAATAGCTCTCTGCGGTCCTCCAGACCCTCTCTGAAGACTCCAATACAGAAGACTGACCTATATCTAGAGGTGCCACTGTTTGTTTCTTATCCCTTTTGGAACAGTCACGCAGAGCCTTTTGGTCGGGTCCGGGCGGGGGGGTGGTGGGGACTCCTGCTATCCATCCCACATCTCACCACAGGCGGACTGCATGGGACATTTTTTAACTTCACTGGAATATTTCCTTTCTTATGTTGCGACTTCAAAAGCCATTGGACCTATCTGATCCAAACACAGATGAGGAGGATGGGCCTTGTAGGGTACAGCAATCTGAAAACAGATCAAGGGCAGCGGAGGGCCAACAACATCATGCGGAAATAACACCAAATTATTTTTAGGGTGAATAATGATGAGACCATGCACTTCATGACTTGTCTGCTACTGTGTTTTATTCACCTTAAGCTCAAGTAAACTGTTTGCACACAGCCATTATCATGTTACATGTGTGATCATTTGTTCATCAATATGGAATTTTCAAATAAACATGCACAACAGTCAGCATTGAGTATTACTTGCAACAGGTTATCTCACCCATTGGCATGTCTCACTCAAATCCTCATCTATTTTTTACGAGCATGCACAGCGCTTTTTATTTTAATGCAGTTTTGTAGAGCGTGAACTCGACCCAAAGGTATTGGAGCGCTTTACATGAGCACCAGTTACGTTACACAAGGACACATTCATTTCTTTGGTAGGCACAGGGAGATTAAGTGATTTGCCCAGAATCACAGGATGTAGAGTCGACCCGAGGCTCGAACCTTGGTTTCCTAGCTCCAAAGTCAGCAGTCTAGCCGTGAGACCACATCCTCTCCCCAATGGTCAGTGTGTACACTGGCCTCCTTTGATGACACCTCAGACACTGTACCTTGCCTCGCACTTCACCATCTGGTCTCTAGTCACTAGGTCACTAGGGCAGTGATGCTGCTGAGGCTGGAGTCCTCCTCACTGTCCTCTGCACCCAGTACACTCGTACCAGCTATTGTAGCTGTCTGTAATTGTTCAACAGCACTGGTGACCGCACCAGTCCCCTGGCTACATCAGAACTGCAGTGGGCCTTTTCCACCTGCATGGCCACAGTGTGTCTGGTCAGCTGTGGCATTGCTCAGACGGTTGACTGCCCTGGTGTAACAATCCAAACGGGCCAATAGGTGGTGACTTTGTCTGCGCTGGGAGGTATGCTCACTCTGTATGGTGTTACAGAGGTCTCTGAAGGCATCTGTCATGTCCCTGAGGTTTTCAGCATTTGCCCTATGGCCAGAGGTGGGTGGAGCTCACAGACTTGCACTAATGGAATTCCGCAGAGTTGCATGAAAACTCTGTGGCATTCCGCGGAGTTCCGCGAGCAGGCAGAGTTTCCGCACATGTGGAGTTCCGGCAGCAGGCAGAGTTGCCCCACTCGCCCACACCTAATATTAGAGCAAGTTGAGTACTCTCACATGACAATAGTAAACCAATAATTGCCACAAAAAATACACCAAACTTATTTACTGTAATGAAACATCTCCAACTCCTAGGTCACAGGGAAGGTTGTGTTACTCAATACACTTCAAACGTCACCTATACCCTACAGATAGACACCCTACGTGATGTTTCTGTTCTGTGCTCTGGACATGTTCCACACACCCATTTGCTGCACTTAACCCTGCTCGGCAGTCTCCTGGGCTTCAGTTATTCTGGTCAGGATCCAGATGTGCTGCACTGCATGTGTATCTGTAATAAACTCACTTGCTCTACAGTTACCCTGTTTAAAACCCACTGGAGCTGCACTTACACTGCTTAAACCCAACCCTAGTTGCACTTACACAGCTCAAGATCTGCCATCTCTGAACACATTTGCCCAACAACCACCACACTGACCTTAATGTGCAGAATATAGTTGCACCATTGATGTGATCCTTCTGTGCTAAACGTACCAGGCTTACTTCTGAAGTGCTCTAGACTACCTGTCCTCAGGAACTCAAGGGTTGGATTTGGATCTCAGGACAGGTTCTCCTTCTGTTGGGGCCCTAGAGAGCGGGAGCCTAGGGCAGGTCCTACTTTCTTTGGAACCCAGGGGCAGGCATCAGGAGGACATGGCATGCCCCCCTTCCTCATGAGCATCAGGAAGCAGGAACATAGGACGGGCTGTCCTTGCACTGCAGTAACATTTGATTGCAGAGCACAGAACTGCAGGTCAAGAGCGAAGCTTCAGTGGCAGCACGCGCTGGGCCATGGTGCACACACATGTGCAAACAGTGAGTACATACATGCATGGCCTTACAAACAAGCACACACACCCATAGCTAGTGAACACACCATCTCATACATACATACATAGAAACACAAACACAGCAGTCACATACTGTCACATACAGAAGCAGAACCATTGAGTGCATGCATGCACACATACATACAAGCACTCTTTTGAAACATAACAAGCCCTGAGGAAAGTCAATGAAATGTAAAGTGAAAACCATACTATGCTGTTAAACTTGCAGAACATTTTAGCTCTGAAGGCCACAGTTTTTGGTCTCTTCTCTAGTTGCCGTACTCATACATGATGACATGTATTAGTTCTCCAATGCATGCGTGCCACTGCCACCTCCCGGGCTCATAAGTCTGAAACTCTCCACTCAGCTCTCTACCAGACATCATGGGAGCATTATAGGTCATCCCCGTGGCGGCAAGACTAGAAATATAGAGAGAGCATGAGTATAGGAACACTACGCGATACCACTTTCATGGTGGTACAGCCAAAAGACTAAAATGCCAACTGCAGTGTGACCAATTCTTGTGGTGGGGGCTGGTAAACTCAGGTACACGGCACAGGCAGAGTTTTTTCCAAACTCAGACCTCCAAGCATAGTGAAGAGTGACAAAACTCTGTGAACTCCATCGC
This sequence comes from Lissotriton helveticus, assembly GCF_964261635.1. Classification (NCBI taxonomy): domain Eukaryota; kingdom Metazoa; phylum Chordata; class Amphibia; order Caudata; family Salamandridae; genus Lissotriton; species Lissotriton helveticus. The sequence goes on along the minus strand of NC_136069.1, from coordinate 535,352,220 downwards.
CGGAGTGGAGTTTACCGCCCACCCCTACCCATGGCCCTCATCCACTGTATTGGTCAACTCCCTGATACTGTCCTTAATGTTCACCATGTTGTTTTCCAGGGACACCAGCTGGGTTTGTGTTGAAAGCATTTGTCTTAATTGCAGGCACTGCACCTTCACAATGGTGCCCTCCAGACTGACAAAGACAGAGGAGCCCTCTCCTGCCTCAGAAGCTTTGTATGCTCTTGATCTGCATCTCCTGCGATAGGTGTTTTGCAGTGCTGCAAGTGGGACTGGTTACTTTGGGTCTGTGTCTGCTCCGCTCTGCTGGCATCAAAGGCCGCTCCACCTGAGTGTCATTGCCTTCTAATTTAAACTCAGGTAGTGGGGACACGTTGTACCTGTGTGTAGTTGGTGCAGGTGTTGTTGGCATTGTGGTGACTGTATCTTCTTCCCTTGCCTGTGCTTGGGTCTGCTCTGGCTAACGTGTTGCTGTGCTGCCAGCCTGTAGCACTAGTGTATCTGTGAATGTGACATTACTACTTCAGTATTTTGTGTGTACAGCTTTGTGACACTGTGAGTTTAAATAAAAATGGATTTGATTTTGAAAAACACAGTGTGTTCATTGGTCACTTGCATGTAGTACTCAACTGTACCTATGCTGATAGCATTTGTCTGATCTTTTTGCATCTTCTGTCCTTGATCACATCTTAGATGATGCATTGCTGGGTGGTAGCCAAGAAGTGCTCTGGAGTGGGATTTCAAAACATTTTACTGGCCTTACTAAGAGTTCAGTGTGTGACTTAGTGGAGGTAAGTTTACTTAAGCGTGCATCTTACCTTAGTTGGTGGTGGGGGCAGCTGAGGTATTGATGTCCTTGACACCACTGATGGACTCAGGCAGTAGGGTCGACCCCACCAATTCGTCAAGGGGCATTGGCGCAGGCTGGGTAGATGGTCCTCTGCCTGTCTTCCTGGCGTCAGCACCCTGCTTGAAATCATCTCCTTTGCCCCTATCCACAAGTCATACCAGCACTTATGAATTTCTTCTATGGAGCATTGTGTGACCCCCACTGTGCTGATTTTTTCTTGGATGTCCAGCCAGGTTTTCCTTTTCTAAGACTCTGGTACATGGAGGGAGCTCTTACCACACAGTTTATCGCTGCTCTAGACCACATCCTCTATTAGGACCTCCAATTCTTTTACACTGAATTGTAATGTTATTTTCTGTCCTCCAGCTTCCTTTGCATTCTCCTGGGATGCCATGATGAGTATTTGCGCCTGCTTTGCACTGTGGATGGGATCCTGAGAGTTGAGCTCATGCTTTCAGCCTCCTACACAGACTCAGACCCTCTGCAGCAGCGTGGGAAGCCTTACTTCCTGATTGTGAGGTCTTCATGCTGCAAAGGGCAATTCTCTAATTGCGACCCTCGCAAATGGGAATTAGCTATTTGTGAATGCGAAGTTTGGTTAATCGTAATTTTTTGGTGATGTTTTTTACATACATCACATTTAGCAATTACCTATTTGTGATTCAGTAAAAATTGCAAATTGGCAATTGTAAATGTGATTTTCATACATGTGGCCCAAAATAAAAAGTGTGTCCCATAAATGAATTAAACCGTACTCTATCTATAAGAAACCTGACCTAAAAGAACCTATAAAGAGTTCCTGAAAAAGAGCAATATCAAAGGAGCACCAATTTGATTCAGAAATAAGTAGTTGAACTCCCCATAAAGAGTAGTTCTTGAAACTCAGCCAAGTCTCATGTCTCCAAAGTCATTGTCAGACAGTTGCAGTAGCAACACTGTACAGGAAAAAGTCTCAATCAGGAAAATAAGGAAAAATATGCAGCAGTAGTTACACCTGTCAGGGTAAAAGGATAAATGCAACTAAATAGAAACATGCACTCATATAAAATACATGAGATCATGCTAACAACAAATGTGTGGCTCTAGTCACTCCCATCCAATGGAAGACATGTTCCAGTGGTGAGCAGATTCGTTCTTCCTTTCCCACGGCAAATACATGGGGTAAACAATCCACTATCAATTTGTATCCAACAGTACTAAACATTAATATAACTTGGAATGTCTCAGCTTGGTTCCCAGGGCAGACTATTGCAGTGTCTATTCTATCATTTACTCAATGTTTCACTGAGGAACAATGAACTAAACTAAAGACAGAAACATTTGAATGCAGAGCTCTGGTTAAGTAACGGTATTCCCATTTCGTATAAGCAAATGCACAAGTCTCTATTCAGTATTATATGAATGTGTGATAAAATAGGAAGTTCAGGTTAGATCTTCGAGAATATGTAGCTTGAGTATTCAATACATTTTTATAAACTCGGCACATTCTGCAGTTATGACAAAATTGAAGCAAGTCACATTAAAGAAAAGCTATCAAATGCATTTGTGCATGGTTCAGCATTTGCTAAAGAACATTTATTTCCTAAAAAGAAGTCCAGTTGAGGCCTACTAGGAAAAATGAATGCCCGGTGCATTTTGAACAATTTGTCAACTTGTCATTTTAAAATGTGTTTTTCATGTTTATACCTAAGGCAAGTTAGGACTGTTGTTAATTAATTTTAAAAACACATGTTCTACTCTGACATGGTATACAGGGTTTTTACACCTGTCAGAAAGGCAAAATCTGTAAATTAAGTAATAATATGTTTGAGCATCATGTTCTGCATGGGGGGGACGTTAAAGAACCTCAAACCCATAACATAAAACACTGATTACATGGTATATGGCCTGGTATGTCTGTGCAAAAAACTTGACATTGGGAGTTCGATTCCATTGAAGAAAATAGTATTGGAACGCATGCGTGCCATACAAAATGTGAATCTACGCTATCGAGTTGCTAGGCACTTTAGGGATAGTGACAAAAGCAACCGTTATCTTTTATAGTTTTTTGGAAACTGCTACGTGGGTTGAACATAATTTATGTAAATTAGATGTATCAGTTTCATACTGTTTTGCTGAATAACTTATGTACTGATATTAATTTAAGATGCACTCCAAGATGAGGCCCATCTTTCACCACTAGACTGTAGTTTTAACCTTCATCACTTTTTTACACTTTGTGCTTACTGAATGTGAAGTTTACTGGTAGATTACTACCCGTCAGCAAGGTTGTATGGGCGAAATGCGCTGATTAATTTCTCATCAAACAAATGAATCACTTGACCAATTGCAGCTTTGGACTGCGGGTTTTCTCGTCAGATAGATAGATAGATAGATAGATAGATAGATAGATAGATAGATAGATAGATAGATAGATAGATAGATAGATAGATAGATAGATAGATAGATAGATAGATAGATAGATAGATAGATAGATATGCACTTTATTTTTAAAGAAGTTAATCATTTAAAATATATTATTTTAATTCATTATATTGTCATTTTAAAATGTAATGTAACATAAATACAGCTTTTTATGTTATAATTAAAATGTTATTATATTTAAATTAGTTTTATAAAATACTTATCTGTGAGCCCTTAAAATTCACATTGCTACCCCTGTATAGTATCCATCCCTAAGCCCTAAAAACTTCTTTCAACTCAAGGCCAGACGGGGGAACCAAATCAGCCCTGGCAAAAATGCTTAAACCAGCCCCAATCCCTTCATCTCCTCTCTCTCTCTCCATCCATCCATTCTCTCCCTTCTGCTCGCCTCTCTCTCTTCTCCCTCTCTGATCATTTCTTCTATACTTTCCTCTCCGTCACTAATACCTAAAAATACATTGGTAATCCGTTTTATATTTAATCAAATGAAAAACATTAACCCAAATTTCAGTTTATTTTTTTAATGAACTATTTATTATTTAATAATAATTCATATTGAGTAAAATTATTCTAAAATACTATTTTTAATATTTATTCAATTGTAATTGTAATTGTAAAACCAAAAAAATAATGACTTATTTATTAAATTTGAGCTTTCTTATTTAATTTTAAAGAGGTTTACTTAATACATATTTAATTTTAATTATATTAAAATAAAAATATTATGGTGGCCTAGCGAGCCGTAATGGTGGATGTGAGCTAGGAGAGCTCCGTTCAGCCCGCTCTCCTATCCTCCCTTATCCTGCTTCCCCAATCTCTTCCCCTACCTGACTGGAGTCCTGCAACCATCGTGCCCACAGACGGTCACGATCACTAAGTCCTGGAAGGCTCCACGCTCAAGAGCGGATGCTACCGGCGGGGGCCCGGACCGAGCCTGTTCCTCTGGTGACTGGGCGGCCTGTGGCAGAGGTCTGCACACTAGACCGCGCAGGGGCATTGCCACGCTCGGCTGCTGGGGATCGGCCTCTGTGCCGGGCTGTTTTGAAAGTCTTCTAGAGTGTGGCGGATTTTGGCCAAGCCTGGGATCGGATGCGAGGCCCCCCCTGCCTGCGGAGACACGGTGAGTGAGGCTGATCACCGAGGCAGGGACTGAGCGTCAGACCTCCGGGGTGGTTCCGTGCCGCAGATAGCGGCTTCCCCGGGCTTGAGGCCTTGCTGTGGTGCTGGCGCTCCCCCCCGTGGTGGGGACCCACATCGGTGGGACTTTCGGGCCCCGCGGGCCCGGTGGGGGGGCACGGAGGGATTTTCTAGTGCCCTTTGCCCCCTGGAGCCTCCTGTGCCAGGATCGGCGGCCTTGTCGGGCCACGGGCGGGGCTGTGATAGCCATAACATTGCGACAGAGCTCCTGGGCCCTGCTGGCGCCTGATGTGGGGTCTGCTGGGCTTGCCCTCGTGCCGCTGATGGAGGCCTAATCTACGCTAGTCAGGCAGGAATAGGGCCGAGCATGGTCCTGGGTCCCTGTGGGGGCTTACTGGCCGCATACTTCTCCCCCCTCGCTGGCGGAGTGGTGGGCTCACCTCGGTGGTCAATCGGACCATGTCGGCCTGCTGCAGGCGTCGCGTGGATGCTGGAGTGACGGCAAGGATACCAGCTGCGAGGTCTTGGAGGTGTTGTGGTGAGGCTGCCTTGTACCTCCGGCTGGGGTGGGGTGCCCGGAGTGGTTTGTGTGAGCTGCACAGCTGTGTCCCTTGGTGGTGTGGAGTTCCGGCGCATCCCCACGTCTCGCTCTACTGTCCACCTGGTGCTTGGTGAC